>NC_081422.1:46734519-47334519 GCF_949786415.1 Peromyscus eremicus
TGGCTTCCCATGAATTTCTTTTAATGTTTCATAGCTTTTGCCTTAGTTAGAATCTTGTGTATTTTTTAAGTATAATTCTAGCAATTTGATTTTTCCTACTTTTAAACATATTTCTAACCATTTGCTGGAGGAGATATGACAATTAGACTTTTTATATGTACAAACAATTCTGATTTTATTGGTTAATTCTAGTGTTGGTTTTTCTTTTCTGTAGATTCATTAGAAGTTTCTATGTTCATAATCATGCCTTGCATAAACAATGTTTCATTTTTTCCTTTCCAATACTTCTGCTTCTTGTCTAATTTTTCCTCACTTCACACAGTAGCTGAGCCTTCCTTTTATTATATTCTTAGCACTTGGTTTTGCACATTTAATTTAGATCATGAGACTAATAAAAAAATCACAACTGGTATTTCGCATTGTGTCAAGCTGGATGACAGCTCTTTAATATGGCATATGTGCAGAGCATAAAAGTATCCTCTTAGACCACTTTTAAGTGTAGAGTTTTGTGGCATGAAGTACATTCATATTGCTGTCATCTATCTTCCAAAATCTTCATCTGTACCTGTGAAACACAAGCTCCTCATTTCCCCCTACCCAGCCAAGGGGACCACCATCCTACTTTGTGTCTCTGTGAAGTAACTACTCTAGGTTCCTTAGATTAGAGAAAACATATGATGTTAGCCTTTCTGTGACTGGCTCTTTTACTTAAGTGTGATAGTCTCAAGGTTCAGGGTTTTATGCTACTTAAGGCTGAATAATAGTCCATCAATGCGTAGACTACATTAAACTGTACTCTTTCAATTATTGATGGATACCTGAGCTGTTTTCACAGTTAGGGATTGTGACTAATGCTGCTCTGACCACTGGTGAACACATATCCAGATTCCTGCTTTCAATTATTTTAGCATCATCTGCAAGTGGAATTGCTGATCGTGTTTAGTTTCCCCAGGAACTGCTGTACTATATTAAAGAGGAGCTGGGTCATTTTACACTCCCTCCAGCAATGTCACATATCCAGTTTCTCCATGCTTCCTGCTGTGGTTTTGTTTGCTTTTGTTCTTAGTATCAATCATCCTAGCGGGCATGGAGTAGCATTACATTGTGGTTTGATCTGCATGTCCCCAGTGACTAGCGATGTCATGCATTCATGCGTCTTTTCATGAGCTTGATGATTATTTCTGTATCTTTCAAAAGATGCCTCTTCAAGCCTTTTCCTCACTTTTAATCAGGTTGTATATTTTTGTTGCTTTGTAGACATTTTATATATTCAGGATGTTGATCACTAATCACATACAGTTTTTTTTCCATTCTATAGGCTGCCTGTAATCTGTTGGTAGTGCAAATATATTGTGTTGATGAAGTCCAGTTCATCCAGTTTGCTTTAGTTGTCTTTTTTTTAAACATCAGATCCAAGAAATCATAGCCAGCTCTGGTTTCATGAAGCTTTCCCTTCATGTTTGATTCTAAGAACTTGGTAGTTTAGAGTATGATGTCCCTTTATTCTGCTTAGCATGTTTTTGCCTCAGTTTCAGCTTCATTTGCTTTCTCACCAGTATAGAAAAATAGAATGGATAAAGTATAGTTCAAAAAGTATGGCTGCAAGAAGGAACAAAAAGCAGACAGATGGTAGCCTCTACTGTGGAATATTCCTTTACACTGTGTGAATATAAGTCACTGTGATTGGTTTAATAAAGAAGCTGACTGACCAATAGCTAGACAGAATAAGGTTAGGGAGAAAGCCAACAGAATTTTGGGAAGAAGGGCAGAATCAGGAGTTGTGAGCAGATGTGAAGAGAAGCAAAATGGGCATGCCATACTGTGAAAAGGTACCAAGCCATGTGGCAAAGCATAGATAAGAAATATGGGTTAGCTGGGCAGCGGTGGCATACACCTGTAATCCCAGCACTTGGGAGGCAGAGTCAGGCAGATCTCTGTGAGTTCGAGGCCAGCCTGGTCTACAGAGCAAGATCCAAGAAGGCACCAAAACTACACAGAGAAACCCTGTCTTGAAAAAAACCAAACCAAAAAAAAAAAAAAGGAAAAAAAAAGAAATAAAAAAAGAAATATGGGTTAATTTAAATGTAAGAGTTAGCTAGTAACATGCCCAAACTATTGGCCACACATTTATAATTAATATTAAGCCTTTGTGTGGTTATTTGGGAGTTGTTTGCAGGACAGAAACTTCTGCCTACAAATGGCACCCAAATGTCCACCACCTATATCCACATAAGGCCTAAAGAAGCTTTAAAAAGGTTCTAAACCCACAAAAATGTAGCAAAATGCGGCTTCCTAGTTTCATGTCTCTCATGCCAGCCACAGTAAAGAAACACACCTCCTGGCAGCTGGCAGCATGCCATGAGCTAAGCTGCCTGGCAGGTTCCCACAATCTCTCACACAGGCTGTGGTACAGAGTGCATCTCTTGGCAGCTGCCTGCGGGAAGAGCCAGCCACTGTGCACTTCTGCCATACACTAAGCTAAGCTACACTGGTGATGGCTGACATACCAGTTTCATTTCATGTAATCAAAAAATAATCAGATGCTCGGTAAAAATAGATCCAGACAGAAAAAAGCCTCTGAATGGGTTATAGTGTGTTTAATAATATACATGGGGTTGGGAGAGAGAAGAGGAAGAGAATATAAGTCATAGATGAAAAAAATATAATTTTAAAATAATAAAGCAAAGTCCTTTAAAAGGGAGTAAAGTAATATATAAAAAAAAAGGCACATAAAGATGGAAAATATACAGAGTCTGGATCCTGTATGTTATTGTGTTGTTTTTTGAATTTTTTGACTACTGAGAAAGAAGCAATAGCTACTAAGAGACATGTGATTATGAAAACTGCTGGATTAAATGAACCTATACAGTTTAAAATGTCTTGACTTGAAAATGGAAGTCAAAAGATATGTTACTTTGGGGAAGAGATTATGCTTTTATTTCCACAGGAAATGAGAGGCTGTGGATCCATGCCATATTGATATGGGTCAGATTTGATCAAGGAAGACTCCCTGAAATTCTAACTACAGACATAAAGAAATAAACCTAAATGAACTACAAGACACAGCATGTATATTTTACCTGCTTAAACATAAAACAAAAAAAAAAATCTTTGGCTGACTTGTACAATCTATGCTAGTATTAATACAGATATATGTTATCTTTAAAAGTTTATGTATTCAGAACAAGAAGAGCAGATACCAATGAAAACAGATGACCCAGATGATCCAGCATCTCAAAATGCTTCCGTTACAGTCTCCTCAATCCTGCATCCAAAACAGCTTCAAAGCTGCTGACCGAGATAGTCCAACCTCACATAACACTCCATCCAAGACTTAACAATTATCCTGATTTTCTCAGGGTTCCTGCAAAGAGTCTACTACTCCCAGACCAGGAAGTAGTCTGGAGAATGATGCCCAGGTTCCCAAAAGATGGGTTATGGATGTTTATTATCTTTTAAGGGGGCTTGGTTACAACTTGTTATTGGTCATAGTTAGGAAAAAAGCTAGACAAAGGAGTTAAATTCAAAGATCTTATCCTAAAGGAAAAAAGGGGGATATGATATAGAAATGATAAGATAAAAGGGTAGATTATTGAATCTACTTTAACCCAAAAAACAACCATTAATCTCAAAATATTTTACATTGGTATGGATTTTGGTTTATTGATAAAAATTTAAAGTTAATTTTGTTATACTGTGTGTATTTTTCTTCTCTTGTTTGGGGTATTATGTTTATGCAGCTCATTTAAAAATAGAATATATAATTAAGAAATACAGGTTAGTAGTCATCTACAATAATCAAACTTGTAGTCATATTAGGTATGTTTTTAAGGTCAAACAAATATATGTAGATAGATAGATGATCTTCAAACACTTCAAAGACCTACAGAATATGGCATTTAAAATGTTTTAATAATGTAAGACTTTTCTTCACAGTGAGATACATCTGCTCCTCACAGCACCAACTTACTTTAAAAGAGTATAATGGGCATTGAAGAAACCCCACATGGAGTTTGTCTTTTTTTTTTTCTTTTTTGGTTTTCTGAGACAAGGTTTCTCTATATAACAGTCCTGGCTGTCCTGGAACTTACTCTGTAGATCAGGCTGGCCTCAAACTCACAGAAATCCACCTGCCTCTGCCTTCCAAGTGCTGGGATTAAAGGCATGCATCACCATTGCCTGGAGGAGTTGGTTTTCTTTATGGCAAAAGCTAGCCATTCTTGCAAAGAAACTGCCCTTGCCTCAATTGCTGAAAGTATACTGTCCAAAGTAAACCAGCTGGATGAAAAAAAAAAAGCAACTGCCAAACTTTGCCAAAATAAGGTAGGATGGTCCTTCTAAATTCCTTGCTTCTCAGAAAAATCTGTCAGATAAACTAGGCCTGTAGGCCAAAATTGGAAGCCCCAACATCACAGAAGAACTTTGTGTGACTGTCCAGGCAGCCAGATATCCTTGTCATTGGGTAACACTTCACCCTTCTGGGGTCTTTGATGGGGTTAAAGACTAAACAATTAGACTTAAAGTTTTCCTTAGTTATGATAAAAAGGTAAATTAGGTATAAAACTTTAGACTCACAAAGATAAGATAAATAATAGAGTGTTTTCTCTAAATTTGCCAAATACAAATGGACTGGGTATTGTAACTGTAATTCTTACTTAATAATTTTTTGTTATATATAATTTTACTGTGTTAAAGTTAAAACCTTCATTAGACAAAAAGGGGGAGATGTGGAATAATTCCTTTACACTGTGTGAATATATGTTGCTGTGATTGGCTTAATAAAGAAGCTGACTGGCCAATAGCTAGACAGGATAAGTTTAGGCAGGAGAACTAGACTAAGGATACTGGGGAGAAGGGCAGAGTCAGAGAAGTAGTAAGCAGATGCAGAGAGAAGCAAGATGGGCATGCCATACTGAGAAAAGGTACCAAGCCACATGGCAAAGCATAGTTAAGAAATATGGGTTAGCCGGGCGGTGGTGGCACACGCCTTTAATCCCAGCACCTGGGAGGCAGAGGCAGGCAGATCTCTGTGAGTTTGGGGCCAGCCTGGTCTACAAAGCGAGTTCCAGGAAAGGCACAAAGCTACACAAAGAAACCCTGTCTCAAACCCCCACCCCCCAAAAAATATGGGTTAATTTAAATGTAAGAGTTAGCTAGTAACAAGCTGGAGCTATTGACCAAGCATTTATAGTAAATATTAAGACTCTGTGTGGTTACTTGGGAGTGGCTTATGGGACAGAAACTTCCACCTACACTGTACCTGAAGTGAAGGCCCTAAGAAGTAAAGAAGCAGAGGGCAGGATGAGGCCAGGTTGAAGTCAGGAGGAATTATCAAAATATTTTTGACAGTATTCCACTCCCTACTGCCCAGTCTCTACTTTAACAAATGGCTTGGGACTTCTTGGTGAATTCTGTTGTAGACCAAACTGCTTTTGGAGCAAGGACTTTGCTGGCTATGACTACAGCTTTATTGTGTATAGTTCACGAGTACCTTGAGTTTAACTCACAATTAAACCCTTTGCTGCAGTGTGAGGGCAGGTGAGGCTTCCTGTACATCATGAAGAAAGAACAGAATAAAGATGGTGCTGTAATAATGAATAATGGAATGACAAAGCATAACAGGTTTGAGAATGGTTAAGATATTAAAAATTTTGCCCCAAATGTCCTCTTGCACAGGAAATTAGATAGCCCAGAGGGGCTTCTCCAAGGCTAGAGTTCAGTAAGCTTTGAGAGGTATCTGAGCATTTGAGTCATTACAAGTTATTAAACACATTAATTCCATAAAACATTCTATTAATACCAATCACACACATATTTTGTCTTAGGAAACGTTGACCATCTACTGCCCTCTCTTATGTCTACCAGTGTTTATTCTGTGAAAATCAGCATCATGATTTCTTTCCTTTTTCTCTATTTCTGACTTCAAATTCATGATGCGATGATACCTATGCCACATAAAAGGGTAACTTTGTCAGGGATCATAAGACATGATCTGGAGGTGGACTCCAAGACAGAGAACTACCTGGAGCAAGGTAAAAATCAAAGGCCACTTGGAAATATTGGTTATTATCCCATAAAAAATGATATTTTGAAAAACTTATGGAGAACTTAAGCAAATACTAGTCTTAGTATAACAAATTTTCTTCCCTTCATCTAGGTATCTTTAGGGGATATTTAGCAAAGACTTAAACTCACGTCTATGTCATGATACCTTCCCCAGTATCCACATCCCACACCAGCATGGCATGTCTGCTGTGGCTGATGAACTTACACTGCCCCTTGATTATCCCCTGAAGCTCAAAGTTCAGATTACAGTTTCTCTTGGGTTATACACTCTATGAATTTGGACAATGGCATCATAACATCTCAATTATCATAATATTGGCAGCATTTTCATTAGCCTAAAAGTCTGTGCTCCATCTATGTATCCCTGTCTTTACACAAACCCCTAGCAGCCACGCTTATTCCTTGCTGTGTAGCTTTGCCCATTTTAGAGAGTGAAATAATTGGAATCATAAAACACACAGATTCTTTTCATTGGCTTATTTCACATGATAATACATACTTAAGTTTCTTCAATGCTTTTTTTTTCATGGAATGAGAGCTCATTTCTTTATAGTGTTAAATAAAATTCCACTGTCTATATAAAAACACTTATCCATTCATCTATCAAAGAATATTTTGGTTGCTTCTAAGCTCTGTCAATTATCAATAAAATTGTTCCTTTTAAGTGGCAATATTTTAAAGTAATAGCTACATGTGGATTTTATGGTAGGCTTTGACGACTGGCTGTAGCTTTCTTCTCTCTGTATATACACACCCAGGCTGAGCTCATGTTATGCGACTGCTTGTGTACAATTTCTATGTTGACTCTTCGGAACTCAGACTCACATGACAAAGCCCTATTTTGGTGTCCAATCTTAAACTCAGCCTGTTCAAACTGAACCCTTGATCTTCTCCCTCTGGTGGCTTCAGCCTGCCACACATGTAGCCTTTTCTGTGTCCATGTTCCTCCAATCTTCCCAGAAGCTTGCGACCCAAACCCTGCAATCCTTGAGTGACTCTCTTCCTCTCCTATCCCTCGTACAACTCAGCAGTAGGTCAAAGGAACCTCGCCCCGTGTGTCAACTCTTTATCCGATCACTTGACAGAGCGAACGTTGCTTCTAAACCACCACCATTTTTCATTTTAGGAGGCGGAATAACCTCTTCAATAGTGTCTCTGTCCTTATCACTAGTATCCATATTATAGCCTTGAGCTTTTATTTGTATTATTTTACTTAGAAACAACCACAAAGTCACAGAAAAGCTGCACACTCAATACAAAAATTTATTTTTCCTGAATAAGTTGACCATAACTTGCTGCTCTGTTCTCTCTCACCCTCCTCCACTCCAAGACTTCAGTGTCCATTTCTGACCCAAACAGCACTATCTGTGTAACAGCAACGTAATGGTAAACTCAGCAAACCAGCTGCTCAATCTCCTTCAGATCCTTGCTGAAACCTCACATTTTTCCATGGTGCCTACTCAACCCCTCACCCAATTAATAATTCAAACTTGCCCTTGGCTTGATTGATGTTTCTTTAGCAAAATGCATGAAGGGCTTGGTCTGAAATGGATGCTGACTGATAATCACAGGCGATTGGACCTGTGAGGACCTGGAACAAAAAGACATCTGAGCCCTTCTCTTTAGTAAAACAAATAGTTTAAAGTTTGTATAGGCAGCCGGCTACCAAGGGTGCGGGTGGAGACTTTGGGAGCAAGCAAGAATGTTGGGATTAAGATACAAACAAAATGCAAGGATAAACACCCAGGAACATTTAGGAACAGTGGTGTCTCATTTCTGAGTACACTGTCTGAGTAATGCCACTGTTTTGTACACACAGGGTTTGACTCCCAGATTGAGAATATAGTGGTAAAGCTTATTGAGGTGAGGTGCTAATGAGAACAAATGAACCACTTTTGGGGAAGGAAGCTGGTCCTCTCACAGGAAATGGGATGATGGACCAAGCTGCTGGCCGTGTTTTTATAGAGAAGGATAATCCCAGAAGCCTGGAGGCCTTAGGATCTTCTAGATATAGTTGAGAGTACTTCTGAAGTCCCTCTACTTATTCCTACCCAAATGATATCTATTACATACCCAGTGAAAGTGTTCACCATTAGAATAATTCCATCTGGAATTTTTAGGTATGTTCTGGGCATAAAGAATGTCCTGGACTGAGATGGAATTTTCTTCTCAAGCCAGGAGAATAGTGAAGTGTTCTGAACTGGTCATGGAACAGCACGATCAAATTCTTTCAGATGCCATGAAACACACATTCGTATAAACTGTGCATCTAAATACTATATGTTGAAACAGAGATGTTATGAAACACTCTGCAATAGTAACTGATTTTAAGCTTCTGCTTTCTCATGACTGACTTTTATCTGGTCTAGTAAGATTGTCTCAGCTTTTCCTACCATCTGATAGTCCTTAACTTTCATTTTCTGCTTTGTTGCCAATGGCTCATCTTATTGACTTCCATATAACTCATATTCTTGGAGAGGACTCTGATTGGCCTGGCTCATCTTGAAAAGTTCTTCCAGTTCATAGGTTATGGGCCAGTCAGTCCATGAGGTACATGAAAGTCAGCTGACACCATGGGAGACAGGGTGCTGTGGCAGAAAATGTGGGTGCTCTATCTTAGTAGGATTTTAGGAGAGTCACAGGAGTATTGAGAAACTAAGGTTCCTTATCTCACTTCTCACGGTTTTCAAATAATTCAAATCTAGCAGCAGAGAATCACATGAGGAAGATACTGACTTGTTAAAAATGCTGGTAGACTTAATTAAAAAAACAACAGGCTTTTAAGTGTGTGTGTGTGTGTGTGTGTGTGTGTGTGTGTGTGTGTGTGTGTGTATGTGTGTGTGTGGTATGACAAGATTTTGCTTTGTAGCTCAGATGGACCCGAAGCTCAGGATCCCCCTGCCTTAGCTTCTGGAGTGCTGGAATTTCAGGCATGTACCACCAGGCCTAGCTAAAATAGGTTTCATTTATCTCTATATCTCTCTATCTCTCTCATCTATATATCTCTATGTATATATTTTTTTGAGATGGAGTTTCACTATTTAGGCTTTGCTGGCCAGGAGCTCTCTGTGTAGACCAGGCTGGCTTCAAACTCATAGAGCTCTGTCTGCCTCTGTCTTCTGAGTGCTGTGATTAAGAGTGTGCTCCCACTCTAGCTGCCAAATCAGTTTAATTTGAGCTAAAAGAAATGGTTATACCTATTAAAAAGTATAAACAAGAGATGTTCCTGCAGTACCGAGTTTGGATTGGCATGGTTGAGTATCAAGTCCCATCTCATTTCCTTGGACACTACGAAGACATTTACCTGTCTGTTTGGGAAACTGGAAAGCAAATTCCCCTTTTTTCTTTTTTTTTTTTCAAAACTCATATGAAGTATCTTGGAAAGGACCACCAACTCAAGGGTGTAACAGGCTCTTGGCGTACTGGCTGTCTTTGCACCATGATTTCTGTGTCCCTCACAGTCACAGAATACAGCAAAAGACCTTCAAGGCCAAAGGAACGTTTACAAGTGAATCATTTGCTTCCAGGAACATAGAGGGAAACGCTGATGTTAAAAATGGCATCCGAGAACCAAGCAGAGGAAATGCGTGTGGAATGAGTGAGCCCAGCCACAGTGCAGGAAGGGAAGGTCAAATGGTCTTGCAACAAATCTTGACAGATGTGCTGTGAAGTGTGTCGTATCTGAGGACCACATGACTGCTTGGGTTGAAAGCTCCCATTGTCTGTCTTTATCAAGGAATATTGGAAGATATGAAGACACATTCTGAGATAACCTCTGGGCAAATATTTCCCAGGCAGCGTAGAAAAACTTAACTCTCAGAGAACTAAGAAATAGAAGACAACACACATAAATTAAAAGAGAGAAAAGTCTGGGAGCAGAAATATAAGGGAGAACACAATTTTTTAAGTCATTTGAAATATACAGAAAAACAAAGTGACTGGAAAATAGAAGAAAAGAATTTGAGGACATACAACAAAATGGGCATTTCCGCTACTGTTCCAATAGGCGATTGCTGAACTGGGCAGGCCAGAACCAGGACACAAATGAATGTTTACAACTGAGACTATGCACTCATCTATCCACATGCATATGTGTGTAATGTTTCAGAGTACATACGCACACCTCATTTGAATGGAAGTCTTAAGAACTGCATAATCTGCTGGGCGATGGTGATGCACTCTAGTCTCAGCACTCAGGAGGCAGAGGCGGTCGGACCTCTGAGTTCAAGGCCAGCCTGGTCTATAGATTGAGTTCCAAGACAGCCTCCAAAGCTACACAGAGAAACCCTGTCTTGAAAAATAAAAAAAAAATACAGCATCTTGTTGACTCTCCTTATATAAGTCTCTGATGTCTAAGGGATGTGAATGTATGATTTTCTTCAAAGTAACAAGGCATATGCCAGAAAATATTAAGAGTTTATCTTGCCTTTTTAGTTGAATTGTGTTTTGCAATTGCCAAATAGCCTCATTGATGATGGAAATTTTTCTTTTTGTTTTTTCAATATATTTTTAATTAAAATATGATTACATCAAATGCTGCATATTCTCTCCATCTGTGGTTGCTCTCTGCAAATCTTCAGGTGTGATTATGTAAGATGGGGTAACCACAAAAACCAGCAAGGGAAGCTTTCCTTTAACACAGGGGGAAGGAGCTACAGAGTTAGCAAGTCACTGATTTTTAACTCATTGTAAATAAATTGAGGCGAGTTCGTCAGTGGCTGCTAATGCCATCCAGCAGACAGATCTGTGGTTCTTGAGGTCGCTTGTTCATTGGTATCTCTGAGGGGCTTTGGAAGCCCTCGACACCTATTTAGTGCCAGGAAAGATTCAGATGGGATTGATCTGGGGCATCAAGGTATGATTTCCCATAAACTGCCAGACTATAAACTACAGCATATCCACCTTGGGTAGTCATTCTCAGCCAAATTAATACTCCATATTATTCTTCGATTAATTTTATATTTTGCTAATCACAAAGGGAGATGTGTACTTTACAATGAAGAGGACTACTTCCTGTCACTTTAACCCAGAAATCAACTTCAGCATCATTATGAGTGACCAGACATTGTGTTCCTTTTGATCTGATGAGAGAACCAAAAATAAAAACAGATACTGTCCTTAATGATAGAAGATTCTATGTACAATAAAATTTGTAACAGAGGCAAGCAAGCACACTAAAGGAAAGACATGTGGTTCTAGGAAAGGGTCTCATTGGGCTATACCAAGGTTGAAGAGCTGGCCCACATTGCATTATGGGTGACACACTTGATAACGAAGTTCATACACTGTCTTGGCTTACTTTTCCTTTACTGCTGTCTGTCACGGGAACACAGACTAACAGGAGATTCCCTCTTCCTGCTGATGCCCATACTCCCTGAAAAACGCTGTGCCCAGAACACCTTCCACTGCCCCTCTGTTCTGAGATCACAGGTCAGCCCCTGATCCAGCATTACTGCTGCTTCTTCCTGTGGACACACAGCAGGCTGGAGGGGCGCTGGGTTTGGCTTAAAGATGTCCTTTGCTTGAATTTTGTCTCTGCCATTAGCCACTCTGTCATCTTAGACGTCATACGGCCTCACTGGGCCACAGTCTTTCTCAGCTACAAAGAAGGAACAGTGAGGGCTGCTTTAAAATGGTGCAAATGAGAATGACATAATGTAAGTGTAACATGCTTAGGGGAAAATCCTGGTGCTCAGTAAGGGCTCAGGGAATGGTAGCCCGTATGCTTCAAGTTCTAATCATATTTCTGTCAAATCGGTGAAAAGAATGACTTTCTCCTGCCTATATGGTAATGTGCCTCATGCCCTCAGTATGCAGAGTTAGCCCTGCATAACTTCGGGTTCTGCATGTGTAGATTCAAGTTAAAAAATAATTTAGATCTCTCCTGAACATCTAGACATTCTTTTCTTTGTCAATACCCACCAAATGCATATAACTATTCACACAGATTTTTGTGTTGTATTAAGCATTGTAAGTAATCTAAAGATGACTGAGAGTAAACAGAAGGTAATTTGTAAGCACTATGCTGTTTTACACAAGGTGCTTTAGCATCCATGGATTTTATATTTATAGGGGTCTTGGACCAGATCCCTCAAGGATAACTAGAGTTGACAGGAGGACAGTGTAGGGATGCTGGTATGTGCATATGTGATTGATCCCTTCTTTAGGAGGGCTTCTCTAGATTCCAAGATCCAAATTGCCTGGATGGGAAGATAAAGTCAGGCTCTACTTCACCCCTGAATTCTGTCTCTGCTCTGCTTGTAATCTGCTATTCACACCGAATCTCTGTCCTCATTTCCCATCATCATGTGCCAATGATCAGTCTTATTCTTGCTCTTGGAGAAGAAGTGGTGGGAAAAGGATTTGTCTTCATAAAACTTAGAGCAGATAGAGCAAGAGATTATGAGCTTATAAGCAAATATATAATTCCAGGTAAGCACCATGAAGAAAATAAAGAGAGAGGAATGTGTTTTTGTTATTGAGATAGTCAGGGATTTTATTTTACTTTCTATTATTATTTTTGTCTGAGAGGTTTTTCTCCCAAAGAGAGTAAGGAGACGGGAGCCACAAAAAGTTACGGGAGGATCTTTATAGGTGGAAGCAACAACTTGTGTAAGGACCAGGGCTTGATTGAACTTGAGGTATTTGAAGGATTGAAAGGTCCATGTGATTGAGGCAGAACAGTGAGGGATGAGGTCAGAAAAAGAAGCGGAGCTAGATCATGCAGCACCAGGCCGAGGAACTGCATTTTATTCTGTTGAAATAGAAAGTGATTGGAGACAGCAGAGATGGAAGAGCCTGCCAGGGAGCGTGAAATGCTTTTGAGCTGAACAACAGAAGTTGTTAACTGAACTGATCGTAAGGAAGGAATCAAGACTGACCCCATATCTTCATTCCAAATACACTGACTAGTGGTGCCATTCACCTAGATGAGAAACAGAAATACTTTGGAGTGTGGTGTTTTACAAAGGGGAAAGGAATAATTCTGTTTTGATTGTTAAGTTGGAAATGTTTACTAATCAACCAAGTAGAAGGAGCAAGTAAACAATAGAGGTAGAAGTGTGGAACTCGGGAGAGCCTGGCTTGAATAGACTTCAGAATCATTAACCTGCTAGGTTAGTTAGTATTAAAGCCACAGGGAAGACTGCAAAGCAGAGTCCAAAGACAGATATCTGAAGCATTCTAACATGTAAAGTGATAAACATCACAATCAGCCTTGGGGTCTCCTTGTCCCTGGGCATCCTTCCTAATTCTACTCACCTTCCTGGCTCAGTGCAAAGCAGGAGTGCTCCCCACTCTTTCCCCAGGCTCTGCCTCTGCCTTTATCTGTAGCCAAGCTCTCTTCCAGCACGCCCCCTTCACTTATCTCTTGGTGAATTAGTCTTATCTCCCCAGCCAACTTGCTTTCTCCAGGACAAGGGACACATCTGTAAATCCTTCAAAAATCTAACAGGCAATTACTATGTGCTCAAAAATGCATGCTGATTAATAGGGTAAACTGCTTGTAAATGCCCCTATCAGGCCATGCTGGCAGGTGTTTATGACCCATAGGTCTAGTGTAGCAGAATATTATTATAAGGTGTGTTACTTTTGTTTATGTTGCATTTGTTTTACTCTGTGAGCTGTGTTACTGTGTCTGTGTAAACACCTGATGATCTAATAAAGAACTGAATGGCCAATAGCAAGGCAAGGGGAAAGATAGGCAGGGCTGGCAGGCAGAGAGAATATATAGAAGGACAAATTTGGGAGGAGTGAGATCAAGAAAGGAGCCAGAGGAGGAGGATTCCAGGGGCCAGCCACCCAGCTATACAACAAGCCACGGGGTAAGAAACAAAGAAAGGTACACAGGAATAGAAAAGGAAAAGCCCAGAGGCAAAAGTTAGATGGAATGATTTAAAGTTAAGAAGAGCTGGCAAGAAACTAAGCAAACTAAGGCTGGGCATTCATAAATAAGAATAAGCCTCCGTGTGTGATTTATTTAGTAGCTGGGTGGCGGGTCCCCCAAAAGAGCTGAAACAAACAACAATAGTCTAGTGCATCTTTTTCCATGTGGTATTGCTCAACTAAGGACTATTGTCTCTACTTGGATGATTAAACAATCACCAGAAAAAAAAAATCTTTCAGCAAGGCATCTGGGCAAAGCACAGCACAAGGAAGTGAAAGGACTTTGTTCGCAGAGAAGTACAAACAGAAAAAGGAAACGACCATCGCCATGGAAGATCAGAATGGCAGTAGAAGGGAGAAGATTTGTGCTCTGCAGATGGCTTAGTTGGTAGCATGCTTCCTGTGCGAGCATGAGGACTTGAATTACATCCTCAGAACCCATAGGAAAACCTGGGTGTGGTGGTATCTGCTTGTAATCCCAGCTTGGGGAAGTCAGAGACAAGCAGATCCTAGGAGCTTTCTGCCATCTCCCACTACTCAGCAATCTCGGGGCCTCAAAAACAAGGTGAGAGTCTGAGGAACAACACCCAAGGCTGAACTCTGCCTTCCACACTTCCACACGTCCATGCACACATGTTGCTCTAGTTTACTTTCTGTTGCTCCGACAAAACACTCTGATGTGAAGCAAATTAGAGGAGAGGGTTTATTTGGCTTACCCTTCCAGGTAAGCTGAGGGAAGTCACGGCAGAGACTCAAGCAGGAACGAGAGCAGACACTATGGAGGAATGCTGCTTACTGGCTTGCTAGGCTAGCTTTCTTCTACAGCCCAGGACACAGTGGGCTGGGCCTTCCTATATCATTCATCAATTATCAGTCAAGATAATTGCTCAGAGACACAGCCCCAGAGGCCAATCTCAATTGAGATTCCCTCTTCCCGGCACACATGTGCATGCACATACACACATATGCACCCACATGAACACACAGAGAAAGTAATAAAAAGGGAAAAGGCTTGCTAAGAGCGGCGACTCGTGCCTATAATCGCAGTCATCTGGAGAATGAAGCAGGATTGTCAGTTTGAGGCCAGCTTGGGCTACATCATGAGGCACTCACAAAAGTAAACAAACAAAAATAGCAACAACAATGGCAAACCAGAAAGAAAGAAAATAAAAAAAAAAAAAGGAAAAGACCTTTAACAGTCACTCCAGAAGCTTGACTACAAGTCCTGTTTGCAGATCAAAAGTAAGCCAGTCTGAATACACTCGACAGAGTTAGCCTTGTATTTCTAGAACACCGGCAAAGGCTGAGGTAGAGCATGTTCTCTGTGTCCCTCTTTTCTTCTAGAATACTAAGTTTCCTGCTGATTAAAGCACAGTTAGATCATGGCTAGCTGTGGCCCAAATGCCAACTCCTGGCGGCCCTCTCAAAGCCTAGGCAGCCTCTGCTCAGCAGCCTGGAAAGACAAAGAGGACCTGCCCACAGGCACAAGGACAGGAGGCAGAGAGAGATGGGAGGGAAGCTGTGCATTGAACCCAGGGAACAAAGAGAGAAACTCAGAGCAGCAGGTGTTGGCTGCTGTATGAGAGGGCCGATGAGTGGAATGGAGCTGGGGCTATCCGAAACAAAGAGAAGATGAGACCATTGGGACGGGAACACAAAGGCACAACATGGAGTACAAATCAGTGTGGAGAGAGTGAATGGAAATACAGAAATAGGCGAAGTGTGGGCTCACAAGAAAATTGCACACTAAGTTAGAAAAAGTAACTCTGTTAGGGTATTCTTTGTAATGCAGAGGATCTTTGGAAATATTTGGTCAAGAATGAGAAATAAAGTCTTTAACAAAATCAGACTTAATATATTATTGTTTATCTTAGTGGTGGAAAATACATGGAAAACTAGAAAAAAAGTGGAGCGTACATAGCTGATATAATTCATAATGGACTTTCCTTTGGGCCACCAGCTCACAAATAATGACACAGAGACTTATTAATAATTATGAAAGCTCAGCCTTAGCTTAGGCTTTTCCCACTAGCTCTTAGAACTTAAATTAACCCACATTTTATTAATCTATATTCTACCACATGGTTTTTACCTCTCTCCCATTTTGTGTGTCTGACTCATTCTGCATCTCAATGGCATCTCTTCTGTGCCTCAATCATCTCCTCCTACTTCCTCTCTCTGCCCGGAAGTCCCACCTATGCCTCCTGCCTAGCTATTGGCTATTCAGTTCTTTATTAAACCAATCACGGCAATATCTTTCACACACAGAAGGGATTGTTTTAAATTAATACAGTTGATGTTCTTACAGGTGTGTCCTTAGGGTGATCAGTGAAATCCCACTAGTGTTTCTACTGTTCATGAAAACAGGTCTGGACTGTGTGGTGTACTCAGACTAAAGCAAACCCCAAGGTGCGGAAGAGAAAGGAGAGGTTCTTGTGAAGGCTGTTTTTTCATGATTTATCATACTCACATTCGCAACCCGACAACACATGGACTTGGGAGGTATCCTGAGAGCATAGTTTATCCAGAGACTCCATGTACAAATTCCAAGGCTGATTTATTGAAATGGTTAGACCATGGTCAATATAAGTTTATGACAGTCAAATGCTTTATTACTACTTTTAAGAGTCCTGCCCATTTTGGTGACAGATGAACACTTGGGTATCCAGTCTGTCTTACGTCATTAACCCAGAGAGCTGTAGAGTAGACGCCTCACCCTGGGGCTGGATGGGTTGCTGGGGGGCCACTCCTTTTGATGTTTTCTGGTTCATCACACAAGGGAGAGTGAGGAAAAGACTCAGAGTCTCTTGTAACAAACTAATTTGATTGTTCTGTTTTATCTAAATATTGCTTTTGGTCTTTGCTGGAACTGGGATGAAGAAAGCTCTAAGCATCTCATTTGAGACTTCGGATGCTTATCTACGAACGGTTTGCCTACCTAGAAAGTCAAGGGGATTGTTTAATGGCAACTTCTAGACACCATGATACAATTGTCTGGTCTCTACCTTTGAGAATCTTGGGAATTCCTTTTAGATGTTCATGTGAGGCCCAGTGTGCACTATAGGTAAGATCACCCTAAAAAGAAAAAGAAAAATTGCCATAGCTTTATATTTGTTATGGAAGCCTTGTTTCTCTCCAGGGAGGGAGTTCTTGGTAACAGGATGCACAAATGACTCATGGTCTCTAGCATCATTTTGCTCCCTTGGTAGCTCTGGGTTAGATTTGCGAAAGAACCAGAGGAGACCCCTACATACTTGGGGGGTCCTAGGTATTTCTTAGCTGTGATATTCACTACTATGGCCATTTGTCAAAGGAAATAATTCGGGTAGAGGAGCTTACATATTGAAAGAATTTGAAGAGCACTGTGCCTGTGACAGAAGAAATAATGTGTGTAAATGTGACCTCCAATAGTGGGCTGTATTGCATTCCTTTGGTTGGAGGCTAGAAAAAAATTATGGAGAGGTTAAGGGACCTACTTAAGGTCACAGTCAATGAGAGATGAAGCATTATTCTGATGTTCTCTTTTGCACTACTCAAAATATTCCATTCCCCTATAGAACAAAGAAGAACCAATAAAAGAATGCCCCTAAACCCAACCTTTGACCTTTGGCAGGTGGTCACTCTATAGTGAACTTTCCTTACAAATGTCTTTTCAGATATGACCTCGACTCCTTCTCCCAGGGCATGTGGCAGTGAATGGGGGCTGACCCTGTGAGAGCAGACAGCTCACAGGCTTTTCATCAGAGGACAGGGATGCCACACTTGTCTTAATAGCACGACCCTTACTCTGGGACACATTTCTCACTGTCATGTCTGCTCAGCAGCCTGATTCACGACGCTGATTCATTTGAGTTTTTCACATTCTCTCTCTCATTATTAGAAATATTCTTGCCTTGTTTATAGGTTAGAACTTGTCACCTCTCATCATTTATTACAAAAAGCACAAACACTCCCCCTGTTCATAACAAGGTCTGGTTCACTTTCACCCATTTTCTCTTGTTCACAAGGTCAATATTTTTGTCTTCTGTTTTCACAGAGATTACTTTTTATATATGTCGTGAAAAGGAAGCTCACCCAGGATCTTTAAGGGCCCCGACACTCTATGGCTTGGTAACTATTATGTAGTAGGTCCTTTCCCTCCCTAGTTCTCATATGGCTTGAAGTGCTTGACTCTGTTGAGTACAGTTATAGGCAGTGAATCTTTATATCAGTATAAAGAAGAGACAACAGAAGATATATATTCATTCAAAGTAAGTAGATTGTCTCTAGAAGTGGTGAGCTTCCTAGGTTTTGAGGTAGGTAATGAGCAGTCAGTAGAAAGCAATGGTGTGTCAGAGATTAGTAGGGGTCTCAACGATGGCAAATGTTTGAGTATTTTTCAGGTAGGAAATATAGAAAACCAAGAAAAACAAAGATGTATAGCAGAATTAGAAGTCCCCTTATGTCTCTTTCAACCATATACTGTAGCTGGATGAACTGAAATATAAGTCAAGGAAAATAATAGATAGTTTCTTAGAGTTGATGATTGTCTTAGGGTTTCTATTGCTATAATGAAACGCCATGAGCAAGAAGAACTTGGAGTGGAAAGGGTTTATTTTGTTTATACTTTCATATCATAGTCCATCACTGAAGAAAGTTAGGGCAGGAACTCAAGCAGGGCAGGAACCTGGAGGCAGGAGCTGATGCAGAGGCCATGGAGGAATGTTGCTTACTGGCTTGCTCCCTGTGGCTCACTCAGCCTATTTTCTTATAGAACCAGGACCTCCAGCCCAGGGGTGGCACCATCTACAATGGACTGGACCCTCTCATATCCATCATTAATTAAGAAAATGCCCTATAGGCTTGACTACTGTCCTACCTTATGAAGGCATTTTCTCAATTGAGGTTCTTGACTCTCATATGATTGTAGCTTGTGTCAAGTTGATATAAAACTATCAAGCACAGTGACTTGGAGTAACCTCTAAAGAAAATTTTTGTTAAGCTTCCTTTAAACAGAAGAAGAAACATAGGCCTCAAAAGGGGAAGAAGTATTTTTTTCGAAGATGATATAGCTAGTCATGTTGTTATTAAAACAACAAACCCAAGAAACGCTCAATAGACGGAAGGACAAGGGAAAACAACTGTGGAATGAGAGTCTCCTGAATTTCCCCTTTGACGAATGGTGTAATTTCCTAATTCCCTAGCTGTTATTTTAGGTGAGGTTGAGGAAAGGCCTTCATTTTGACCCTCTGGCTCTTGAGATGGAGAGGAAGAAAGCCGTGTTGGAGTGGGTTACTGCAAAGACCTTATAGAAGTGACACCTAAGAAGAGGCAGAAAAGCAAAGAACAGGAAGGCAGCAGTGTTGCCATGGTGTCACTTAAAGGGATACCATGGTTACCACTCATTAGATCAAGGCCAGTCATCATTATATATGGATACTTTCGTTGCTTTGGGCCCTAAAAGTATCAATTTTAAAGAGGACTCTATTGCACTTCACGTTCAATGTATCTAGCTCTACCAATTAATACTTTATTAAGTCACTAACATTTTTAATGTCTCTCTGTGCTTAATCCCTAATGTTTTCACTTCCTTTGCTCACAGATAGCTCCTTGATGGACTTGTCAGAGCACGGGATATAGACAGGATACTTAGATGTGGAACATGTGACCATTAGGAGGGTGTTATGAACTCATGTCATACTGGCTTTCAATAATACCTCTACCATTTCCTCATGATAAAGATAGTGATGCTCTATAGGACTATTTTGAGAATTGGTTAAATATTTGTGGGATGTGCCTGAAGAAGATCAAGGTCTGAGTGAAGTCCTCATAAACATTATTTCAGCCATTTTACTTGAGTTTTGAGTTTTTTTTTTTTTGAGGCAACTTGAATAGGAAGAGACCTTGCCCCAAAACAAACAAACAAGCAAGCAGGCAAACAAACAAACAAATATCCAAGCCTGTGAATGATGTTTGTACAAAGTCAATTTGATCTAAGTGTTTGTGGAAGATTGAGTCTCAGAAAGGAGCCACAGGGGCAGCTGTGTGAACTGTGCTGTGAAGGCCTTCTCCCCTGACTGTGGCTCTTAAGGCACCGACCATGTGCTGTTTGTGCTCATAAAGAACTCAGCACTTTCAGCTTGCCTCCAAGCCCCTCTTTCCCTTCTCACCCCAACCTCCCTGTACTCTGCATCTCAGCTCTTTGGAATTTCTAATCTCTAGATAATCACGCATTTCGTTACTTCTGCCTGAGAAATATTTCTAACTGGTTAATTCACCCAGATTAATTTCCAGATCTCAGATTGTATATGAGTATCTTCTGGGAGGTCATGCTGTGCCTCTAGACGGAGCTGACATCCCTCCTGAGTGCAACCACACATCACACTGCCAGAAAACTCTTCCCACTTGTTCTAATGGCTTTACTAGGCTTGCCCTCTCTATGCGGTTGTGTGTTTAGTGACAGCAAGGACCTCATCTGGCCCAGAATGATAAGTGACCACTATGAGAGACTCAATAAGTACTTATTTTTTAAAAAAAGTTAGTAAATAAATGAGTTACGTGCTAAGGGTTAGGGGAGGAGGTGCTTTTTTCATCATCCATTCTGATCAGAAAAGATTCTCGGCAGCGCAATAGCGTTATTGTCCCTTTACAGTTTATAGAAGTAGATCACATACTATTTATATTTTATAACATGGAGGACTTTCTTGTAGTTAAATGTAATGACATGCAATGATTTTCCTAGACTGGATGTTGTTTAAGCAAATCCCCAAGATTCATATACTAGGAACGTAGTTACCAGTATGATAGCATTGAGTGGTACGGTCTTTAGGAAACGAGTAGATTATGTAGTCCTTACAGGACCAGAGTAGTACCTGAGAGAGTAATTTTGTTATAAATAGCTTGATCCTTCCTGTGTTTTTGCTTCCTTGCTTGCCCACATGACTTTTACAACCATCAATCCCTCCACTGTGTCATGACACAGATGGGGTGTTCCCAGATGATGCTAAGGCCATGCTGTTCAGACTCTACAGGTGCTAGAATCATGGCCAAATAAATCTCTCTCTCTTCCCTTAAGCATTATCCACCATCAAGCATTATGGTATAGCAACAAAAAGCAGATGAGGACTGGACCCACTTCTGTTTACCAAACCTACAGTTTGGCCAGGCTTTTAATGTTTTGTCATATAAAGAATAACGTCAGTGAGAGTATCTTCCAACTCGTGTTCAGAAATATGATTTGGCTACTCTAAATATAATTCTCTGAAAACAGGGACCCTTTCAACCACACACTGGAAATGACAAACCTTTTAACTTCCATACTGAGTCTAATTTTCAATGTCCCCTGTACACTGTTCATCAAGTCTCAATATGTTCATCGTTAAAAGAAGTTATAAGAGCAGCTGTGGGATGGAGATGACCAGCACATCCCTAATGCTGCATAGCAATATTCCCAGAGCTCATCTGTGCTACTAAGAATGATCGGTCGGACGGCAGGCATGGGGTCTTTGGGAAGATGAAAAGAGGCTATAAATGTTCTAGAAACCATGGAAGATGATAACCAGCAAAATGATTATCAGGGTTAACTCTGGACAACTATAGTGTTTACCTTAACAACTAGACCATCCCTTCTGTGGTTGAGAAGTCACGCCTCCACCCACCTCTGTGAATGGATGTAGTCCTTGTATTCACACTGCACTTTCTTGTGTTTCACAGTTTCCTCCAAGTCTAGTTGGATTTCTGATTAAGACAATGATTATGCATCAGAAATTAAAATAACACGGGTCTGCTGGTGTATAGAAATGCTTGGGAGCTTGAGGCAAGAGAATTATAAGGCTAGTCTGGGATACATAATAAGGCCTTCTGTGAGAATGAGAGAGGAAGAGAGAATGAGAAAGAGGGGGCAGCTGACAATAACAGTACTCTCGGTTACTTTCCCTGGGAGTTTTCCCATTTATCACATGACCCTCTCTCAATCAGTGGTTGCACACGCAGGGACCATACAGTGATGGCTCGGGCTTCACTTCTAGCAGGTGATCTGAGCTTGGGTTTAGTTCCTCTTTGTGTGATGCATGTAGCACATGAAAGAGGAATCACAAGTTTAACTTCCTCTAGTTCAGCAGGATGGCAAGGGGATGCTAATACTCAGTTTACAATGCACGTGGCTTAGAGGCCTCAATCTAGTTGCAATGCAAGAGGGCCCCAGGAAAACCAATGTTTGTTTTCCATGAAAAAAAAAAACAATTTTATTTTAGGTGGTTTCATGAATAAACACAAAGCATGTGAATTAAGTACTTTCTGGTCCCCCTCACCCATTTTCTTCAACTGCATATTTCACTGTATCCCCTCCACTCTACTTTGTGTGTCTTTTGAAGATCAGAGAAGGGTGTCTATGCTTCATCCTAAAAACACTGGGACTGCATCAGAAGGAGATTTTGGAAAATACCCAACAAAAAGTGTTTCAAACCAGAGAGTGAATGTATTTTCATGGGAAGCCTGCAGAAGCCTGCAGATGCAGAGCAACATCTAAACTTTTTACAAACATTTCCTCTCTGAATCCTTGGAAGAATCCACTGCAGAGTTATCATTATTCCTAATAATAAGATGAGGATGCTGATCTTTAGGAAAGATAAATGACTTACCAAGGTCACAGAGCCAGGGGATTTTTACACTGGAGTGTGCCACCTGTAGTGGTATTTCTATTTCCATTATAGCTCAACCTTGTCATTGTAAAAGGAGTATTCAACTGGGACAAAAAGACTGAACCCTGCCTTAAAGCTGTGTTATCCTGGGCAAGCCATTCCCCATCACTGGAATTTATTTGTTATTTATTTTTTCAGCTGTAAAATGGGAAAGAGTGAACTAGCTGAACTTTAATATTAGTTACAGTTTGAAATTCTTAGAATAATTTAGGTAACATTTTTGTCAGCAATTGATAAAAATATAGTAAGCCTATTACTCTTAAAATCTGAAAAAGCAAGATGAAGAGCATATTTAATACAGTAGCAAACTGGTTAGAACTAGTTCATTCTCCCCAGCTGTTGAGTTCTATTCTTCAGTAACTTCTTTATAAAGATTTGTTATTTTATGTATAAGTGCTCTTTCTGCATATATTTTATGCCAGACGAGGACATTAGATCCCACTATAGATGGTTGTGAGCCACCATGTGGATGCTGGGAATTTAAACTCAGGACCTCTGGAAGAGCAGCCAGTGCTCTTAACCACTGAGCCATCTCTCCAGCCCCGTTCAGTCACTCTTTAAAGCATCTACCTGACTTGACCTCTTGCTACCCTTTTGCTCTAGGCTGGTCACTCACGCTCCTCATAGGTGTTGGGATGATCCGAGGGTTAGGGATTGAGATGGTCTCAACTGAAAGAGCTAATTGAAAGGCACCCTCCCTATCAGTGTGCTAGTTTTGAACTCGGGCAAGGTAGTTTAGTAGTCACTGTGTTTACAAGTGTCTTTAGGTTGTTGTCATGGGTTATTGCATAACTCCCACTGAGGCCTGATTAGCTCAAGAGAGGTAAAAGAGAGACAGGCAGATGAAGTCATCTCTAGCCTCCTGAATTTGTACGTGAATGAAAACAGGGAAACCTAACATAACCTATTAAACAGCTCAAGTTATGTTCATCTCCCCTCCCCTCCCCTCCCCTTCTTCTTCTTCTTCTTCTTCTTCTTCTTCTTCTTCTTCTTCTTCTTCTTCTTCTTCTTCTTCTTCTTTTTTTAAAAATTGTCTTCTTCTTACCAGAGAATGTCTGCTGGGACTATGCTCAGGGTGCTATTATCTGCTCCCCAAGGGCTGACAATGGTGCACGTGCCCGTTAAGCTAATCCGATGTCTCATTCCTGCAGCAATGATGCTCCAGATCATTGGACTTCCCTCCTAGCAAGGCTCCTTGATCAGACCACCTGGTTATAAGACATTGCTATAGTCAGACTCCCTGTCTCCAATGCCCATGAGAAGTTCATACCCTTCTAATACATTCTCTCTTTTTCTTCTAAAGCATTCTTCGGCCTTCACTAGGCAGTGCTGACATCTGTTACCTGTACCATGCAATCCTAACAAGCACAAACCATATCCATGCTGTTGTGCCGTCTACTGTGTCGGCTCCTGTAACATCTTTCCTTGCTGGTTTCTATAATACTCGTGCAGGTTTAGAAGTTGTAAGCAATCTGACTTTTAATTTGCCCATGATGTGTCTTTACTCCAGAATGTATCTTCTATGGAAATGTGGACTTCTTCCTGTCTTCCCTGCCTGTATAACAACAGTTCTACAATCTTCATGGAAATGTTTAATAAAGTATATTGCTTTTTGACTGAACATAAAATTAGTGGCCTTATTTATTATTTGAGAATTTAATACATGTCTACAATGATTTTAATCATATGTACTCCCAGATGCGCCCTTCCCCCGAAACTTCTCCCAGGTCCCTTGCCATGTCCCACACTCCAACTTCATTTCCTTTAAAAAATATAACCTGCTTAGTCTAAACTTAGCACTGTCCAAATGTGCATGGATGTCAAGCCATCTACTTGAGCACGGTCAGTCTACCTGGGGTAAGGCCCCTGAGGGAGGTCCTTGTGAGCCCCTCTCACGCCCACTCCGAAGTGTTCTCTGGCTTACTCTCATGCAAGTCTTGTGCAGGCCACCACACTGCTGTGAGTGCATGTGTGCAGTAGCCTTTGCTGTGCCTCGAAGACGCCATCTTGCCCAGTCCTCCCGATCTCTGGCTCTTCCAATCCCACTTCTCCCTCGTCCACATTCTTCGTCTTGGGGGCAAGGAGTATGGTAGAGGTTTGATAGGTTTTAGGTTGAATACTCCACAGACATTTGTTCTCTGCACTTTGACAAATTGTGAGCCTCTACATTAACCACCATCCACTGCAGAAAGACATTTTTCTGATAGGGATTAAGAGCTGCTCTAGTCGATGGCTATAGGGAGAAATATTTAGAAGGCAGCTTTATATTATACCAATTTATCATCATAATAACAGCAGGTTCTCCCCTAGGGCCTATGAGCTCACTAGCCATAGATTTTTAGCCAGATTTTACAGTACCAGGAGTGAGTTTCCTTCTATTGAGTGGTGCTTAAACCCAATCAGAAAGCAATAGATTATTACCATAACTTTTTTTTTACCCTGATTGTGTCTGTGGGCATGTCTTGTCAGGCTAATCATTAATTTAGCTCAAGCATTTACAGATGGATAAGACTGTTGATGACTTCTCCCCTAGCAGCCTAGGTATGGATCTATGAAAGCTAGCTAGCCAGAAGTAAATACCCAGGTTGGTACCAGCTTGTTTTCTCCATGTTCTATGACCAAAATGTATGCTGTCTTCAACAATAGGGTCTTATTAACAAGTTCTCGTGGGCAAACCAGAGCAATGACAACAGCCTTCCTTGTGTTGGTGGTCTCTGGGACAACCCTGACCAACCACTTGATGGGTTGAAGGGAGGTATCCTACACCTGGCATTGGTTTGTTTTTTCTGGCAACCTATAACTTCTAGGAAGAGCAAAACTCCTGCCCATGGGGCAACTCCATTTAATGCCCTCCCCCACTCTCTCCCTCCTCTCCTTATATATAAAGCTTATAGAATAGTCTGTTTTCCTATGACCTTTCTGTCCTACCATCCTCCTCCTGTGTCTACATTTTAAATGTGAAGAAGTCAGATCAGCTGCAGAATTGCTCCAGGCTTTGTGTTCTCTTCCTGGAAAAACTGGGGGAGGAAGAAGCATTTGCATCTGCCAAAATGTCAGTCTTGTACAGTGACATTAGATTTCATCTTCTAAGCACGTGGGAAAATGACAAAGGGAAAGCAGGTGCCTAAGTGTGAGACTGAAGTGGAAGCCTGGGTAAAGAGGAATGCTTTGCTAACCAGGTACCGAAGCAGATGCTTTTATGGAGTTGGTGGCCTGCTTGTCGTGGATACAGACCTTTCCTATGATGTGTTGGGTCTGGTCTGCTTTCCAGTGCTTCACATACTTTCCTCACAGGTGAGATGCTACACAGAGAGTTGGGGCTGTGAGACGCCTCACGTGAGAAGTGGGCCTGAGGATAGTGGTTGGCAGAGGCTAGCAACTGTGAACACAAAGAGAGAGAGGAAGCAGGACTGGCCATGGCGAGCCTTAGGTCACAGTGCCAATCTGCTGGTCTCTGCCAAGCCAACAAGGAGCTTCAGAGAAAAGCTTGTCTGCTAGAGGAAGCACTGGGCAGAAGTGGCCAGACTGTAGCACCCACGGCATGTGGCCACTGGTGGGAGACTGCCAAGCAGATGTTAGTTTCAGTCCAAAATCTGTGGACTTACAGTTGTTCACCTGCTGGAGGGGCTTCCAGGCACTATACCCCCATGGCTTCCACTTTGTCTTGAACTGTGTTCTAAACTCTTTCATGACATGAGACTTCAGTGCACACAACCTGGAATCAAATGGTCCAGGTGAATATATATATTTTCAACATATACATCTGACATATATATCTGACATATATATTCTATCTATCTATCTATCTATCTATCTATCTATCTATCTATCTATCCATCCATCCATCCATCCATCCATCCATCCATCTATCTATCTATCTATCTATACATACATACACACACATATATATGTGTATACACACAGAGTCTTACTTTATAGCCCAGGCTGGCCTCAGGCTCTCATCAATGAGCCTGCCTCAGCTTCCAAGAGCCGAGATAACAGTGTAAACCATCATGCTTGTCTAGATGGTCTAGGTGGGAATCCCAGTTCCTACACTTGCTCGCTGTGTGACCTTAGACAGCTCTCACACCCTGCTGTGCCTCATATGCCTCATGTATTGGAGACAAAATTAGGTGTAATCTTTTGGAATTAGCGTACTGCAGGTAGAAGAATTTGATACATAGGGTAAGCAGACCATAAATACATTCATTATTGTTACTGATCTATCAAATGTCAGTTCTGTGCCAGTCCTCTTTGTTAGAGTATCTGTCAAGTAATGTTACAATTCGACCTTTATGGAAAGCCTATCTGAGAGACTGGGAGACTCTAGTCAATTCCCTGATTACCAGCCCAGTGGCAGGGCTTTGGTCCACTGCTTGGAGCTTGTGTTGTGAGCAAACTTTGTTGTTTCTGTGTTTTCTGGTTCTTTCCGACCTCAGCACAGATCTCCAGAGGCTTCTGCAAAGTGCAGCCTCTCAGCTCTAAATGTCAGCCTTCCATTTACTGACGTGTCGAGGTGGAACAAGGGAACGCTTCATACAAGTGTGAGCAGTCAGGCCCACATGCAGCATTTTGAGGAACTGTGAAGAAATAGCTTAAAAAAAAAAAGAAGTCCTCTAAAGGTCTCCAGAGAGATTATTTTTATTTATTTACCCAACATGTAGGGTCTCAGGTGTTATTCAAAATGCTTTATAAATATCAGTTTAATTTATCCCTTACAACACCTTTATTTTGTAAGTGCTTAACGTAAATTGTAACAATATCCTCAATTGGGAGGGTAAGATCTCTATGTGGTCTAGACTGACCTTGAACTTGTGATCTATTTTGCCTTGGTTTTTCAAGAACACCTTTATTTTACAGTCATGGTAACTGATGTCCAGTGAAGCTGATAACTTTACCAAGAACAGAAATTTGTAAGAAGCAGAACTGGACTTGATAAGTCTCCAGAGTTCGTGATCTTTAGCATACACACACGTACACACACAGACACACACACAGACACACACACACACACACACACACACACACACACACACACTGCTTCTCCTAGGTTAACTCTTCTCTTTCAGTTATATCCCCTGCCTCCAATTGCCCTACTGTGAGGACCTCTTGGAGAAGCAATGTCTGAGAGGAAGTCTCTGATCATTCTGGGGCTGGGGATTCCTCTAATCTGCAGCGGAGGGGGATCCTTCATTGTGGTTCAGTGTTTCTTACTTTGGATTTCCCTCCCTAAATTTCATAGTATGTATGTGGAGGTCAGAGGAAAACTGTAGAGTTGATTGTCTCCTTCCATCTTTGTTTGAGTTCTGGGGATCAAGCTCAGATCGCCAGGTTTGTGCAGCAAACTTCTGTACTCTCTCGGCGCCACCTTGCTGTCTCCTTACTCTGAATTTTTGATTATGCTCGAGTCTATCTGAACTGTTACTGGTTCCTTGGATCCAGTGTGCCAATTGCTTGCTAAAATCTGTAGGACAAGTTTCCAAACTGCCTCTAAGGGCAACAGTAATAACCTTTAGCTAGCAAGCTGGTGAATCTCTAGGTGATACAAGATTTTGTATTTAGAAATATCCCTTGTATTGTTTTATCACATTTCCTATTTTATCTATTTATTTGGGGGACTGAATCTTGCTATAGAGCTCAGGTAACCTCCAACTTGGTATCTAGTCTATCTGGCTTTGAACCCAGGCCTCCTCTGCCAGCTCCCCATGTACATCATCACGTCCATTTTGTTTTAAGTTTATCATTTCTTGGTTTCCTGGCTATTGATCTCTTTAAACTTTTTCTCAAGTGCATGTGGACATTGTATGTGTTTCTGTATTTTACCTTTGACATGTAGATAGAATACATGACAAATTTCACATGGCATAATAAAGCATTTGATTTTCACATTAGGCTGTCCTGACTTAGAGGAAAGGTTGGGAATGTTCATGTTCTAAAAAGAAGACAGGTCAGGGGACAGCTGTGGTAGAGAAGGCGCTTGGTGTGTACAAAGCTGAACTGCCACAAAACACCTAAGCCAACACACACCAAGAGGAAGAAAAAGAAGAAAAGGGTGGAAATTCCTACAAAGAGAGAAGCAAAGATGTGCAATCAGTTAAACCAAATCAGGTTAATACCCCCGAATGGGGAGTTGGACAATAGGAATTCTAACCCCAACTTTTCCATAAATGTGTTATATGGCATTGGACAAGACAGCATTTGATTTGTCTGGCCCTTCATTTGTGTTTTTCATTTTTTTTAATGATCATTTCAACACCAATTTTGAGAGAGAGTAATGGTAGACATCCCAGAGGGGGTGAGCTAAAGCAATATTTATTTTATCTATTCCCATTTTCCCTTTCCTCATTATTAAGCCATTTGTGTGCTCTGGACTAATCAATGCAAGACAGACTGCCCTGTAGTCTCATTTACAAGAAATAAAGTAGATGGAAAATTACTGAAGGGATTTTATAGAAGACACTGATTATAATCATGTCACTACCAATGTCACTCCCATTCCAGCTTTAGAGAGCATTCATTCAGGTGACACCAGGTGGGCATTATATTGATCTAACTGGGTTCACCTGGTCATCTTTTGCACCACAGCAATGGAAATTGTGTCATTATTCATCGGCTGTCTTCCTTGCCATGTCTTCTCTGACACTGTCAACACTGGAATGGATCTATTCATAAGTTGATGCTATTTCTTATTTTAGAAATAAAGCCATACATGTAAAAAGGAAAAGAATGCCACTCTCAAACTTAAGCTTCCCAGCCTTAGATGTCAAGTGAGACAGTATGCTAGTGCTATAATAACACTTTATTAATGAAGTCTTTTAGTCAATCAATATTTTTTGGGTACCTTTTATGTGACCTGGTACTATACCTAGGGTTAGAATGAGTACATGGCAACAAAGAGGCATTTTGAGTGTACTGGGGACTGTAGTGGTTAATGTTACTGAGATGACCATCCTCAGGGTTTACCTATGAGAGATTATCTAGATGACATTAATTCGGTCTAGGAAGACTCCCCTTCACTATGGGTGCTAGCATTTCATCTGCTCTTGCATCCGTGTTGTTCTTTAGATCCCTAAACATGTTACAACATGTTAAAATACCTATAATAGTTTTCTATACATTATTCTTTTCTTCTCCTCCCTTCCCCTCACCGTTTCTTTTAATGTTCCCTGATTTGCTTTTTGTTTGTTTGTTTGTTTGTTTAGTTTTGAGACAGAATCTGACTATGTAGCCCAAACTAGCCTCAAACTCATTATCTTGGTGACTTGGCCAGTTGAGTGTAGGGATGACAGGAATGTGTCATCATCATCAGCCATCTCTGTCGTTATGAGTATCTGTCCTGCGACTGATCTTCTCCCTTCCATTTGAGCTACTTCCATGGTTTGAGTAAGAATGGCCCCATAGGCTCATGTTTTTGAATGCTTGGTCATCAGGGAGTGGCACTATTTGCAGGTGAGTTCTTGCTGAGGTAGGTATGTCCTTGTTGGAGGAGGTGTGTCACTGGGAGTGGGCTTTGAGGTTTCAAGGGCCTAAACAAGGCCCAGTGTCTCTCTTTTCCTGTTTCCTGCCAATTTGCATGTAGAACTCTCAGCTACCTATCAAGTACCATGCCTGCCAGTGTGCTGCCATGCTTCCCACCATGATATAGTGGACTCAACCTCTGAACTATAAGCCAGTGCCAATTAAACATTTTCCTTTATGAGTTCCTGTGTCATGCTATCTCTTCCCAACAACAGAACATTGACTAAGACAGCCACATTTTCATTTTTATTCTAAATACTTTGGGTTGACTTACGAGCATAGCATAATTTACATGATTGAGTGCTGGATTTTGATGGTATTTCTTTAAGGCAGTGGTTCTCAACCTTTGGGTCTTAATCCCTTTGTGATGTCAAATGATCTTAGGCAACTCCTGTCAGAAAACATAGATATTTACATTATGATTCATAACAGTAGCAAAATTATGTTTATGAAGAAGCAACAAGAGTAATTTTATGCCTGGGGGGGGTCATCATAGCATAAGGAACTGTGTTAAAAGGTTGTAGCATTAGGACGGTTGAGAATCACTGCTTTAAGGGATGCTAGACTTTGTTCTAGTGTGCAAAAAATTTCATGGAGCTTAGGTCCCAACTTCCACTTCTGATCAAGAGTTTTAGGTTGTTTTCAATGGAAAAATGAGAGTACTCATTTTCTGTCATTAACATTGTCTCACTAATGATAGAGCCTTAGGGGATCCTGACTGAATGACCTACAGTTTCAACAGTTCTGTTCTGGCTGTGGTGAACTTGCCAGACTGAACTCATAGATGTGCACTGCAGGGTACTCCATCCTACAAGTATTTTCCCCTCAAAGTTGATCTTCCCTGCCCAGCCTGGTGGCATTCCATCCCATGCATGTGAATATTAGCATTCAGCCCCCAAATCCAGCAGACGTGTGTGCACATTGCTGGTGCTTCATCTGCACGATGCGTCCTCTTCTTTAGTGTTCTATGCCACAGATTCTGGCCATCACAATGTCCCCAAACTCCAGCGTCCCTCTCCTCGGTTCATTTGTACTTCTGAGCTCTGCTTGGATTCCACCTCTAGGTACTGTCCCTTAGAAATAAGTCTGGTGGTGGTGACACACTCCTTTAATCCCAGCATTCGGGAGGCAGAGGCAGGAGGATCTCTTGAGTTCGAAGCCAGCCTGGTTTACAAGGAGAGTTCCAGGACAGCCAGGATTGTCACACAGAGAAACCCTGTCTCAAAAAAACTGAAACAACCAACTAAACAAACAGCAACAACAAAAAACAAAAAACAAAAAAAAGGAAAGAAAAGATCTCCAGGTTAGCAGCTAACATGGTTGTGACTTGTACTTCATTTGTATCTCTCGGAGATAACAGAGCTGGCTGGTCGACTCTCATTGTTCAACATCTGGAATTGCATGTCCACTCTTTCTAATTTACAATAGAAAGTATGTAGACAGTCTGATGCTATTTCATGGCTAGAAGTGGAAGATCCAACCAAGATGCTATTAAAGACTACAGATATAACATCATGTCTTTTTATTTATTCTTACCTTCCTGGGACAATATAAACATTGGATAATTTCAGTTACTTTACCTGCAGAAATTTCTAGAAAATGCATAGAAGCAGAGGCTCCATAAGGACACTGTGGTGATTTGAATGAAAATCTGGGTGTGGCCTCATTGGAGGAAGTGTGCCACTGGGGTAGACTTTGAGGTTTCAAGTGCTCAAGACAGGCCCAGTGACTCTCTCTCTTCCTGTTGCATGCTGATCCTGATGTAGAACCCTCAGCTACCTCTCCAGTACCCTGTCTGCCTGCCTGCTGCCAGGCTTCCCACCATGATGATAATGAACTAAACCTCTGAACTGTAAGCCAGCCCCAATTAAAGTTTTTCTTTGTAAGTGTTGCCTCTTCACAGCAATAGCCCTGAGTAAGACAGGCACTGTTGCTGGTATAGAAGACCAAGCAGATAGAATTCCTTGATGAGAACTATCATCCTGTGGTCAGCTTATATATCCATGCTCTCAGCTCTGTTCCTAGCACTGGACTCAGAGACCAAGTGGACCAGACACTCCAGTTAATGGAAGGTCTTTAACTTGGGGTGGGGGTATTCCTTGCATGACAGGGTTTCTCTGTGTAGCCCTGGCTGTCCTGGATCTCGCTCTGTAGACCAGGCTGGCCTTAAACTCAGAGATCCTCCTGGCTCTGCCTCCTGAGTGCTGAGATTAAGGGCATGCGCCACCTCACCCAGCTTTGTGCTATCTCTTCTGAAGGCGAAGATCTTGTGCCTTTTGTTTGAACTGCACTAGATTCTATTTCAATTTGTCCTTGCCACAAGCACTGTCACATGCAGCACGTCCCCCACTCTTCTCATTCTAGGGAAAAGACAATCTTGGCAGCAACCTCGAGAGAGAGTTTCTAGTTTCGGTGATCTTTCTAAGAAAGGAGAAAACTACTCACTCCCTAATAGTAGTCTTGACGCATAGTAACCGGCGATGAAACAGGACAAGTGCTTGCTTTAGTAGCATAAAGCATAACAAATAGAAATAATAACGAAAGACGTGTGTTCGATGGATGTAAAGCAAAGCTTCCCCCAAATCCAAAGAACCATGGGATAGGAAGAAAGATGAAACTCCCTTTCCGTAGGCATGCTTCTTTTTTGCCTCCGAGTGTCTCTTTGCCTTTTATTTGACCCACTTCAGTTTCTGACAAGATGTGCTAGTACTTAGCTTATGAAACACGTTAATAGGAACATTTACAGATTCTATTAAGAGACTTCCCCATTTCCAGCCGGCTAAAAAAAAAAAAAATAAAGCAATATGGCCAAGCAGATGGCTGTGTCTGTGAAGTCCTTGCCTTGTGAGCATGAGGACCCAGGTGTGGAGCTCTGGAACCCACACAAAATGCCAGCAGTGTGAGCCATAACCCCAGCATTAATGAAATGGGAGGCAGACTCGGGTGGAGCTCTGGAAGCTGTGGGCCTCTAGCTCCGCCTACTTCGTGAAGCTCCAGGCTAGTGAGAGGATCCATCTGGAAGATGGAAGGTGCTGGTTACCTGAGGGCCGACACCTGCGGTTTAGTTGTCTTCTGACCTCCCCAAGTGTGTCAGGCTTGCTGGCACCTATACCCACGTCCCTCTGGCCTGCCGAATCAAAACGTGATAGCCCCTCCTAGGCATGATAAGGGTTAATGAATTTCAGTGAACCAATCAATTTTGGGTCCTTATTTGTTTATTTGCCTCTGTTTTCCTCCCATCCCCCGCTTTTTTTGGTAGATCTGTAGTATGTTGTTTCAGAGAAATTTCCTGCTTGAAGAATAGAGGTCTCATAAGACGAACTCACCTCAGAGCCATGAGACTGTTTTCCTTTAAGCATTGTTCAGAGAAACCAATTATCTTTGGAGAGCTGGGAGATTTTTCAGTGACCTCTCAGGCTGAATTGGTAGCAGCTTCACGGGAAGAGTTTTGATTGCTAAGCTACACTCTTCTAATTTTTTTTTTTATTTAAGTAATTGCCTGCAGAATATTAAGACGTGATTCATTTCAAAACATCACAGCAGCTGCCCCTTGGCTAGCTGCAACCTTGTGTGAGAGCTGGATGGTGCTTTTCACATTTATTGGCTTGATTTGTTTGGTGTGCTTCCGAAACGGTAGAGTCAAAAGGAGACATACCAATATTTGGACATAAGCTCAGCACGATAGCTCGTTGTCTGTCACCACAGTCCGGAGAAAGGTCAGCTGCGGGAAAGGAGACGCTATTTTCAACAAGCGTGTTCTTCCTGATTATGTTAGATGATGGGAGCTCAGAGCAGTGTTGGGGGTGGCCTTTGGAGGGGACACATGGCGAGATGCTGGAAAAGCAGGAGGCTGTCAGGTTTGGGAAGAACAAGGGCCCTTAGATTCCCTGGCATTCTTTCCCCAGTGATTATTTGGTTATCAGACCAGAACACTACAGGAACGTGAGGGAGATAAGGGAGGGGTGGACAGGGAGAGTAGTTGGGAATGCATTAATGTGTGAATTGTCAAAGAGCAAATTTAACAAATAAAAAAGAAGTGTGCAAGCGAGAGTGTTACAGATAAAACGAACAAACGGAACAGAAAAGGGCCACTTGATTTTCCAAACTGTAAGTGGGAAGGGCAGAGTATAAAAAGTTGAAGCAATAAATTAATTCAACACTTGAAAAGGTGTCAACAGCTGCTGGTAGCACGCTCTTGTGTTGTGAGGTTCAGAGAAATGAAAAGCGCTTACCAAGTGAGTGTAGCCTGAGCATTACCATGTTATTCCATCCAGTCATTTGTGAGGGAGTGGAAAGTTCACACACACACACACACACACACACACACACACACACACACGCATAGACACGAGGGGGGGAGAGAGAGAGAGAGAGAGAGAGAGAGAGAGAGAGAGAGAGAGAGAGAGAGAGAGAGGGAGGGAGGGAGAGAGGGAGAGAGGGAGAGAGGGAGAGAGGGAGAGAGGGAGAGAGGGAGAGAGAGAGAGAGAGAGAGAGAGAGAGAAGAGAGAGAGAGAGAGAGAGAGAGAGAGAGAGACTTGTTTGGTTTTAGTGTTCAGAGCTATTGCACACCTCGTTTTCCCAGGAGCCTGCAGGCCCATGAAGAATCCTTTTGAAATAATTAACCTGATAAGGTTTCCCTACGGTATGTGTTCTTCCTGGAATTAACACCTCACTTTGGCTACAGTTTCCCAGCATTTTTTCTTTCCATGCCATATTCAAATCAGAATAAAGATAAGACAGTCATGACCAGTAAATAAAGGGAAGCCATCTCTTAAGTAAGAAAAGCAAAGGAAGCCATGGGGGTTCTCTGTAGAATAAGAACTCCATACTGTACGTTTGCCTCTGTAAAGTTCCGCTAGGCTATTCTCCAACCACTCTCTTTGTTTTCTCCTTGACCGAAGGGGTCACCTAAATGAGCCTGGCTTCCACTTCCTTCATTCATCCCTTCCTTCACTCCTTCACCCCCTCTTCTTCTCTTCATCCTTCTCCCTCTCCCTCTCCTTTTTCATTTCCAAGTATAAAATGGGGAAATTCTTTGTGGTTTATTTATTCCTTATGATTTTTCTAGTTTTTCTTATAGTGTGCTTAGAGATGGTCTGTAACATTTTAACCTTTTGAAATAGCCGAAATTTTTATTGTTGCCTAATATTTAAGTGTTTTCATAAATAGTCTGGAGTAGTAGACTGATTTATGGGACTTTATATACATTTGGCTTTGGAAAGTGATTAAGATGATTTTAGTTTTTGTTTTTACATTTCATTATCCAGGAATGAGATTATGATGTTAATATTTTCATATCTATAGTAATTAGTTTCTAGAATTTAGAATATAGTTTTGTTATTGATTATTTGGTACATGTCTACAATAAAAATGCTTATTGCAAATTATATATTTCAAACAAAAATAGCTGCTACACTTAATGCTTCATCTCTTGATTTGTACTTTGATGTTTATATTGTATATAACCTATGGGTTTATTTTTCTTTCTTTTTTAAAATGAGTATTGACTTATCATACATTTATTTTACTACTTATCTTTATCCAGAGTCATTTGATTTTGAAAATGCATCTCTTATTGACAGTATATAGCTGGACTTTGCTTCAGAACCAATGAGTCTTTTTGACTTTTTTTTTAAGATTTATTTATGTATTATGTATACAATGTTCTGTCTGCATATATCCTTGTTCAGTGGAAGAGGGCACCAGATCTCATTACAGATGGTTGTGAGCCACCATGTGGTTGCTGGGGATTGAACTCAGGACCTCTGAAAGAGCAGTCGGTGCTCTTAACCTCTGAGCCATCTCTCCAGCCTGACTTTTTTCTTTAATGGGTAAGATTATTCCTTTTATATTTGTTTTTGTAGCTGGGGTGATTGTGGGAGCCCATTCTCGGGTTCCTTGTGGCTTTACCCAGCAGGTCCGCATAGAGGATGATTAGGACCACGGGCCTAAGTGCAGGTGTCTGAGATGGTCTGCACTTGGCTGTGCTGGGAGGAGGTCTTTTGCTCCACCCCTTGGTGTCTCTATAAAAACCCTGGGGCAGAGACAGTCGGGGCCCGTTGGAATAGGTTCCAGGCCCTCTCGAGGCTATCCTTTATTTTCTATCTGTTTATCTCTGCGATATTCTCCGCAATAAATCCTTCTATCTAATATTTCCTGCTGCTCGCACTCAAGAAAACTCTGGGGAACTGTGGGGGTGGTTGGGTAAACGCCCCACAGAATGGCGCCATGAACAGGGACTAAAGAAAAAAGAAAAAAAGGGACTAAAGAAAAAAAAGGGGGGACTAAAAAGAAGGGGGGACTAAAGACAAATGAACAGGGACTAAAGACAAAGTAATAGGGACTAAAGATAAAGGAAAATAATAGTTTTATTACAGAGTTTTTGGCGAAAGTGCTGAGTTCAGCCCTGCCAGTGGATGAGGCATGCCGGTGTTATGGAAAATATATATTTTTTATATATATATTTTTGAGAGGCAGGGGTTTTATCCTCGAGAGAAAAGGAAAGCGGACTGGAAGGATGTCCGATGCTGCAGCGAAATTCTCTTCTGTCAAAATTTTCTATCTTCTATCCCTTTCTCAATTTCTATCTGTGAAAAATAAGTATAAGGCATAGGGTAGTAAAATAGTGTAGGGAAAACTTAGAAGTGTAAGATTGTGTAGGAAAAAATAAGTAAGGCAACTAGACAGAAAAACTCGTCAATTTTCTAACTTGGGGGCTCTGAATGCAAACTGGGGGAAAAATCTTTCTTTGGGCTATTTGGGTAGTAAAAAAGCTCTTCTTCGAGCTTATGGGGAAGAATAAGTTTCCTATGGAAGCTTTTGACCTGGGGCAGCTGAAATGCTAAATCCAAGACGCTATTCCACAAAAGAAAGCTGCCATGCTTTGTGGGCCATATTAGAGCTCACGCCAATCTTCCTGGTCCTTTAGCTGAGGGTAATGCGAAATGGAAAGATCCCTGCTCGGGATTGTGGAAGGGTCCCGATCCTGTGTTAATATGGGGTCGAGGACATGTTTGTGTTTTTTCACAAGAGGAGAATGAAGCTCGGTGATTACCGGAGCGTTTCGTAAGGAGCTTGGAACTAAGAAAGGTCAGCTCCAATGGCGTTTCTATAAGGAAACCAGAAGGAAGGTGGCTTGATTAGTGTTTCTGAGGTTTTGTCACTGGTTGATGCAAACAGTGAGGAAATAACTATTAACTTGGGTGAAGGGACAGCCTCTGGTTGGGAACCGTTTACCACTGACAGTGCCTCTCTGCCGGTCCGGAACGGCTGAGAGAACTGGCAACTTTGGAGTGTGGCGTCATCCTGGGAAGGTTACAGTCCCCTAGCAACAACTATCACAATTCTATAACAACACTCACTAAATCCCAGTGTTTTATAACAAAGCTGACTATAAACTCTAAACTTTAGAAATGATGTACGTACTTCCTGTCTAGTTAAGAGAATCTGTCTAATAGAGATAGTACTAATAATTAAGAGTAAGAAATAGAAAAAGAAGAAAATAAGATATGTGAGTTTGTAAAAATTACCTTGTTAGATCTGTGTTAAGAAATCTTTAGGTGTTTGCTAAGTTAAATATATGCTAATGGTAGCCCTGTATAAGTTTGTAAAATAGATCTATAGAGTTCCTTTAAGAAAATAAGCTTGCAAGAAATATCTAAGGTAGTCTAAGACGTGTAGTAATAAGCTTGTAAGAAGTAAAGATACTAATTGTAAATGTAAGTTTAAATAAGAAATATGATAAGTATATAAGAAATATATTTGCTAAAGTAGTTCTGTAGTTTCCTTAAGGAGTATAAATAAGTAGATGTTAATGTGTTATATGTGAGTTTGTAAAAACATGTAAATGTTGAATGTGAATCTAAATGCAAAAAATGTTATATGTGAGTTTGTAAAGTGTAAATGTTAAGTGTGAGTCTATTTTTAATGTATATGGTGAAAGAACCTGAGACACAGAAGGTAGTGTCCTACTAGACTGCAAAGCAGGCAGTCTGAGCGGTTTTTCAAAAGCTCCAAAAGCCGCTAAGAAGCTAAGAATGGCGGACGCCAGAACCAGCACAAGGCATCCGCAGCTGAGATCCGTGGAAAATCGACGCAACACAGAAAAACCTGAGCTAACATCAAAAAATGGTGCAGTTTAGACTACTACTGTCTAAAAAGGTCGGTCTGTGAGAACAAAAGTTGCAGAGACGCTTGTTTGAACTAAAATTGTTAACTGCAAAAAGTTTTGGGTTGTAAAAAGTCTCTTCATATTTGGAAGTGAAAGCCTGATACCAGAATTTATTTCTTGTTTGAACTTTTTGAACTTAAAATGAGATAAAATTACAAAAAGACTTTGGTTATGGATTTCTTCATATTTGGAAGGCTCATACCAGAATTTATCATTTGAATTTTGGGACTTAAGAAATGAAATGAACAATAGAGATTTCATTGCAATGGGACAATTTTGAGTTTATTCATAAAAAAATGGAACTGTTTAAATGAAGAAATTTATTATTTCTACCTAGAGTCAAGATGCAGTTTTGTGTATGCATATATGCTTTATTAATTGGTGATTCATGAATTGTTTTGTGGAACTGTTTATGTAAAAATGAAATTACTTACAGAACTGGTTTTGTGTTACAAATGGAACTGTTTAAATTGAAACGTTTGGGTTTTCTAACTAGGCTTGAGATTTTGCTTAAATTATAAAGAAAGGGGGAAGAGTTAATATTCCTTAGTCTAATTTCAAAAGTTGTTTGAGGGATTAATGTCATGTTTTTGTTAGTAAGAAATGCAAATGGGGTATATTAAGAGACTACTTTTAAAGTGTAAAGAGTTTTATTAAGAAACTGCTTTTGGATGTTTTGCTAAGTTTTCAAAGTGTTAATGGTTAGATTGAGAAGATTGCTTTTCAATATGGGTTTGTAGGAATTGTATGAGTTTGGGTTCTTCTAACTAGGTTTGAGGTTTTCTTTAAAAAATTATAAAGAAAAGGAGGAGCTATGAGATTGAATTATGTTTGCAGAACCCTATTGATATTAATGCACCCTGGTTTTGTGGAGTTAAGGAAATATTTAAGTTTGATGTGAATACATCGAAGTTTTTCCTATGTTCTGTTAACAAGAAAATTCAAATGATTGAGTTAAAGTTGTAAGATGGAGAAAATTGTTAACTATATATAGCACCATATATGCTAATTCAAATGGTTCTGTTAAGAGTTTGCTTTGAGTTGTAAGATTGAGAGAATTGTGACTATGTATAGCAATATTTATGTTAACCTGTTAATGGTAATGATGAAGCTAAGGGATTCTTTAAGTTTGTAGCCGCCTTAAGAGTTTTGGCTTAGAAAGGGCTTGAGGCAGCTAAGACTGCTGTAGTCACCTTGGACCTAATTCAAAAGAGAAATGCCATCTATATCATCCTCTACTCCCATACTGGGAGGTGTAACAGCTATGGAGATTGCTGTAAGCCATTAATAGTTTTTTTTATATATTAAGAAAGGGGGACCTGTGGGAGCCCATTCTCGGGTTCCTTGTGGCTTTACCCAGCAGGTCCGCATAGAGGATGATTAGGACCACGGGCCTAAGTGCAGGTGTCTGAGATGGTCTGCACTTGGCTGTGCTGGGAGGAGGTCTTTTGCTCCACCCCTTGGTGTCTCTATAAAAACCCTGGGGCAGAGACAGTCGGGGCCCGTTGGAATAGGTTCCAGGCCCTCTCGAGGCTATCCTTTATTTTCTATCTGTTTATCTCTGCGATATTCTCCGCAATAAATCCTTCTATCTAATATTTCCTGCTGCTCGCACTCAAGAAAACTCTGGGGAACTGTGGGGGTGGTTGGGTAAACGCCCCACAGGTGATTTGGCTATGAATGTCCCCTACAGGCTCCTGTATTTGAACAGTTTATTTCTAGTTTGTGGTGCTATGTGGGGAGGCCTAGGAATGGCCTTGCTGGACTAGATAAGTTGCTGGGAGCACTGAGATTTCAAAGCCCAGCCCTTCCTGATGTTACTCTCCATTTCGTGCTTGTAGCTGAAATTGTGATTGCTCTGCTTCCCATAACTGTTGTTGTGTGTGCTGCCATGCCATCCCCACCAAAATGAACTCAAACTTCCTGGAACCATAAACAAAAATCAAAGTGTCCTTCAGGAAATTGCTTCGGTCATGGTGTTTTATCACAGCAGCAGAAACATAACTAATATAGTAATATATGTTTATCTTTCCCATCATTTCCTTTTATGTTTTCTGCCAGTTCTTTACTGCAATTATGTCTTGCTATGTGTATATATAGTTTATTTTTCTTTAGTTTTATTTATTTTGTAGTTTTGTAGATGGAAGCCAATGTTTGTTTCACTATCGATTTAGAAGATCTGTAGGTTCAAACATTCTGAAATTGTTCCTATGAGCTAACAGCTACCACCTACAAAAGAGAAGATTCTGAAATTGTTCCTATGAGCCAATGGTCACCACCTACGAAGGGGGAGAGTTGACACCAACATTTCTTCCCATTTCTTAGAGGTCCTTAAACATGCATTTTGGGAATTTTTCTTTATCATTACCGAAAACTTAAGCTATTATTCTCTTAAAATGCACTATATTTTCTTTCAGGGATTGTATTTGCTTTTATTTTACAACCTTCTTTATAAGTCATCTGGCTTTGATTAGGGGTGCTCATTTGTGTTTCGGAGACTTTCACATAACTGCACCCCCCTCTGGAACTTCTCTGTTGGAATCTCCTGTTTGCCGATAGAACTCTATAATCATAGCAACATCCCATTAAAGGTGAAGTAATTTTATTATCTTTGAACATTTACTATTTCAGAGAAGATGTGTAGCCCAGCCCTGTGCAAGGTGTGTGTGTGTGTGTGTGTGTGTGTGTGTGTGTGTGTGTTACAGATACTTGAGTCTGAATTGTTGGATTATAACAATTTGACCATTCAGTAGTTAAGTAAAGTAGGAGGGAGCTAAGCTTACATACATGTCAGGAAGGAAGGGGGAGGGAATCTGAAAATTTGTCACAGAAATTGTGTTTTGCTAAAATTATTGTATCATAGGACAGAATTTTTTTTTTTTAAAATCTGGTTTCCTGTAACATTTATTCTAAGGATTCAGAATGGATGTAGCTTAGAATCTTCTCTATGACTTTGACTTGCCCAAACAGAAGTGTCTTGGCATTGTAACGGGCAATCCATCCAATTTGGGAGTTTATTGTAATATAATAATGGCCAAGTAAGTAGGTCAAAGTCTAGGTGGAGGAAACTTGGAGCCCAGAGCTTTGTAGTGACCCATTTCCAATGTATACTCTCAATAACGAAAGTATTTCTGTGGAAGATGGCCTTCTTCTTGCTCATGGCCCTTCCTTTCAAAGTAGGACTGAACTTCTCCCCTCTCCTGTTTTAGGAAAGCAATCTTCTATCAGTCAGTGTGACTCTATCCTGTTACAGCTGACATGGGCAGGTGGCCAGCTTAATTCCTACAAAGTTTCTGAGAGACCCAGAGGATTGCTTTTACTGCCCAGCACCAGCACCTCTGAAACTGAGGACCTGCCCGGTGCACACCTTCATACCTTATCCTCACCTCCTTACACAGATGGCTGATGAACTTTGTTCAGACATGCCCAGTGTCTTGTGGTTTTGCACCATTTCCAGGATAATAAAACTGGGTGTCTCTCTGCGAGGTCTTTTGAACTTTTTCCTCCTTTATTTCCTGGGTCAGATCTTTTTCCCAGTAGGTAAGGTGTTGGAAATGACTTACAGGTAGTACTGGGAATCTGTTACAGTACTCTACTTCCTTTCTGGTTTTGTCTATTTGGGGGAGAGATTTGAAACAGACTCATCGCTTCTTTAAATGTCCAAAGATTAGAGAGAACTTGTCATAAATTATAAATTTTACATTCCGGTTCCATCCTAAGAATCAGCAGTGCAGCGGCCCCTTGAGAAGCATTCTATGCCAATTCCCTTCTAGATCACTGTAATACATGGTTCAGCTGGTTCAACCTCAGACTCCTTCTCCTCCCGAGATAAAAGTGTTCCTTTTGTAAGTACTACTGTCCCTTCTGTTCTAACCACAGCAGCTCTTGGTCATTTAGTGAACCTGGAGAAGGAAAGGAGAGCTACTGTAGTAAGTAAACTGTCTGGTGCCTGACAGAGTAAGTGACTGTCCCCTGTCCTTGGTCACAGGGCTCACTCAGGCCATGCCTCTTAATCTCTTACAGCCTCAATGTCTTTTGTAGATTTTTTAGAAAAATTCCATCTTCCTGGCTTTTCTATGTCCTTGAGGGTACTATTTGGTGTCTTTCTCCATGAATCATGTAATAAATAGCCATTAAAAGCAAGCAGATATCAAGTATAATTGGAAAGGTAAATCTACTGCGAATAATATATAATACAAAGGCAAACGTAAAGGATTTTTGAATGACCCTCACTGATGTCATTGTTAGTTTGGCTGATGGCCCTGACGCTGTTGACACCGGGGACACCACAACTGCAATTCCTTATGTACTATTTTCTCACCAATGCTCTTATGCACACAGTTACATTTCAGCTGCTTTCAACATGACACCTTAGCTGCCTTTACGAGTATTAGCTCTAAATCATCCCATCAAATAAGTTTCAGATTTTGAACGTTATCTACATATGTCATCTTTTTTTTTTTGAGACAGGGTTTGTCTGTGTAGCTTTGCGCCTTTCCTGGAACTCACTCTATAGCCCAGGCTGGCCTCGAACTCGCAGAGATCCACCTGGCTCTGCTGGGATTAAAGGCATGCACCACCACCGCCCGGCTGTATGTCAACTTTTGAAAACATTTTTTGAAAATGTGTATGTGTGTGCTTGTATGGTTTTAGGGTACCGTGTACACGCCATCTTTGTGAGGCCAGAAGAGAGCATCAGATCCCCTGAGAGCTGGAGTTACAGATGGTTGTGAGATGCCCCGAAGGTGCTGGGAACTGGACCCAGGAACTCCGCCAGAGCAGTGCTGAGCCATCTCCCCAGCCCCATAAAGCAGTTCCCCCCCCCCCCCGAAAATAAAAATGTGCTTCCTAATTTACCTTGTAAGGAATTAAAGTGCTGTCTTTATTTGGAATATTTCCGTTTCTTTCTGACATTTAGTAAGTAAGCCGTTAGAGAAAACTGATGCGTGCAGGCCTGCTGTCTTTTACGTCAGTTATTTAGTGAGTTGAACGAGAATACATTAAACTTATTTTTAGAATGTTCTTTCTTATAAGCGCATCACGCACGTCATAGGCTTAGCAGTCTCACTAATGTGGGAAGTGAACTTGTCAGATATCAGTTCCTTTGCAGGGTCAGGCTTAATTGAAACATTGAGACGGAGATAGGGAGCCACTAAAGAAAACTCCAAGTGATTCAAGAAGTGGTATTTATAAACCTGAGTCAGCAGTGAATCAGCTCTTAAGCACCGGCTCCGGGGGACTGCTTGGTAAGAGCAACAGCAGTGTAGTGTGAAACTGAAGCTGAGACCCCCCAGGCTTCTTGTTTGACATCCTCAGTGTTTGGCATTGGGAGCAAGCTAAACATTCAGCAAAGGCCCCTCTTCCTCTGGAATCATTTGTGTACCTCTCCAGAAGTTTGAGGAGCAGACGGTGACTCTGCTCAGTTGTTTTTCTCAGTGTTCAAAGCAGAAAAGACATCAACACTAAGTTCATTTAAATCCAAAGTTGGTGTCTCCTTGGGACTTTTTTGTTGTTGTTGTTGTTTTTTAAATGTCTTGAGGCAAAGTCTCATGTGGTCCAGCTTGGCCTCAAACTCTGTAGCTGAGGATGACCTTGGACTCCTAACTGTCCTCCTGTTACTCTTGAGTGACCATGTACCACAACAACTACGTTTACGGAATGTTGGGGATCAGACCCAGGGACATTGTGCATGCTAGATGAACACTTTGCCAACTGAGCTACATCCTCAGCTTCCATTAAAAAAAAAACATACTAAACCAATATTAGCTTTTTTTAGAGCTTCATACCTGAGGCATTTTAACTATCCGCTCTTGGTCTTACAAAATCTGTTTCACAAGAGGTGAACCTGAGGCTTGGAGAGGCGAACGGGCTGCTGAAAATAACACAACTACAAAGGAATTTTCAGTCATGACTCTGGTGTAGATACCTCCTGTCAGACAGACCCAACTTTCCTACCCCGAATCCCAGAGGAAAGCAGTGGGTTGTAGGTCTTAACTAAACCACCTCAAATAACTAAATGTCCACGCTCAACTTTGGTTTAAAGTGGATTCACTAACATTCTAATTGGCAAAAGATAAAGATAATATTAGAAAATTATTTTAAAATGTTGGAGGCTCAAAGCACGATATACATGAAGATGGGCTCTGTCTTCTGGTGATCTGATATTGGTAAAATCATAACTTGACAGATTCAAGTCCAATTTGTCCCATTTGTGATGATTGCTAAATGTTTATCTGAGAATCTTTCCTTTGGAATGACATTGGATTAAAATGAGTTTTCTCAGTGTAATATGTGGGAGACCGTGAATGGAGGCTTACGTTAACAGCTGGCAATATGGGAATAGAATTCACCAGGATTTAAAGGGTGTTAGGAAGAACCAAGCTTAGTAATACTTGGCCAGATAGTATCTTTGTCTTGCTTCCCACAGTGGGACTGCACAGTGCAGTCTCTGGCCCTCCTTCCTCTGTATGTTTGGCTCCTTGAATGACTTGACCACTGGTATTGGTGGCCAGAGTCCATCTGCAGAGAGAAAGAGGTGATTGCAGACACTGCATTATATCCTTTTAATTTAGGCAGTCTTTAGAACTTGAGAAAGAAAAACATGAGAACAACGGCCACTGTGTGTTTGAGTTCACAGTGTGGTTGTATCACATATTTTTATATACACTGATTTATTTGGGGCTCCTAGGTTTGTCAGGCTCTAGTTTTCTCAGGAAGGATGTTAAAAATTAAAAAACGGGAGCTAGAGAGATGTCTCAGTAGTTAACAGGGCACATTACTCTCGCTGAGGACCAGAATTCAGTTCCCAACACCCCGTGGCTCACAAATTACTGTAACTCAGGGAATCTTCTGATCTCCACAGGTGCTAGTGTTCACATGCACATACCCACATGCACAGAAACAAATATAGATATAGCAATAATAAATAATAATTGATAATAAATAATAATAAATGTTGAAAATTAAAAATGTATTTAATCTACCTTTAGGACCTAAAGATATACCATTTTAAAGCTAACAAGTAGAAAGGGATTGTATTAATGTAAAAATAACCTTTAAGATGGACTGGATATAACATTAGAACCTCACTCTCCTGCATGTATCTCTATCTTTTTTCTCAGACTGAGGGGACCCTGCTGTGGATCAATCTATGTAAGCCTGCCTGACAATCCCTGGATGTGTAGCACTCAGAGGCCAACTGAGTCCTAGAACCTCGGTTTATTTTCTGATCTGAGGGAAATCTTGGGAAACTGCTTTAAGAAAGCAGTAGTCCAAAGCAGAACCATGTAGATATTTCGCAAAACATTTTGTTGAGATAAGTATTTCCAAATTCACGGACTAATTCTAGGGAGTGCCTAAGGAGGATGTGGAATTTGTCTAGGCCTCCCTTCAGGAACACGAAGTTCTTTATCTTCTTGCTGCATAGTTTTAGACAAAGTGGCTTCCTTCTGAGGGTCTGAAGTTCTCTCCTCATGAACCAAATGTTCCCCATGGTGGTCTGGGTGGGATCAACTCAGGGTACATCAACAATGGCCAAACATCAACTCACTGAGGTCCCAGGCCTCCTTTGCATCCTCCCCGCCTTAGCGGATTTACCTGGTTCCTAAGCACAGTGTGGTAAGACTGCCATCTCGGAAGAGAAACACAAGAGCTTGGAATCTTTACAACTAGACTCACTATCTAAAGGGATCCTTCTCCTGTGGATGGTTGTAGTTGAGGATCTGTAGCTCAATGTAAACCTGACCAACTCTATTGAACACAGTGTAAATCAACCCGTAAAACAATGTTATGGAAGCTAACTTTGTTAACTTCTGAAAAGGTTCCTGATGGATTCTGCTTTGTGTGGTTAGCTTTTCAGCATTTGCAGCAAATTCCTGACCATTACATCCCTTTCACAGTCCTGCCTTTATGTTTCACAGTCTTCCTTGATGCACCCAATCTTCAATGGGGCGGTGGTTAAGGATGAAAACACGGACCCTTCTTTCCTGTTCCTTAATGTATTTTATCATTACCTGTTTTTCTTTTCCAACTTTTTCAACATTGAGAGAGGCACTTTTGTGGTGTATTGAAAACAAGACATACCTGAATTTGAAGTCCAGTTTGAAACTCAGTGGGGTGGTAGATGGGAGGGGTGGTAAAAGAGGGAGTATGGGGAGTGATAATTCCCACTAAAGATCTTTGAAAATGGCACATTTCATACTACTGTAGAAGCTTCGTCATATACATGTATGTTTGAGTGTAAAAGAAGTGTAAAGTGTTTAAATGGAGTTACCTTATAATGCTACAATGTGGGGGCAGGGGAGGCAAAGACACCATAAGGTATTAAATAAAAAGCCCGAGGATAGGAATGAATTATTTTCTCCCAAGTTGTTGATCAATGGAGTCCCATAGACTCCCTAGATATTATAGGCTATTGCCATTATCTTGGTTACCTTCCAGAAACTAATAATAAGACCCTACTGCTGAAAACGTCACAGACATGAACCACAGAACTTGGAGAAATCAAACTGATAATAACCTGAAACTTCTTCCCTACTTCCTAGCCTTCATAGAGCTGGAAGGTTCTATGCAGGCTCCTGTGGGATAAGAATAAGAGTAATCAATATTACCCAGCTTTGAACCATGGGTGCCACAAGAATGGGAGGCCTGGCAAGGTGTGCCCCCTTCAGCCACAGTAGCATGAAGTAACAAACCACATTCTGATTAGATTTAAAGCCCACTCTGCAAGAAGGGACTAATGCCTGGTATTGTTAACTGGGCTAAAAACCAGTGTCTGCCTAAGTCATAGGCCATAAGTTACAACCTAGTACTATCAGTCCTCTAAAAGAACATAGTAAGAAACTGGTCTCCAGGTACCTTTAGATAAGACCAGTTCCTAGTCTCCATCAGAGAAACTTCTCTTTCAGTGAATGGTGGTTAATACAGAGACTCACAATTTGTCACTGTTCGGAGAGTAAGTCAATGCGCAGAGTATAAGAGGCTGCGAAGTGTGCTGTTCAAAATGGGATATCTGTATGTACCACACTCCTCTACCCCCAGCTCAGAATCACGGCGGGAAGAGTGGACAGAAGGCTTTGAAGATGGATGTAGTGGACATCTGCGGTGAAATACTGTTTGTGAGGTGTGGCAGGGCTGCTGCATACATGAACTCACACCGGATGTGACTACAGATGGCCAAACCAGCTGAAATCTCAGGAAGACTCAGGGAGGAGCTCATGAAGTCCCAACTGTGTCTGAGGAGCTATTGGCAAGTGACAGTTGCTGGGTGGGGTGTGGAGTGTCAGTATTTCTTTAGAGACGTGGCCCCTGAGAGGCGATCTGTGCTCCAGTAGATGTTCCTATACCTATGAACATGCAAGCAACTCTAAGTGAACTCCGTGGACTTAAGAAAAAGATCACGTGAAGTTGGGAGGGAAAAGTGGTGGTGGTGGATGGGAAGGAATTGTAGGGGAGGGAGTAAGGTGTGGATTTGATCAAAATATATTATATATGTATGGAAAATTTCAACAAAAGCTAAAAAAAAGAAATCTTTTTAAACTTTCTTTTTATTTATTCTTTGTGTCTTTAACATCATGCATCTCCATCCCATACATTTCCCTGTCCTTTTGTAACTGCCTTCTGCCCTTGCAAACTCCCACCAAAATAAGATAAAATAAAATTTAAGAGAAAAAAAAAGGAGAAAGAAAAGTCAGTTTCATCATGGAATCTGTAGTATGACACAGCGAGTCACATAGTAAACCCTTTATCCTATATCTTTATTTGTAAGTTTTCATTGCAAAGGGTCCTGGGGCCGTAAGAGCAAGAGAGCTGCCCCTGCCCACTGCCAGTTGCACCACTTGGGAGAGTGGGCCCTGCACCTCACATGGGCAGCACAATAGAGCCAACCCCTTTGGTGGAGGTGTGGGTGAGCCAGCCCCAAAGTTGTGAGCATGGGAGAGCTGTCCCCATTACTCATCTGTCATGTGGTGGCATGGGCAGGGAAGAGACATCTCCCCGCCCCCCATCAACACCTGAGGCAGGTGGGAGAGCTGGCCCTGAGGTCCTAAGTGCAGGAGAGCTGTCCCTGCCCCTCATCAGCTGCAGCACTCAGGAAAGTAGACCCTGTACCATGCCTGGGCAACACAGTAGAGCTGGCCCTTAGTATCTGGACATCTGACTTTGATTTGTATATCTTTCATCTTACCTCTTTATTTTATACTCACTGATGTACTATTATCAGTGTTTTCCTTAGTAAATGAGGAGCTCTTTCCCCATTCTTCTAAATACTACCCATCCCGCTCACGCCTATGAGACCACTGATTTCTATTCCTACGATTTGTTATCATAATAAGATACTAACTATATCCCTCTATCAGGGCCATGTCCTCACTGTCCCCTTTTATGTTAAGAATGTGTTCATTTCCCTATACTTACTTAAAACTTTAAGGAGATTTTTATTTTCTGCCTCTATTCCCACCTCCCTAAAGATTTATGCTTTTTATATATTTTTATTTGTAAGCATTTTTAGATTTTCCTGGTGCAATAATCTCTTATTTGTATAAACATTAGTTAGTACTTATATATTTATAACCATACTATCATTTCAAATTTACATTTAAATTTGTTTATATGCATGTATGTATATATGTATATATATGTATACACACACACACACACACACACACACACATATATATATATATATATATATATACACACATGTAATTGTCTCAGTGGAAAATAACACATAAATATGAGTATACAGACACAGTCTCTCTTCATGGTTGTCTTTGGGGACTCTTTTGACTCATGTTTTATGGCAGATCACTTCCTGGAGTGTGTCCTTGGATGAAGTACATGAGTGATGTAATCCCTGACTTCGCCCATGCTTGGACTCACCTGTCTTTCACACCACCAGGTGTTCTGTGGTTCTGTTTGCAGGAGGTTTGTGCTTTGACTCCTGAGAGTTTTGAAGAGTATTCTCTATCTGACTTGTGTCATTCTAATTCATGATGATTCTTTCTTTGTATGTAGCATAGTTTTTATGTATGACAGCCTGAAATATTTTTATATTTGAATTTAGGAACTCTGCAAGGGTATGCCCAAGTGATAAGTGCATATAAAAATTTCTTTTTAATCCCCCACCTCCATAAACACTGCCTGAAACTAAATGAGCACTTTAAAGTTGCAGAACTGAGTCTTTCTTTAAGCCAGGGAAAATTTCTTCTACTATTTCCCTAATAAAATGGTTCCCTACAGCTGGCCCTTTCCTTCTCGGGAAGTCCTGTTCTTCACAGTTTTATTGCCCATGTCTGTCTTCTGAGTCTGGAAACATTCTTTCATCACTTCCCCACTTTGTGTTTTGACTTTCTGTAGTAGGCGTCTTTGGCCTGGCTCTTCAGGCACCCAACAGGCACTGACAGACCTTTTGATTTATCTCTGGAATCTGTGAAGTTAAAAAAAAAATTACACAAACAAACAAACAAACAAACAAACAGACAGACAGACAGACCCCCAACCGTCTTTGACGCCCAGAGCCTGCTGCTGTCATCTTGGGGCTGAACTTCTCTCCAAGCTTTCTTGCTCTTTCCTGCCTCATTCAACAACCAAGGTTTCTCTCCTCTGCAGCAGTCGCAGGTCAGAAGCGGCTGTGGGTTTGGGTTTGCCCACTGCTTGATCTTCCTCTTATCTGGCTACTAGGTCTTACGGGTCGTACTGCTGCTTTCTTTCCCCTGTGCCTGGCCCTCCCTATTGGCGGACTTGGAGCAGAGACCTAGCAGCAGAGGGCCTACATGAGTGACATGAGTGACGTCTGCAGAGCCAGGTAGAGCAAGTCTGTGTATTCGGCATTGTCCAGTGATCCGTCCTTGCTTATGGGAACACGCAGTGCCCAAGTTGCTAATCCACGGGTTTTCCGGGATAACTCTGTTCCAGGCAGTGTCTTGGGTATCAAGTAGGTTTCATCAAGTGGATCAATAGCCCTTTGGGGTATTGTCATGATCTTCTGTTGGATCTAGTAAATGGGGTAGATTAAATGTTTTTTTGAAGGTGTAAAGTATTATCAAAATGGAACAGGGATGAGGTACTGGTGGCTTATAGGGGTACAGCTGTGGGGTAAGTGAATTGGCCAGGGTAGTTTTATTAAGGAGATATTTAAAAACAAAAAACCAACATTAAGGATGGTTGATTGCTAAAGATAATGAACTCAGGAACACTCTAGTAGAAGACACTGCCTGCCATGAGGGTAAGCCTCGGGTATTTAACAAGTAGCCAGTGGCCACTAGGGCTGGTTTATTAGTCCCTTTTCTGTTGCTGTGATAAAACCCCATGACTAAGGAAGGCAATTTACCTAAGGAATGGCTTATTTGGGCTTTGGCTCCAGAGGGCTAAGAGCCCATCACCTCATGGCAGGGAGGCATGGCAACCAGCAGTCACGGGAGCGGGAGCAGGATGCTGAGAGCTCATTTTTACCATAAGCACAAAACAGAACGAGCAACTGAAAACGGCATGAATGTTCACACTCTCAAAGCCCACCTCCACACATACTTCCTCCAGCAAGACCACACCTCCAGAACCTCCACAGACAGCTTCTGTGCCCACTGCGGACCAAGTATTTAAATGCCTGAGACTATGGGGGACATTTCTCATTCAAATCACTACAGCTGAGATTGCATGAATGTGAAAGAGATTAATCCAAGGTCATGTCAGACAGTCGGGAAGACTTGGTCGACGAAGGGATTACTGTAGTAACCAGGCAAGAGGCAGTGGTGGCTGCTCTCTGGTGACATGGTGACAGTAGAGAGTGGTGGAAAGTAAGGTGTTTTGAATGCAAAGCCTTCCAAACAGGGTTTCCTAATTTACTGGGATACTTTATGATAAGGCAGACCTTTAAACACTTACCAAGAACAGTTGCTATTCTTAGCAGTTGACAAACACCTTTAATCCCTGTACCACCCATAAGGGGATTATTGTGCAGATTTGGAAAAAAGCAGCACAGAAAAACTAGATTGTCTTCCCAAAGTCACACATGGAATGCCATATCTAGGACTTGACAAGTTCTAAGAGTTAATGATCTTATCATTATATTTAATTTCACCAACTTTCATGTTAGTTGTTGAGCATGTTACATGATTCCAGGGAAGTCTAAAGGCAATAAGAAAATACATCACATGGTAGGTTTATGGACCCACTATGAGATTTAGGCCAAAATGCCATTATTGTCAGATTTCCATAAATCCCCACTTGGCATCTTAGGCCAGAGTGACATTTTGGGTTCTTAGAAATGAGTGTCTGTTTAAACCTAGTCTTCAGCAATCCTAGAAAAGTTTGGGTATTTCCATTTCTGTAGAGCAGACACTCTGGCCAGTGGCTACATTCTGTTTAGGGAAAACTAGGAGGAAGAATATTCATGGCACTCATGGCATAAGGTCCTTCTTCAGTGGGTCTGTGACATTTAGTTAAGATTCCTTTATACAGGAGAAAAGAAAAAAATCCCTCCAGCTTTGAGGACATTAAACAGAATGCCCCAGACGTTTGACCTGAACCTGTTGAAGGATGTGTGCTGGGGAAACTATGGAAGGTTTGAAGATGATGGTAGTGGTCAGAGGACCAGGAGCTCAATATGGGGCATATTACCTTTGAGATACCCTTTGGGCATGTTCATAGTACTGCTGGGTAGATGGCCACACAAGCCAAGATTTCAAGACATACAAACCTGGAGGGATCAGTCTTTTAAAGTGTATGCAAAACCTTCAAATCTCTAGAGTGTATAGAAATCGAGACATTTCAAGGGGAAAGCCCCGGGCTTGAAGTAGAGAACACAGTGGTCAGGAGGGCAGTCAGTGTGCTGCCATGAATTCTAACTGAAAAGGGTGTTTGCAAAAAGCCGACTATGACGAAGTATATCAAAAGCTGTCAATACACTGGGTGGATGAGGACTGAGCAGTGACATGGGATTCTGTCATATGGAGATTATTGATGAACTTGGAAAAACAGTCATCAGGAGTGGCGGTAAAAATCTACTTCAATTGTGGTAACAGAAAACTGGGAGGAAATTAGAGACAGGGAAATCTTTCAAGACATTTTGTGTGAAAGGCGTGTACACAGTGATATCTTACGAATCACCAGAAATACCCCTTGCTAGATGCCCAAAGACATGAGACAAGAAAGTGAATATCTCTGAAGTAATTTCTGGGCTGTTTAATAACTTGAGGTGTGAATCCAGCCTTTAGTTCCAAGCTGCAGAGATGGATGAATTCACCACTCTTTTATTTGTTTCTCTTGCTGCCTTTGTGGTCAAGTTGGACATCACCACACCTGTGTGCGCGCGCGCGCGCGCGCACGCACTCCTGCGTATGCGTGTATATATGTGTACATGTGCATCAGTGTATGTGTGTCAGATTGTGTGTATTGTATTCACGTGGGCACATGTGTGTATGGTTGGTGTACTCCTCTACCACTTTCTACTTTACCTTGAGAGAGGGTCTCCTACTGAACCTGGAGCTTGTTATATTTTTGTTTGTTTGTTTCGCTTTTTTTGGTGAGGCTGGTCAACAAGCCCCAGAAATCCTCTGTCTTTACATAGGCAGGCATGGCCATGCCTGGCTTTTTACAGGGGTGCTGGAGATCGGAATTCAGTTCCTCATGCTTATGCAACAAGTGAGCTTACCCACTGAGCCATCTCTCCAGAACCTAATGTCAATCTTACAGAGTACTTACAAACCACCATGAAGAGGAACTTCCATTTTTAGTCTTACATTCATATCGGTGCAGAACCACTTCAAGCTGTAACTCCACAAAATGTCCCCCAAGAGTGCTGTCAACAGGAAGAGTTAGGCTAGGCAAGGGGGACTGCTAGATCTTAGGACCTGGAGAACGTTTGCTTCCATTATTTACAGACATCAGCAGTATTGCACAGGCCTGGATGCATGTATCTTGCCCCACAAGCCCTGGGCACCTTGTGAGGAGAGACCAAACTTTCTATTTGTCATTCAATGAACCTTGAGGAGCCCCTGGAAGCTCATACCTATTCTTCTCAATAGTCATTTGCTTCTCCAGACTCATGATGTTCACTAATTTTCTATTTTTACTTTCTGCTTATTGATTAATTTACTTTAAATATTATATTGTCAATGATTAATCAATGTTCTAGCTATTTCACTCAGGATCAGGACCCTGACACAGAGTTTTTAATTTAAAGAGATTAGCAAGGGGGAACTATTTAAACACTAATAGCCACAAGGTTTAATTCTCTTACACCTTTACTTATTAAAAAACAGATATATTGCAGTATTGCCTGTAATGCCATTCCAAGACAGAGTCCCAGCAGACATAAGTTGAAATATCCAAATTTGGCATCATCAGATCACAGTACAATTATCTGAGGTCTAATGAGGCAAAGGATATTGAATACTGAAAACCATTTCCCAGGGCTGACTCTTATTCAATGTAATTCTGATTATTTATTCTTTGTATGGATCTAATCTCTAATTCCGTACCCTTGAATTCTTTGTTTGCTTTGTGCCCCAAAGGTAGCTGGAGAGAGCACCCGGGGCTTAGATGTGGCTGAGAGGAGTGGGGCTATTGTCACGCCCTCACCTTGTGCAGCTGTCTGATTGCTAGTCAGTGCTGTCCTGCCACAGCAGGCTGCCGTATGGTGTCCTGCCTCCAGCCAGTGTCCTTTCTGAAGGAGGTACCCTACCCGTTCTTCTCCCCATCCGCAGTGCCCAGTACAGAGCACACCACATATAGACACCCAAGAACTATTTATTTGTTGCCTAGCGACCACATTATGTGATCAAATCTGGTCCTTAATTTCTGCCCTAAAGTTGCTCCCAGATTGGAAGGTTAGAAGCAGTATAAGTAAATTCTATAAGAAAATTCTATTGGTCATCCAGAAACTGAGTACATTTATTGTTTATACCATCAGCTTGTGTAGTTTTTGTTATTATTATTATTATTATTATTATTATTATTATTTTCTGATTTTGTTTTGTTTTGTTCTGAGTCAGGCTTTTCTGTAGCTCAGGGAAGCCACTAACTCTTTGTGTAGCTGAGGTTGACCTTGAACTCCTGATCCTTTATTCGAAGTGTTAGAATTATAGGTGTTTTCCATCGCACCTGACATGTGGTAGTTTTTAAATGACAGCTTAAGTGAATTCATACACTGACCCAGCACAGTTCATGACCCATTACTAAATTTCAACAGAAGAGAAAGAGGCACAGGGTGGGGGTAGGGGTGGGCATGAGACAAGGGCAGGGCGATAAAGGAGAGAGAGAGAGAGAGAGAGAGAGAGAGAGAGAGAGAGAGAGAGAGAGAGAGAGGGAGGGCGGGCGAGCAAGCCAGCCTACAGACTGAAAAACATCTATAGGATATAAGAATCACTTGCAAACTGGAGACTATTTGGACCTTCACTAAAACATAAGTAAGTAAGTAAATAAATAAATAAGTAAATAAGTAAATAAATAAATAAATGGAGGGATTTTAAATGTTAAGGAGCCATTTGATGGTATTAGGGAATTATTAACATTTTAAAAACGTGAGGCTGGCTGTGGTGGCATGTACCCACAGTCTTAGTACACAGGAGGCAGAGGCAGGGTGCACACAAGCTAGAGGCCAGCCTCAGTTGCTTAAGAAGGTCTTGGTTAGAGTCTCAGAGCAAAACCCAGTAGTAAGTACATGTTTACATAATGGTGGTCCTATTGTGTTTCAAAAGGAGTCCCTAGATTTTATACCTATATTGAAATATTTCTGAATCAAACCAATACGCTTATACCACTTCCACAATTAAAACGTAACTACCTCAGACTGCTCATTTGAAAATGAACACCTATATGTATGGATGCACATTAGATTTGACAAGCAAATTCAATATTGCCATACATGTGCACTGTGACAAAGTGATCACCAGCCAAGGTTTGGGCTCCTTTGCTCCATTGCTGTTCTCAAGGACGTGAAGAACCAGGTGGGTGACAGAGGGTGCTGCTGTCGTGTCCTATTACACTGTAGTTATTTTGGCTACAATTTGTGAACCATGAGTGCTTATAAAAAGAATGAAAACATGGTTAAATATTGTGATTCACGTGCTTTCCTTTTAGCTTTCTTAGGACAGGGTCCTAAGTATCCCTGGTTGGCTGCGAACTTATTATATAGCATTGGTTGGCCTCAAGCTTGCATCCTCCTGCCTCAGTCTCAGCACTGGTATGGCATGAATTCATCGTAATGTTCATCTATCATGATTAAGATTCAAAATACCGTTGCACGACTCTTCCTTCGTGCTTCTTAAAACTAGTCCTTACCATGAGAGCTGTCAATAAGGACACCTCCTATTTTACAGATACTCTAAAACCAGAGCAAAGCAGGTGATTTGCAAGCTGAATTTTGTGTCTGAAGGTTCTCAAACATAACATTCTGCATTCCTTCGTGAAATGAGACGAATTACTCATGTTGATGGACTGTAAGAATACATGGGACCCTTAGGGGGAAATGGCCAGCAGAGGCGGGAAAGCAAACCCAGGTTCGCTTCCTCTGTGGTAATGATCTCCCGTGGATAACTGAGAGACTCTCACTTGCCCCGGCCTCCCAGTCTCACTGACACATCACCATCTGTTTTTGGCTCAAGTGTTTGAAAACTCACCCTCTTCGTCATCAGCTTCCCCCTCCTTCCAGCCTCAGAAGAAATGTCTCTTCTACTGTTCAACCTTTTACTGTTTGCCTGCATGCAAGAAATGGCTTCTAAAATGTCCATAACAGAGGTGTTCAGGGTGACCATTCACATGATCGTGAAATAAATTTCCAAACTCCTGCAGACGGGAACCCCGTATCTACTAAACACTGTCTCCCCAGTCCCTGTCCCTCCTGCCCCAGCATCATCATTCTCATTTCTGTATGGATGAGTTAGTCCTGATATCTCAGATCAGCATATGCTTCCAAGTGTTTCATCTTTCTGTGAATGGCTTGTTCATACTTAGCACATGCTCAAGCATGTCCTCGCTGTGGCATATGTCCATTCGTATGCAGTACATTTTGTTCCTCCATTTATCTGTTGGTGGACTTCTGATTACTTCTACATATTACCTACTGTGACCAAGATGACAAATAATGGCATACAAATATCTCTCAATACAATGCTTTTGATTCTTTTGAATCTGTGTTCAGAGACGAGATTGCTAGAACATACAGTCATCACATGATTAATTTTTGAGGAGTCACAGTGCTGTTTTTCACAGTGGCTGTACAATTTCACAGTCCTACCAATAGTCACATGATGTGTTAAAATCTCTTCATTTCACTGGCCCTTTCCCACACACATGCCTTTCCTGTGCTCCTGAACCTTCCCAACATCTCTCCTTCACGGGAGGAATAGTCCACACTTGCTTTGTTCCTTTCTTATCTCTTTCCGACAAAGCCAAAATTTCTGGCTGCTTCGGGCCACTGTTCTGTCATCTACCAGTAGATTCCTCACGTCTTACAGCATTCTATTTGCGATCCTATAATACCCTCCCTGGCACCACTCAGATCTTCATGAATAATTCAGTCATATACTGAAGTTGTTCATTTTTCTCTTGAATTTTATGGTGCCATGCTCTCTCTCTCTCTCTCTCTCTCTCTCTCTCTCTCTCTCTCTCTCTCTCTCTCTCTCTCAATATATTTACATGTTTATTTCAGCATGAAGAAATGTATTCTTGGCCACTCTTCTCTTTTCCAGTTTTACATTCATCTTCCTAATGTCCCACTCTGTCCTAGAGCTTTAGAAATATGCCCTGGTGATTTCCAAATCTTTATCTCTGTCTCTGATCTCTCCTTGGAATGTCATTTATGAGTGTTTACTCTGAGGGATTTTGTACCATGGCTCTCTTTTCCTGGATTCTTTTCCCTTCAGTCATAGAGTGTCGGTTTTTTTTTTAAATGTCATTTTGATTCTGCAGAGACATTTCTGAAGCATGTAGTTTAAAGTAGCCACCAGACACATGTGTCAACCAGCCCATCTGACGTTTTGCATGGTACTAGGTGTTAGCGTCTGAATTTCTTCTCATTCATCTCCTCATTTGTCTGGCTAATGTCCATTCATTCCTAGTAGAATGTGCCTTTAAAGTAGAATCCTGCCTCTGGTTCATTGCTGTATTGGCAGAGCATAAAAGAGTATTTAGTACTCATAGGTATTTTTAGATACTGTGATGGATGAGTAACATGCTTCCAGGTCCCAATGTTTTTTTTTTTTTAAATTGTTATTGATTTTTTTATAATTTAGAACAGTTTTTAAATGTAAATATATTTTGATCATATTCTTCCATTACCCTAAGTCCTGACAACTCTCTCCACTCACCCAACTTTAAGTTCTTTCTCAAAAAAAAAACCAAACCAAACCAAAAACTACCACAACAAAACCAACGAAACAAAATAAAACAACACCCAAATTAGGAAAACAAAAACAAAAAACAAATAACCAAACCAAACCAAACCAAAATGAAAACCCTCTAAACTGTAATCAAATAAAAGCACACAAAAAATGCAGAGTCCTTTATACATTGGTCAACTATATGAATATGAGGCCGGCCCTAGAGTGGTTGATATACCCAGTGTCACTCCATTGGAGAAAACTGATTTTCTCTCTCCCAGCAGGTATAAGTGACAGTTCAGTGGTTAACATTCACCCTAGTATCTAGGATTCATTCAGTTTTTAAATAACAAAAAAAATTAATAAGATAAAAACAAAAACTATCACATTGGAGCTGGACAAGACAAACCAATAGAAGGAAAAGAGCCCAGGAGGTGGCAGAAGAATCAGAGACCCACTCATTCTCACAGTCATGAACCCCATAAAAGCACTAAACTGGAAGTCGTGATATATATACTGAGGACTAGGTCCCTAAGTTTATCCTCCAAGATCTAAATAGCTACCAGAGTGAACTCTCTAAGACACACATCTCATCAAGTCACTCTACTCTTAAGGAAATTTCTACAGCCTGAATGAAAAGAGAATATAATCAAAACTGCTCAGCATGGCACATGACCCTCCACCATCTGACCCCTTCTTGTATCTCAAGCCTCATCTAACGGCTCTTTCTTCCAAGCCTAATGACCTGCATGTGTTTAACGACCAGCCTGTCCATGGCACCTGATGTTTCCTGCCTCAGAGCAAATGCTATGGCTTCCATTGGCCTAGAACTCACCAGGTAGGCTAGACTGGCTGGCTAGCCAATCAGCCCTAGGAATCTGCCCGTCTCCACCTCCCCTGTGCTGGGATTATGCACACGTACCACCTTGGCTGTTTTTTTATATGGGTTGTGTGCATCTATCATAAATGATTGGATGACAAACATTTTATCAAACTGAGCTATCTCCCCATATCTTGAATCTGAAACACTCCCCCAAATGCCCAGCTGTTAAAGGCTTGAAAAATAGCTTGGAGCTACAGAGAGGTGATAGAAACCAAGTGATGTGGCTTAGTAGAATGTTTTAGGTCCTTGTGGGCATGACCTTAAAAAAACAGTGGGATCCTGGCGTCTTCCTCTCTGCTCTTTTGCATGCTGATGGCATGGCTATAAGCTTTGTTCGACTGTATGCTACCTACCATGATGTAGGGCTTCACCCTAGGCCCCAAAGTGTAAACTGAAACCAAAGTGTCAGCCAAGACAAACCTTCCCTCCTTATAAGTTGATTATCACAAGTATTTTGTCATAGTAATGGAAATCTGATTAACATCCTTTAATCAATTTTTACCCTCACACTTATATGACATCTTCCTGGTATTCCTGCTACCTCCAGCATCCTTGTTTGCTCAGTTTTAAACATAGAGTTAGGAGATCATTCTGACTCCCTTACTCCCAAACTCTAAAGGTTTCTTAGTCAATTATATGTGCTTCTTCTGTCTTAGTCATCACAATTCTTTATGGCTTCTATTTGCTTTCATGCTTGTTCCTCTACTTGGACTATAAACTCCTTGAAAGCGAACATAGTGTGATATATGTCATTTTATCACCAGATGTAACTTATGGTTGGCATTCACACAAGTGTTGAGTAACTGACTCACTGAGTGTGTGGATCAATTTATTTTACTTGTCATAAAAATGCATGGGGGCTTGAGAATGCTTGACATCCCTTGCCATTAAGGGTGACAGATGCTACTCATTATTCTGTGTTTACTGTGGCTTGGGCTTCCTTGTGTGATAACTCAGATTAATGTAGACAAAAGTCTGCAAGATCTTAAGAATGCGCTTTCAGAGAACACAGTCAATATATCACCTAAAACCAATCCTTAGGCCATCGTAGAGGAAATGAATGGGTCTATCAACAGTTTGAAATACTTAAGAAAAGCTGATTAAAGAAGACTTCGTAAATGATGAATTATAAAATTTAATATCTGTGGGGGAGAGTTTTACTGACATTTAAATAAATCTCAACAACACAAGTTGTAATTAAGCATTTGCCATAGCAAACAAAACACTGCCAAGGTGTTGGTTCTGAATCACAGTTATGGAAGGGTGGAGGGTGCAACTGAAATTAAGACTGGTGATGGGCCTGACTCACTGCTCAGCATCTTGCATTCCGGACACTTTTTTTTTTTTAACCATGAATATCCCAATCTTGCTCTGAAAGGTATGTGTACTAGATCTCTTTGCTCTGGGCCCTGGACCTCCAGTCTCTGCTCCCTGTCTCACAGACATTTCTGCCTTCACTGACACTTTTCAGAAAATCCCAAACAACTCAATTAAAAATCCCATGGCTTCAGCATATTGGAGTTTTGGGTATATTTAGTGCATTGGAATAAGAAATATTTCTTGATCATCCTCTGTGTATCAGCATGAGGTGCTGACTGCATGCATAGAAATAACATTATGAACAACATCACCAATAAAGAAAAAGATAACCCACAAAAACTAAACAAAAACTAGCAAAAACAAAAACAACAACAAAAAAAATCTTCACCTAAATCTGAAAACTTAATCAAACCAAACAACAGCAAAAGCCAGTCTTGGATCCTGACCTTAAATACCATGCCATCTAGTAGGAAAATAGACATTAAAACACATAAGCCCAGAGATAATATAAAATGTGCTGAGTGTGAGAAAAAAGATGGTGTTCTGAGTGCAATTAAAATTGAAGATCAAAACAATCTCTTCAAAAAGGAGACTTGAGTAAGGGGAAATGGAAATTTCAAGAGTGCAGATGGAGAAAGAAAAAGAATGAAGGCTTGGAAGACATGTTTGATTGGACAACACATGAAGAATATGAGTCTTGCTTGGCAGATGGTTTTCCTAGTAGCAGATACTGATTTGGAAACATCAGTTACCAATAAGAAACCAGGCACATACAGTGATGAAACATGATGGTCACAGCAAATAGCAAGCAGTTGTGAAGCCATACTGTACAGATAAGAGACTGATCTGCCAGGCTTTTCTTCACATTGAAGTGGTTCAGAATAAAGGAGCAAGAACAAAACTGCCTACTCATACTCACAAGGACCACAGGCTTTACTACATAAGCACTTTACAGAAGAACAAAGAAGCTGACTTCCTTGTCAAGACACGGGATCTGTTAAGTTCCACTCAACGCATCAAAGAATGTTCTGGAGGCTGCTTTTCCCTCCTGATGTAGAATAGACAGTCCCTTAATCCTTGATGGTGCGTGAACATAGGATGCGTGCTTGGCATAAAGCATGGGGATGACTTTGTTGCCTCCAAATGCTTTCATGTTTCTGGGACTGCAAATGGGAGTGCCAAAGGGAAACTGATAGATGAAATCTCGCTTGTGTGGCTTGCACATGTGATTTCAGCAAGGACTGAGAAGTGAACTCACTATGCCAGCTTTGACTTTCCTGGCTTGTAGACACTTGCATTCCTTATATAGAGTGGAGAAAAGTTCTCTCCTTTCCACCTGTTCAAACAAAGTGATAAGAAGTCCATGATTACTGAGTTATGAATGCTGTCTACACATCACTGTTGGCTGGGCCACTTTGAAACCTCTATATGCCTAGGTAACAAATCATGAACTCTTTGTCCAGTGGGGTCAAGTGGGGTCAGGGATTGGAATGATTCTGCTGGGCAGAATCAAGTTTGGGAAAAATTTTAAAATATTTCTATTTTATTGTATGTGGATTGGTGTTTTGCCTGCATGTATGACATATGCATGCAGTACTAGCATTGGATTTCCTAGAACTGGAGTTACAGATGGCTGTGAGCCACCATGTGGGTGCTGGGACTCAAACCTGGATATTCTGGAAGAATGGCATGTATTAACTACTGAGCAATCCTTCCAGCCCCCAGGAAACATTTTATAAAACCACATTCACATTCTAATTTTAAAAAGTAATCCCCTTTCCCCTGAAAATTAAACAAAGTGAAGAAACATTAAAGAACTCAAATCATTAGTGTGTGTGTGTGTGTGTGTGTGTGTGTGTGTGTGTGTGTGTAGGGGGCACACATGTGGTAGAGGCCAGAGGCCAACCTTAGGTGTTGTTCCTTAGACACCATCCACTTTTGTTTAGAGCCAAGATCTCTCACTAGGCTGGAACTCATCACGTAGGCTAGGCTGACCAGCCAGCAGCCCTGGAGATCCTTGGGATTACAAAGTGTGTGCCAATATACCTGGCTTTTTTAAAAATATTTTTTGGTTTTGAGCCTAGCCTTTAACGGCTGAGCTATCCCTCCAGCCCTGGCTTTTTTTTTTTTTATGTGGGTTCTGGGGATCAAACTTCGGTCCCCATGTTTGCAAGGCATACACTTTACTGACCGAGCTGTATCCCTAAGCTTTAAGTCATTAGATTAAAAAAAATGTTTAAACAAAAAGCGATTGGAAAACTTTCACTGAACTGTTTGTGACTTTACTGTCCCGGCTTCATCATTCTGCTTTTCAGGGTTGATGGATGGATTTCTCACAGCAAAATTCTCTTCAGTCCAAGGATTTGGCCGTTTTCTCAATATTTTGTCTTGCTATCACTTTTCTGTGGCTTTCCATGTCTACAACACATGTCTAATGTCCCCTTCTGTAGTTGGAGTTTTCCTGTGTCTGACTTGGCCCGTGGTCAGGACAAATCTCTCTCACCTGCCAGTCCTGCAGCTTCTTGGACTCAAGTAAACACACAGAGGTTTATATTAATTAAACTGTGTGGCCTAACGGCTCAGGCTTCTTGCTAGCTAGATCTTACATCTTAAATTAACCCATTTCTATAAATCTATACCTTGCCATGTGGCTTGTGGCTTACCGGTATCTTTTATATCTTGCTTCTCATGGTAAGGCAGCTGGCAGCGTCTCCTCACTCAGCCTTCCACTTCCCAAAATTCTCCTCTCTGCTTATCCTGCCTATACTATATTTCCTGCCTGGCTACTGGCCAATCAGTGTTTTATTTATCAATCATAGCAACACATTCATAGCATACAGAAAGACATCCTCAGCACCCTTCTTTGACAGACCACATGTTCCAATTAGTGCTTCTGAAAATAGGGCCTGGGGAGCCATTTGCGTTTTCTCCATCTCCCTCACTTTTCTCCCAGCACATATTGCTGCAGATCTATAATCTTTCACCTGAAACCCTGGGATCCAGATGTGTTCTCCAACTTCAAGATGCCTTAGGTTTCAGAAGGGTAGACTTGGCATGCAGAATCTTGTCAGCCTCCTTTATTTGGAAGAGCACTCTGTAATCAAATGGTTTTGTGTTTCTGTGAGAAACATGGGACTACTTCCAGAAGCAAGGTAAATGAAGCCTACCATTAGTCTCATGACTGTTTTGTTCAGGTTTTGAAGCCAAATGACATTCCTAGAAACTGCATGAATCAAGAACCCTAAACTCTCAAAGGCCATCACTTTTTGGGTTGTGGCCAAGGAGTGGTGAGCATGGTAGAAATAGCATTTAAACTCTGTTCTGCAAAACTGCCTTTGCACAGACTTCCCTCACTCACACAGCAGTGAGAAGCCAAACACGTTTCCACCGCCAGTTGCTTTCTGAATGTTAATACTTTCCATTCGGTCAGAAATGGAAACCCCAGAAAACCCTAGATTTTTTCTCTTTTTTTTTCCTTTCTGTTTTTGTAAACCAAAATAGATAACCAGATACTTACAACCTGTTACCATTAAATGCTGGTGACTCAAGTTCAGAAACCTAAATAGCTGACTGAAACCTTGTGGTCATTTTTGGCTTGTGGTTATCTGGTAATTCTGCTTGCATCAACCTTCAGAAAATTTTGCCTCTCCAGCTATAGGTTAGATGATTTTCACAGTTGTGTTGGCTGAATATCTATTAGACTGGTCTTCCTCAAATCTGTGAGGATATGAGCCTGAGGGTCCCAAGGCAGGTGGGTGAGTTGAGGAGGCAGCACTGGTGAATTCCTTGTGGTCTCATTATTCCGCAGGCTGGAGAGCCCGAGAGAAATTGGAGTCATGTGTATTTATTTCCTTATTAGGTTAGCTAGTCTGAGTAGTAGTTCTTACAATATGTGGACTGCTTTCTGTGTGATAAAAAGTGAATCTACTTTTTTGGTAGTTGTTAGTAGAATTTGCTTTGGGAATATGTGTTCTTGAAGAAAGTAAGATCTTAAGGAGGCATTTGGGAATGAAAACAAATATCCCATCAAAGGATTGGGGAATCTTCGGGTAGAAACACCCTGCACATAAACAATATTGATGATTGGGGGGAGAAAAAGAAGGGGAAGGATGGATGAGGAATGTGAGAGACCTGCCAAAAGAACTTTTAAAACAAGCTGACCATTATTCACTTATAGATCAACAGTGCAAAACTCATCAAGCTCATAATTCCTCTAACTTCTGCAAAATCTGGTTTTGTGGATTGTGTTTAAAATTGAGTAGTACTAGTAATACTAGTGGTTGAATACTAGTTAATATCATATTGGCAATATAAAAATAATTGCAAGATGTCAAGTGGAAAATCAGAAGTCAACTGAAGGAAGAGAAACCAGGAGAACGTAAGTCCTGGGGAAACACATAAACATTTTGGAGAGGGAATTGGATTTTCAGCACCAGGTGGGTTGGAAATGAGAATCAGTCTTAACCTGAGGTTTTTTCTTTTCTTTTCTTTCTCTCTTTTTTTTTGTTTTTGTTTTTTGTTTAGTTTTTTGGTTTGTTTTTTTTTGTTTTTGCTTTTTCAAGACAGGGGTTCTCTGTATAGTTTTGGTGCCCCCGCCGCCTGGCCTTAACCTGGGTTTTAAGAAGTAGAGTAACCATGGGTGTCACCTACATTAAACAGTTAACAAATGTTACATACAATATAACAAATGACAAATGGCCTTGGTGGAACATCGCAGGCATGTGAGAGGTAGAGAGACTCCTGAAGAATAATTTAAAAATTCTTGGTTTGGGACCTGTGACATTAAATAATTCTGTTACTTGGATGCCACTTCACTACTCTAAGCTGATATTTTTTCACATATAAAATGATAAGAGAAAAATGGTTGCTGGTTCTCTTATCTTGAAAATGACCCAGATGGTAACTACTATGTCCTCGGAAGGCATCAGAATTTGAGACCTGAAATACTCTTGAGAAACATAGGTACTTGGCTTGTGATCTACATGTCCCACTTATTAGCAGCTGTATAACTTTGGGTTATCTATTTAAATGCTTAAACTTTAATTTATTTACAAAGTAGTAGCAATAGTACCCATATTTCTAATGGTTTGGGGGAGAATGACATGTTTTAGTCCAGGTAAAAACATCTTTGAAGTATTTGCTACATGTTAGAGCCAACTCTTTCAAATCTAAAGTTCAGTTTTCTTGTTTAGTTTCCTTTTTGTCCCCTTAAACTTTTGCAAAAGAAAAAATATCCAATTCTGTTTTAGAGAGTAGTCAAACTTCATACCAACTTGCCCCTGCTGAGAAATAGAAAGAAATAACACAAAGTAACATTAATTCAGCTTCACATTTTGCCAGTTACATGCAATCTAGCAACATATATTCAAATCCATATGCTGCTATGGTTACTGATTATACTGTAAGTATTAACCAAAGATGGTCTATTTAAGGAACTGTATCCGCAGAGGTGATGATTTTTGCCCACAGATTTCTTCATTATTATGTAGTTTCCACATTGCTATACTTTGACTCTGAACCCCTACCACAGGCTCATGCGTGGAGTGATTGGTCATTGGCTTGTGACATTTTTTTTGAAGGTTGTGGGGACCTTAGAGGGTGCCTGGCTTGCATAAGTAGGTCACTTAGAGTGGACCTTTAGGATTTTTCACACTCCTGGTTGCAGGTGGCTTCCCTTGCATCCTGGTCTGTCACACTCTCTGGGTCATCTCCCTCCTGTTGCCAGCACTGCAGACAGGGATATTCCCGCCCCCCCATGATCCCCACTACGATGGGCCGACACCTGTGAGAATGTGAGCCCAAACAGATTCTTCCTCCCTCCCTTAAGCTGCTTAGTTGATATTGTGTCACAGGGATGAAGAAAAGGGACAAAGAAGTATGGTTGTTGCTGTGACAAACCTAGCCACATGTTTCTCATGCCTCTGGAACTGGGTTGGGCTGTGTGCGTGTGAAACATACTGGAGGTACAGGATAGAGAAGCCACAGAATGCTGTAAGCAGAGCTTAATGGGCCTTCCTGGTGGGATTTTGGAAGAGTATAATGCTGTTAGAGAGGTAAACAGTGAGGACTGTGGTCATCTTCTCCTGCGTGTGCACAAGGGCTCTATCAGGAATTGGGCTAGCAGCCATTCATAACACATTCTGATGAGGAATTTGCTTGTGCCCCGAAGATTTCCGTGACTCTGAATTCAAAGGTAATGAGTTACTTTATCTGGAGGGTGACATTTTGAGACAGCATAACATTCAGGCTTTGGTGTGGTTATTTCTCACTGCTTGTAGCTTTATTTACTGTGAGAATAAGCAAAAAACAGATCAGAAAGATGTGTGCATTTCATCAAAGGGATCATGTTTGCATTTAAATTTACAGCCCACTAGGTATATCCATCAACAGATGAATGGAGCGTGAAAACATGATACATACACAAAACAGAATGTTCAGCTGTAAAGAAAAAAGGAAATCATGAATATTCTAGAAAAATGGATGGATTTGGAAAGTATCTTAAGTAAAGTAACCTAAACTCAGAAAGAAAAAAACTGCATCTTCTCTCCCATAGGCCAGTCCTAGCCTATAATGTATGTATATAAACAAGTGGAGGTATGGATAGAGTGTAAAGTTTAGACAGGAGACCAAGAGAAGGCAAGAGCAGGTGATATGGAAAGGAATGTAGGCAAAAGGACAATGGAATCAAGAAAGGAGAGAAAACTTTTCTTCCCCTAGTTTCAACTTCCTCCTGGTTTTTCCTATTTTAACAGTGGATAGGTGAATAAAAATGTCATCAACAGAGCAAGTGGGAGACCCAGGTGAAGCTCCACTGCTTCAGAACGGCTGTTTCAATGCATAGGCATTCACTGAGATGGACAAAGATGGGACTGTACACGTTTGAGGACTTCCGCAGACTAGTTATGTGATATTTTTATTTGTGAGTTAATTAGAATAAAGTGACTTTAGTGTTAAAAACTTACAGGTAAAGTAGCTGTAATTGTTAAAATGATTAGCATTGTTAAAGAGAAACCATATGCACTACATTGGGCCAATAGGAAAGGCACTTCATGGGAACCACTGACAGAAAGCTTCAGGGTATCAAAGTGCAAATTCGTTTGAAAGGAGAAAGCCTGAATGAAGAGTGCCTGGAAGGAGAAAGCGTCCAGGGCCTAATAGGAAATGCTTCCCGGGTTCAACCTTGAAGGCAATCAGAGGCTTCTGTAGCATTTGTAAAAAGGAACCCACCTACTTTCTGAGCTAAAAGGGTGACTTGTTACCATCATCACCAAGTGATACCTTTTGTAAGATATACAAATGCAACAGTCATGGTGTCTTGAGGGCTTGCAGCAAGGCTCCTGAGAAAGGTCTGCGAGGCTGCTCAAAGTGTAGTACGTTGTGATTCCTTGAGGGTTTCTCTGGGGGACTGATACTTGAGACTGTGAAAGTGAAGCCTGAATCTCAATGGAAACTCTAGGATATCGACAATGCCAGGAGTATGGGATAGCTTCAGAGGAAAGTGGTGGGTATTGAATGGGGCAAGGCAAGAGAAAATCCATGTATGCTTCAGGCAGCAGGGCTGTAGGGGAAGCCCATCTGAGCTGCCATCAGGCTACCATACACCACAGAGATAGAACATAGAGCTGCAAGATTTAATGTCTGACTTGATGGGTTTTGGCCTTATTTTGGTTTAACATTTCTTTGATATCCTCCCATTCTTTCATTTTTAAAGTGGGAATATTTATTCTGTACCATTGGGTATTAGAAGCATGTAGTTTTTATTTTCATTTTCCAGTTGCTCACAACTAAGTGACCACCTTGAATTTCAGTAGAGATTTTCATCTTTTAAGCAATGTAGGAGTTATGAATACTGTCTGGACTCTTACAGTTGGACAGCGTGTATTTTTTGCAACATGAAATGACCACAAACCTTTACTATACAGAGGAAGCATGTTGTGGTTTAATCTGAAATGTTCTGCATAAGCTCATGTTTTGAATACTTGGCCCCACTTGTAATGCTATTTTGAAGGCTACAGTGCCTCTCTCAGGTGAGCCATAGTTGAAGGAACGAGATCATTAGAGACAGACCTTTGACAGTTGTATCCATCCTTGGTTCTGGCCTGAATTCTTGTCACCCATGATGTGAAGACCCTCCACTTCATGCTCTACCGCCACATCTTTCCCATTCCGATAGAATGGAACTTTAGATTATGAGCCAAAGTAAATCCTCTTGCCTTTAAGTTGCTCTGTGAAGTGTTCTGTTACACCGATGAGAAGATCAACTCGTGTCTATCATAAATAAAACACTGTTCTAACGTTAATTCTAAACATTAAGTCCATTTGAAGAAACTACAGAAGAAATTCAACTCATGAGCCCTTGATTTTGGTGAGAATGGTGGAGGCCTGCTGCTGTCTTCCACTCCATTTCTAACCCCACCAAGACAGATTGGCTCCACCTAGGCTTATAGGAAAAGACATCTCATGAGCAAAGAATGGATGGGGTTTCCCTTCTTTCTTTGAAGCAGGGTATCCTTATGAATTCCAAGGATGGTCTGAAATGTGAATGTAGCCCAGGATGGCCCTTGAACTCACAATCCTCCTGCCTCTGCCTTCCAAGTTCTGGAATTACGGGCATATATATAAAGTCTTTTATAAAAATTAGAAGGCATTCTCCATTATCAGAATATTTATTCTTACCAAATAATCATTATCCAGAATGCCTTGGGCAAGAGCCTGTCTGTCTTAGATAGGATTTTTATTGCTGTGAAGAGACATCATGACCATGCCAACTCTTATAAAGAAAACATTTAATTGGGGTGGCTTGCTTACAGTTTTAGAGGTTCAGTCCATTATCATCATAATGGGAAGGATGGCAGTGTGCAGGCAGATGTGGTGCTGGAGCTGAGAATGCTATCTATATCTTGCAGGCAACAGGAAGTCAACTGAGACACTGGGTGGTATCCTGAGCATAGGAAACCTCAAAGTCCACTCCCACAGTGACACACTTCCTCCAATAAGGCCATACCACTCCAACAAAGCCACACCTTCTAAGAGTGTCACTCCCTTTGAGATTATGGGAGCCAATTACATTCAAACTACCACACCATCACACTAAATACTACTTCTGTAGTATCATTAACAAACATCTCACGTGAAAGGACAGATCTGCTTCTATTCTCGTTGTCTATGTTTCTTGTATGTCCAGACTTCCTCTTTTTCTATGGCACCAGTTCTTTGGAAGACTAAAGGAAGCTCCAGGCCACATCTTAGAAATATAGATTGGACTGGTTTACTTGAACTAAATATGTCTTCATGGCACTCCCATTTCATCTACCATATGTATCTATGCCTTACCTAATCAAAGGACGCTATAAAAAATGAATGAGTCTGGGAGTGAATAAGAGCTTAAACCATTACACAGGTCTACACAGCTCTTCTTTCCTTCCTTCCTCCTCCTGCCCCTTTCTTTCTTTCTTTTGATGTTTGAGACAAGATCTAATGAGCTACTCCAGGCTGACTTTAAACATATTGTCCTCCTGCTTCAGGTTCTTGAGTGTTGAAATTACAGAAGGCATCATTATACCCTTTTCTTTCTTAATTCTGATTCACTTTTCATCTGCTAACTTAATAGAATAAAAACGTATGACATTGACCCAAATCTTACATAATCAACATAGGTTGAATTATGTTCTTAACTGAATAGAATCTCCAAATGACTGTTTTATTTCAAAAGATGTTCATCTAGACAATGTTCTGCTAATATTTCTAACTCTAGTCTTTCTTTCTTTCTTTCTTTCTTCCTTCCTTCCTTCCTTCCTTTCTTTCTTTCTTTCTTTCTTTCTTTCTTTCTTTCTTTCTTTCTTTCTTTCTTTCTTTCTTTCTTTCTTTCTCATGGGCCATAGTCTTCTTTGGTTAGCGTTTGTGATCCAAATTGCCAGTGTGTAAAAGAAATGAGCAGATGAGGGAAGCTTCATCATCATATTTTCACTAAGATGGCAATGAAGTTAAAATGCTATGTGATAGTTTATTTTGTCCTGAAGATATATAATTCCATAAAATTATAAATACACTTTAAGCTGAGAAGTCAGTATTTCAGGGCAGGTATGAACTCAACACTATATCTTGGGTTTTGACTGGACAGGAAGGCCTTTATTGAGTCAGTATGACTGAATCATGCTGTCATCTTGAGGGAAGTAATACACAGAAATGAGAAATAATGAATGAGCAATGGGAACTAATGAATAAACACACAGTTTAGGAGCTCTGTGTCTGAGAATCTCAGTAAACAAACATCACAGGATAGTTGATTTGAAATGCGACATTTTCCAGAAACATTGCTTGTCTTAAAATTTAGCACCATTTCAAAGACTGAAATTATAAATAGTGGCTTCCTCAAGATACAGAGCACCTACTACTTATAACATCCATGCATGCATACATATACATATATAAACATACAAACAAGGTACAGGTGCTCTGAAGCCCGAGTGTGATGTTAGCATGGGCTGAAGGGGCTGGAAGGAGGCTATATCTGCATGGAGAATCAGCCTGTGTAGTGTGAGCATTATGGAACATGGATACTACTGCCTGGCCCCAGGATGCCCTTTAGTACTAGACATTTTGGTTTACTGTCTCATCAGTAACCACAAAATTATGTTGGGTTGACTTCATGTATGCTTATTGAATCTGTGTGATTCTGATGGTTTTATTTATTACCACCACCACTACCACCGCCACCACCACCACCAGAGCACCTCATCCTATCAGGACTCCTGGGAACTGATATTTACTTTGCCACTGAGATGGTTTTTTTTTGTTGTTTGTTTGTTTTGTTTTGTTTTATTTTGTTTTTGAGACCTGGTTTCTCTGTGTAGCCTTGACTGTCCTAGAACTCACTGTGTAGACCAGCTGGCCTCAAACTCAGAGATCCACCTGCCTTTGCCTCCTTAGTGCTGGGATTAAAGATGTGGACCGCCACCATCCAGCTACCACTGAGTTTTTGTTATATAACCAAATGAAACTTCTAAGGATTTGAGTTTTGGGGATTCATGAACAGCAGAGTCTGTCAATTATTTTCCATTGTTCTCTCTCTCTCTTTTTTTTAGTGGCGCATGTCTTTATTTTTTCTTTTAGAACATTGCTTTCTTCAATTTCATATATACATATAATGTATGATGATTATATTCCACCTTATTTTTTTAAATGAACATAATATTTGCAATTGTAACCATTTTTAAGTTCACAATTCAGTGGCATGAATTACATTCAAGATATTAATTACACTCATGATATTAATTAATTACACTCATGATATTAATTGCATTTGTGGTATTCACTGATTACATTTGCAGTATTCATTCAGTAACTATATTTATGATATTCATGAATTACATTGATTGTATTGATTTATTACATTCATGATATTATGTCCTGATGCTACTGTCTGTTTGTGGGGTTTTTCCATCACACAAAACAGAAATTCTGTACTTAGGAAATCATTGCTCTATATTCCTTTTCTTTCCATCTTGAGATAACGTCTAATCTTTCTGTCTCTATGAATTTGTATATTCTATATATTTCATGTAATACAATTCTATAGTATTTGTCCTTTTGATCTTACATCCTTAATGAAGCTTACAGGGTATTCCACATTGTTTCTTTTTCTCCTTCTCCAACCTTACTTAGGTTGGCAATTTCCACACTAACCTGACTTTTCTTTCTTCTCCCCTGTCCCCTCTTGTTTTGTTTTGAGACAAACTCTAATTGTGTATTATAGGTTGACATCAAATGTGTGATCTTTCTGCCTCAGCTTCCCAAATGCTAGAATTAGGAGCCTGTACCGCCAGGTCTGGATTACTTCCATTCTTGACTTTGCCAATTTTTCTGTGTTAAGACCTTTATGCATAAAATCTCCATTTCTGTCTGCTCCTTAAGCTCTTTACCTACTCCAGGTCTGGTGTGCCTGTGATTAAAGCTCAAAAATCATACCACATGAACAGCAGACTCTAAAAGGCTGGTTCCAACACAGAACTTGATTTATTTGACTTAAAAATCTTTGACATGCCCTAAACATGTGACACACACACACACACACACACACACACACACACACACACTCAACATTAATTAAACAAAAATGTATTTCATGAAGGATGTTCGTTTGTAGACTGCTGTTCCATCTAGAAAACCAATGCTCTGTTTAAGTGTAGTTCAAATTAGAGCACAAAGAGGAATCCTATCTTGGTAATTGTTAGCAGGGTAAAGAACTTTTGCTCCAAACTTTTAAACTCTATCAAATATTAGCACAATGCAGGTAGACAAGTGGGTACAAGGAGAGAAAGATGGTCCTAATTGCCATTTCAGAAAGTAGTTGGTAATAAGACAATGGCAATGCCTCCTGTAATTTAGATTCTATAGAGAGGTCATTGACAAGTAGCCTGCAGACCAGAACTGGACTGTGCACATGTTTGTTTCGCTCATCCAGTAATAAAATTATTTGAGGTGGTATTTCAAACTTGGGAGAAGGAAAACAATTGAAACTCTCACTTCCCTTTTGTGTTCAAGAGACTCTGATGACCTGAGGTTCATGTGCTCCACTTGGTGACTCTCTGCTAGAGCTGAGGACGCGTATTGACTTCAGGAGAGAGCAGAGTGTCGGTATCTTGAGTACGTACCAGGAACACCTGCAATCTGGGTTCATCCGGCCACAGATTCCTAGGCTATGTCCCAAAGTTCCCAGTCACTTGGTTTGGGATGGTCCCCCCCCCCCGCCCCCCCTTCACATTTCCATCAGTCTCCCAAGTGCTGCTGCTGCTCTTTAGGCATCTATACTTGAGACTCACTGAGGTCTCACTGCGCTTTCTGTGTCTGGTTCATCTCGGCACTTCTCTTCCATCGCCCACTTCAGTCACCACTGTCACTCATCACTAAGCTCACATTATTATTATTTAGAGAGATATTTTCCTATAAGTCTCCCCTGAAGGCAAAGATTAAAACAAACAGATGGCACAGGATAAATTCCTATATCCATGTGCAAGCAAAGAATGCAGGTCTATGTAATCCTTATGAGTCTGTGAAGACTTCTGAGTCTGTTACTCAGTCCCATGGTACCATCATAGGAAAGAAGATTACATTTGGGTATTGGAACCTCGGATTTAAGGCATCCAGCTTTAGCTCCTGGTCTAGAGTTTAGTAGCTCCATGACAGAGGGAAAAACGAGTCTTGTTTCTTGTGTCTAACAAAGGGGTCTCAATGCTGCCTGCTATGGTGGGTTACTGTGAAATGGCAGCAACAAATGAAATGTGTAGAGTATCCGAGATGCTCAGCCACTGTTATCTGACAATGTGGATCATTCACATTTTCTGATAGATTTTAAAATAAAGCAATCATATTTCAGACAGGGAGGAAAATCTAAAGAGAAATGGAGTTAGGAACCTGGAAAGGCTGAGTGAGAGAGGGTAAAACCCAAAGAGTAGAAGTTTTCAAAAAGTACAAAGAACAACACAAATGCATTCTCAGAGTCACTGTGAGAATAAGAAACCCAGGACTATCTACTGCTTGAGATAACCAAGGGATGTTAAGAAAAAGTAACCTTAAACTACTAGACTAGTGAAATATCTTTACTTCTTAGTTAAAGGGAAGAATTTTCAGTTACAAGGGAATAGGAAACATATCCAGAAGAATCTAAGAACCATCCAGCCAAATGAGTCCATATTAGCAGAAGAGAGTTGTCTAAGCAAGTGCCTACCAGGGTTGTTTGGATAGAATAGCCAAAGGCTGCCCATAAGATGAAGAGCAGGTGTGGCTGGGAAACCACAAACAAGAATCTAGGAGGAATGACAGTGTAAGTAGTGTCCAGACAACACAGAGCATCATCTTTAGTCTGACTTCCAACACAGAGAGGACAATCTACTCATTTTCATACATTGTCATGAATTTTATATATACCCTGAGTAGGCTATTAAATAGACTGTTAATAGCATGGAGGGAAAGGAATGAACATAAGATGTAGGTGCCATTTCTTAAATGTAAGCACTTCCAGTGTGTTCATTTGCCTTTCTGATGAAGATGATTATTAAGCCCAGAGGTCATGGAAATGATACACTCATTCAGCAAACATGTGTGTGAGTGTTTTGTGTAGTAGGGATTAGGTGAAGGCATATTGCTTGTCTTATTTTTTTTCTTTTTGTCAGAGACATAGCAATTTAGTCATTCACTATTAAATATAGGCTAGAAGCAAATATCTTACAGAGAATGAGGTAGAGATCTGGCCAAGTAAGAGACAAAAACTAGCAACAGTTTTCATGAAAAATTGAAAACCCAAGAGTTGCTAGATGGAGAAAAGGAACTCAAATTAATATTTTATAGACTTCTGATTCAACCATGTTAATGATACAAGTGAAGATGCCTATGGATGTAGCTCTGAAGACACTGTGCTGGAAATAGGACCCGGCAATCATTAACTTATATGACTCTGAAAGTTCCCACAGTGACTGAGATTTCACAGGGGGAGTATGTTGAATAATGTGGTTTTTTTCTTTTCTCCAGAAGCCTTGAGCTACCTGGATGCAGAAGAACAACAGACAGAGAGATAGAAAGAATGGTCTAAAAATAAGAAGTTTGCAGAGATGAGAAAATAGAAGAATAAGGAAGGTAGAGGTAGTTAACAGGAGTTGTTAAGAAAGTAAATTCAGGAAGTGAAGATCACATGGTGTTGGGTGGGCAACTAAAAGATTAGCTGTCTTCACTGGGGCTCAGAAGGAACAAGCAGAGTTGGAATAGACGGTACAATCTAGTCAAGTGGAGACTTAAACTTACATATTTTTCTCCACTTTGCCAAGAAATTGTCCAAGGCCTAAATGAAACTGTAGAGGATTAATTCAAGTGGAATGGACTTCTAGATATCCTGCACCTCTTCTTTTCTCTTTCCTCTTAAGTGATCATGATTTCTTAGTGAGAATTCTTATAAAGTTTTTAAGCAGCAAAGGGCTTAACTGACATTATTTCCATCTGAATGTAAGACAACCACATGCAAGTGAACTGATATTTACATAGTGAAACATAGCTTCTCAGGCTTTCAGTTGACTTCAAGTTCACTAATATTATCACCACCACCAATAATAAAGGCAGTGCTCTGGGCAGTTTTCATGTATTAGGTGTAGAAGCTTCATACATATAGTAGATCTTCGAATCTCAAGTCCATAGACTATCGAGCTAGGGAATTAGCTGCCATATTTCCTTTAACTCAACTGGATGTTTAACTGGTACCAGTTAATAATCTAAGGTTAATAATCTCAGGTCACTTTTGGATCTTGCTGCCCTTGGGCTGAGACAGAGGCTCTGGAAGGACTTATGTAGTCACTGGACAGTGATCTGGGGGAGCGGGAGGCTCCTGGTCACCGGGTATTCCACTCTGCTTTAGCTACCCAGAACACTTTGGGCCTTCTAGGAGTGCGAGTTCAACACATCTTCTGGCTCCCTTCTCAGAGAGTAATCTTTAAAAGGTAATTGACTAATGTGCCTAGATTCACGATGAAGCCACCTCTTCTGTGGGGACCTTCCCAGAAAGAAGGAAACTGGGTTTCTCGGGCCCATCGTTGGGTAAGTTCTTCTTGCCTCCTCTTCACACTCCTTCCCTCTGACCTAGAGAATTCTATTCTAGGCATGGAGTAGAAGAAATGAATACTTTTTAACCCATGCACCTCCCACACATTCCGTCTTTATGGCATCCCCCAGCTCTAAGTTCCCCATTTTAAAACACAGACCCAAAAAGTGGTTGCTGACAATTTCTGCTTTCTGCCCAGCTGTTTTTCCTTGGTGAGACAATGAGCTAAGGATTGTTTATGTACTTCTAGGTGGGGAAAGGCCAGGAGAGGGTGTTCTCAAGTAACTACCTGACCACAACCCCATGAAGTCCCTTATTCTTGGGCAATAACATTTGAAAATTAGGTTTGGGCTTGGAAATGTACACCAAGGCTTCTTTTACAGTTATAAATTCTGTAATTCTGTCATTGCTAGGCAAGACCAGGTTCATGCTACAAAGATGAGATGAGCTAGGTGTACTCTTTCCAGAGAGATAGCAGCAGTTGGACAGACAATCAGGGTACTTGGAAAGATTGTTAAGAAATAATAGCAACCCCAACTGAAAAATGGTGATCATCTGACAAGTATTGACTGTGCCTTGGCTCTTGAAACTTTTAGCCACTTAAGATGGATTTTCACTTCTCTCAGGCTAGGCCTAACTCTTAGTCATCTCCAATTTCTGTTCTGTTAGTGGCTCAGCAGGACCATGTATCCTTAGAGAGCCACTCTCCTGTCTTTACGTCAAGATTGTAATGGCCACAGTGGCCTCTGACATTTCGTAGAAGCTCATTATGAGTGAACCTTTGTCGATGGTGGTTGTTCAAAGCTTTGCACTAAGGTTTCAAATATGATAAAACTCAAGGGGCATGTAATCACATTGGGCAGATTTAGGATGTGTAAAATGTCTAGCATAGCATGGCTGTGGCAGTCAGCCTCCCATTACTGTAAAAAAAAATCACCTGAGAAATCAACTTTTAGAGAAAAGAGGTTATCTCAGCTCACAGTTTCAGAGGCTTCTGTCTAAGACTGGTTGGCCTCTGCTTCTTTGGCCTGTAATGAGGCATCACATCATGGCAATAGCATGTCACTGGGCAATATAAGATTGCTTACCTTGTGACTAAAGAGTGAAAGAGAAAGAAGAGAGGGGACTAGGGTCTCACTATCCTGTTCAGGAGCACAATGACCTGCATACTTCCCACTAAGTCCAACCTCTTAAATGTTTCTCAGCAGACTGCACTGGGAACTAGGTCTTTACTTCTTGGATTGTTGGATCTCACCTGACATTCAAAACACAACAATGTCCCAAATACCTGTGTGCCGCTGCACTAGGAGTTGGGTGATGAAGGATATGAACTAGATCCATCAGCTGACACATTCAGTGGCTCTTGAATTACAGCTGCCTTTTTGAATCACACTTAAAAATAGCTCTAGTTCAATTTGCAGAAATTCTGACCCGAAAAGATATGGCTGAGCTCAAGAAGGATGAGTTATTCTTAGGCCTTGATAAGCAGCTGCAAAGGCCGCCTCATCCCCAACAACACCAGTAATTAACGCTAATGATATCTATCTCCCAGACGTATGCTTTGAAGATGAAATGAGACTGTATGGGCCAAAGAACATGGACTACCATTCAGATATGTGCTGGCCTTATCTGTTGTAATTACGCTCCCAAGAGCTAGAACAGATGCTTTTACATTTGGCATGACTATTAAATCCAGAGTGAGGCCCTTCCCTCACACCCACCAAATTGATCACTCTGGTATTTAAATCTGGGGCTGTAAGCCTCCAAACACGAAAGCACCATTTCCAAATTGCTACTTAAGATGAATATCCTACCTTTTCTGTTGCATTTTTGATACTGATTCAATCAGAAGAGCACTTTGATGTGGTAAATACCTACACATCAGTTCATCTACTTTCAAATTAATCAAAATATTTAGGCATCTTCACAGAAATCTCTAATATGCATAAAACAAGGCAATAGTTATTTACTCCCTGGTATCAGAATGATTTTTGGGAAATCTCTATTTGACTTTTATGCAAGGAATAAAAGCTGGTTTCATGGAACTCTGTTGTCAGCATAACTAATGTTTTGAAAACACAGTGATTCAAAGCCTGTCCAATGCGGCTGTTGAGTGTGCATCTTGCTGAATCTTAGAAGGAATTCTTCCTTCATCCATGCTCTGTATCTCCTTGGGAGGTGGGTTCTTTGCCACTGTGGACAGAGAAGGGCCAAACTGTTGACGGATTTAAAGGTGAAGCAATACATTGCAAAGATACTCAGGAGACTAGTTGCAGGGGTGAACATCAGCCAGCGCTTGCCAAAGAGTACTCTTGCTCTTATTATTCCACATGCTCATAATTGGCTTGAATTCCCTAAGCTCCTTGGGAGTGGTAAGAGGGGGATGAGAAGGGGCAGAGCCCTGGAGGAAACTAGCCTGGTATTAAAGAAGTGGCATATATATTTCTCTAAGGAAAATTAGCTCTATAATCATGAATTCAGACCAGGGTAGTCCCCTGAATCTAAATATTGAGGCTGAATTTCCAAGTCACATGTTAACCCTTTTTAATACATTAGCATTTCTACCCTGCTTCACCATCAGACTGGTTCTTCATTAAAGCTTTTATTATTATTTTCTTATTATCATTCTTACTATTTCTCTTTTGCTATTGTCATTTTAGATTGCACTTTACCAGCTAAATTAACCCACACATACCTTACCCTCAGTCTAGACAAAAAAAACCTCAGGAATTATGAGTAAATATCTTGACATTTGGGTTAACTGGAGCTGGAGTAGAGAGAACTTTTAGACATTAGTGATTGCGAGCATAACCCTGTCTTTACTGATGTGGGCGAGGGGATTCAGGGCTGCATTGGAAGGTGTGTGGGCAGAGGCAGGGGAATTTGGAAACATACAAAATTGCTAATGAGGCTTATATGTTTGCTCTTTCAATGGCACAATATAAAAATAGCTAACTCAGTATTGCAAAAATCATGTTTGCAAGACAGAAATGGAATAAACAGGCTATAAATGTATATTATACAAATATGTAAATAGAATGTGAACATATAGATAAGAGTAAGGATATTCTTTTAAAAATCCACAGAGTGTTTAAAGTTCTTTGCAAATTTGCTATTGCATGCAGGCGTTCATAATTTTGACATGCATTGTCTGATGGGAAGATTCAGCAGAGAAATGAATTAGGAAGATATGAAATTTGGAGAATGCAATGGAGCAGAGACTCACAGTACAGAGATTTGGACACACCACAGAATAAATATACATGGAATCTGGGTGGCATGGATTAAAACACGACCCATGTTTACTTATGCAAAAGTTTGCGGGTTAGTGTGTGTGGCTATGCTTTTGGTTTCAGGTACATGGCCCTTGGTTGCAGATCTGGGCTCAGATATATTTTATAGATAGATATTCCTTCACTGAAGATGGACCATGTCCTAATAAACCAATTTTAAGTTGAAAATGCATTTAGTATACCCAGCTTGATAGCTTAATGACAGTACACTGGGTAGTGGTGATATTTCCTGTCACGGCTGAGTGACTGGGAGCCAGTTACAGCTGGTTCCTACAATCTAGACACTCGAGAAAGTACCTTACTGCATATTGCCGACCCAGGAAAAGGTCAAAATTCAAAGTACAGTTTTTACCGAATGCTTACTCCTTTCACACCATCTAGAATAAAAATCAATCTAAATTTGAACCGTCTTAAGTTGAAAACTGTATTCATTTTTCAGCCTAAGTTGAAAGGTCATTTTGCCATTAGGGTAGGTCCCTCTTCTGGCACACTGGAAGGCAAGTGTAACCCCACAAAACTTTGCAAGCATCTGCCAGGGTATACTTTCACATTGGCCAAAGCCAGTGACATGGCCAGCCTAAAGCTTGGGGGCGGTGAAGCACTGTCCCCTTGCCATGAGAAAAATGACAAGACTGTGTTAAGTGTAATTCGAATGCAGAAGAATAAGGAACTGGAACTGGCAATCCAATATACCAACCTATTCTCCATCTTCTCACATGCCTCTCTCACACACCATGTCTATCCCAAGATCCCCAAATGTCTGATGGCCTGATGGCATCAGAGTAGAGTGTCTTGGGATCTATGTCACCTCCAGATGTGATTCTTCTTCTTCTGGGTTCTAGAAATATTTAAACTAAAATGTAAGTCTTTCCCCTCCCACACTCAAGATACAGCAGTGGAACAGAAACAGGATACCCAGAGTTAACAGCCCCACCCTCATAGGGAAAAATGAGATGCTCATAGCTATCACGGGTTAGAGCAACTGGAAAGTCCTGCCTGAAAGGTAAACGTTGCCAGGTTCCCCAGCCTTGGGGAAGGGAATATACTTGGATTTAACATCATCCTTGTTTCCTGTGTGTGATTTCCCAAGTCGTATCCCATCCTCTCCTTGTGGCTCCTGACAGCACTCATCAGGAGCTTCTTCTTGACCCAAATCCCCTCATGATCACTTCTCATGTGGCCCCATTTGCTACCTAAGCAGCCTGCTCTGGGTGTTTTCTGAGAAAGGAGGGACTTGAGATATTATTTTTTGAGCATTTAATATGTGTATATAGCATAGGTTGATTATATGTATCTCTCACTCCCCGTCTTGATCCCGAGTTGTTCCACTGCTGCCCTCTGTATGCCGCTAGCTGGCCAGTGAGCTTTGCGCTCCACCTCCATCTCCCTGTAGGAATGCTGATGCACAGCCCTGCATTCAGCTTTTTTCATGGGTCATCAGACTTACATGGTAAGTGATTTACCTGCTGGTCTGTCTCCTCAGGTCCAATGTTTTGCTTTGCTTTTAAGGATAATATCCCCAAAGCACAGGCAGCAAAAGAGTAGTAGAGTAATAACTGGCTGAAATTACTTCATTATACATTGTATACATACATTGTACCACCATAATGTAGCTTATGGAGATGCATGGGTATTAAGTCTCATGAAAAAGCCTCCTCTTAGATTTTCATAGAGAATACATACACACTCACAGACACAGATATTCATACACACACATACACACACACCCATGGACACTCATATACACACAGACATACACATACACATAAAAATACCCATACACACACTCACAGGCATACACATATACATACACATTCACAGACACAGATACATATACACACAGTCATACACACAGAGAAATACACATACATACACACTCCCACACACATACATACACTCACACACACTCACACATATACACATAATTACATATACACTCACATATACATACATTCACATACACATACTCATATACACACTCACAGACACACACATTCATATATACACAAGTCATACACCTACACACAGAAATACCCATACACACATACTCACTGACACACACATTCACAGACACACACTCACAGACACACGTACTTACATACACACACACTCACTGCACACATTCACATCCACCACAGACATACAAATTCACAGACCCACACACTCACTACACATACTCACATACACATACACACACAGACTCATGTATACATGTACACATATATAAAAATTACAAAGAACAAAACAAAAAAAGAAAACCCATTCTCCATTTTCACACCAGTCCTACCATGCCCCTATGTAAAAGTAAGCTCATGCTTCTTCATGACTCAGAATGGCTGGTAGAAACTATTAGTATAAAAGATGCTTTATGGATAGATGTTATCCTGTCTATCATGGGTATTGGCTGGCAGTCTAATGTGGGCTCTTCATACTGGCAGAATAGCAAATTTCCTTAAAAAAAAAAAGGTCTTAAAAAGAGCTATAATTCTGGGAGATGCTTATTGAATAGGAATAGGCGTCCCACAGTATTCGTGTCTTTGGTCCCTGGGATAAATTGCCATGATCTCGTGTCTTAATTCAATAGCTCTGGAGGTGAAAAGCCTGAACTGGTGTCTCAGTGGGGCTGGATTCCTTCTGAGAACTGTCAGAGTGAATTTGTTTCCTCCTTTTCTCTACTCTGGGGTACCATCACTGCTGTACCTCCAGCCTTCTCCCAGGACAGCCATGTTCTAATCTCTCTGTGTCGTGATCAAACTAACTTCGCCCCCGTCCTGAGTCCAATTTTAAGTGCCCTTATAGTCATAGGGGGCCCACCTAATAATGCAGGAGCACCTTGTTATATTAAGGTCATCCATTGAGCAATTTTAATTTCATCTGCTCCCTTAATCTCCCCAGCCACGTAAAATGGCGGTGGTTAGGTATTATGCTGTCCACCACACCCTTGAAACAGAGATTTTGTTTTGCAGCCGCTTAAATCTGAAAGTCCCATTTCCCTCTTAGACTTTTACAACTATATCACCAAACACCAAACACTCCGAACGCTTGGCTTCAAAAAGCATCTCACACCATCCAATCCAGGACTCCGTGTGTTTTCCTTGCACGTTGCATGGAAATGAGCAAGAAAAATGCTGAGAAATAGACAAAGGAAGATTGGTTTCTGGCCTAAAGGAGCTGAAAAAGCTTCCCACTTTTCAATCATTAATTGCAAATTAATACTGAATTAATTAGCGTGGAGGGAATGCAGGGCAGAAAAGTGAAGAAAAACATCTGTACAAGGCAGAAGCTTTAATTACCAGGCTTCTGCTCTGTCAGGAGGCGCCAAGCACAGCTGCAGCCGGGCAGCCTGAGCCTATTTTGCATTTTAGCATTGACATATTGTGGCTTATGAATACTTTTTTTTTTTAAAAAAATCTGTCTCGGTCATTTTATTAATCTCTCTGACTCTGTTTCTCACATGTAAAAGTGAGTTAGCATTATTGCTTTCATCTAGTGTGCCGTCATGGGTTTTAAAATGGTGTTATAATACTCTTTATATTAAAATAATGTTAAAAAGCAGAGGAATAAAATCCGGGTGCCAGATATTGTGATGGTAATGGGGACTGCCTTACCAATGTTTTGTTACATGTATGGCTTTCCCCATAGGTTTGCTGCATCAACAATCACTGGCTATGTTCAATATTATCCCTTTAGGTGGACTAGCCAGCGTCTTTCATCCTTTAGCTATCTCACGTTGATACCAAGGAATATAAACTACAGAAAACTGAGAGTTATTTTTTTTTAATTCCCAGGAGGCATTTGTTTTATGTGGTAAGAGCATAATGATTGTTTACAATGAAAAGGCCTTGGAAGGCCTCACTTGTACTGAGATTATTCATGCAGCAATTATGCTATTGATGTCAATCTGCTTTATGATAATGTATTATAAACTATTCTAAACCCACTCAACAAAGTACAGTATAATGCTTGCAATCTTCCTCAGGCCCCCTCTGGCTAAGATATCAATTTAGTTCCTTGATTAGAAAAAGCCAAAGAAGAAGGACTTTTTAAAAAGATGTGAACAAAGTACAGAGCAGCCAAATTCTAAGAAAGCATCGGAGCTTGTCATTTTAGTGTGAAGAATCACAAAAGAGAAATTGTCGGTTTCTCTTACATTCTAGAGAATGCCATTTATCTTGTACAAACACTGTCCAAGCAAGCCCCTAGATTGTGGATATAATCAAAAGGAAAAAGATTATTCATGTTACAGTTTGACAGAAGAAAACAGCTCTCCCAGTTTGATCTCATGTCTGGTTCTAGATGGGGGGATGATGATGATGGTGATGATGATGATGATGATGATGATGATGATGATGATGATTTAAAAAAAATCCACGAACATTTATTTTAGAATTTCATACATGAATATACTATATTATTTTCACTCCCACCTCTCCTCCATCTAATGCCTCCCACCCCCACCATATCCCCCTTTCAACTCATGTCCTCTTTTTCTATAATTACACACACACACACACACACACACACACACACACAGAGAGAGAGAGAGAGAGAGAGAGAGAGAGAGAGAGAGAGAGAGAGAGAGAGAGAGCACGAAAATGAAGTAAAGAATATGGTTTAAATGGAAATAAGCTTGAAGAAAATGCACTCCTTGAGTTTACTGTAGCTGAATCCCACTCTCATTTCACAAGATTCCTTTTGTAATGACCTTAAGCTGGAAGCATAACTACATAAACAGAATAAGAAATGTGTCACTGACATGCTAGTGTATGCTCACAGTTAGCCTATGACATTAAAAACTTGTGATGTGAAAGGCACTTTACATCCTCAATAGAAGGTCTTCTCTCCTTATTTATTTTCATTTGCCCCTGAGATATAATTTGAACAAATCATTCGAATATGAGTAAAGTAGAAGTTGATGAAAGTAAGAAAACAGATTCATGTCCTACAGTTCTCGATTAGCTTGGTTACAAAACACACATTTGGGCTGGAAGTTAGTTCAGACAGTAAAGTGTTTTGTCTTGTGAGCACGGGGTCAGGAGTTTAATCCCAGAAGCCATGTTTTTTGTGTTGTTAAAGCCAGGTTTGGTGGGACACCCTTGTCATCTCAGCACTATGGAAGTAGAGTCCGGTCTGGGGGCCAGCCAGTCAAATGTACCCGACAAGGCCCAGTCCAGTGAAAAACTGTCTCAAAAAGATAAACAGGTTGTTAACAGTGCCTGAAGAACAAGCTTGAAAACTCTCTTCTGGCCTCCACACTTGTGTGTCTACATCTGCACCCACACCTGCTCTCATATATACCTGCACATACAGGAACACACACCTACAATTAAGTGAAATAGAATTTAAAAGTAAGCGTACAAGCAAGAGCAAAGGAATATTGCTCCAGACAGTAAAAAGACGATGTCTGGGAGCAATGGGCCAAGTGGAACCCAAATCTGCTTGGGAAATGAGTGAGCCTCTGTCTTGTACTGCTTAGATAGCAGAATTCTAAAATCCACCTCTGTTATTTCCAGAGAGGAGGAGAATGGTGTCACCCATCATCTGAACATATCCGATGATACAATATAGTTCTATTTTTAGGCCTGCAATGCAACCATGAGACTTTACAACAGAATCCAGTGTGTTTTGTTAGAGATGCCACAACCAGTCACGACTGGCTGGCACTGCAAAATTTGAATGTCACAGCAAAGGGAATTACTGAAGTGAGAGAAAGCTAAGGGAACAGTTTTAATGCCACTGATTTTTGGCTGATGGTCCAAGAGCAGAGGTCTCTCTCTCTCTCTCTCTCTCTCTCTCTCTCTCTCTCTCTCTCTCTCTCTCTCTCTCTGTGTAAACCCGAACATCTACTAAACCCAGTGATTTCCTCCATCAGTTATGATGCCTATGCTGCATGACTTTTCCTGGGGAGGTGTGAGGCAACATTTATTCACTCCACATAGGTCACTGCTGACAGACTCAAGAGATGAATCTGTTCAAGCTCAGTTTGGTGAACCAGAGTTGATTGGGGTTACTTATGGAATATGAGTGACTCGGGGGGCCACACTACCAGAAAGCCCCATCCCAGTATAGTTAGTGACCTCTGCAAACCTACATTAAGTCCCCTGCACAACTCATAGGCAGCTATTCCGTGAGAGGTCCTCTGCCTCCAGGAACTGTTTACTGCTCATCTAACCTTGTGAATCTTGGAAACTTCAGTTAGTTTTGTGAACCACTGAGCTCTCCCTGCTTCCTCCAGGAGGGACTTGGCTCAATTCAGAGGAAGTGACTATGGTACAGGGTAAAAGTGGTTCTTTTGAATGCTTACTGTCTGGGTGGCCTGTCCTGACCATGTTAGTAACTGGCTCTGTGACTCTGAGATAATAATCTTCCTCGTTTGTAGTCTATTTTCTCTCATAAAAATTGTGAATTGGATTAGATGCCCCCTCAAAGTGGGCAGAACCCAAATTTTAAGCAGATGAATTACATATCCTTTAAGTCTCTTATGTGTCAGGATGAAATAATTAAAAAAATAAAGTTATTATCTCTATAGCAAAATCCAACTTTTTAAAACATACCCTTCATAAATTTCAATGATGGCAGAGAGAGAGAGAGAGAGAGAGAGAGAGAGAGAGAGAGAGAGAGAGAGAGAGAGAGGTAAAGGAGAAAAAAACACCTCACATATCAAACCAAACCATTCCAATCTTACTACTTATTTTCTTCTGGTTCTGAATTTAGTCTTCTGGTGTGATTATCTAGAATTTAAATCTAGCTGATTAAAAATTCAAGCTGCTTGCCAGGGGCAGCCTTTCCTCCCAGGAGTCCACCATGCTCCCTGTTCTGTTGCCCCCACCCCCCATACCATCATTTACTGCTTACAGTAGCTTTTGAGAACACGGGGGAGCTTGGCATGGAAGGAGAGATGATGTTTCTGACTTAGGTGGGCTTCCACCTCACCCCCAGTGTGATTTGGTCCTTGTTCCTCTTCTTCTTGAATTCTCCATCACATCTCTCTGCCATGCATCTGCTGCTTCCTGTAGCCACGCCCTCTGCCCTTTATATTCATGCACTCTGTCCAGTTTCTTTTTCCTCCATTCCTTTACAGATTCTTCACCTCTCAGCAGCAAGTAGGAGCTGCTGAAGGGGAGTGATGGTGAGGGGCCAGGAAGAACCAAGCCTTGTGAAGACGCTGTCTAGCTGTGCTTCACCATAGTTTCTACATCTGTGAACGTAGCCATTCATAACACAGAAGACTCATTTGTTGCTGCTGATGTTTTTACCCCACTTTTTGGTGTAAAATGCCCCCTTCTGTCCTGATTCCACCTAGTTGTGTACACAGCATCCCCAACACCCCATGGGTCTCAAGCCTGAGAGAGAAGACACCTGTCACTCCCACCACTCCTCCCGCCCCCAGTGCCTCATTCCTGCCTGCTTGGCATCTAGGAAGAATGCTTGCTCTCGCTTGTCAGGAAAACCTGGCCATATCATGTCACGTGATCTCCCAGTGTCTTCTAGTAAGCATTCTATACTTAAAACTCTCAGAAGTCTGTAAAGGTGTTTTGTGCCTTTAAAACAAGTATGGTTTCTGCAAATTAGAAAGAAGGTATCTGGCTTCCCTGCTGCTGTGCCAGAACACTTAAGGCTTCCATGAAGAGAGGGACAATGGGAAGCAAGAATTAACAAGACTAAAATCAACCTTGATTACAGTGCCAAAACATTTTAAAATGCTCACTTGTTTCTGCTTCTGAGAAGATGGAAAGACACATTTTCCTTCTGCTTCTGAGAAGATGGAAAGACACATTTTCCGTATTCCTCCCACAAAAACCAACTAAGGTCCCTGGAATTATATATATATGAAGTACACAAAAGAATATACCGAAAGGCAAACAGGAACAGAGAGATTGGCCAGGGGTCTCAAGAACTGAAAAACAATGTTGGCAGTTTCATTGTATTAACATTTTCCTTTTGGTTTTTATGCCCCTAGCTTGAAGCTGGAGAAGCCTGCAACCTGGAGAAGCCATGTAAACACAGGAGAAACGAGATAAAGATAAACAGCTCTGGATAAAGTATGATTCCTGTAAGTCAAGTGGCAGGCAGGGGTGAGGGGACACTTTAAAGGACACCTCTACTGGAGGTCAATGCCATAGAAAACTCCATAGCCTGAGTCACATTCACAGCAGCTAAAGCTTGGGCATCAGCACACACACATATCCCTTCCCGTTGTCACTGGAGCCCAGAGTGGAAATCTAGCTTTAGTTTCTACCTCTCAGTAAAATGGAGTCTCTGTAGTAGCAAGGAGACATACCTGTCACTCCCAGACAGTGACACCCACAGTTCATCCTGGTGAGGTAGCACTCTGGTGCCCATTCAGCAACAATCACAGCTCCTACTGTTGTCTGAGGTAGATTAAGGCCAAGGGAGAAATAATGCCATTTCTACCTGGAGCTCATGAATTGGCACTGACCTTCCTTCTGCCGAGATGGTGCCAGAGGGACCCAGAAGGTTTGAACAAGAGTTATGATCTCAACACAAGACTCAGAATGTCCACATTTATACAGAAAACAGCTCACCTTGACTACAGACAAGAAAAGAAACTGAGTGGGAAAAGCCCTCAGCAGAGATCAAAGCCAAGATGACAGAGATGTTGGGATTATTATCTGGTAAGGATTTAAGAACTTGTTAAACCACGATGCTTCAATGAGTAATTACAAACACACTTGAAGCAAAGATACCAAACTATACATTCCGAGGGAGTGTAAAATATAAAATAGAACAAAATGGACATTTCGGAACTAAAACTAAAGTGTCTGGCAAACAAGAGTCCTCAATAAATAAGCTTACATGAAAACTGTATCTACAGAGGAAGAATCAGTGAGCAGGAAGACAAAAGTTACTCAGTTTAAGTAATAAAGCCACTATAGAATGAAAAAGTGTATGTGGAGCATCAAGGACCTGTGGGGTACTAAATTATTTAATTTTATATTATTGAAATTATGGAAGAAGAAGAGAGAATAGGCACAAGTGGAAAAGTACCAGAAAAAATAACAGCTGGAAACTTTGCTTGGCAAAATATGTAACAGTACAAAGTTCAAGAAGCTGCGAAGATCCTGAACAGGCAAATGTCAGTGAAGAAATCTACGTCAAGACACATCACAGCCAACTACTAAAAATGAAAGAATCCTTGACATCAGTGAAAGACTCCACCCCTCCCTTGCAAGGGAAATAATCCTAAGCACGGCAAACCAGTCCGGATGATGCAGTCAGAAGCGGCACAATGTTCAAGTCCTAGGAGAAAGAACTACTAACCCAGGATTCTTCGTTCAGCAAAAGTATGCTCCAGGAACGAGGTGGGGAACTGCGATGTTTTCAGAAGAAAGACGGCAAGAGAATCTGCCCACAGCAGACCTGAGTGGTCCTTGTGATGGACGTACCTGTGCCTTGACTGCATCCATTCCAATATCCCAGTTATGCCGCTGTACCCCAGTTCTGCCAGCTGTGAATATTAGAGAATCTGGTAGACAGGGTACCAGGGACCTCTGCATCATTTCTTACAGCTGGATTTGAATCTACAATGAAAGCAAATGAAAAGCTTAAGTAGGAAAAGTTTTAAAAGGCAGCGACTACCCTCTGTTCCTGAGATTTCACAGGACCAGTTTCTGGTGGGTAGAAGATGTTAAATTTTGCTGGATAAGTAAGAATTCTAAACATAGGCACATTTATGTGATATTTATTAAGGATCTGTTATCTTAAAACTTGCAGGGAGAGGAGTACCTCTCCTCTCTCATAACTTTCCCCCTACCCTGGTTTGTTCAGAGATCCTTAAAACGACTGAAGGAATCATGCTTTCTTAAGACACGAAGTGCTCACAGAAACAATTGGAATTTTTTTCAAAGAATTTTCTTCATTTTTTCCTCTTCCTTCCTTACTTATCGTGGGTACCAGTTTGACATGCTTTGTCCAGCTTGACACTTACTTGAGATCTGAATCATAGCCTGCATGATTAAGTTTAAGTTACTGGGCTTTCTTCTTCTCCTTTCCTTCTTCTTCTTCCTCTTCTTCCTCTTCTTCCTCTTCTTCCTCTTCTTCTTCTTCTTCTTCTTCTTCTTCTTCTTCTTCTTCTTCTTCTTCTTCTCCTTCTCCTTCTCCTTCTCCTTCTCCTTCTCCTTCTCCTTCTCCTTCTCCTTCTCCTTCTCCTTCTCCTTCTCCTTCTCCTTCTCCTTCTCCTTTTCTCCTTCTCCTCCTCCTCCTCCTCCTCCTCCTCCTCCTCCTCCTCCTCCTCCTCCTCCTCCTCCTTCTTCTTCTGAAACTTTTGGAACAGCGTCTCTCCCCCCCACCCCCGGAGGAAGGAAGGGGGTCATATTTTCGATCTGCTTACTGACAGAACTACCTGTGAGGATTCTGTTTCCTGCAGCTAGAGGCAATCTCTCAGTCTGGTAGGCACAACTGTCGCAAAAAGGAACCAGGTCTTGAGAGCACATTTTGGTGCACAGAACTGTTCCTAACTTCACAGCTCCAAAGCCAGTAGCGTATTCATGGTAGGCTACGGAGGTGAGATGATTGGGTTAAGGATCGATTTATGCTTCTAAGAGAAATGGTGCAAAATCCCATTCTGTATTCATAAACACGAAAGCGAGAAAGTCTGGAGCCATCTCATCACAAATCTGTGGCGCAGCGCTCTCTAGTGGTCCGAGCTTGCCTTGCCGAATGAAGAAATCAAAGCTAAAAAGAAAACAGCCTTTTGCTGCTAGCTGTAACTTGGCAACAGCATCCCTAAATGTTCACAGAGCGTTTTCAGAACTAAAGGAACAGGCCAGCTTCCACGGGCCCTAGAAGGAAGGGTAAAGAGCCGTTCACATGCCTCGTGGTGCAGCGCCTGTCCTTTGCTTGGGATGTTCCAGACTCCCCTTCAAGCCCCTTGGTCCTCTGTACTGCATAGCTTCCCGGTTCTCCTGAGCTCGGCTCATCATACACAAATAAAGAACTCCAGTCTCTAACTTCCATCAAAATGTGTGGTCTACTAGCAGACCCACGTCTTTTCTGTGCAATGAGATATTTCCCACTAGAATTGCATTCTAACCCCTGGGCTCCAAACGTGGAGTTAAAGCCGTTACATTTCAAGCTTTGAGGAGAAGTGAAAATTGTTTGGGGAAGTTTGCTCAGCGGAATCAGGCTCAGCCTAGTGCAGCTCGGGCTTTAGGCTACTCATTTCTGGATTGTTCTGTGGTAAGGAAGAGCCAGTAACAGTCGTCCTCAGTTGTCCACCAGCCCTCAGAGTCCCATTTCACAACGGCTTCCTTACCCCAAATATTTTTACCTATCTCTAAATTGTTCTTTTGTGATTTCTCTTAAGTGTGCGGATTGCCACGCTCTTCAGCGAACTACGGCTTTGGTATTCTGAAATTCTCTCTGTCAGGTGAAAATATTCCTTAGAGATTGTCCAGTAGTGCACAGAGGAGGAGGAGAAGGTGAGGGAAAGTGTAGCTGCCCCAGCCTGAGACTGGGACCTAGACAGAGTTAGATAAACCACAATTTAAAATCCAAGCTGCTTTATAAGAAAACCTATTTCAAAACATTTCAGAATTCTATACCATAAAGGATATATGAGACACCGACTGTAGCACGAATTGTTAGAAGGTCTTATTAATAAAAACAAACCCAGGAGCCAGGTACTGTGGTGAACGCTGGAAGATCAGAGAAACAGGACCAGCCACAGCTAACCTCACCTCGCCAATTCCACAGCTGATCTTGTTTCCTCAGACTGGAAGCCTCTGTGTCCTCATCCGAATGGATCTCAGCTGAACTACTGCTAAAAGCCTAAAAGCTTAATAAACTTAGTTCCTGGTCCTCTTGCCTTATATACCTTTCTGCTTCCTGCCATCACTTCCTGAGATTAAAGGCATGTGTCACCATGCCTAGTTGTTTCCAGTGTGGCCTTGAACTCACAGAGATCCAGAAGGATCTCTGCCTCTGGAATGCTAGGATTAAAGGTGTGTGTGCCACCATTTTCTGGTCTCTATGTCTATCTAGTGGCTGTTCTGTTCTCTGACCCCAGATAAGATTATTAGGGTGCACAACATATTGGGGGAACACAATCTCACCACACACCAGCAGTTTTGAAAAGGAACCACCGTAACAAACCAAACTAAGCCAAAATAAAAAACCCAAACCCCATTCGTGGAGATGGCTAATGGGATTAATCCACAGAGTCTATTTAGTGAGCAAAGGAATTTATTTGGGGGTTAACTCACAACCGTGGGAATAGGGTCCAGGAAAGCTGAGCTATGTCTCATCCTGATCTGCCTGGTCCAAGATCTCAGCATCCAAAACCATGAGGTAGCAAAGAGAGAGAGACACATGTATCTTAAGGGTCCTCCGGCAGCCATGCCCCAGGGGCATGTACCTCAAGGTCATAGGCAGATGTAATGGCTACCTGCTACCTCACTAGAGGCAAGCTTCCGGGAGTGGCTCAAACAGCCACCCACTGCAGATGGCCTTGAACGGGAGGGCACAGTGCAATAAAGCTGGCCAGAGGTCACTTGCATGGTCCTTGCTGTATGAGGCACCATGCTGCTCAGCTGTAAGAAATGCCTGAGACAACTACTTAGAAAAGTTGATTTGGGGCCAGGTCTTGGAGTTAGTTTCTGATGAGGTGAACCTCTGATGTGCTGTGTGGGTGAAGCATAGCATAGCACATTGTGGTAGCAGTTGTGTGGTGAAGCCTAATTATTTATGTTATGACTGAAAGCAACAGAGACCAGCATGTCATAGTCCCCTTTGAGAACACATTCCCAATTACCTAAAACCTCCAGCCACACCTTCTGTCTTAAAACTTCTACCATAGAAGAGCTGTCCCCATCACCCATCTGTCTTATGGTGACATGGGCAGGGGAAACCTCCCCCGCCCGCCCCACATCCATCAATGCTGGAGGCAAGTGGGAGAACTGGCCTTGTGGTCATAAGAGTGGTAGAACCATCCCTGACCCCCACCAGCTGCAACACTCAGGAGAGCAGGCCCTGCATCTCACCAGGGCACCACAATAGAGCCAACGCTATTAGCAGAAGTGTGGGTGAGCCAGCCCCGAAACTGTGACCATGGGAGAGCTGTCCCCATTTCCTATATGGTGGACCAACCCTACAGCTAATCAGGCTCAGGTCCAGACCCAGGGTTATGACTTGGCCTGCCCCAACATCCACCCAATCTATGATCTGCTGGAGCACATGAAGGGACCTGTCCAGCAGACCCAAAGATGCAGGATCTGCACAACACAGGGTGACAGTAGGATGTCCAGGAAGAGTCCCATTGGGGGCCCAGCATTGATTGTGGAGGGGAACCAGGGACCTTGAATCAGACCTGTGACTTTTTGCAATGAACACTTGCAGGCAGAGATGTATGGGCAAAGGAGTATATACATCATGACTTGTTGGGTCACACTGCAGCTTCCATGATGAGACTTTTTTATTTTTTCCCTATTTTAATTTTTTCATTTTAGTTTCTTCCTTTTTTCTCTTGAATTTTGTTTTGTTGGGGGGTGCAGGGGCAGAGGGCAGATATGAAGGGATGGGGGAATGAATAGAATTAAGATACAAGATGTGAAAGACACATAGAATAAATAAAATATAAACTAAACCAACCAACCAACCAACCAACCAACCAACCAAAAAAAAAAAAAAAAAAAAAAAACCCCAACCACACAAACAAACAAACAAAAAAACTTCCATGTTTTCCAGTAGTTCTACTTTGAGGATTGGCAAGCCTTTAACATATTTGTGTTTGGAGGACATTTAATGTCCAAACTATAGCAGACCTATGCTAAGTACCATTGTAGTCTGAAGGTTTCTCTGGTATTGCCAAGTACCCCTCCCCCAGTCTCATGACCTGCTTATAAAATAATTACTCAGAATCTCATATTAATTATAACTGCTTGGCCATTAGCTCAGGCTTATTACCGACTAGCTCTTATACTTAAATTAACCCATAATTCTTATTTATGTTTAACCACATGGCTTGATATCTTTTCTCAGTTCTGCCTTGTCATCTTGCTTCCTCTGTGTCTGGCTGGTGACTCCTGACTCTGCCCTTCCTCTTCCCAGAATTCTGCTTGCCTGCTCACCCCAGCTATACTTCCTGCCTGGCTACTGGCCAATCAGCATTTTATTTATCAATCAATCAGAGCAACACATAGTCACAGCATACAGAGAGACATCCCACAGCATACCATTACATAGTAACACATGTGATCCTCAGAGCAATCGCAACCTCTTCTATTCTTTTCTATCCCTCACTTTATAGCTGGAGAAATAGAAGCATGACGATTATGCAGTGTGCCAGGGTGGTGGCCTAACTTGAAGGCAGCCCCAACTGAAATCTCAGACTTAAATGGAAAGACCCAAGTTGCACTCTGATTGTGTGATTAAGGCAAGTCACCTCTGTTACTGGCTCACCCATGAAATGGGGACAATTCCTACTCTGTGTCCTGTGCTAGGTAACCTCGAGGCCATTTATTTGAGTATGTGCTGAGTGCCAGCCAGGTGTCAGCTGGAGACACAACTATGAGGATGGATATGTTCTTCCCCTCATAGATCTCATGTTCTAAGGAGAAAGGAAGAATAATCGATGCAAAGAAATTAAGTCATGACAAGTTGCACTAAGGACTGGGAAGGCAGCGATGCTGGGGCTGAGTTGGAGCAATAAAGCCGAGATCAAGAAGGACACACAGTGGTGTGACTGTTGTTGTTCTCCATGAGGGAATGTGCTGCTCAGCCAAAGCTGAGGAGGCGACATGTTGATTGGGACCTGGAGATCAACTTAGGGATCTCCATGGAGAAGCACTGGGGACTGCGGGAGACAAGACCGTCTCATAGGGGATGGCATATGTGAAGACCACATGGCAAAAAGAAAAGGAGCCAAGGCTGGGCGGTGGTGGCGCACGCCTTTAATCCCAGCACTTGGGAGGCAGAGGCAGGTGGATCTCTGTGAGTTCAAGGCCAGCCTGGTCTCCAAAGCGAGTTCCAGGAAAGGCGCAAAGCTACACAGAGAAACCCTGTCTTGAAAAACCAAAAAAAAAAAAAAAAAAAAAAAGAAAGAAAGAAAGAAAAGGAGCCATGCTTGTACAAACTGGGAGAAGACTGGCATGGTGTCAACAGTCAAGTTACTGCACACCAAAATGTGGCCACAGAGAGCCAATAAGAGAGTTGAGAAGACACTGGGGCCTTTGGTGCATGCAGGTGACCATGACTGAGGATTTAATAAGATGATGTGGATCAAGGAGCACCATGGCTCTGTTTCCTCCTTGGTTGCACAAAAGGAAAGTGTGTGTGTGTGTGTTTGTGTGTGTGTGTGTTCTGTCTTAGGAGGCCTTTGGAGGTCTCTTGGCAGACACTAGGCTGTGGTTGAAGAAGACTGGATGTGGATTCCAGTTGTCTTTCAACAGCAGCTCTCTATTTATTCCTTATATTTTTTCTTTCTCATTTACCCAAGCAATATATAATTATTGTAAAACACAGGTAAATGAAATAAAAATCATTAAATGCCACAACAGTCTACTGTGCAGAAATCAGCATTATCACTATGTTAATGTACATGAGCTCTTCTGTACCCCTTTTTATTCTTTCTTCCCTCATAATTTATCTAATTTACCTCCAGAAAAGGAAAGCGTGCCTTAACAGTAGGTGGACTGACAAAGGAAGTTGTTAGCTCTTCCTCACTTTTTATAGTTTTCAAAATCTAGTCAACAAATTAGACTTTAAAAATATCAGGACAGATTCACATTAAAAGAACGATACGTCTTAGACAAATATATAGACCATAATATATTACATATCTAATATATTACTCTAATATATTACCATAATATATATTAGAACCCATATATATTCTCTAAATATATAAACTATATTTTTCTCTAGATATATAGACACACACACATATAGGTGTAATAAGGTTTTTAGAGACAAGGTCTCTCTACATAACTCAGGATGTTCTGGAACTCTCTAGAGTTCCAGCCTTGAACTCACAGAGATCTGTCTGCTTCTGACTCCCAAGTGCTGAGATTAAATGTGTATGCCACCATGCTCATGTACTTAATGTTTCTTAACATTAAAACTACATTACATTATTAGCTAATTAAAACATTTCTACAAAATTTACTTTATGTGTATGAGTGTTTGCCTGCTCGTATGTATGTGTACCACGTGTGCTAGGTGCCATCGGAGACCGGAAGAAGGCATCAGATCCAGGGGAAATTCAATTCTGGATGGTTGTGAGGAAGAAGAAGGAGGAAGAGGAGGAGGAGGAGGAGGAGGAGGAGGAGGAGGAGGAGGAGGAGGAGGAGGAGGAAGAGGAGCAGCAGCAGGTCTTATGAGAAGATACTTTTAAAAAGTGAACTCGCGGAATTGGAAAGAAAGATGCCAGAACGGAGCCCCTTGAGGTAGAGAGTGACAAATCTATACCCTTCACCGCCATGTCTGCTAGCAGGCTGCAAGCATAAAGTTCGTACCCAGTGAGCCATGGAGCTGCCAGCACAGACGACAGGAAGATGAGCTGCTGCAGCCTGGAGCTCCAGCAGAAACAGGCCATTACTAAATAGAGCCTGTCCTGCTGGCCCCAACATGGAGCCGCTGTGGCTGCAGCTAGTGCTGCTTGCCTTGCTGGGAGATGGAGAGTGAGACGCAGCAGTTGCTGAGGACAAGGATGTGTACAGCAGCCAGGACCCTGACTCTGGGCAACAGCAGGATATCCGAGATGATCCTGGGCAATAGACCAGTATTTACAGGGCTTCAGAAACCAGAAACCTGGAACCAAACCAACGACTTATTGCAAAGAATATTTGCACGTAAAGCAGTTTGAGCAAAAAATATACCGTGTGATACACTGCAGTTTCCAATGCCGCCGTGACAAAGGAATATGGGACGGAGAGGTTGGGCAAGATGGGGGAAATGGAGCAGTGAGTGTGTGGTGGAGAGAGGTGGAACTAGAGACACAATGGTGGTGGCAGGTGTGAGAGAAGGCGGTGGTGGATGAGGGAGCATGCTGTCCTTGCTGAGTCGGGCTGACTGGATGGTGCGCAGCAGCCTGGAGCTTGTGCAGACTCAGCCGCCAAACACCCTGCCCAGATGCACGATCACAATTACCATGGCTCTGAGCAAAGGCAGCATGTCTGAGACGAGGAACAGTTCATTTTCTGGATTGTATCCCTGAAAGAACTCTATGGTCCATGCTGCCCTGGAGGCCATGCTGGTATCCGTGGTCCACTGTCCCAGGCCATGTTGAAACCTAAGATTGATGTGGATGTCCATGGTCCTGCAGCAGTTGAGGTCATATTGATGTCTGTGGCCTGAGTTACTACCAAAGCCACGCAGATGTCTGTGGTCTGTGTTGCCACCTGAATCCATGTTGCTGTCTGTGGGCTGTTCAGCAGCCAAGGGCTATGTTGATGTGAGTGATCTGCACTGCCACCTGAGGCCATCTCTACATCAGTGGTCCATGCTGCTGCCTAGGGCTGTGTCTGGGTCCATGGTCCTACTGCAGCCCAGGACCCTGTTGACGTCTGTGGCCCATGTTACCATCAAAGGCCATGTGGACATCCGTGGTCTGTACTGCTGCCTGGAGCCATGTTGGTATCTGTGAGCTATGCCGCTACTAAGGGCCATGTTGATGTGAGTGGCCTGTGCAGCCACCTGGAGGCATGTTGATGTCCATGGTCCATACTACCACAAGAAGCCATGTGGGTGTCTGTGGTCTGTGCTGCCCCTTGAGGCCATGTTGATATCCATTGGACAGCCTACTGCTGTAGTCAATATTGGTGTCCATGATCCGTGTTACCCCAGAAGCCATGTTGATGTCCTAGGCCTGTGCTGCTGCTGAGGGCTATGATGGTGTGTCCATGGCCTAGGTTTCGACAGAGGGCTATGTTGATGTTTGTGGCCTTTACTGCCACCAGAGACCATGAGAAGGTCCATGGCACTTGCTGATGCTGAAGACCATGTGGATATCTGTGGTCTGTGCTGTCTCCAGAAACCATGTGGAAGTCCATGATCCATGCTCCCATTGATTGTAAAGGGCAAGGAAACTACTTTTGCTGTAGTATCTATGACTGCAGACTCACAGTTGAGAAAGAGGGACATAGACAGTTTCTGTGACAATTGTAAACACCCCCCCCCCCCCGAAAAAGTAACAGCCTAGACAGAGAGCCATTAAAGAGAACTCTTAAAAACTGTGATAAGGGTGCTGAAGTATAGCTCGCCACAACTGATGACTTCTGTCAGGGCGGGGGAGGACTTGGTTTTCTTTAAGGGGCTGGCCATTGGGAATTTGACCATGCTCCAGTGAATGTATGGGCAACACAAATTAGACTCATTCTTTCTTCTTCTTCTTCTTTTTCGGAGGGGAATCACAAGGGTGGGGTTGGACCTGGGAGGACTGGAAAGTGAGTGTGATTGTGCTGCATGATGTGAAATTCCCAAATAATCAATAAAAATATTACATTGGAAAAAAATAAAGTTAACATTGGTGTCAAACTCTTTAGAAAATTATGAAAAAATTTGAGGGCTTGGTCAATGGTAAGACTTCTGCCTGCACAGGTGTTGAAAAAATCATCATCTTTTTTATTTCCTCTAAGAACTTTTCTAAGGCATTCCCTCACCAGGAAGAGATTAAAATAGCTGTAAGTTATAGTTAAAATACTGAACAACATAATGGATTGTGTGGGACATGGTAGACACTCAATGCGTGCTATTTTCTCTTATTTTATTCTCCTTTCTGAATCCAGCAACATAAAAGCTACCTTACTTGTTTTCTCACATTAGATGAAGAACTTCTGCATCCTCCCCTCTCCTCTTCCTGCCTATCCTACAACATGACTACTCTATCAGCTTGATTAATTAAAAATGATTACATGTCACAGGTGTGGAGGTCAGAGGACAACCTTTTGGAGTCAGTTCACACCTTCCACTGTTATGTGGGTTCCAGGTAACTTCCTTGCTTAGATAAATTAATTCCTCTTAATTATAATTAGGCATTTATTATCTTTTAGCAAGCCCTCAATCCAGAACTATTTAACTTGTGTTGGGACTGATCCTCAGGTCTGTTAGAGAGAAGGGTGGTCACACAGGAACCATGGGACTAAGTAACCTCAGTGGTGGGACTGTTTGGCAAATGATCTGTGTAGTGCTTTGAGAAGTGATAGCTCCCTTCCAGTCCTGCATAGTTGGCACAGAACATTCCATTCCCAGCAGAAACCACAAAGTTTTCACTGGATTACATCATGCTCAATTGTCTTCTTTCTTTTGAATGCAGAGAGCTAAGATTGCATCTGCCCCAAGAGAGCTAAAATAACATGATGATGACATGTTTCTCACTTTTTCTCATGCCCTTGAATGAAAACACATACACACGCGCGTGCACGCACACACACACACACACACACACAACCCTCAAGTGTGAAGAAAGGTTATTTTGCATTTCTCATTTCAAACGTCTTTTTGTGTGTCACTTAGAGGAAAAAAAAATCTTGGTTTGAGGAAAATAATCTAATTTTATTATTTAATTTTATTCTTATTTTTAAAATTGTATGTGTGGTATGTTGTATGTATGTGGTAAATGTAGTTGTTAGTGTGGGTGGGTGTACCAGTGCATGTGGAAATATGCACATATGCGTGGCCTTAAGACCAGAGTGATGTCTTCCTCCATTACTCTCCATCTTTACTTGTGGCAGAGTCTCTCACTGAAATTGAAGCTCATGGATTTGGCTAGCCTTCTGTCAATGAGCTTCAGGGGTCTGCCTCCCTTCCCTCCTCTCCTTAGTGCTGTGGTGGTTCCAGGCAAAAGCCACTGTACCAGGCTTTTAATCTGGGTGCCAGAATCTAAACTCGGGACTTTTTTGCTTGTCCATCAGGCACTTTATAAAATGAGCCAGCTTCCCAACCCAAAAATCTTATTTTAAAAATATTTCATTCAGAGATATTCTCTGAGCAACCCCCTCCCCTCTCCTTAATCTTGGCAGAAGCTTGGTGACCAGCTCAGGACAAAGTGGAAAAATGGCCACGACATCCTAATAAACCAGATTGCAGCGTTCATCAACTGGGAAACAATTGTATGCAGATGAGAAAATATTGAACATTTCTGACAGTAATTTAATGTTCTCCATTTAAAAGTCATATGACAATTTTAAAAATGGAAAATTTCGTTTCTCATTCCCATCAACAGATATTAAACTTTCCACAATCCCTTATGGCTATGTCAGTCTTGATGCTCATAATGCCTTTTTAGAATAAAACTCAGCAGAAAAATCTCCATAATAATCAGGAGGTTTGAAAGAAACAAAATTACTTTTTTATTACAAGTGAATAACATCTTAAGTCGTTAAAATGTTTTTTTCATTCAACCCATCAGTTGCAGCTGACAACTGAGTCCCGACTGTGGAAGTATTTCCTAGCTTGGCAGTTGGATGATGCAAGGAGTGTTGGGGCCATCTTCACCCAGGTTTCAGTCTCCATTTATTAAGGAACTTGCCTAAAGTCCCACAGTCACATGAGGCAGGCTGAGCCTATGATATTCTGATTGGATCTCTACTGCTAAGCTGTTCTCTGAGACCCAGATGGCTGGTGATTTCCTCAAGTTATCCTCTGATATTCATTCAGTATTGTGAAAGAAATTCCCTTTGAAAGGGAGTGTGCTGTGAGTTTTATTCTAGCCTAAAGGATGAATTTCGCTAATCTGAAAAAAAATCTCTTGTCACAAATAACAAAGAAGCCTGGTGTGTGTTTTCTTGTTGTGAAGTAGTCACACCCAGAAGTGGATGCTGGGTAAGGCATGAGCAAACCTTCAAAGGAGAGTGACTGACCACTGTCTCATAGTCAAGAGAATGTGTCACCAACTCTTCTCTTAGACCAGGAGGACTGAAAAGTATGAAAGAAAGGAATTTCAACTTAAAGAAATTTCTAGAGAAGGGTAGTCACTGAGAAAAAGGGATTTAGATTCAACTTTGGGAGGAAATCTTCAGCAGGGCTTAGAGTCTCCTTTGCAGGGGCTTCAGATGGAAGCTGATTCAGCCACTTAGTGAGTTTGGAGGACAGGCTTATTTTGTAGGGCATGATGGCACTTGAGCCCGTAGCTCCTCACGTCTCCCTGGCCTGAGAGGCACAGACGGGGGAATGCTGGCTCTCACTTCACCTGTCTTCCTTTCCTCTCTTATTCCATCTAAGCTCTCAACACACAGGGTGGTGTCGCCTACATTCAGGTGGGTCTTTCCCCATCTCTGAACCCTCTCTGAAATGGTCTCAGAGATATACTAGGAGACTTGCCTTTATCTCCTAAGTGATTCTTAGTCCAATCACGTTTGTAAGGCTGACTCAGCACACAAGTAGTATCAAGTATAATGAATCCAATGCTGTTGAAGAGCAACCATGGAAGAAGAAAGCTCCACTTAGTCTCTTCTTCTGACTTTAGCAAGGTACCATATACACTCCTCACCACTCTTCAAAAGGCAAATCACAAGTGTTCACTAAATGTCTACTGTGCACATTTAATTAACTGTGATGAAGTTTTCTATGGAGGAAATAGCTCACCTACCTTTTCCCTGGGCTTAAACCATTGCAATCTTTCTTATATCTGACCTTACTCCACACTTGATTTTCTCCACACATTTTTTTTCTGTGACCTCCTTGCCATCTAAAACTTCAACTTGAATTTCATCTTCTCTATCAACTCAGATTTAACCACTTATATTGAGCCCTTTCCCTCTGTGATTCTGAGTAAGCAAGTCCTTGTTGTGAAAGATATTTTCAAGTGTATTGCTCTTTTTACATGACTTTTGTAAACCACTGTGTTGCAGTTGTAATGTCATGTTTGAGTCATCTTTGCCCTCTCAACATTAGGTGTCAATATTGTTTGAGGACTATTTGCCTCTAAGCTGCTTACTATTTGGGGCTAAAGAGATAGTTTAACTGTTACTTAATCTTGCAGAAGACTGGGGTTCAATTCTCAGCACCCACATTGTGGCTCCCAACCATCTGCCATCTGTAACTCTAGTTCTGGGGATCCAGTATCTCTGACTTTCACATGCTTCTGCATGCATAAAACACACACACACACACACACACACACACACACACACACACACACAGAGAGAGAGAGAGAGAGAGAGAGGGAGAGGGAGAGGGAGAGGGAGAGGGAGAGGGAGAGGGAGAGGGAGAGGGAGAGGGAGAGGGAGAGGGAGAGAGAATAAAATAAATGAATCAGTTATTTTTCAAAAAGAAGCTTAATATTTATTCAAGGAGAACATTAAAAAAACCCCAAAAATTGTTGGAGGCAATATTAACTACATTAATTGACTCAGTATGTGTTTCTCTTGATTGCCTGCTTTGGCTGAAGTATAAGATAGCTTTGTAATGAGTCTTTCTCTGTCCCACTAGCAAGCTTCCAAATAATGACACAGAGACTTATTACTAATTATGAAAGCTCAGCCTATATCTTAGGCTTGTCCCACTAGCTCTCGTAACTTAAACTAACCCATTTACAGTAATCTACATTTCGCCTTATGGCTTTTTACCTTTCATTCCATATGTTGGACTCCCTCCATGTCTCATTGGCATCTCCCATGTGCCTAGATTCACCTCCCATTTCTTCTCTCTCTGCCTGGAAGTCCCACCTATACCTCCTCCCTAGCTATTTATTACTCCAATCACAGCAAAATATTTTCACACAGTGTACAAATTGCCCACAATATAGCTTGGTATCTGACTTCAGAGCACTAAAAATTTGGGCTTAGAGACAGATGTGTAACTAATTATAAGAATGATTTGTGGTCAGTATAGCAATATAGAAGCACCGAGTGTGAGAAGGACACATGCTGAGAACAGAGAAAGCAGTCAGATCACACAGGGCATTTTAGTTGTGTTTAAATGTTCACAAAGTATTTTAAATTCCAAGGAAAATTACTGAAGAACATTGATGAAGATTGAAACATTAAATTAATTAAAAAATTCATTCCAACTCCCAGATGACTATTGGATGTAGGGATAAAAGAGGAGGATACACAATGGCTGAAAGTCACACTTATGTAACATGTGATGTCTATGGTAATAAAGAAAGTGTATGGACTTAGGAGACTTTTAGGGAATAGAAACTACAGTATTTGGAGGTGTGTGCGTGCGTGCGTGCGTGCGTGCGTGCGTGTGTGTGTGTGTGTGTGTGTGTGTGTGTGTGTGTATGTGATGATGGAGACAGAAGAGTGAGGACAAGGTCAAAGATGGTTTCCAGGTTCTGGATTTAGCAGCTTTTTGATGGATGCTCTGGAACTAGAGTTACAGATGGTTGGGAACCTCTATGTGGGTGCTGTCGGTCTGTGATTAAATGCTTATCTGAAATGATTTCAGAAATGAATAGTTGCCAACCTCAGCTTCCTTAGTCTTTATTTTGAACCTGAAATTCCACTAGTCTTTTGAGAAAGTATTCAAGTGTGCCCTCAAAGACCCTGACCATGGTGGTGTAAGTGAGCTTGCCTAGCATTTTCAGAAGACATGTCAAGGACCGGGCCAGAGTGTCTAGCCCTGTCTGGAGAGAAGTTCTTCATGTTGCTGGTGAGAAAGAGAGATGGAGGAGTAGAGGAAAAGCACTGAGAGGGCATTAGAGGCAGGCCTTTCCTGTTGACAAAGGGAGCAGTTTTGCTGAAGGTCCTAGAAGGGATATATCATAGTCTTTCATGAATTGAGGTCTTACAAGGTCTATGTGCATCTGAATTCACATCCTCTCCCCTCTGTGCTCAGTCAGCCTCTTCATGATCACAAAGAAAACCTTTCTCCATAACGTTTAAAAACCGGGTGGAGCTTTGGAATCCCTGACACCCGATTTCCTGTAACCTACTCCATGATATCTATGTCAGGATTTTTTTCATATCTATTATCATGTTATGTGACTTGTGACTCTGCACACCTTAACAACTAATGCAGTAGATTTTAAACAAAACCAACCAACCAACAAAACGAACAAACAAAAAAACAAACAAAAATCTATCTCTAAAAATTTTAGCTTTCTGTCATCCACAGCATCATGTCACTCTGCCATACACACTGAGCTAAACGTAAACCTGCTCATCTGGCTAGACTCTTTATAAAATGCACTAGATGGCAGCAAAGGCTCTTCGTGAACTGGAGAAAGGTTGTGCACCCTGGACCATAGAGGGAAATGGCCGAGTTCCAGCTTCCCGGGGTACCCGATTTAAAGGCAGAGAGCACGTGAAGGAGGAAGGCAATGGTCGGTCAGCTAAGCCCGGTTCCACAGTTCAGTTTGCTCAGCATCCTCATCTCTGGTCCATCCGTTCAGGTTGCTCAGCATCCATGATGCTCACAGTTTCCCGAGTGCACTTGTTTGAGGAAGTCAAAACATTCACATTCTCTTTATAAGCCTTAAAATTAATTTCCTTTAAGTAAACTCTAATTTTTCCTCACTGAATTTCATTGTTACACAGCGGGTGTGTCCGTCACAAACGGAAGCCCGTCCTTAGGTATTTTTGCAGCCCCCTTAACAGGGCAGCCAATCTTTAAAAAAAATAACGTATGAAAAATACACCATAAATACAGACTTCACTTCTAAAATATTTATAAGTAATCCTAAAATACCAGTGGCATTGAACTCTATTCCAAATAAGCCATGAAAGAAAGCATTTAAAATGAAAGCATGTGTAATTCCTGTTTCTTTAGGAGTGAACCATCACTGTTTTGTACTGTTTACTCCATGATATTCCCCATCAGCCTCCATTTTTCCATTGTCTTGAACTGTCTCCTGAATACTGAATATATTTTTAAAAAATTCTTTCTGTACTCAAACTTGGGGTTCTTTCCAAGTATTATCTCATGCTTGAATCTCAATGCTCACATGATACCAATGTCTACCATGTCTACCAGGTGTTTGGTATTTTTTACTAGGTGGTGAAGCTCTTATTAAGTATTATTTACACAATGGGTTATAGTTTACAGATTTTTTTCATATCTATTATCACTCTTATTCTTTATTGCACTGTGTTATACAAGAATTACTATTATTCTTTCTATTTTACTGATGAAAAAGAGCAGAGGAGAAAGGCGAAGTAACTTGACCAGGGTTCACAGATGTTTTGATTGAGAAAATGTTGATGTAGGCTTAGGTTCTTTTACTTTAAGGCTTTGGAGCATTTTACTATTTCTCACCACCTTCCAAAAGGCTGTATGATGAAAAACCGTGTTCATTTATCTACAAAAGCATAGAAGTGTGTAAAGAATAAAGATAACACATTGTGCATTTTACAAAGGGCAGCTGTGGTTATAATGTAGGAAGCAGTTTGGAGTCAGCAAAGAGCAATGTACGGCCAATGGATGGCTAGGAGGCTGCACCAATGGTTCAGGTCCAAGAGGTGGGCTAGGGGCTGGGGGTGATGGTGGTCAGGAACCATAGTCAGGATTGAGAGGTTTTTAGGAAGTAGACTGAGCAGGCCCTGGTGATTGACTGGGAACAGACAGAAAGGAAGAGGGTCATTAAGGATGAATATTAGGAGGAGTAACAAGGTGCTTGGAACTGATGATGTTTGTTGAAATGGGGAAATATTAGAAACGTATTTAATTTTATTGGGATGTTACTTGATCTCCATCTAATTTCCAGCAAAAATAGTTGATCACAGGAGCATTTCTGTGTCTCTAAATTACAGTGAGGAAAAGCTGAATTATTTTTCGCCTGTATTTTCCCAACCTGACCTGTTGTCTCCAGGAAATCTCCCTGTTTTCTCAGCTGTGGAGCTGAGCTTCCCTTTCTTGTCCATGATAGCAACTGTAGGCATCGGACACAGCTTCCGTTGCTTTCTGCCTGCAATGTGGCATTTGCCTGTGGCTTTGCCTCTTGACTTGTACTTTAGTAGTATTTACCGAAGAAGTAATGAATTAGTTGGTTTGGACATCCAGTTCAGCACGGAAAATGGTTTTCCCACCAAGAAAAGGATAATTCCATATCTCAGTGTATCTAAACCAAACATGGAGAAAGGAAAGGATTAGGAGATATTTAGCCTCTAATCTAAAACAAGGTTAAGTTCCCATTTAAAATACATTGCTTTATAGACCATGAAAAAAACTACATGTGCTCAGAATTAGAAATGATACTATTTTAAAAGATGCAGAGACTGCCAGATACCTTGGGGGAAAGAGAAAAGAACAAGATAAAGTGGTTGTTTCCAGAAACAATGAACCACTGGTTTTATTTAAATCATAAAAATAGTTACTGGTCAATCATCTCACTTATTTATTCTACAAAATATATTGATTATGGAGGATATAGAGACGAGGAGGATATAGTTCTCACCACATCCTCTTCAGGGGACACAGAAACATGGGGGTAAAAAGGCAATCTGATGTGTCTTGTGTTGTAACAGAGGTGTGTAGACACTGCTATGGCAATACAGATGAGAGAAATTAATTCTGTCTGAGTGTGTGGTCAAGGCCAGATGCAGACAGGAAGTGACATTTGATCTGGTCTTTAAATAATGAATAGGAATTCCCCCAGTAATCAAATAGAAGGAGCAGCATAGGCGAGTAAAACACAGAATTGAGTTATAGAAGAATTGCAGCATCTGCCTGAGAAAAACATCAGAGATGGACTCAGAAAGGAAGAATGGGTCTGGCCTGGAGTCCTTAATAAGAGATTACAGTGTAGGTTAGGAAATTTTAGGGCACAATTCAAAAATACATGGTTTATATATGTTCTGGGGGGAAATGTACTCGTGGTTTAGGACTCATGATGTCAGGCAGGGAGGTATGTCCAATAAATATTAAGTAGAAAGAAATTTTTCAACAAGGGAGATTTCTAATATAAAACAAACATTCAGGTACCAGAAGTGAACAGCTGGAAACTATTTGGGAAATGATGCTCTTTGCCACAGTAATTATGTGCATGCTCACAAGAAATGAAGTAGAACCTACGTGACCAGAACAAGATAATAATAAGCGATATAAACCGTGACTTGAATATGTCAAGACATTGGATGTAAGTAATTGACATGTAAAGATGTCCATTCTTAAGGCTGATTTAGAATTGTGATGTTGTTTCAATGAAAATCTCAGTGAATTTAAAAGTATGTAGGAATATTGAGATCACATCAAGGCAATTTTGAAAAACAAGGACTAATGGGAAAGACTTCTTATTTATGGATATAGATTAAAATAGTTGAAATAGAATGGTATTGGAACTAAACAGAACATGACCCAAAGATCACCAGAACACCAGAAAGAGCTTAGAAATAAATTCCAATGGGCAGAAAATAAGTCACAGAAAACTAACAGCAAAAATAATTTATTCTATAAGTGACACTGACAGAATGTGTGAGCCATAAAGATCATAATCGTACCTTTATGCTGAGCCACATCTAAGAGCTTGACTTTATTGTATCAGTCAGGGGTCATGATCACATGACAGACTGATTCTTCAGAAGAAAGCTTTATTATGAAGATATTCTGTAGAGTCTGTCTGAAGGTCCAGGCTGGAGACACCATTTGTAGGAGTAATAGCTAACAGCAGAGTGTGAACTGGTCCAGTGAGCACTAGGGCGATAATCACAGCTGACACCATTCTCTGGGGATTCAACTTCACTGCCACTCAGCCCTGAAATGCTGTTTCTGCATCAGACTCAAGACACTTGCCACCAGAGACTTCCCACTAGCTAGCTCTTCAGGGTTGATGTCTCTGGTGGGTGAGTAAATGCAGTTGGTTCATATGCCTATGCTAATGCAGATGGACAGTTCTTGCTTTCTGCTTTGAATAGAAAGGACTGGAGACTGGGTATTCTCCATGCATAGTCTGGGTGTTTGAGATATTCTGGATCACTCAAACAACTTGAGGATGGCTGGTGGGATTAGAAGACATGGTATTAGAATCTTTCCTTTGTTCAGATGAGGAACTGATTAAAAAGATTAAAAAAAAGTCACCAAGTCTCTGAAACTAGGAAGTGACAGAGCAAGGACCTGAAGTCTTTCTAGCTCCAAAAGCCATGTGCTGTTAGCCAAGGACACACTATATGATGACTCACAAAAAAGAAAACCTTGGGCAAAATCCTAAAAAGACAGGAGTGTTATTGGTTGTTTTTACTCTTTGCTCTTATTCTTTGAGGGTTTGTCACTCAGCTCCCAAATAAATCACACAAGGAGTCTTATTCTTAATTATAAATGTCCAGCCTTAGCTTTGCTTGTTTCTAGACAGCTTTTCTTAAATTATTCCATCTACTGTTTGCCTCTGGCTTTTATCTTTCTCCATTCCATGTACCTTTCTTTACTTCTTGCTCCATGGCTTGCTGTGTAGCTGGGTGGCTGGTCTCTGATGTCTTCCTCTCTTTCTCCTTTTCTTGCTCTTCTTTCCTTGATCTTTTCCTCCCAGATTTATACTCTTATTTATTCTCTCTGCCTGACAACCAACCTATCCTTTCTCCTGCCTGGCTATTGACCAGTCAGGTCTTTATTAGACCACTCAGGTGTTTTAAACAGGAAAGTAACCAGCTTTACAGAGTTAAACAAATACAGCATAAAAGAATGCAACACATCTTTGCATCATTAAAACAAATGTTCCACAGCATAAACAAATGTAACACATCTTAAAATAATATCCCACAACACAGGAGTTTTCAAGTTCAGTGCAGCTGGAACAGGGTTCCTTGAGAAGGAGCAGTAGACGATGAGAGGAAGATAGGATGACAGTGTCAAGGTTGTGTCCACTCCAATCACAGATTGTACCCACAACTGCCAGTATGATGGTATTTGGAAATGGGACTTTTGAGAGAGAATTAGCTCATAATGTTGGAATCCCCATGATGGCATAAGCGCCCTTATAAAGAGAGACCAAGGAGAGGAAGTAGATTGTTCCCTCCCTCCCTCTCAGTGTCCATCAGTAAACCTGAAAGAGATACTGAACCCAACCGACCCTTGATCTGGGACTTTCCAGCCTCCTAAACTATGGGAAATAAATGTGTCTAAGCCCCCCAGTTTATGGTGCTTTGTCACAGCAGCTTGAGCTCACCAACACAGGTGGTGTGGTTTGGAATCCAGAGCAGAGGAGAAGAAATGAATGGCAAAGGCCAGAAGATTTATGGTCCAACTGTGTTTCATGTCGGGGAGAATCCAGCACCAATAATTGTTTATCAGTGTCTTTTCTGGAAGCCTTTCCTCCCTGATTTTCACTGATTTTCTCCTCTGCCTTGCTCACCTGTCCTCTCCTACTTCATCAACTATATAAAAATACCTATTGTAATTAATTGTACATTTAAAGGAGGAGCGACAGGGCTATAAAATGCTGAAGAAGTGTTTTATATGTGAAGAAAGGGATAAGAACATGCTACTGCTTGAGTTACCTAATGGAAGACAGAAGCAAATGCTTGCAAGCATTTGGAAGGCCCCTATGTAAGACAGAATTCCCCTTTACCCCTCTGTCATACTCCAGAAGTGAGAAAGAAGGCTACTAGAATGGAGTGAGATTTGTACTCAGCTTTAAAAAGATGTTCTCAACAGTTTGGGAAGAAATGTATAAAGGAAATGACCAAGGTGGGGGACATTAAGAAAGGTCCCATCGGAGTTCCATAGGAGGGAATTATCTGTGGAACCCAGGGGGTCAGCACATTATGGCTGAGAACGAGCAGGTGATGGACAAGAGGGAACTGGGGGAGAGAATGAGTCTGTTGACCTCTAAGTTATCTTAAATTCTCAGAGGGCACATAGCCAGATATCACTAAGTTTTCCTTATTTAAGTAAGTAGGATATAATTATTGAAAGAATGATCCAACAACTTTTGAAGCCATAACAACTTCTGATAGATGGGAGGAGGGCAGGATGAGAAGGTGGCCTTGTTCAGAGAGATGCTCTGGTGCCTTTCACATCAATTTTCTTCTTTGGACGACAACTCAACAGCACAATCCATGGAGAGCAATGAATTTTTACTGAATGAAAAATAAATAGCAATGAAGAACGCAGAATTGACAACACTAGGGAGACAGAAAGGGAAAAAGAAAAGTAGGATTTCTTTCCTAGGAAAAGCAAGTTGCTATAAGGCAATGATTACAATAAAACTATTAAGTCTATTTTTATAATTATTGGACATCTGCGGTGTGACAGACACTATATAGCAAGTTTTGCAAACACTGTTTCAGTTCATTTGAAAAACCCCAGGATGTAATCATATAATTGCCCATTTCATAGATAGATGTGAAGTTATTATTCAGCTGTTAGCAAGTCATGCTGGAATTATTAAACAGGGCATTTAAATATATTATACATAGATCTTCAGCATTTGAAGTTCATATATAAGACTTCATAATCCTAAGTTCATGTGACAAGGAGCTATTTTTCATGCTATATTAATTAGACATACAGATCTAGCAGCACCTTCTTATCTGCCCTTTCTCTTGAATGGAGCTGGACTGAGTTCTATAGCCAGATGGATCCAGTTCGGATTGATGGGGGTTCTCGATGTTTATAAGGAACAATTTCATGTTCATCTACCCATCTGCTTGGTAGCCATGCAACCATGAAATAGAACAGCTTTGGCATATTTATTCCTGCTTCTTCCTGTCATGCAGGAATGGGGATGACATGGTCACTTAGAAGTCTGACTGTCCATTTAGGAGCACATTAGAACACTTAGTAGAATACAATTTTAGAACATGAACTTTTCTTCTTCTTCTTTTTCTTTTTCTTCTTCTTCTTGTTCTTCTTGTTCTTCTTGTTCTTCTTGTTCTTCTTGTTCTTCTTGTTCTTCTTGTTCTTCTTGTTCTCCTCCTCCTCCTCCTCCTCCTCCTCCTCCTCCTCCTCCTCCTCCTCCTCTTCTTCTTCTTCTTCTTCTTCTTCTTCTTCTTCTTCTTCTTCCCCTTTAGAGAGATGATTGTGGTGCAGTTAATCATACAGGTACTGTTTGGATTGACCAACTTCTTCTCAGAGATGCTCACCACAGTCTGCGGTCAGTTCTCCAAATGATTAATCTGAACACATCCCTAACAGAGTACAGAGTCCCTCCTTGTCAGCCAGTATTTTCCTTTGTCTTTTAATTATACATGTATGTGTTCATGTATGTGAGTGTGTGTTCCTGTTAGTGTACATGTGTAGAGGCCAAAGGTCAATGTCAAATGTTTTCCTCAATTGTTTCACCACCTTTGTATTTTTTACAGTGTGTGTGTGTGTGTGTGTGTGTGTGTGTGTGTGTGTGTGTGTACATACATGTGCACACGTACATGTGCCATAGCAGGTACATGGAGGTCAAAGAACAACTTGTGGAGGGTGAGTTCTCTTCTTCCAACACGTGTATTCTAGGGATTGGGCTCAGGTTATCCAGCTTGGTGGCAAGTGCCTTTACCCACTGAGCCACCTCACTAAACTCATCTTTATTTTTTGAGGTAGTGTATACCTTTGAACCTGGAGCTCACCAATTGTCTAGACTGGCTGAGCAGTGACCTCTAGGATCCGTCTGTCTCTACCTCCCCAGCATTAGGATTACGGGTGTGGATCACCACACTCATTTTTATAGGAATGCTGGGCTTTGAACTTAGGTTCTCATGCTCACATAGCAGGCAGTTCAGCAACTGAGACATCCCTCAGCCCCCTGTTTTGTCTTTCTTAATAATCCTGCTGCCTTCTGTGCAGGCTTGTATTGACAAACCAAGGGAAGGATGAAATGTAAACATCAGTTTATAGCCAAGTACTCCTGGAGGTTCAATGAACAGTCTCTGAAAATGAAGATAATAACAGACATTTATGTTCTGCCACAGGACTATAAAATATATTTTTTGTAATAGCTTATAGTTGATAATATTTTTCCTCAGCATTTTGTTTCCATAGGCACCGAAATCTGGGAACAACGTGAATGAGTCTGTGTAATTCTTAATGGATTTTTCAGGCTCGGCCTCTTTGAAGCTCTGTAACTTCCTCTGTGTCCCACAAAGAACACTGGCCAATATTGGACCCTGCTGACTTTCTCACATGTCCTATCATACTCCACATTGTCCTTTAGTAAATCATTCACCTTAAGGTTACCTACACTCAAACGAAGCAGCAGGAGCTGTCCATAGAAACTGTGATGCCCTTCTAGGCATGAACCCAGCTACAGATGTCAGACGTAGAACACTGCCACACTTCTTGCTTTGTATCTTGCTTTTCCCTCTGCCTTTTTCCAAGTGGAAACAAAGAAGTAGCTTTCACTGCCTGGCCTGAGATCTAGTTAATTCACAGATCTAAGAAATGATAGGACTTGAAGAGACATTACATCATCAGATAGAGCACTACTCTTCTAACTATGGACTGGTAAAAAAACAATAGAATGGAATGTTATCTATTAAATATTGTCACAGAACCTCCTGCTCTGTTATCATTGAGAGGAAGCTGTGTCTGAGTTTGAATCAGAGTTGACGTTAGTAATTTGTTCAACCAATAGAGATAGCAAGAGTGTCATTCTGATGTTTATGATGTCAGGTCATAAGAACTTCTGGCTTCCATTTGGGCCTCCTGGAGAGTTCATTGACACTTTTTCTAGGAACACAAATACAAAGCAATGAGAGTCCAGGCCATATGGAGACAGTTGACATCCAGGGCTGAGCTCCTGGCTGACAGCAGCATCTACTGCCAGCCATACGGCAGAGTGTTCTTGGATCTCCACAGAACAGGTGAGTTTTTCAAATCTGCAGCCCCAGCCTACCTCTGACTACATCTGCACAAAACTCACCAGGCAAAACCACCTGTTGGAGCCCACAGCACCATGAAATAACATTAATATGATTTTAAGTCCTCAGTTGTTTTCTATGTAGTAGTATATATAAACATAGGTTTTTAATATATTATATAATATAGAAAGGGGTGGAGAGATTGTTTGTGTGCCATGCAAATGTGAGTACCACATGAAGACCTGAGCTTGAATCTCCAGCACCCACTTAAAACCAAACATAGTCATGCATGCCTGTAACCCCAGCATTGGTGGTGGAGACAGGTGGGGTCTGGGAGCTTGCTGGCTAGCCAGCTTAGTTGACATGGAAGCAGGAATCTTCAGATTCAGTGAGAGACTCAGTCTCAAGAAATAAGGTGGAGAACCATAGAGAAAGATACCCAGCATCCTCCTCTGACCTTCTCATGAACACACATAGGAATACACAACCTGTACATACATGTGTATACACCACACACACACACACACACACACACACACACACACACACACACACAAAGACTGAGTGCATTGTGTGTATGTGTATATGTGTGTATGTGTGTTACATGAATGTAGGTGCCCATGGAGGCCAGAAGAGGACATTGGCATTGGATTCCATGGAGCATCTCAATAAGAATTAACAATAAGATCAAACAAGATGCAAAATCTGCAGAAGTAAAAATAAAATAAGGCTCAAAATAGAAATGAGTGAACTATAGACAGATTGAAAATTATACATGATGAATGAAAGAAAATTCTGTTCTTAAAAGTGACCATCAAAAGAAAATGCTACAATAGATATATAACTAAAACTCAAAGGATCATTAGTGAACATTCTAAAAATCCTTATGCTGATAAGTTGGAAAAATACTTGGAGAAATGAAAGGTGTCTGGGTACACATAACTTACCAACATCAAACCAAAAATATAAAACCCTAAAATAGAGCAGCAATAGGTAAAGACATTGAAGCAGTGATGAAAGAATCTTCCAACAAACAGGCAAGCCAACCAAAGCAGAACCCAGTAGCTGGTGGGCCAATTGCTGAATTTTGTCAGACCGATAAATAAGAACCAACGCTAATGGTCCTCAAACACATCTCATAAAATCAAAAGGGAAGGGACTCCTTAAAGTTCACTTAATGAAGACAGAATCATCCTGATACCAACACTTGATAAGGACCCAGAGAAAACTACAGACCTGCATCCTTGAAGCACATAGATGTAAAAATCTTCATGGAATTTCCTGCCAGATTCAATACACAAAAACTCATATGGAATAGTCAAGCTGGCTTCATCTCAGGCATGCACACGTGCTTCAACAGACACAAATCAACAAACGCAACACAGCACAAAGTCAAGTTAAAGATACAGTCACACAGTCTTCTTAAGAGGTGAGGGAAAGGACTTGGATAAAATTTGGGATCTCCTCTTGATCAAAGTCCTGAAGAAATAAGGTACAGAAGGGTCATACTTTAAGATAATAACATAATAAAGGACATGTCAAATCGAATGGGGGTCAAACTGAAAGCATTTTCCCTGAGGTCAGGAGCATTTCTTCTATTCACACTCAGCGTGCTACTAGAAATGTTAGGTACTACAATCAGGTGAGTGAAAGGAAGAGTAGCACAGATTGGAAAGGAAGAGATCAAATTACTCCTGCTTGCCAAAGATAGGAATTGCTACATAGAAAATCCCTAAGACACCACTGAAGACTTTAAAAATACTAAACAAATTCAGTAAAGTAGCAGGATATAAAACCAATGCATAAAAGTCAATAGATTTTCTGTGCACAAATAATGAAATTATTGACAAGAGAAAGAAACCAGGAAAATAATTCCATTCACAATAGCTAAGAAGGAAATACTCAGAAACAAAATCCAACTAAGGATGTAAAAGTCCTTTGTAAAAAATTACAAAACCATGACAAAAGAAGCAGACACTGAAAAGTGAGAAGATCCCCCATGGTCATGGGTCTGCAGAATTAATGTTGCTTAAACGCCTACACTATTAAATAGATGTACAAATTCAATGCAGTACCCATAAAGTACCAGTGACATTCTTCACAGAAATAGACAAACGCCTTAAATTCATTTAGAAGCACTAAAGACCTCTAGTAACAAACACAACCCCAAGCAGAAAAAACAGTGCTAGAGGCATCATGATACCTGATATAAAAACACATGGTAAGACCATAACAACTAACCCCCATGGTGTTGACATAAAATCTCCACATCTAGAGCAAACCCAACAGAGGATCGAGAAAGAACCATCTCATACCCTGCTTACTGATTCTTAAGAAAATTGCCCCAAATGGGAGAACTTAACTCTGTTTTTCCACCATATTTAAAAAAAAAAACACAAAAAACTCTAAATAGAGCAAAGGCCTGAGACTTTGGAGCTATATACCACAATGGAATTGTATTCCTCCATAAAGAATAAGACTATGTCATTCTTGTGAGAAAATATATATAATAAAATTATCATGTCAAGTGAGATAAAGCAAACTTAGAAACTATTTTCTCTTCTATGTGGTAACTTAAAAGAAATGAAGTGAGTATAGCAGGGCTTTTGAGGACTGGGAAGGGTGTGAAGAAGCAAGAGAAGATATAGACTGGGAAGGGTGTGAGGAAGCAGAAGAGGTAAAGGTGGTAGATCTGATCAATGCATAACTGTCTTAGTTTGGGTTTCTATTGCTGTGAAGAGACACCATGAGCAAGGCAACTCTTATAAAGAAAACATTTAATTGGGGCTGGCTTACAGTTTCAGAGGCTCAGTCCATTATCATCATGATGGGGAGCATGGTGGCGTGCAGGCAGATGTGGTGCTGGAGCTGAGAGTGCTACATCTTGCAGGCAACAGGAAGTCAACTGACAGTCACACTGAGGGAAGCTTAAGCAAAAGAGCCCCCAAAGCTCACTGCCACAGTGACATGCTTCCTCCAGCAAGGCCATATCTCCTAATAGTGGCACTCCCTTTGGGGGCTATTTTCTTTCAAGCTTCCACAACATGTATGTAAGGAAATGTAGCAAAACTCACTAACTGGTACAATCGGTGTAGAAAGTTATTGTGCTGATGAAAGGAAAACAATCAGGTTGACTTATTTTCGAATATATGAATAAAATGTTATTAATTTACTGTGTACACTGTGTTATGAAGTTCATGTATATTATGGAATCACTAAATCTAGTCAGTTAACTTATTTCCTTTATATAAGTCGATTTCTGCTTTGTGTTTGACTTAGCCCATCTTCACACACATCCTGCTCTATCTCAACTTTTAGAAGATCAAGTGTTCAGATTCCCTTATGGTGAGATCACACTGTATTTTTCTTTCTGCCCCTGGATTATTTTGCTTGGGACCACATCCTCTAGGTTTAGGCAGATTACCACAAATGGCAGATTTTTCTTCTTTTTGAAAATGTGAACATACATAAATGTATGTATGAGATTTTATTTTTCCATTGATACTTGAAACTTTCCCAATCCTGGCTGTCTTAAATAGTGCTGCAATAAGCATGGATATGCATGACATCCATGCAACATATGTAAAACATACAAAGAACTCCTAAAAGACACAAGCAAGAAACCAATCTAATTAATACGTTGACTCAATGATATGAGCAGATACCTTGCCAAAGAAGATCCAAGAATGGCAAGAACATGGGGAAAGAACCTCAATGCTGTCCTAGGAAAATGCAACTCAAACACTGAAACACCGTTAGACAGTCAAGTAGATGCATACAACTCTAACAAAGGCCAGTAAGAATGTATAACGGTAGGGACTTTCTGAGATGAAATTCAAAATGGTACAGCTGTTCAAGAGGACCATTGGGCAGTACCTACTTAGCATACTCATGTCACACAACCTAGCACCCACTCTCACATTTACCAAAATAAGCTTAAGAGTTATATACACAGAAAAACCCACACATAAATGTTTATAGCAGATTTATTCATAATTACCTAAATGTAGGAACCACCAGGATGGACTTTGGAAGGAGGAAGAACTGTGCTTTGTACAGATAGTGAAACATAATTCAGTGCTGAGAGGAAATGAACTATAAAGCTATGGATAGACATGGGAGAAATTTAGGTGTATATTATTTAAATAATTAAAACAATATAAAAAGCTGCATACTATGATTCTAACTGTTTGGCATTCTAGAAAAGGAAAAACATAAAGACAGCAAAGGCATTATAGATTTCCAGGCCCTGGAGGGAGGGAGAGAGGAATAGGTGGAACATGGAGATTTTAGGTGAGTTATACTGCTCTGAAATACTATAGTGATGGATACATACCATTATAAATTTGTCTATCCCCAAAGAGTGAACAATAGCAAGTGTGACTAGAATGTACATTATGTCATTGGGTGATAATGATATACCAACTTGGGCTTGGGTTCTTCAGTGTGAACACATGTACTACTGGTAGAACATTCTTGTACCAATGAAAGAAAAATGATCAGGACTTGTTTTTGAATATGTAAATAAAATATTATGAATTTAGTGTGTTCTCTGTATTTTGAAGTTCATGTATATTGTGGAATCAGTAAATCTAGCTAATTAACATATATTCTATAACACACTCTTTGTTTTGGGGTGTGAAAACATCATGTGCATTGTTAGCATTTTTTTATGAATACAGTGTTACTAACTCTAGTCAATATGCTGTACAATAGATGCCAGGGGTACTTGGGTTGTCATGGTACACTTTGCTGAAGTCTGTGATAATCCTAAGACCCTTCCAAAACATGTTTTTTAAAAGAAAATGGTAATGAGTTAAGATTCTATTAAAAAAATAAGAAGCTTCTCAATAAAACAAAAAAATTAAGGAACTCTTGAGCCCTGTATTAGCAGGAAAGAGAAGATGAGTTCATTCAACATACATAAATGAAACTTGAGAGTACTCATCATTGGCTTGACTTGGTTGTATAAGAATGTTAACAAAGTGTTAAGGGTTAGCTGCATGACTAGGGAATTTATTTTTTGTTTAGCAAAACATAAGCACAAAATATTTCTGACTCAATTATAACATGAAAACAGTTTATTACCTCATCACTCTTAAATAAAAGGTTCATTTCAAAGTGTGTTCAGCCTTGATATATACTGCATGCTTGGGAATGCTCACTGGATGGAAGTCTAGATGTGATCATCACAGAGTACAAGGACATTAACTAATTAATATTTCAGTAAAGCTTTTTGTTCTTCTAGGGAGGTGCTAGATCATTCGTGGAGGGCAATCTAATCAAATATTCTCACTTGAGAAGATCAGAGTCAAAAACAGAGAAGTGAGTTTTCTGAGAACAAACAAAAACTGGCACTCAATTATTTTATTCCTATTGGAAAAAATGTAAAATCGTATTAGATGAAGAATCTGCCAATTATCTAGCTAGGAGCTCAAATGCATCCTGGAACAGTATTAGATACATTTAAAGGAGGTCATTGATATGTTTCTAGAACTATCTATGCAAGAAATGTATTCCTTCCAAAATAAGTCAGGGCCTGATGGAGTCATCTGTTGCTTGACATTACCTGGTCCTGAATGTTGGCTATCACCTTTCCCTAACAGTCTTAGAGGAAGTTAACTTGGAAGACATAGTGTACTAAGATCAGCTGCCATCTACATTGTCTCCTAGCTCTCATTAAGTCTCACCTTGACTGTTAAAACATTATCATAAATAACATCTTGCCTTCTAGACAGTGCCTTACTCCATGGGTTCTCGCACATATATGCCCTGAGAGCTATTTTTAGCTAAGACAAAAGTTGTTACATCACTTTCCATGGCCGGACCTACTACCCAGAGGAGAAATGTACGTGGTACTTCACGCTTCAATCGTGCCTTATCTTTTCAACCCTTTCCTTCTCTCTTCTTAGAGCTCCTAAATGCTCTGGAATTTCCAACCCATCCATTGTATAGGCCAAAACCTTGGAGCATCCTTGACTCCTTACTTCCTCTTCGGTTCTATATCCAGTGATGTATGAATCCATAGTGTATCATATTTTCTGCTCCAAAGAATGTTTTAAATCTCTGAATGATGACCAAAGAAGAGCCATTATAAATAACTGGGCAATATGTCAGTGTTTCTCGAATAGCTCCCTTCTGTATCTCAGGTCGGTGTTGAGAAGCATCCCTGATTTACATTTCAAGTGAAGAACTTCAGGGCAACAGCGAAAGCAGAGCAAGGGCTCTACCCAAGCGACACCAGCTGCCCGAGAGCAGCAGAAGAACAAGTACCATAACGCTTCCCAACACTCGACACAAACAGTCCGGCTCTGTGTCTACCCTGTTCACTAGGGAAGGGGCTTTGTCAGAACCAGCAGCCTCGAGGAGAACACAGGAGAATGGTGGTGGAAAGTCAGATGTCAGCACACAGTGTTTCCACACTCTGTGGCCTGGGCTGTTGTTGATGAGTAGCTTTGGCTTTGGCAGGTAGGGTTGCTCCTGCTGGCTGACCTGTAGCCAGGTATGTAGGCCTGAGAGACAAAACATATACACAAGGGTCTCACTTTAAAGTATGTCCCCCACACCTGCGTACTTGGTGACTGTTATTTACCTACAAAGTTGAAGGCACATTAAATAATGCCAGTTTTCACTTAAGTGATCATGGAAACCAAAGTCTGGAGTTAGGGAGAGGAGTTGAAGAGCATCATTTGATCAAACGGCATGGGGAGAGGTGCATGTTCACTGGGTTGGGTTTATATATGTTAGATAAAACAATATAATACTACAGTAGCTATATAAAAGAAATCATGAAAGAAGTGTCATGACTGGACAGACAGAAACCATCTTTTCCCGCTAGGTCTTCAACAAAGGAGCCACAAAGTTGGTAGGCTCCTGTGCGTGTCTGTCAAGGAAGGCAGGCTTGAGCAAGAAGCAAGGAATCTGAACTTTGGGTGGAAGAATTCAAAATATTTGTCTATATTTTGTTATCAAAGGAAATTTATTTTTGAAAATTTCTCCATCTCCTACTTGATTATGTCAATACTCTTGCTTAAGGGACTCTGCCAACTCCCACATGCCTTTTGGAGAAAATGCATACATGAAGTTGGGGTTGGGGGTGGGGGCTAATCCTTTCTGAAATCTTACCTGTATCTCTAGAAGAACTTATATTTACCTGTGTCTGGTGGAATGTAGTGTGATAATCTTGATAAAATCGTTACAGTGTATGATGGTTTATTAATTATGATACACAGTATCTTTTTTTTCTCTTATTGATGTTAGATGTCAATAATGTTGCCCTAGAGCCAGATTTTTTTTTTTTTAAAAAAAAACTGTGCCACTTACTTTTTTTTCATGGTTGATTGGTTTACTGATTGATCAATAGACAAGGTGAGTACTTCTATCTTCACATCAATCTTGGTTTAGAGGGGAAAGGATACATAAATTTTATTATAATTTAGTTAGCACGAAGAATAGTGGGTTGTCCTGTAACATTTTTACATACACATGTATCGTTGCATGTTGCTATTTTTCACCCCATTACTCTCTTCTCCCTTCTCCATCACTTGCTGGTCCTCTTTCTCCCCCATAAAACTCCTCCTTCAGAGCTTGAGAGAGGGTTCAGTGCTTAAGAGAACTGTCTGTTCCTCAAGAGGACTAGTGTCCAAGTTCCAACACCCACATGATGGTTCATATTCTCTGTAACTCCGTTTCCAGGAGATCCAGTGACCTCTTCTGACCTCTGTGGGCATAGGGCACACAAGTATTGCACAGTCACACATGCAGGCAAAACATTCATACATATAAAATGAATCAATAGCATCAACCCCCTAAACCTCCTTCTTCTAAGTTCACATTATATATGTGTGTGTAATGCATATGTGTGTTTATATCTACATGGCTAAAATCTGGCTTCTGCCTGTAAAGAAAGTGGTGGTATTTTGTTTTTCCACTGATTACCATCTTTGCTACCTTGCTCCTTTTAGATATGCTTTTTCCCCCTTTCCTTCTACTTTCAACTTATATAAATATATAAACATAAATGCCTCTAAAATAGCATTTCATAGGATACTATGGGGGATGATCTGCTGAATCTTTAAACATGTCAAGTGGATGCAATCTCTATGTTGCTAAGAAATAATTTAAAGTTAGGGATACACCGAGTCAGTCTGACAAGAGGGGAGTCAGTATGGCTGGGAAGTGGGCACTGAGAGCTGTGACAGTTTCCCAGATTCTTATGGAGTGCATTCCACTGTGCAGGCCAGCAAAGTTTCGAATGTACACTCATATTATCAAGATACTGGTATATTGGGTTCCATGCAAGATAAATAAAAGAAAATCTTACTCAGACATAGTCTAGTTAAATGTTAAAATCCAAATAGAGAAGAACAAAACACTTGGGCCAGACAGAAGTAGTTTTCTTGGAAAAGAACAATAAAATACATGCTGTAAGAGGAAAAAAATGGACCTCCAGGTGTGAGAGGAAAAAACAAACAAACAAATCCAAATCCTGGAATACATCAAGCACATCTGAAGTTCCTGCTAGACAATGGAATGCTCTTCTACATACAAATTCTGAGAGAACATGCAGCCCAATTACTTCGCAAAAAGAAGTTACTTGATATTATTCATAACACTGAAAAAATAAATGTGTATCTAGTAAAAGCTGTTTAAATTAATAAAATTGCAACAATGTAGCATATAAAAAAATCAAACAGCCACTATAATGCATGCCAGTTGTTAAGGAGAAAAATAAGGGGGGTGCTAACAAAATTCAGCCGAAAGAAATCTATGAAGTAAAGCTAAGTGTTTTAGAGTCATGAACAAAGGCAACTCAGGTATCAGGAGGGTGGCTTTACTGCCTATCAAATATGCGGACGTTTCAGTTACAATCTCTGTTGGTTGGGAAAGAATGAAATAGATACTTTAATATGTCACTAATGGGACTTCAACTAGTAAGAATTTTAATGTAAAAATTAACAGTTCTAAAAATAAATCTTTATTTTCTTTGAATAGACCATTACTTTAAAATCCACTCTTGGGGAAATTTATCAGCTCTACCGGGTTCTTGAGAAAAGATGAAAGGCAATCTGAGTCACTTGGGATATACAAGCCCAAGATGTCTTGCTATCTCAGTTGATTAGCATTTTGTTTAAGAGAAAATTCTATGCTGGAAGTAAGTTTCTTAACAATTTTATTTCATGTCCTCCGTGCTTTTTACCCCCATGGATCTTGGTTGGACATGCATGGCAACATGTGGAACCGTGGTGATTCTGTTATGTGGCTTACTTTTTGTCACTAAAGCTTTGAAGATTCTTTTCTTATTTTATATTTTCATTTTTTCTGGGCATTTTTAACGTCTTTCAGTCTTCAAAACCAGGTTTTTTCCCCCAGGAATTTTCTTTTGTTATTACTGTGATTCATTATTGTTATTGTTGCTGTAATGGCGATGGTGAAATTTTTTTTTTTTTTTGCAGAGTTTTGCTATGTAGCCAAGACTCACTTAAAATCTTTACCCTCCTGCCTCAGGCTTTTGAGTGCTGGGACTAAAGATGTGGGCCACAATGCCAACCTTTCTGAATATTTTAATAATTAGGACTGAGGGAGATGTCTCAGTAGTCACAGTGCTTGCCATGAAGATTACTAGAGTTTGTATTCCCTAAACCCACTTCAATGCTGGGTGGGGTTGGTAGCCCATGTACAATTCCAGCCTGAGACAAGGGATTCCAGGGGCAAGCTGACTATCTAGATTAACAATTAGTGAGTTCTGGCTTTGAGTGAGAGACCCTATTTCAAAGAATATTGTTGGAGAATGATGTGAAAGATTCTTAACATCAACTTCTGACCTCCACACACACACACTTGTACCCACACACATGTGCCCAACACACATGAGGCATGCACACATACACAGGAAAAGAAGAACAACAGATGATTTCCTCCTTCCTGAGACCTTATTACAGGTTCTCTTCTGATTGGATCTGCCACTTTTTCCTACTGTTTCCCATTTTAGTTTTCTGTTCTACTTTCTGAGGGACTTCCTTAATATTACATTGAAGTCTCTCTATCCATTTTAGTTATTGAATTATTTTAATATCAGAATAATTTCTCTGAGGATTTAAAAAATTATGTTTTTCTTCTTTTTGCTTGGTGTTTACTTTCACACTTTTGTTTCTTTAATAAAAAATTATTCTTAAAGGCATTCTCTAGATACTGGTGACCCTTGACTATCACCTTTGAGAGTGAGGCAGGGCACACAGAGATGTGGGCTCTCGGGGGTGGGTGACGAGGCAGAGGAGCTGCTATTTAATACTTCGGTGGGAGAGCTACATCTATCTGCATTTGCAAATTTTTTTTTTTCATCTGGACTAGTTGGGTAGAATTCTCTCTCTTCCCTGGAGAGTATAACTCTATCTGGTTACATTCTGAGAGCAGAGTAGTGCACTCAAATTCCCTGGGTCTGTTTTCAGAATAATCCCCAGCCATGCTTTGGTTTCTGGCACAGGACCCTGGGTTTTGATTTCTAGAGAATGGATGATACCTCCTTCTGCTCTGGCTGAGGAGGTGATGCTCTGCCTTTACCACCTGGAGTTGGCTGAACTTAACTTTTTTCCCCAGGTTTTTTTAACCGTTCTTCCTATTTCAGGCTCCAATTTCTGCTTTCCTGGGTCTTTCAGCATGGCACACTATGATCTATAAACTCCTAGGTTTCAAATTTCCTTGGTTTTCTGTAAGCTAATGTTCATTCTATGATTCTAGTTTCTCAAAATTTTGCAAGGTCTGAGGTCTCTCCTTCTCTTTGTGCATTCAAGGGTGTGAATTAAAGAATATTCCTTATATAGAAAAAGAATAAAAAGATAAATAGAGGTTCTACCTATTGCATTTGTGTGGCAGTCAGATGCAAGTCAGTCCGCCATACTTTAAAAGCACAATATAAAAAGTGCTCGTGTGTTATGTCAGAGTCTCTCTGCGGTTTTATGTTTGGAGACAGAACTTTTTTTTTTGGAGTTTTGTAATAGTTTCTTTTATAATTTAATTTAATTTTACATATCAGCCACTGATTCCCTTCCCTCCCCTTCCCCCCAGCCCACTCCCCATTCCCATCTCCTCCAGGGCAAAGACTCCCCTGAGGATTGAGTTCAACCTGGTAGATTCAGTCCAGGCAGGTCCAGTCCCCTCCTCCCAGTCTGAGCCAAGTGTCCCTGTATAAGCCCCAGGCTCCAAACAGCCAGCTCATGAACTAAGGACAGGTCCCGGTCCCAGTGCCTGGATGCCTCCCAAACAGATCAAGCTAATCAACTGTCTCACTTATCCAGAGGGCCTGATCCAGTTGGGGGCTCCTCAGCTATTGGTTTATAGTTCATGTTTTCCATTAGTTTGGCTATTTGTCCCCGTGTTTTTTCCAACCTTGGTCTCAACAATTCTTGCTCATACAAACCCTCCTCTTACTCAACAATTGGACTCCTGGAGCTCCACCTGGGGCCTGACCATGGATCTCTGCATCCAGTTTCCTCAGTCATTGGATGGGGTTTCTAGCATGACAATTAGGGTGTTTGGCCATCCTATCACAAGAGTAGGTCAGTTCGGGCTGTCTCTCGACCATTGCTAGTAGTCTATTGTGGGGGTATGTTTGTGGATTTCCGTGGACCTCTCTAGCATTTTGCTTCTTCCTATTCTCATGTGGTCTTCATTTATCATGGTCTTTTATTCCTTGTTCTCCCTCTCTGTTCTTGATCCAGCTGGGATCTCCCTCTCTCCTAAGCTCTCTTTCCCTCGACCCTTGCCCTTCATTACCCCCACTCACGTACAGGTTGTTCATGTAGATCTCATCCATTTCTCTGTCATTGGGCAATCCCTGTGTCTTTCTTGGGGTCCTGTTTTCTAGGTAGCCTCCCTGGAGTTGTGAGTAGCAGAGACAGAACTCATATAGCTCACTTCAGACCCCAGCAGAATCTGCTCTCAAAAATTTATCACTTATGTATACAAAGTCATTAGTTATTAAAAAAAACCAAAGTCATTAGTTATATCTTTAACAGAGAATAAATGCTATTGGATTTATATCTGACAGGATTTTTCTTTTTCAACATTAAGTTGTAGAATGAATTTTCTAGAAAGTAGAATAATATCTTTCCAAGGCCAGAGAAGGTGTTCAAGGTGTCCTACAAGTCATGTACCAGGGGTCAAGTGGATGGCTGACACAGTAAGTGCTACAATCATATGACTTGCAAGGGGCTGTAAATGAGAGAGGAAAAATAAGAAAAGGGAGAAGCTAAATGTCCCATCAAAAACCAGACTTTTAGGTGTATAAGGCTTTTGGTTTAAAGCCCTTGTTTTTAAATTTGTTTCTCAGTGTTTTCCTTTTGACCCAGATGAACATCCTGCTTATACACTTATTTATGCAGCCCAAGTGGAAAGCTCTCAATAGATTTCAACTGAATTTATTTCATGTACCTGGCTAGAATAATAAATGGGATAAAATCCCATCCCTTTAACCAAGAACTGTTCACCTTTCTTACAGCAACTATAAGTCATTTTTAAAGAGGTCATTTTTTAAACACAGGCACACACAATACTACAAAATTGATTAACATCTTTATGAATACATTTTCCTGAACCAACCAATTAGTACATTAATTCACATAGTTCTAGAATCTGTTCTTTGTAGGAATGAATGCAAAATTGGCTTAAAATATAATCCTATCCATTTTTAAACACCAGGCTTATATAGAATGCATCATTTATTATTTCCATGCCCCATGTGAATATGTTGCCTTCTAAAGACTTAATAGGAAGAATTTGAGAGCTCTGGTTGCTATCAAAGTGCTGGGTTTCCATCTGTCCAGGAAAAATGAAAACCGATAACTTTTGTGGTTTTTGCTTCCTTGGATTTGTCATAATCTATACTTTTTGATGTCTGTATCATCCTGACTCTTACATCTTTTATATCCTTTGTCTTTATACAAATTAGTATCTGTCATATTTAATATTCTTCATGCGCTACTGCTTTTTCTTAACATACATTTCATATTTTAAAAGCACCACTCCACATTTTTCTCTAATACTTTCTAAATTGTTCTAAAAACCATTGCTTACTCCAAGAACCCCTCTTTTGCCATTACTTTGTTGTAGAAAATGTTCTCTTCTTAGATGAAAAATTAAAAAATATTCTTTATTTATTCTGTGAAGAGATGAATAATTCACTTGCCTACAATAACAATGCTATCATTGTCTTCTTTAGTTGTTGGCATTAAGTCCTTGGGAGGGATAAGACACATCCATTTTGATCAGTTCATAAGGCTTCTTGTAGCATCTGAACAAATATTATTTGGATTTAGACTATCTTTGAGTGCCACTTCAGAAAAATGGCATTGCATTCCTGCAGGCCTAGCACTACATTGTGGAACTTGATGCTGACTCACCCAGCTACCGATCATACCCAAAGGGATCATTCCAGCTTCCATGTCTGGGTTACTATACTATTCCCATGCCCACATTTCACTTTCATATCCTTGAGTTATGGTAACCAGCATTTTCTTTATCCTTAAAACTTACTTTGTTTCAAGTATCCTAAGCTGTATTTCTAGAATTCTGCTTTTACTTTTGTCTATATGATGTGAACTTTCCAGAATGAGGCCCTATTTTGTTTTCCAAGTCACCTCTTAGGAATGGAAGCTCATTCCTGTATATGGACTTGGTGGCCAAATTCAACTCTAGTTCTTCCTCAAGTCAAATGCCATCACTCACCCAGACATTTGGTTTCTGTATTCCAATAAGTTTCTGGAAACTCTATTATTCTGTTGAAAATATTTCTTTGTCTGGACTGAAATAAAGTTCCATGTCTCTTAACTACTGTATGTAGCTCAAGAACAGATGGAAGAGAGGTAGGGATGAAAGAATGCTTGTTATTTAGCCTCTGTGCTGCTGGAATGGGTATTACCACCTGCATTTCTTCATTGATTGGTAAGCTTGCTTATTCCCACATTTCTGTGAAAATAGCTATTGTATCCACTTCACAGGAAAACCAATGAAAAAGAAAGGAAAGATCCAAGTCAATTAAACAACAACAATGGTACCCTCAAAACTTGGCAACTTGACTCAGGCTGTAAGAAGCCAAATCAGACATCAAATGGATCTTTACTTTTGAGCCTCTGGAGTCTTCTTAGCCTATCACATTGCAGTTTGCCCAGTCTGGATAATTTTGGTTTTGTAGTATGTTTTTGTCTACATCCCTGTTCTAAGTTTCTTTATATTTATTATTGAAGCAAATAAAAACAATTAAGAACATACAGTTTGGTTAATAATTGACAAAATAAAAAGCCAGTCTCATAATTTCATTGTCACAGCTCTACTAAAATTTTTTTCTGTTAATAATGGCAAAACAAACATATCTAAGACTTGCTACTCCAAGTGTAGAGATCAGAGCATCAGCTCATAAAATTAAAGGGTAGGGATATGTTTTTAATTGCTCAGCATGAGTATCCAGGGAACCATTTTTATTATGGTATGGATTTCTAAGAAAATTATTTCCTTTGGACCACTCTGGAAGATAGACGTTAAGTATCATTAGTGGGATCAAGAAGAGCAATTGTTGACTGACATCTGAGTAAAAGAGAGTATGTAATTGCAAGCCTCCAGACCTTATCAGCAGTTTTAACAAACACAACGCCTATCTTTATTTTTGCTAGGATTAGTGCTTCTTTACTTATTCAATTAAAAGGACATGAGAGAAAACGTAGTTATGAGGTTTCTAAATGAGAAACCCTGCAAAGTCATGGAACCTATGCCCATGAGGACAACGCCTTTCTAACACCTGCCAACTAGAAGTGAGTTGGATACTCAGTGAGTTCTGCTCTGACCTGAGTCTTTCTAGAATGGTCAAAGGATATAATAGATCTGGGGCCTTTATCTTATGTAAAAATGCCAACACTTCACTTTTTAATGAGAAAACAAATTAATTCAGTGAGAGACAAAACAATAGTGGAAAACAGTTTAGTGTGTCTTGTTGGGAGGCGTTGTTAGATGAAAACAACTTCTTTGTTGTTTGATGTTCTGCCTGATAGTTTAATTTTAGATGCCATACATGTACCTGGGACTTCAATAATGTCTAGGTAACCTGAAAGTTAGGTCCTGCATGTGCAATAATCTTTTCATTCTAGCACATCAGAGAGTGGACTTAAATGTGTTTAGAGAAACTACGTGCTTTTGAGGGTCAATGAACATTCTTAATCACTGCCTTAATTTGGTAATTAAGATTTATGTTCCTATCAGCTTGGCTTTGGGATTCAGGCTTATCTGAATCCAAACTGAACTCCAGATCAGATCTGGTGTTATGCTGTGCCCTGGCTTCTTCCAGATCAGTTGGCCAACGGTTCATTGTCTTCTTGAATAATTGCTATTTGCTTCCACTCTCTGTGATAAAGCTGAACAAAGGCAATGGAAACGATACTGTAGAAAGCTAGTCATGAAGAGATGTTGCTCAGACACTGGTAAATGTTAGACTTTCTTTTCATGCAAGGGGCGATGTAGAGAAAAGAGCAGCAGGGTTACGGTGGAGAAAGTTAAGGACAATGTAAAAACAAGTTCTTTTGCATCCTTGGCAAAAATGAGCAAGATAATTTATTTAAAAGCAACTAGCAAAGACCTGAACACATACATCAGACACTTAGCTCCTTTCTTTTTCCTGATAAGGGCAGGCTTATCTAAAACAACCTTTTTTTTTTTTTTTTTTTTTTTTGGTAATATCATGAGAGGGGAAAGGGAGATGTAGAGGACTCTTGGCAAGGGAAGAGTGAGATGATTTTATCCTAAAATATACTTATCCAGCAGATAATATATTAAGCACAAATTCTGTTGTCCTCCAGTACCACCACACAACCCCTTCTGATCTCACCTTCCGGTTAGTAAGACTAACCATGCCTATACTGCTCATGGCCAAAATTTAAAGAGGCAAACTCATTGTCTAGTATTTGGGCGCCAGAATCATATTTGAAGCCTCTGTTAGAGACAACAGCTTTCAAACAAGATGGGAGAATGTTGACTTGCCAAAGCCCACATCTGAACACTTACTTTAAAAGTAGGTGTTGAAGAATTGGTGTTAAGTAAGTGCAAACAAATAAAGATCTCCCAGACAGGGGAGTGAGGAGCAGATTCAACATAAATCAGAGAAAGATACTGACAGGCTCTGGTGGCAGTGTGCTCAGAGCTGAGGAGAGGATTGATGTAAGAACGAACTGCTCAGGACTAGCACTAATCGTGTCCTTCCTGTCACTGGTCTCTACCTCCTGGAGAATCCACCACCTCACTCAGCACAGCCACACTGAAGGCCTATCCCAGGCACAGCACGTTTTTACCATGCTTCTGGTTTTCTCCCCTCTCAGCTTTTCTGCTCCCACGGTCTTTTCCTCTCCTCCCCTTCGTGTTCTGTTTAGATCCTTTGCCCGTGTAGAAGCAAACCATGGGAATTTTAAGAATCAGAGAATAAATTTTTACAAACTCAGAGCCTCGTTCCACCCACAAAACTTCAGACACCTGTTTCTCTGTTTGCATAAACATGAAAGAGGCCTGAATACTTCTCAAATCCTCCAGAGGGTCTGACACATCCTATTATTCATGATCTGCGAACATGTTCTTATCCTTTATATCACTAACAGAGATTCTCTTAGGGTTCCCGTTCACTTTGTTATTAGGTCAGGACTGCTGGTGGTTCAGGCAGGAAGCCTACATTGGATGGAGTCTTAGAGTAGGGAGGAGTCCTATGGAAAGCCCCAGAGCCCACAAAAATGGGTCTCTCAGTAGTCTCCCTTCCTCTGAAGATAATGAAAGAAACTCCCAAGGGACATTAATGTCTTTTCAAGGCCATGAGATTTCCTTCACATATGATACTGTTTTTTTTCCTGTGCATTGACTTCTTCATTTAAATAAATTCATAAATTCCTTTCTTTCTCTTCATGTAACTCTTTGAGAAAAATTAAATCTATTCCAACATGTCAATGATCTCTTTAAGGGTGATGGGTCATGGTTCTGCCTTCTGTGCGACAGTCTAAGAGATTTTTTTTAGGGGAGGGCTCTCCTTAGCTCTCTAGATGTCATGACAAAATGCTACATACTTAATGGTTTCAACAACAGAATTATTTTCTTATACTTCTGGAAAGGGAAAGGGCAAGCTCAGCATACCAGCGTGACTGGGTTCTGGGGAAAGCCCTTCTCCTGACTTTTCAGGCAGCTACTGTCTTAGTTAGCATCTCTATTGCTGTGATGAAATACCATGACCATAAGCAACTTGGGGAGGAGAGGATTCATTCCACATTCACTTCCACATCACAGTCCATCACTGGAGAAAGTTAGGGCAGGAATGCAAACAGGGCAGGAGCCTGGAGGCAGGAGCTGCTGCAGAGGCCATCGAGAAGTGCTGCTTACTGGCTTGCTCCCCATGGCTTGCTCAGCCCACAATGAGGTGAGTTTACATTCATATCATCTGTAAAGAAAACGCACCACAAGCTTGCCAGTGGGCCAGTCTGGTGGGGTGTTTTTTCAATTGAGGTTCTCTCTATGACTCTGGATTGTGTCAAGTTGACATAAAACTGGCCAGCACCTTCTCCATGTGAACGAATGTGCAGACATGTATGTCCTTTGTCTACCTTTCAGCCTCTACCTTTTCTCTCTCTTCTCTCCCCTTCTGTCCTCTACTCCTCCCTATCTTCCTATCTTACTCTTTTTCTTCCTCCTCCTCTCCTCTTCTTCCTCCCCTACCTTTCACCTGGCTACTAAACCTACAGGTTTAGGACTCTTGGCCCTCATGGTCTCATTTTGGGTCAATTATCCCCTAAAGCCTTGTTTCCCGATACTGTCATAATGGGGGTCAGGACTTGAACTTACTTGTTTTAGTTTAGTTTAGTTCATAGCACACTGTGTCTTCATTTCTTAATCTACAACTTTCTTAATAGCCTCTAGTGTACCTAAATTGATTATTATATGAGAGACTTGATCTATATAAAAATTTCTTGTAAATTGTAGAATTCTATATAAATGTAAAATACTGATTGTTAAGGACAATAACATTGAAGGAATACACAATAAATAGAAAAGAGAATATACTTTGACTTCTGAGTTATATATAGACTTATGTAGAAGCTAATGATGATCTCAACAGATGAGGACAACAGTTGCTATTAGAAAGTGCTAAGATAGACTACTACTGTTTAAAATGTGTAATCATTTTAATGGATTATGCAATATTTGTTTCTATATAAGTAGTTAGCTTTAGGATACTCTGTAATTATATCCCATACTATGTATAAATTGGATTTCACACATGAACGCTGAATTTACTATCATAATAGCATTTAAATATCACTAACAGTCCTCACCAACACATCTGAAACACTTCCAGGACAGAGCTCCATTTGCAATAGGTGTCAGATTTATGTAGTGATACTGAACAATTAAAAGCTTTGCCACTCTGCTCTCCTTAATTACTATTCATTACTTTTGCACACTGGCAATGTATCTAGGAGTGCATTAAATAAAAACTTACACTGGCATGGAGATTCACAATTCAATCAGATCTAATAAATCAAATAAATGAACATAGTTTTGAAAAATGGTCCTCAGATCTTCTGCCTTCGATTTTTTTGGACGTCAGTTATTTGTAGAACCACACTCTTATCTCTACTTGCTGCCACTTGTGAGCATGAAGGACTGACTTGGGTTTCTGCAGACTATGCTCAGGTTGACATTCTTCTTGTCTCTGTGTTGATCTGTGTGAAAATCAAGGAAAGACACAATTATCAACAGACACATTTTTCTTCCCCTTGAACCCAAGAGACAACCTCCTTGCCAGTCCTGGGTTAATTTGATCTTTCATTCTATAGAGATAACTGACTTCCCTCTCCTTCCCCTTCTCCTTCCTTCAAATCTAGTGTTCCTCAGTTGAAGTTCATGAATGGTATTTTTGGGACCTGAAATTCATGCAAGTCTGTTGCTTTTAATGGATTCTCAAATGCCCTTGACCTAAAAAACCTGAAAGCTGTAGAAATACATGTCAGTTAATGATAGTGTAAATTTTTGCCAGAGGACTTTCTTTCTGTTTTATGTTGTTAATGGCAACAGTTGAAAAAGAGCTTAGCTTACCCTTGTGTATAAGGAACTATTCACGCCATAGAAACCACAAAAATGAGTAAGACCCATGACTCCTATTTTCAAGGGTTATACAATCTTGAAGCATAGTTAAGGAAGGTATGTTAATAACAGCAAAGCAAGACAGACTGTGACAAAAACAATAACAAGGAAAGTCCAAAAGAAACCTCCATGGAGGGAGTTGTATTAATAAATAGAATTTTAGAAGCCATAGCATGGAAACAGCAGAGCAAAACACTGAGTGCACTCAAAACGCCAGGTATATTCATAGAGTATCTCATAGCATAGAGAGTAACCACAGAGTATCTAAAACACCAAGTGTACACACAGAGTATCTCAAAACATGGAGAGTAACCACAGAGTATCTAAAACACCAAGTGTACCCACAGAGTATCTAAAACACCAAGTATACCCATAGAGTATCTAAAACACCAAGTGTACCCATACAGTATCTCAAAATATGAATGTGCTCATAGAATATTTCCAAATGCCATGTAAAAAGATAGAAAATCCAACAAAAGATCAGCAGCCATGTTCCTGGCCAGAAAAGAGCAGAACCTAAAGTAGATATTATTTCCTTGGGAAAAGAAACCAGAGGAGATGTTTGCTATATGCAGTTTTCAGAGTTAGATTGTCAGGAAGGTGCATGGCAGGGATGGAGATATGATACAAGTACAGCGTCCTGTAAAATATTGTCTCCTTAGAATCATTTCTTCACTCTGAAAGACTGAGTTGTATCTTAATAACTGATATGGACTTATCTTGTTATTGTAGTTAAGATGGAGGTTCTCTTGATGCTTGGGATGCAAGAGGACACTGGTTTAAATTGTCTGTTAAAGGAGGAGAAAGGATAAATGCACAAGGGGGAGTACAAGGATGGGGTGGATGAGGAGATAATACATATGTGCTAATTTAAAAATAAAGTATCGGGCTGGAGAGATGGCTCAGCCGTTAAAGGCTAGGCTCACAACCAAAAAACATAAAAATAAAGTATCGTTAAAATAAATAAATAAAATAAATCACTAAATTAAATAATTTGGATGCAAAAAAAAGAAAAAGAAAAAGGAAAAGACAAATACCAGCACACAATGTGAGTCTTCTCTATTCAGTGTTCAGCCTGTCATGGCCGTCAAAATGGGTGGGTGGGGCTGAAGAATGAGGAATCCAGGTAAGAGCATTGCAAGCTTGGTATTCATCTCAAGATGGTGAGAGTTAAAAGATGTAGCTTATAAAATCATTGAGGGAGAATGTGTTAGAAAAGGAGGAGGAAGAATTACAGGGTGGATGCAGGGTCCTTAGAGGAGGAGGAGGAGGAGGAGGAGGAGGAGGAGGAGGAGGAGGAGGAGAAATTACAGGGTGGGTGCAGGACCCTTATAGGAGGAGGAAGAGTTGGAGGAGGAGCAACAGGATAGGAGAGGAGGAGCAATTAGAGAAAATAACAGAATAGAGAGGAGATAAAGATAAGGTAAAAGGTCATGGAAGCAAGAAAAGTGGTTACCAGCAGTACAGTGTATGGAAATCCAACACAAGCCATTAGATCTGACAACTCTACTTCACTCAAGATCTTTGAGAAAGTAATTTTTATAGAACATGAAATGGAAGTCACACCTAAAGGAACTGAGAAGAGGTCAGACTGAGGGACCATTACTCTCACTCAGGATCTAGTGGTGAAGTAAAGGCAGCTACTCTCTTAAGTGGATGTACGCACCCAGAAGAGAATTCATGCATCTGCAGGTGGCTGATTTTAAACAAGGAGTTAGATCACATATTACAGAAGTCTTTCCAATAAACTGTGCTGGGAAGACTGGATATCTGCATGGAGAACGAAACTAGACTCAAATCAACTCAAAATTGATTAATCTTAAATGTCAGACATTCGACTGTGAGATGATCAGAGGACGATGCCTGGGAACATTGGCATGGACAAAGACGTTCTGAGAGCAGGACTGAAAAGGAGAGGAACAAGTGTAAACACGGACACACAGGATTTTACTGGATTGCAAACATTTTTTACAGCAAAAGCAAAAGAGTCCAAGAGAGGCAGGAAACACAATAGGAGAAGGTACTTGTAAATATTATACAGGTGACAAGGAGTGCCCCGAAGATACAGGGAACTGGACAAGCCAACAGCAAAGAAGGAGGAGGCGAGGAGAGAAGGGTGCTGACAGGGTCCTGAGGAGAGAGAATGTCCGCACACTGTTGGTGGGAATGTGAATTAATGGAACTGTTATGCAAAACAGTGTGGGGCTTCTTAAAAAATTAAAAACAGCTGCCATGTGACTCATCAACCCCACTATTGCCTCATGTGACTTGGTGCTGTGTCCCCAGGCTGGTTGCCAGTCTCTGATGGGCAACACAGAGGTCAAACCTGTGCATGTCGATGCTAGAACACAACAGGCTGAGGACTGCTGTTCCCGGGGAGACCTGTAAACTAGGCCTTTAAATACTTTTCTTGGGACCCTGAATTTCTGAACACTTGAGTAGTAGTTAATGATTAAAATACACTTGTTCTTCATCTGCTACCAAAAAAGAAATTAGTCTTTAAAATAAAGTAAGTAAATAGTATTAAGAATCTGATACACACCTAATGTAGCATTGAAATTGGCTCCTTGGTTTAAGACATGTAATCTTGATCGTTGAAAGTCTAAATAAATATGCCTTATTATCTACACACAACATCAATTATATAGAAATTTAAAAATTCTTTCCGTGTTTTGATCAGGGACCCAGCATACCTGCTGTGTCTTTCAAAGACTGAACACTCAAATACTTCCTGCAACTCTGTATTTTTTTTTTTTTTTTTTTTTGGCTAGGAAATATATGGTTTCTCTTTCTGCAAGCCTTGCTCTTATAACCTATGTTTTGCTGTTTTAGTTTTTTCTCCTAAAGGGAAAAATATTAGGAGGAGAAATAAAAACCTTGACGACAAAGAATTCAAGTCTAGTTTTGGAAGAAAAGGCTTAGGCTTATTCCTCAGAGACGCATGATTGCCATCCAAGGTCACTAATCTTGGTGCCAAATATTTAAAAAATGAAAAAAAAGTTAATTAAAAACAAAACAAATTTCTTGCCTTTACCCAAAGTGTATACATCATCTGGTAAAATCTTTAAGAGGGCTGTGGGCCCTATAACATATTACTCCAGAAAGGACAAAGTAATTAATTTTCCTTCCTTTGAGACTTGCATATAAAAAAGAAAACTTTTTCTTTAAAACAATGCAGCCAATTTTAACCTTTTAAATTTTAGTGTTTTTAGTCTCTGGAAATATCACACACTTACACAATTATTTTGGTCATATTGAACCATCACTAACTATGTCCCTCCAACTCCCCCTAGTGTTCTCTACCATCTCCTTCACAACTTCATGTCCTCCTTTGTTATTGGTGTTATTGATAATAACCTGGTGAGTCTAGTGTGTCGTCCTATGTACGTACATATAGGGCCATCCACTAGGGTGTGGGCAGTCAAATCCCCAAAGGAGTGTCACTTTCTCTCCCTCAGCAGCTGTCAACTGCCCAGAGCTCCTTTGCTAAGGGCAGAGCTTTCAGGGAGGCCTTTAACCTGTCTAGGCTGGAATTCTCCTGCCTTGATCTTGTGAAGGTAACCACAGCTGTTGTGAGCTGCTGTGTATAACCGCCATCAGCTGCCAAGCATCCAGCAGAATTTCACAGCTCTCCTCTCCATCCCCCAGCTCTTACATTCGCTCATCCTCTTCCTTCTTGATGATCCCAGAGCCTTGGTTGGGGCAGGTTATGTAGAATACCCATCCACAGTTGAGCACCCCAAGTTACTCATACTTGGTACTTTGACCAGTTATGTGTCTGCACTAACGAGTGCTCACTGCATTAGGGAGCTTCTCTGACCAAAGCTGAAAGCAACACAAATTTATGAACATAAACATAAATATTTAGAAGGCAAATAGAGAGCATGACTGAAAATTGCAGCCATTTTAAGCACTATAGTTTGATAGGTTTTGTCCAGTAGATAAACCTAACTAGCCACTGTCTCAGTTTAGCCAGAGTATTTTCATCCCACTAAAAGGATGCCAGGTCTATCTGCATGGAACTTTCCATCCATTCCTTCCCTAAACCAACTTCAGTACTACATTTTTTATAGTCTAGATTGATGCTAGTTGCTCTGGAATTTCATAGAAATGGCATCAAGCAGGATGTACTCCTTTTGTTCTGGCTTTTCCCCTCAGCACAATGTTATTGTGCTCACCCATAATTCATTCTGTTCTAACTCCTGAAGGTTGCTGTATTTCAGAGGATTAAACTCATGCTTATTCATTGACCCATTTGATAGGAATATGAGTTATTTGCAGCTCAGGGCTGTTGTCAAGACTATGAAGTCTTTTGGTTTCTTTTCTGTTGAGTAGCCTCAGAGGGCACTTGGCAGGCTGTATGGTAAGTGAGCATTTAACCTCATAGCAAAAGAACAGAGAGTTCTCTAGAGTTGTACCATGTCAGATTCTAATCAGCACAGTATGAAAGTTCCAGCTGTTCACAATTGATCATGCTGCTAATGGTGTTTTGATGTGTTTGCTCTTTTGTTTGTTTGCTGTTTCCATGGGTTGTGATTTTTTTCAAGTAAAATTCAGTTCTTGGAATATTGGCTATAGGAATTTCTCTCTCTCTCTCTCTCTCTCTCTCTCTCTCTCTCTCTCTCTCTCTCTCTCCCCCTCTGTTGGTCTGTCTATCATCTCTCTGACATTTTTTGAGACATAGTCCTGCTTTATAATCCAGGCTGGTTTCAAATTTGTCATCCTCCTGTCTTAGCCTTCTGAGTGCCAGGATTACAAATATATGCCACTGCATCCAAGCAAGAGGAACTGAAAATGATAGGAGGAAGAAATTCTCTAAAGAGGATTTGCCTGACCCTTTTTTTGTGTGTTTGTGCTGTGATCAATTGATCCTGCATCAGACATTGTCAATTGCTCCAGTTATTATTATTAGTACTATTATTATTCACAAATTCCTGAATTTTCGAGTTCTTATAGGTATTATTTTCCATGTACCAATTTATCCATCTGGTTCCCACCCTCAATGACTTCAAATAATGAGTCTCTATTACTTATAACTAAGAGAACCCAAGACAAGGCAAAACAAAACTAAAAAAATGATTCTGATACCATAGACACTTCACCTGGTGGAGATCTGGGTACTCCCTAAGTCTCCCAACACAATGTGGGGTTCCTAACACTACCTTTAATTGGTAGTAATAGTTCTTCAGTGTTCTTAGGAGTTGCTGAGAACACTCAGTTGCTGCAAACCCTAGCATATGCCTCAAAGCTTGGTGCCATCCTCCACCCAGTGGGTGATTCTGGAGTCGATCAGGACTTAAACTGGAGAAACGGACGGAAGCGGACGAACTGGATGTGGGCGCTCCATGCTGCAGCCCATGTGCAGAACTGAGCGACTCCAACTCCACCAAGAGTTTCTAGACTCTGGTTATCGGAGATCTGGGTGTGTTTCTTCCTCTGTTTAGTACATAAAGCGCTGTATCTTCCAGTGTCCATCTTTACCGTTTGCCAAGAACTATGTTCTCATTGGCAATCCTTCCACCAATCGGATTTCAGATGCTTTTCCAGTCCCCAAAGTGCGGCAGCACTTTCTAATTTAGAGCACATATTAATTTACCTAGTAATGGGACGCCAGTTCCAGCCAGTCGGCTTATTGATTAATCACTCCCTTAAGCACCCATTTTCCTTTTCTCGGTCAGGAGAATAGTTCAAAGGCTCTTCACATTTGAGAGGTGGTGCCCTTTCTGCACATTCACTAACAAGAGGTCAGGGTTTACAAGCACTTTGGTGCCTGAAGGTTTGTCGGCACCAAGTTTAGGGTTACAACTTTGGTTATAAATACATTCATCCCATGTTCTGGCAGCCAGTGGGACAGCTGAGCAGTAAGTGAAATATATGGGGCACATTTGTACTGTGTTTGTTTACATGGAGTGGAAGTGAATTTAAAAGAAATCAAGATGAAATTATAGACAATGTTTTCTAATACTACTATGTCCTAAAAATAGAGTCATCCAGTGGGATTATTTAACTTTGAAAAAAAATGGAGTTCAGTAAAAGTAGAATCACATACCATAGCGCTGGTTTAGGTTCACAGAAAAATTAGAAAGTGAAAAAACACATGAATTCTTCTGGCACCACACCGGCATGATCTCTCCTATGACCAACATCCCACTTTAGAGTGGTCCATTTGCTGGAACTGATGAACCGACCAATAGAGATTATTCCATGCCATGCTCAGATTATGCATTAGGGCATAATCCTGGTGTTTTCAATCTGTGGGTGTGGCAATGTCTAATGACATGTGTCCAGTATCACAGTTTTGTACACAGTATTTTCACTGCCCTATAAACCCCCTTTCCTTGGCCTGTTTATCCTTCCTGTCCTCTCAGTCTCTGGTATCCACTGCTTCCCTGGTTTTGCCTTTCCCATGATGTCATAGTGTTGACATCATATAGTGTACAGCCTTTCCAGATTGTCTTTCATCTAACCACACTCATTTAAAGTTTCCCCATGTCTTCTTGTGGCTTGACAGTTTTTATCTTACCATTGAATAATATTCCACTTCATGGTTTTCCAGTGGTTTATCTAGGGAACAAGTTTTTAAATGTCACTCTTTGCAGATGGTTGGGAAATGATTGTGCACAAGCCACTTGAAGTAGAAGTAGGAAACAAAAGGCCTGAGATGCTTTGTGTGTGGAGTGGAATGACTGGATAATTTCATAGTGACAATAGAAGCAAACAATAGATGTTTGTTGAACTCAACACAAAACTGCTTGCTTTGGGGAATTAGATTTATGCACAGGCAGTAAAAGAATGTTGACACCGTAAGTTATGTAGTTATTATGTCATCCACCCCAAGACAGATAGAAACCTTTGAGTGCTTTTTCTCAGGACTTGATCTTAGATTATTAAGTTGGATAGCCATTGCTTTAGGGCAATACAAACACTTGGAACGTTATCACTTTTTATTACGCAATGAGTGTAAGTTTTAAATTCTAAGAAGTATTCGTAGATCAACAGGGCCCTTCCAAACATTTTTCTGATATTTGTAATTGAAAATATTAAGCAATCACTTGGTATTATTTGTACCTACTTTTCAGGCCTCTGCAGGTAAAAATATCCAGCCTCCTTGAATAGTTTCAAAAGTTCAGAGCACCTCAATCAGGAAAGACAGCGGGACATTCTTCCTCCATGAAGCACTGAGGACAGGATATGGTTTTAATGGTTGGCTCTGCTTGTACAGAGGTGAGCTAGCCTGCCCCTTGGAGGTGGTCGCTAAGTGGAAAACAAATCTGATTAGAAGTTTTCATCATTTTATTTGAGGCCCGAGAATTGGGTTTTCTCTGGTCTCAAAAAGAATTCTGACAAAGTAGTAAACATATTTCTTTTCTATTACATAGTAACTGCTATTTTGGCCATTTTGATAAATTAAATGAAAAGTTGGGGGAGAATAATGGTCTAGATTAGCATTTCTGGCTAGATATCATTAAGTAATTAATTCATCAGTTCAAGTGCTACTCACTGAGTAACTAGTATGTTTCCAGTAATCCTCTTGAGTCTGGAGAATGCCACAGAGAAGCAGGAAGGCAGGAGAGCTGTGACTGGAGGAGGGATGGCTGTGAGGTCAGAGATAAACTAGGCAGTTTATAGTTGGTGATGATGAGGAAGGATCCACTCCGCTGAGGAAACAGAGCCCTAAAGCACTGGCTGTGCATAAGGCAGATACAGAAAGGTGTTACAATATTGGATAGCAAAAAGGAACAATTTTCCATTAAAACACCAAATGGGCTTTTCAGGGAGATGCAGGGTACCATGGTGGATAGCCATCCCTCACTCTGCCTGTCAGAGAGTCTTCCTGCTCACTAACCAAGGTGAATCTTGAAGCAGCAAGAATACCCATGTTCACAATAGCCTTATCACCTCATTCTTTTGTCTTTAAATAACAAAGTGTACATATTTATGGCATACAGGGTGAGGCTTTATATGTGTATTCATTGAGAAATGATTATGACAGCCAAGTTAATTGCCATATCTATCACCTCACATGACTCTTATTTTTGAAGGATGAGAACGTTTCAGATCTCTGCACTATTTAATACATTGTTATTAGCTGTTGACACCAGGCTGTGCAGTACTTCTAGAATTAGTGCCTCCCAAACCTTGGACAAACCATCTTATTTTCTGCCCACCTCAAGCCTCCAGTAGCCACCATTTCACTCTCTGCTTTGTAAGATAAACTTGGATCCTCCACATAAGTGAGATCACGTAGCATCTGGCTGTCTGTGTTTAACTTATTCACTTAGCATGCTGTCTCCTGTTTCCTCTGTTGCTTCAGTTGGCATGATTGGTATCTTTTAAAAGGCTGAATGTAATTCCATCCTTTTCATCTATTCATTGGCTGATCCACAGTATAATTTATTTCATATCTTGTTGATGATGAACAGTGCTTCAATAAACATGGGCATGCAAATATTTCTTTGCCATATTGATTGCATCTCCTGTGGCTCCTACCCAGTAGTGGGGCTGTTGGGTTATATAATAGGTCTCTGTGCAGTTTGTGAGGACGTATCATACGGACTTCTGACATGGATGTACAATTTGAATTCTCACAAACACAAAGATTCCCTTTTTTTCTGCATTCTTTCTGCCACTTTTATATCTTTTGTCTGTTTGTTGTTTTTATTGGTAGTGGTCCTCCTAACAGACACGATAGCATCTTGTCGTGGTTCTGATGTGTTTCTCAGATCACTAGCAACATGAAGTTTTCTCAGATAGTTGCTTGCCATCTTTATTTATTCTTTGACAAAGTGTCCTTGAAGATCTTTTGTCTATTTTTTAGTCAGGTTTTCTTGCTATTAACTTAGAGGAATTCTTTATAATTTGGTACATTAACCCTTCTGTAGGCTGTCTCCTTACTCTTCTGCTTATTTCCTTTGTTACATAAAAAAGTTTAGTTTGATAGAGTTTATTTGTCTGTTTTGCTTTTATCACCTGTGCTTTGAGAGGGGTCCTGTCACTGGTCTATGACCCTGGTTATAGAAATTTTTCTCCATTTTTTAAAGCAGTCCTGTACTAACAGGTCTTTAATTCATGTGGAATTAATTTTTGTGTATGGTATAAACTAAGGGTCCAATTTCATCCCATGCATAGGTATTCAATTTTCCCAAAACCATTTCTCTTTTTAAGAGATTTGTATGTTTTTATTCTTTGTTTCTGAGTGTTTGCCTGTATGTTTGTATGTGCACAACATGTATCCAGGCCAGAAGAGGGCACTGGATGCCCTGGAACTGGAGCTTCAGAAGGTTGTGAGCTCTATTACATGTGTCTGTCTGTGTCATGGCAGACTGTAGTGCTTTGATTACTGTCGCTCATAGTCCATACATACACAGTAGGTTAGCATTGTGCCTTCCTAGTTGATCTTCCTTGGTGATAGAGATTTGATTACTCAGTGTCTATTTGTAGCTTCATGTGAATATTAGAATTGTTTTTTTTGTATTTCTGTAAAAAAATTTCATTGGGGGAGTTCTTCATTTTGTGCAATAAAGATATTCTAATAGTCTTTCTTTGAATACATATATATTTCTGTTTTATTTGTCTAATTTATTTCATCAGTGTTTTATAGTTTTCAATATATAGATCTTTTGCATTCTTAAATTTATTCTTCAGTATTTTACTATTTTATAAATAAGACTATTTCCTTGATTTCTCTTTTGGATCCTTCACTGTTAGTGAATACAACTGCCACTGACTTTTGTATTTTGATTTTGCATTCTGCAACTTAACTGATTTTGATTTGGGGTTTTGGCAATCTTTAATAGATTCCTTAAAGTTCTATATCATAGATTTTTGTACAGACAGGGATATTTCTTTTCAAATTTGAATGGGCTTTATTTTTATTTCTTGTTCTGGTTAGAGTTTTAGTACTGTTTTGATCAGAAGTAAGAGTGGACATTCTTACTCTTGATCTAAGAGGAAATACTTTAAGCTTTTTAACCACTGACATTGTAATCTGTGGACTTGTCCTATATAATCTTTGTTATGCTGAACTATACTTCTTTTGTGTCTGATTTGTTGAGGTTTTTATCATGAAAAAAAAAATTACTTCTTGTGTAAGAATAGATTGACATTAGTCCCGAGATATTTAGCAAAAAGAAGCATAGACTATGGGACTCCTCCCCGACTCCTTACAGAAGAAAAACAAAGCCTGAGATGAATAACCCAAAGGAATTAGAGTTAATTTCAAAAGACATGAAAACTTCACACAAACAAATGTGGAATGACCTAGTGAGCAGGCATTTGAGCAGCATGTTGAGAAAACAGAGGGACAGGAGGACAGAAAGCTCAGCAGGTAGGCCACTAAAGTACGAGATGGAAAACTCCAGCAACTTCAGTAAGTGAACAAGGCACAGAGTGCCAAGAAGAAAGATAAGGCTGCCATAAACTTCATCAAAAACCGACCAGCCAACCAACCAACCAACGCAGTCAGTATCTAAAACTGTAGCTAAGTCACTGTGACTTTTAGTAACTGGTGAAGATGAATCATGACATTTGTCATTGAACTAAAATGCTGCATTAGTATTCAAGAGTCAGAGGTCGTAGCCTTAGGATCTCAGAGAAGGAGGAATACCTACATCATGCCCAAGATCTCAGCAAATAATGTTACCCATAAGACTTTAGGAACATAACAAGGTTCACTGGTGATGAACATGTGGAATGGACTTGTTCGTTCATAAAGAAATTTCAAATGCTTCTGCCATTATAACTGCTACTAGCCTTGGTCACAAAAAAGGTGAAGCCAGACTTGACAGAAACAGGAGAAGAGGGGAAAGTTGGGTGAAGGGAAGAGGTTTTGTTCATTCATAGCTCCAAACAGAGAGTCCAGAGAAATGGTCTGGAATTGTTTCAAGAAGAAATAGAGGTTGAAGCCTGAGGTTCTAAGGTGACTGGAGTGAGGAACTGAGAACAGTGGTGTAGCTATGTTGGGAAGCAGAGGCTAGAGAATGTGGGAGGCGGTGTAGACAAATTCTCATTTATCACTTACAGCAGAAAGTTGTAATAATCAGTAAAGACGTTACAACATGAAATGGCAATTACTCCTATTAAGAGGCTTGTGGATGACTTCCACCCTGTGATAGGAGAAAGATCCCAGATGAGGATGGATGAACCAATAACTGATGTTTTTCATTATAAATCTATGATACTAAACTGTTGGTGTATGTATATGTGAATTTTATATCTAGAGGAAGTTGCTGAACCATATTTCTTTCCAGTCTATAAAGAGGAGTACAAATACCCCACAAGGGCACAGACATCTCTTCTGTACCACAATACATATTCTTTACTAATTTAGGTTTTTGAAGTTGGAGGGGAAACCCCTGTGAGGTGAGATAGAAAGGAAAACTCTACCTCAGTTCTTTAGTTTATTTTTCAATCTATTTTTGTTATTGTAACTATAGAAGATAAGAAAATTTGCCATCTTAATCGTCTTTGATGAAAATGCACTCAATGCACTCACAATAGCACCAATGAGTTCCATTTTCTTCCTTATTTTGATTCCTAACAAACAGCTTGTACCTATTCAACAACTCCCTATTCTCCTTCAAACAGCCTCTGATACCCTCTATCCATTCTCCCTCTATGAATTTAGCTATTTAGCTCAGTCGCATGAATCATAATATCATTTTGTGGCTGATTTCTTTCACTTGTCTTCATGCTATTTTTCAACAGTTTGCTGAAGCCCCTTTAGGCCAAAGGCAAGATTTCAAAAGGCATAGAAGTGTGAGTTGGACTATTTACTCCAAAGAAAACCTTGGTGGTACCAGGAAAAAATAAGTCTACAAGTCCATAAGGAACAGTGGCTTCTGGATACTCTAGATCCTGGGGCTGTTATGTCAAAGCTTTCTCATTGCAGCAAGAAAACACGCTTTTGTTAGAGAAGGAAGCTGTATAGAATCTGATGATTTCCATATTTTTCTGATGAAAGACCCCCAAAACAATAAGGTATTGGAAACCACACTTCAAAATGCTCTCAAAATATGTTTTATTACTTCTTTCATTATCCAAGTGGCTGCTGTATGCACAATTTAACAAATTGTCTAAATCTTACTCTTTACCACACAGAGATGAAGACATTTTGGTTTTGCCCATAGAATTCTTGTCTTTATCTATATGCTGGCCATTTTCTTCCATGCTCTGCACTTCCTTACAGAATAGTGAACATCTCCATATGTGTTTGTAAAGGAATGTCTGTGCACGTGGTAATATGAGTTACAACCTCCCTAAAGAGATTAAACCATCTCTTTTTATTTGTATTGATTTTCCTTTGTCAACTAAAATGAGTTTCAAGGGTATAGCAATTTGTAGGCAAACCCAGGACAGGATAGATAGCAGGCAGATTATTTTCCATGCTTTCCTAAACAGCTGTCACTCTTGACAGATACCCAAGGATGCAGTTATGCAAGGGGATGCTAAAACCTCAGCATTTCATTAAAAGCAAACTGCTGCTGCTGCTGCTGACTACTGAGCAGACCCCAGAGGACAGGAAACACCAATATACTTGCAAGAACGCCCCCGAGAGTTCAAGGGCCGTGCCGCTCCGATTGATTTACCTTTTGCAAGCACGATACAGGGAGATTGTAAAGTTCTCAGAGGTGACCATTCCTATGTGGACACTGAGGTTATAACATAGATGGCAACATGATCTCTTCAGTGAGACCTCTGAGTTCATAAGCTAATGACATGAAGGATATATGTACGGAGTGGTTTTACTCAAGGCGAATTCAAAAATATTTTTATCAATTCTTTGAGAATTTCATACATTTTGATCATATTCATCCTCAGTTCCTTCCCTTAACTCATTCTGGATCTGCCTCCAACTCACTACTCTTCATAGACTTCATGTCCTCTTTTTTAATTTTTTAAAAGAACTTATCAATTCTAGTTTTGCTGCCCATGTATTCCTGGGTTTCGGGATATACACTGGAGCATAGTTGACCTTCCAGGAGCCACAGTCTCAAAGAAAACTGGCTCTCAGAAAGAGAGAAAGGAAACAGAAACCATTATCTGTCCATAGTTGAGTCAAGGGTATGGGTTCATAAACGCCTTGTCACAACAAGGAGAATCGTTAAGAGAAATGGGCTGTCTAGAACTGGTGAAGTGTCACCAACAATGACACCATACAAAGAATTTTGCTGTTAAGCTATTTTAAAGAGGAAAAAAATATCTATTAATGGCAATACCAGTGGAAAGATAGGAACAAAGATGTTAACGGGCCTTTTGATGTGTGGGGAAAGAGACTGAATTTCTATCAGGCATCTGAATTATACTGGTCAGGTCGCTTTTGAAAAGATGAGGTGCTAGAAATAGGAAGTAGTGGCTGAGAGTTGCGGGGAGGCCCTGAAATATAAACATACTCAGAATGGCTTGACTAATGCATGAGTTATAGGACCGGGTTCTCAAGGGAGTCCGCTAGAAAAGCTCCTGTCAAATAGCATCCGTCAGTTAGTGTTTATGACTGAAGGGTGAACAAGACATTACTAACAAAAGGAATCAGTGTAGTATCACGTGGGTCTATCTGGAAGAAGCTATATAAACTGCTGGAGGAAAAAAATGTCATCAGTGGTCCTAACCAGCTGTGGACTCCACAAACAACAAGGATGTCCTGCCTGAGAAGACATGCTCATTGGTGGAACAGTGGCAAGACTGTCTTGGGGGTAACCAGCTGCTTTCTGATTTGAGACTGGAGGGAATCAGTCTGGTACTGTAAAGTTGACCAGGAACCCGTGGCTGGGAGGTCATAGGTCTTAAGTGAGACACTATTGGTTTGCTAAAAGGCACAGTGTCAGATTGCCTTCTAAATATTTAAGCATGCACCCTTTGATTAGTGCAACTCTTAGCACTTCATCAGAGAAACACAATTCTGTATGGGTGCTAGTTAATGCAGAGACACACAATTGGTCAAAGTGCAGAGAATAAATGATGGTGGCGTGTTCAACCCTAAACAGAACATACACTTCCAAGGCTCAGCGGACATCTGGAAGAGGGAGCAGAAAGGTTGGGAAGGGTGGCTAAAACACATTGTCTTCTGGCACAGCAATTGCACGCAGGAACTGTGATTTCCTGTAGAAGACTGGGCCTACTACCCTGTACATTTAATCATGTATAGGGAAGGGATTCATGAAGCTCCACCTCTCACTGAGGGACTGTGTGCAGCTAATAGTTTTGGGGAAGTTAGTAGGTTTTACTTCAGTGGTGTGGTCACTGGAGAGTTGCCTATGTAAACAAAATCCACACCTTCTCCTCCAAAGAGCCATGATTAAGCTTGGTGAGTAAAAAAGCAAAAGATATCAAAGAAGGAAGAAGCTTGTTGGGGGAAAAAAGGGTCCAGAGGTGAGAAGGAGAGGATAATGGGAAGTAAAAGAGACTAATAATAGAGTATATACATTATGAAATTGTCAAACAATAATTTTGGTAATGGGTTAGAGAACAACAAAGGGTAGGTACCACTTAACGATGCCTTAAATTGGAAGAAAATCCAGGGGAGGAAGCATTATATGCATCCTGCACTTGCCTAGATCAACCATGGCTTCCCTGTTCCTTTCTCCACCAGTAACCCCACTCAGGTGGTTCCCCTAGCTCACCACACAAGCTAGACCTGGTGGTACCTGCTTTTCTCCCTCTTGGGATGCAGCAACAATTTTAAAGTTGCTGGAAAGGTAGTAGAATGTGAATGAGGAAAAGCTGGTATTGTCATTGTTCTCTCTCGCAAAGCATGTATTACTACTCACTAAAGATTAATAAAGGGAGGCACAAATTCACAAAAAAAGCCACTTGCCTGTGGCTTTGCCACTGCCGGCACAGGCCAGAGCTACATGCCTGGGCTGGAGTCCCTACCCTGCTGGCTAAGTTTTTGTTGCAGCCTCTCTGCAGCAAACTCCATAGGTTTTTGGGCTCCAAAACCCACAGGAGTTAGCCATTTTCGCACATTTTTCCTGTGCAAGACAGCTGACTCCACAGACCCAAGTCAAAGCCCGGGTTCAGACCCAGGCCCAGGCCCAGGCCCAGGCTCAGGCTCAGGCTCAAAACATGCCAAAATTAGCTGCTTTTGCATGTTCCCCCATGCAGACAGCTGGATTTTTCACTTTTTTCCTCTCCCGTTGGTTTTGGCTTTCTTTAGGCCCTCTCCTCGGTAGGCCCCCTCCTCGGGCTGCTGCCACACCATCTTCTGAATCACCATTGTCAGCAGATTTGGTGAGTCAATTGGGATTTCTTAAAGGGAGAAATTAGTTAAAAGAGAGTTTTCTTCCCCCACATTAAAAAAATGGGAAACATTATTCCAATGGAAGGAGTTTGGTCTCTGTTTGATAATACACCAGATGGTCTGAAAATAGAACAATTAAATGAGAGGATAATTATCTTAGATGGGATTGACATAATGTCAATTATAAACATTATCAGTTTGATCATTCTTATTTTATCATTTAAAAAGTTGGTTGATATGAGTGCCAAGATACAAGTCTTAGAAAAGCTTAGTAAAACAGATCATAAAGATATTTAGACCCAGACAGGAATTTAAAGGAGAACGAGTTTCAGCATTGCATTATACAGTTACAGAGAAACAGCCTAAGGCTTTCAAACAGCCAACTTTAATTTATTCAGTAACCTTACAAGAACTGCCAAATGATAGATATCCTGAAGACTGTGTAAGAGATGAATGGACTCCTGTGTAAATGTTAAATGTGAGGAGATTCAACGAAGTGATAGTCTCATATGGTATGCATTCACCTTTTGTGAAGCAGATGTTAAACTTTTGGTCAACTTGTAATAAGAATTATTCCTCAAGACTGGAGTTACAGCAGTCTTAGAAGCTGGACCCCAATTACAATGAAGGACCTGGTGGAAGGACGAGGCTAAGACCTTTGAACAATGAAGTACGGCTAGAGGTATTGAAATTGTCCAAGAACAACTTCTTGGGGAGGTGATTATGCTGATATACAAAGACAATCTTTATATGATGACCATACCCTGGCTTTGTGCTGCATGGCAGCCTTGAATGCTTGGGACAGAATTGAAGAAGTAGGAAAGAAAACTGAGTCATTTACTGAAGTTTTAAAGGGCCAAAAAGAAACCTTCACTGATTTCTTACAAAGTTTGACTTCAGCAGTAAATAGAATGATATCAAATTCAGAAGCTAGACAAAAAATAATTGAATCTCTGGCTTTTGAAAATGCTAATGTACAATGCAAAAGGATAATTAGGCCATTAAAGGCAAGATCAGCACCCTTGGAGGAATGGATCTGAGATACAATCAATATTGCATCTGATGATCATGATGATGCTTGGATAGGAGAGGTGATTTCCAGAGATTTGAAGAAAAATTGTAATGTCAGATGTTTCAATTGTGGTAAACAAGGTCACCTAAAAAGGGACTGTGAATAGGGCATTCCTAGAAACAATGTTTTTTTTCAAGAAATAATCCCAATAGAACACCCTTCCCTTATGGATTATGCAGAAGGTGTGGCAAAGGCAGACATTGAACTAACAAGTATAGATCAACAAGGAACAGACAAGGTAATCCATTGTCTTTGCCATCAGGAAATACCGTGAGGAGCCTCTTGCAGGCCCCCATGTCAAATTTGGTTCAGTCCTTTCCTGCCATCATGGAAGACGCTCTTTCCCAGAGCAATTAAAGAACCTAATGCCTATTGTAAAAAACCACACTGCTCTGGATGATAGAACAGCTATAGAAGAGAGAACAAAAATTCAGGAGAAATCATAAAGTAAATTTACAGAAAGGGGTAATAAAGATTCCCAGAAATAGATTACATAATGCTATATTAACTTTAAATTTTCTCAGTGCTAATGGGAAAGGAATGACAGCTGTGGAGAGACATTGGATAACAGAAAAAACTACAGAATTAAATCTGTATACTTTAAAGTCGTATACTTTAAAGATGTGCTGACCTCAGAATGGAAACCAAGATATGTTTAATGTTGGGGACGAGGTTTTGCTTTTGTTTCCACAGGAGAAAAAAAAAACTATGGATACCATCAAAATTGATAAAGGTCCCATTTGAATAAGAGAGACTTCTTAATTAAAAGAGGTGATAGTCCATCAACCAGCATGACTATTCAATTTAAACTAACTTATACCACTAACAAATGCTTTTTATTTGAACAGATCTAACTTGCCAAAAAGGAACAATATGTTGTCCAAATGGGCCAAGCAGGACACAAAAGAAAGAATTGCCAAACTTTGCCAAGACAAAGTAGGACAGCCCTTCAGAAAATCCTGCTTCACAGATGAGTCTATCAGATGTGATAGACTTGTAGGCCAAAGATGAATGCCCCAATATTGCAGAGGAACCTTGGGTAACTGTTCAGGCAGCTAGCTGTTTCTGTCATTTCTCACATTTTTTGGCAGTTGCTTGTTTGTACTTCCTGCTTACTCAGTAAATATTAATTCCTTCTTGGGTCTTTGAGAGAATTGAAGATTAGATAGTTAAAGTAGTTTTCCTTGTTAACATATTCAGAAAAGAAACTCACTAAAGAGTTGTAAAGTGTATAAGTTTGAAAGACATCAAAAGATAGTTTGGGTTGGTAAATCAAGTTAGGATAGAAAGTGAATTAGGTACAACACTTTGGACTCACAAAAATATGATAAATAATGGAGTATTTTCTCTGAATTTGTCAAATATTAATGGACTGGACATTGTTAATGTAATTCTCGACTGTATATATTGTATATAGTTACTGTACTTATTGTAGATAGTTTTTCTTATATTAGTTATAAACTTTTATTATTTTAGACAAAAAAGGGGAAATGTGGTGATATTTTGTTTGTACTCAGTAACAAATAAAATTTGCCCAAAGATCAGAGAACAGAGCCAGCCACTAGATTAAACATACAGACCAGGCAGTGGTGGCACACACCTTTAATCCTAGCACTCAGGAGGCAGAGGCAGAGATCTGTCTGAATCTCTGTGAGTTCAAGGCCACCCTAGGCTACACAATATTAATCCAGTCTAAAAGAAACAGAGCCAGGCAGTGGTGGTACACACCTTTAATCCCAGCACTTGAGATCTCATGCCTTTGCTACCAATATTTAGAGACAGGGTTTCTCTGTGTAGCTTTGCACCTTCCCTGGAACTCACTCTGTAGTCCAGGCTGGCCTTGAACTCTGCCTGCCAAGTGCTGGGATTAAAGGTGTTTACCACCACTGCCTGAGCACACATGCCTTTAATCCTAGCACTAGGAAGGTTGAGATAGGAAGTGAAATGGCTGGGCAGAGAAAGGTATATAAGGTGTGAGGAGATAGAAACTAGATAGCCTTTTGACTGAGGACTCAGAGGCATTCAATCAGAGGATTTGTGGAGTTGGCAAGGTGAGAAGTGGCTGTGGCTTGTTCCTTTGTCTCTCTGATCTTTCAGCATTTACCTCAATATCTGGCTCCAGGTTTTTATTATTAGACCATTTAGGATTCATGCAACAGTATGTTTAATAAATATGCAGAATCTAGACATGTTTTCCAACTTCATAGTAGGAACATTGGTCCTAGCCACTATTGCTTCATACCTGGGTGACTATACCAGCTTTACGATCTATCTCTACACATGTGAACTTGAGCCTTACAACATCTCAAGATCTCTTTGTAAAACCCTTTAACAGCTCTTATTTGGCTCAGAAAGAGAACCTTAATATGGCCTACCAGTGCACACTATGTGACGCTACAACTCTTGGGTCTTGCCTCCTATTCTTCTTTCCCATCTTGATACCTCTCCAGCCATATTGCCCATTTAGCAGTTCATTGGGAAGACCTACTATGTTCTGTCCTCTGTACCTTTGCTCCCTCTGTAACTTCTTTCTGTCACTTTTCCCTAAAATGGCCATATGGCTCATATTTTTCACCTCTTTGTCCTATGGAACAGTCTTTTTGTATACTGTGAATATTTGTTGCTTTCATTGGTTTAATAAAGGCCAAATGACCAATAGCTAGGCAGGTAGAGGTTAGGTGGGACTTGGGGACAAAAAGAAAGCTGGGAATAAAGAAGAGCTGAGTCATCAGCCAGATGCAAAGGAAGCAGGATAAAGGTACTGACGTGTGGTAAAAGCATAGATAAGAAATATGGGTTAATTTCAAATGTAAGAGCTAGTTAGTAAAAAGTGTAAGCTATTGGCTGAGCATTTACAATTAATAATAAGTCTCTGTGTGGTTATTTGGGGAGTCAGTGGTCCCAACAAAGAACTCCACCTATATCTTTGTGTCTTTGCTTCTTCAGAGCACCCCTACCCATTCAGGAGCATCCTATTTCATTCCCACCTCCATCCTGTCCTCTCTCTTTCCCCTGTTTTATTACTTTTCATTGCATTAATCATCATTTGTTAAATTTTTCTTATTGTATTTATTGTCTATTTACTTGGGAACAAGGAGGTCTGTATCCTTTTGTATGTATTCCTTATGCCTAATGCCTAGAGTAGTAGCTGGCATATGGTAAGGCTTCATACATGTTTTAGAAGTGGTTGAATAAATGGATGTCATTCATATCCTATTACTGGGACAAGGACCTGGCCTTGCTAGAGTGTGTGCTTTTGACTCAGACTTTATCTGAGGTCTTTATCTAAGTAGATTATCCTGCCCTGAACCCTTTTTTCTCACAAATGCTTTTCTTCTATCCCACACCACATTGAATTAGATTCCTGAGCCCCAATTTTGTGAAGTGGGGTCTGTCTCCTTTTACTCGCATTCTTGGAGGCTCCCTGCTGTGTGCCTGCTAGCTACTTTTCTGAAAATGACATCATTTATTTCTTCTTTATGGATAAATAAATCTCCATTGTTTTTAATCCATTCACAGGTTGATTAACACTTAGACTGGTTTCATAACTTGTGAACCGAGCTATGGTAAATGCGAATGCACAGCTATCTCTTATGTGTTGTCTTAAGATTCCTTTAGTCTATGCAGCCGTGAGTGGTGTAACCAGATCATGTGCTAGTTCTTTTAGTGTTTTGAGGACCTTCTGTAGTGATTTCTCATAGTGGCTACAGTAGTTTGTGTTCCCACCAACTATACACAGCTACATGTAAATGTATGTAAATAGATCTTCTCTCTCACCCTGTACAACAACAACAACAACAACAACAACAACAACAATCAATTAAAAATGCCTTTCTGTAAGACCCAGAACTCTGAAACTACAGAGGAAATGACTGGGCCAAGAGCCAGCCTACAGATGGGAGTAAGCTTTACCACTTACTCATTGGAAAGAGAGTTTGTATGTAGCCTATATAAAGAACTCAATAAACTGAGCATCCAAATTAAAAGTTCCCAATCAGGTAATGGGCAAAAAACAAAAACAAAAAAACAAAACAAAAACAAAAAAACAAAACAAAACCCAAACTGAACACATAGCTCTCAAAAGATGAAGTACAAATGACCCACAAACATTTCTTTAAAAATCCAACATCTTTATCCACCAGGAAAATGAAGAACAGAGCTATATTGAGATTTCATCCTATTCCACTTAGAATGGTTATCATTAGGCAACCAAAATTAACAAAAGCTAGCAAGGATGAGAGGCACGAAATAACCCCTGAATACTCAACGGTTTTCTGCAAGGACCTACCTAGAACAAGTCTCTCCTCTAAGCCATAAAGCTTTCTTCATTGAGCATCTCAGGAATATTGTCATTTATTTTAGAAAGCAACCTTCTTATTTTGCATATAGTGAGGCTCAGTCCAGGAAATGGTCTTATCCCATTGGATATACATGCTTTCAGATTGCCCAGTATGTTCTGTAAGATGGTATTTCATACTTCATTTGCTCCTGCATAAGTCATAGAGTATAGCAGAGCTTAACTTGGATAGAAGGAAACCCAGACTTTTTAATGTAAGTCCAGTGTTATAGGGACAACAAAGAAGGCAGGGAATTCTGATAGATCAGTCATTTAGTCACTGACAACACAAATGGCCATCACCATGTTACCATTCATCACTTAACTAATGTGTTCCTGGGAATTTGGGTTGCATGATCTCATTTGGTTTTGTGCTAATTCCAAAGGCAGATCTCATTCACTGGAATGTAGAAACAAACAACAAACAGACCAACAAAACCCTCAGGTGCCCAGAAATAAAGGAATCCAAAGCATGAAGCTGTACACAGCAGGGCAAGATCTCAACTTTCCTTCTTGAGATTGGAAAGCTTAGAATCTAGGCTTACTCTTTCCCTGCTGAGTAATTACTGAGATCTTAAGTGACTCATTGCTGAGGGACACATCTAGCTGTGGAGGTTCCCTGCCTCCTGACTGCCACCTGATTCAGTTACCTCCTGTACTAAATGCCCTCACCATTTAGGAGCTAACTGTATATGTTCATATTAGATTTCATTTCTCCATTACAACATTTTTTTAAAAAGAGCGCCTTCACATTCCAGTTGAAGGAAATGACAAGGAAGTTAGTCCCCTGGAGTACCCACTGAGGTAGCATGGAGTCGCCACTGTCCTCGCTGGCAGATCTGTTCTGTGTCTCCAGTGAGGGTGCAAATTATTTTGACAAGAAATACTCTGTTTTGAAGTCTGTTCAAAGCTCTGTTTCAGGCTTACTTAGCAAGGTGCAATTTTTCTTTCTATCTCTTCAGTGTTCAAATGACCCCTGTAATTGGGAGACACTGAAGTCACAAAGTGAACTGAAGTGGAGAAGATAAAAGGTCACCATCTTGGAAAACAGTGAGAATCTCTCCTCTTTGGTACTGCCTTCATCCCACACTTGGTAACTTTGAAAGGTTCTGACTGTCACCCTGCAGCAGTTTCCCTATGAGTCAGAAAAAGCCCCCAGGCTCTAGCTACCCAACTGGGGCTTATTAAAATGCTTGAGTGAACTTCCTCCTTCCTGTCTGCTGACTAGGGATGTCATTGGACTAAAGGGAGAGAGAAGTTTATGTAGGACTGGTGTCTGGGAGCAGACATCAAAATGAAGCAGGAATATCTCCAAGGCCAGACCTCAAGATGCTGCGGTGATTTCAAATGGACATCAGCATCCCCACTTGTTTTTCTGTGTTAATATAGCTCTTCTTCTGCCTTTATTATTTATATGGAGAATACATTTGTCTTATATTTGTGTTTTTTATATCTTACAGTGCAACCCAGAGAGGTCCAAATCCCTTAATTAGGAATTAAACCAGATTTCTAATCCTTTAAGCTAGAACACTTTGCAAAGGTTTTTGTTTTGTTTTCTAAAATGGAAATAAGAGAAGAAAATGACAGTCTAACCTCCTTAATTCCGCAAATATCTTACAACAAGGTTTTCTTTCATCCAAGTACCTCACTGTTTTCAAACCCCAAAGGTTGTGGAGCTTTAGTTCAAACAGACAGGGTCACTAATGTCAGGACAACGATGTAGTTAGTTATGTGATTTCATTTTCTCTTGTGAACTTACTAGCTCATACATTCTGCTTTTTGAGGATAATGGTGTGAAACTAAAAACATTTTTCATTTACTAAATGGAGTTTACTTAAAATATGTACCCCATTAATTTTCCCAATGATGTATAGGTCATATCATTAATTACTGACTGCCATGGGATATCTTGATTTAGTGATGAACTAATTATATCAGAGTTTTTTTGGTGTGTGTGTGTGTGTGTGTGTGTGTGTGTTATGTACACACATGTATGTGAGGGTGTGCATGCCCATACTTGCAGGGAGGCCAGAGGAGTAGATTGAACATCCACCTTAGATCCTTGACACAGGGTCTTTTACTGAACTTAGAACTAAGGCAGCAGGCAGCAACCCCCAGCAATCCTGTCTCTGCCCCGACTGGGGTAACAGACACATGTGGCCACACCCATCTTTTCATGTCTAAGGGTCTAGGGATTGAAACTCCTTCTGTCTGCATGCCAAGCACTCCCGCCCACTGAACCATCTCTCCACCCTCACACCTCAGACATAGGTTGTTATTTCTAAGGAGTTACTCTTCAACCTCTTTAAGTCAATGCCAACTTTTCTTCCTGGTTATGCTGGAAGATAGAGAAAAGCAGTTTGGACAATGGGAATTAGAATTTAGTCAGCATATTCTCAAGTCTACTTTGTACTGTAAAACTGATGGAGCAAGGTAGCTCAGTAAAACAAATTACAACTGTCAGCATCCCATTTTCTGGCTAAAATTGAAATGACTAACACATTTCAAAGAGGAGTCTATTCCAAGGTAATAAAAATAAATCTTCTTTCGAAAGAATAGGAACATTAAGCTTTGCATGCTTGCTGGAACTGTGGGTTGAGTAGGCATGACTAGACCAGGGATCATAAACTCAGAGGTCGTCAGGGCCAAGTCAGGAATAATAATTTAGAATTGTGAGGCTGGAGGTGGACACAGGGCCTCTCAGGTACTCTGGAAGGTACAACTGCTCCTCAGCTCCTAAGAGTTGCTATCATTTGGAAATGCAGACCTGGCCTTGTCAGAGTGATTATCTCTCAAGAGAAGCTGCAAGCCAGGTGTGTATGAGGAAGGGCCTCTGCCATTGCCCTAGACTTTCCCAGGTGATGTTTCATTTTATTTTAGACACTGTATCTGCATCTCAAATAGCTGTAGCCAGGAGAAAAATTGTGCTAGGCTTTGGCTATAGGAGTCAGCAATGCAGATGTTCTGTTGGTAGCTGATGGAAAGGGATAACATGGTATCCATTCGAGGGGTTTCTGGTGCAAGGCAAACTCTTTACAAAAGAATCTAACAAAAGTGCCAGTGAACATAATCGTATAATTAAATAGTATACAAACCAACTAACCACTAATGGCTAATCTCTGATTAACATATAGAGTGGATTATATAATGCAGGACAACATCCAGTGATCTACCTTTCATTTCCTGGCAAAATGTCACTGTAATTAATAACCACTCTGCAATAACCTTGAATCACCATGGACACTGAAGACACGCTGACAAATTTTCACCATTGATTTGGTACTTTGGGGCTCAAAGTCTCTTGGTTGCAAAAGATTAGATTTCTGTTTTGCTTTTGATTCCCCTGTAGTGGGACAGACCCGTTTTCCAAATGTCTACACTGAAGCCAAAGCTCATAGAAATTCAATAAAATTCATTAGCACGTGCTTCTCATTTACCTCCTCTACATTTTCTGAATTCCTAACTAACACAGCCTTAATCAAGACTGAGCCCAAACATGTGGGTTGCTGGCATATAAATTTCCAAGGCTTCTGATATCGTTTTGGCCAGTGAACTGTGTTCTTTGGTTTTCAGGTCCAGGCTGTGATTTTAGTGCAATTCTGTCATTTTTATGCCCTGGTGAGTCTAGACAAATCTGAGACACTTGTCTAACCCATTACAGTTAGACTATTGTCTCTCCTCCTCCATGGTTACCCACACTTGAAGACACATGGTGTATGAGTGTGTGTGTATATGCATGCGCGCGTGCGTGCGTGCGTGCGTGTGTGTGTGTGTGTGTGTGTGTGTGTGTGCATATACATGATACACGCATTTAACTATGAAATTTAAAAAAAATGAGGAATGCACATTGTATTTACCTTCCCAAAACATTTTTAACACATAAGAAGCAGGCAACAAATGAACAAATTCTCAAACTTATCTTTCTGATTTTTAGCAAATTATGTTTTATCTCTACCTAGCTTTAAGCACATTTAACACTGCTTAATTTAGAAGAAGTGAGTTTCTTCGAAGTGTGCAAGACCCAAATTATTATGAGAAAGAAAAATGAGCTGTGATGACTGATAGTTTGGTTTCCCACATGGGTTCCACTCTACACAACTACAACATGCATGCATACCTTTACACACATGCATCTATGCAACAGTATTAATTTCATAAACATTTTCTGAAAATTCATAATATTGAATAAGACAAAAATACCAAAGCCCAAATTCCTAGTTCTAACCTAACTTGTCAGTCTCTGTGATTAGGTACAGGGACGAACAGCAGTGGACCAGTCTTCTCGCATACACATTATGTTCATCATGTTAGTACACTATGGGTTCCTGCTTTGGAACTGTCATGTAAGTACGGAATAGCTTAAGAATTCAGAAGATTGTGTTTACTCTTTCTAGAATTGAAGGTATCACCATTTTGAACACTGTTAGGAGGTTCCTGAACATGTGAAGAATGCTCATGATTGCCTCAGAGATGTTAATAATGAGAAGAAACCACGGCTACTTCAAACATAGCCAAGAATATGCTTAGAGATTCGTCAGCCAATAATTCATCTTATCCAGAAAAATGGCCTAACAGGAACATTGGTGCTACAGCATTCATATCATTTGGCTTTATATATGAATTGAATTTATTGACTATATGAAGCATATATTCAAGCTTCTAAGGATGGAGCCAGAGGACAAAAGCAGTATGCCTAACACAACCTTGCATTGTCAAGAAGAAGGGCTTCAGTGGACTCACAGTGGTTTGACTTGTGATCAGATGAGGATCTGTTCGGATCAGAAGTCTTTTCCGAGGGAATCTGGATTCAGACCCAGAACCTGACTGTGCCTGCCTGCTTGTGCTAACCTGTTGCCCATGTTTATCATGTTATATATAGTCAGAAGGGTCTGAATCTGCAATTCACACCTCAGAGACTGTGTCTTTGCCAGGAAGTAACCATTTAAATTTACTGGTTGGAGGATATAATTAGGACTATGGTACTCAGAAGTGGGCAAGGAAGCTTTGACTTAAAGAGCACTAGTAAGTCTATTTAGGTCTTTTGTCCATTCTATAGGGAACAACATTTCTTAAAATCATTTTAATCAACATATAATAACTATGGATACTGGTATGCTGCAGTCCATTTTAGTGTGTAGTTTTGATGCATGTTAGTGTATCCATCATCTCAAACAACTGTCATTTCTGTGTGATGAGAACATTCAAAACCCTGTACTTTAGCTATTTTGAAATATACAGTACATTATTGTTAACTGCGATTTCTCTGACACCACTACTCATTCCTTTTATCTCTGTATTTTTTCCTGTCAATCACCAACCTCTATACCCCACCCCTTTCCCAGTAGCTGGCAACCACCATTCTCTCTGCTTCTATGAAATCAATTACTTAGCTTCCACATTTAGGTGAAAGCATGGGCTATTCATCTTCCTGTGCTGACTTAGTTTCCCCAACATTACATCATTCACGTACCAGCAGAGAAAGGGTTGCTCTGTCCATGCCATGGAGCCACCAAGCTTGCTGAAAAATAACTTATTAGCTTACTATCCTCAAAAAGCAGCTCATATCCACCCTTAAAACTCTTTCTCAAACAACACTGGAAAGTTCCAGCTAGGTTTTTTATATGGATCAAGCTTTGGAAGGTATAGTATTCCTTGTAGTTTGGGCCTTTACATTTTTTTTTCCTGGTGCAGTCACTGCAAGAGGACAAGGCCAAAGCAATGAGAAAAGGAAACAAACAAAACAAAACAAAAATAAAAGCAAAAAGGCAGAGTCCGGAACCCAGGTCTTTGAGGAGCACAGACTATATTTGGGGCCAGATAGTCCCTGAACAGGTTAGTCTAACTTCTCAGATAGTCCCTGGACAGCTCAGTCTAACTTCTCAGATAGTCCCTGGACAGCTCAGTCTAACTTCTCAGATAGTCCCTGGACAGCTCAGTCTAACTTCTCAGATAGTCCCTGGACAGCTCAGTCTAACTTCTCAGATAGTCCCTGGACAGCTCAGTCTAATTTCTCAGCATCATGAACAAGGTGGTGTCTTGGCTTTCTTCTCCAGTATGCTAGAAATTGCTCTGTAAAATGACTGTCGGGACTTACAGATAATGGCTAATAAATATCCCCTACAAAACATCAAAATCTGTGATAATTTCCATTTAAATAAACATGTCTTCTGTACTGTACAATAAACTGTGCTTAGGTCATTCGATAGAATTTAAATTCCAGATAGTCAAAAGAACAGAGTACTTTACCTCTGTCTGTGAAGATGACCTCTTACACCCAGAGAGCCATTTACGAAAACATATTCCCAGAGACACTCTCGTGGTCTCCCTGAACTCCTGTCCTAGTGTATAATCAATGGTTAGTGTCAAGGACTCTGGCCATCAAGGGCGTCATTATGGCTTTGGTCACCACCATTATTTATTCCATAGTGACTCACATTCCACTTAGGTTTAGGGTTAAGCCATTTTCTCTGAGAAGGTAAGTGACCTCTTCCTGGGTCCTCCTGGGACATTAATCATCTAGCCAAAGTTATCTATAAAAGTTAAAATCTAATTATTTACAAAATAAGGTTTCTGAAAAGGAACACTGTGTTCAAAAGCCATGGAGATCAAGAGACCGTGACAGTTGAAGCTGTGCCCTCTCTGTGTGCATCTGTGTGCCCGGCTCACTCTCACATGCCTGCCACGCCTCTTCCCATTTCCCTGTGGTTCTTCATTTGCTCTCTGAACTGCTTCTTCCTGATTTGCTCTTCCTTTCTCGGACCCAGTCTTTGCTACTATCCAGAAACTACATACAGAATTCACATCCTTCCTCTCTGTCAAGGGGCTCTGCCCATTGGCTAAGAATGATCAGCACTGGGTTCAAATCCCAGCTTCACTTCTTACTAATCTTGTGGCATTTTATAAGGTTTCGTTTTGTCTTAATTGTTTTTCAGAAGCTGTAGTTCTTGGGTAAATCTAAAATGTAATTAAATGTAATTGCATTATGCTTCCAGAGCCTTAGAAAATGATTTTCTGATAAACTTTTAAAGCCGCTCCAAGTTTCAGTTTCCTCACCCATAAAACATAATTAATATGAAGGTGTTTGATAGTTACTATAAAGATTAACTCAGATAAATAATTCTGCACTAAGTATGTGTCTGACAGATAAGCATGTGATATAACGTTGCTTGCAAAAACATCCCATGGTTTTTACTGAGTTTTAAAAACTTTATTTGCGAACGTTTTTCTGATGCTCTACTCACATTTTGTTACTGTCCCCCCAGCTATGGCTCTCAGCCCTTGTGTGACATTGATGCCACACAAGTGGCTTTGGCACAGTGACAGAGCCCTGGATGAGGAATTGTGTGGTGTGGGGTGGAGTTCAGGCCCTGTCACGTATTAGCTAGACTCCAATTAGGTCAGGAACTTGAACCTTCTGAGCCCGATTTTACTCATAGCAGGAAAGTCATTCAGAAGGATGTCTTAATCCATACTACGTCCTGTTGTAAATTCCTTATATGTACTGGACTCGTTCAGTATCCTTTGCAAACACTTCCTGAGGAAGCTGCTGTTGTCTGTTCTGTGGAGACGGGGACCTTGTGGCTCAGAAAGGAAGAGCCGCTTGCATGGTAGAGGTAGGACTGAAAGCCTGGCATGTGCCTGTGACTGCCACTCCTGGAAAGGTTTTCTGTTCTCACACGTGGCCTGCGAAGGGCATGGCTACTCCTGCCTGCTGGGCTCTGTGGGGCTGTTTTCTGTGTCTGTTTCATTTCCCTGTGAGAATGTAAACTTCCTCAGAGGATATGGCATGCTTCTGGGTTTGATCTCTCCTCCTTTTGTCCTAGTACCAAGCACTGCAGTGAATTACGATTTGCATTTAATAAATTTCCTGTTGACTTAAACGTGTGCTCTTTAGCTTTCTCTCCTGAGGGCTCTCTCGCGCCTGGTACGTGAGTGCTAGGCAGTGGTGTCTGAGTGTGGTCACCATCGTGATCCTAACAATAACAGTGACATCAAAGGCTGCTGTACACGTACTCAGTGGCAAGCAATGCATGTGGATTTTCTCATTCAGGAGTTGGCAATCCTTAGGAATTGGAAGAAGAAGAAGAAGAAGAAGAAGAAGAAGAAGAAGAAGAAGAAGAAGAAGAAGAAGAAGAAGAAGAAAAAGAAGCATAAACTGAATTACAGATTGCACTTAACCTGTCTTGTAATAAATGGGGAAACTGAGGACCAGGACAAATGGGTAACTCTCTTAATGTTTCGGAACAAATGAGAGGTGATACTTAGAAACCACTATCTGAAATTGCTACTGCCATTGAGAGGCCCCTCCACCCTCCCCAATCAAAGGTAGACACGGGATGAGCACCATCAATAATTCTAAACCACCTTCTAATTTGTTATTTTACAATAATTCACTGCAAAAACTATTTTTGTAAGCGTGCTTTTAGTTTGTGGTACACGCCATCCTTTTTAGCCATCTTAAGCGTACCATTTAAGTTCACTAAAACACACTCAGCTATCACCACTGTTCATCTTCAGACCCTGTCTGTCATTCCACACTGAAAATCTACACTCATTTCACATCAACTCCCCACTCTTCCTTCATCCCAGGATGTAAATATGTTGTCTTTCGAGACATGAACAAGGCCATTTGAACTCTGGAGGGGCCGCCTGACTGGGAACTTTGGTCACAGAGGCCCCTGAGAATTCGTCCAGCTGTGAATATCTGACTCACCGTGGTCTCGGCCTTGAGACTGTCTTAGCCTTTTACTTCCTATCTGACAGCAGCAGGCCTGGGGTGGAGAGGGCTTTGGGGACAGGCTGCTTATCCTATCTGCATCAGGCTTTAAAGATTTGTCCTGTCTTTACATCTTGTTCAGTTTCCTCCATTGTAGCCACGTCCCCATGGCACAGGCCCAGAATTTATGAGTCATCGGCCTTATTTACTTCAGAGAGAGTTACAACGGCGAAAGGAAATGGCCGAATTTATTTATTTGACATGGATCTACTGACTCTCAGGGTGAGGAAGGAGAATCTTTTATCTTCTAGGCAGAAAACGACAGTGTCCCGGTAATGGATAGAGCTGAGATGAAGCATCCAGGCTATAAATACTAGGCTTTATCCGTTTGTGTACGTAAAGAGCACACAGAGGGCAACCAGCAGCCCCGGACCTGCCTCTGTTCTTGCGGCCCCTTCCTAGGTATTCCAGACTGTAGGTAGTGGGAAACTGTTCATCCATTTAGTCCAGTTCGTGAGACAGACACAGATTTCTCACCAAATCCCACAGACGGTCAACACTGCATTCCATTCCTTTTGCTCTCCCTTCGATGCCTGTCATCCTTGACATGCACATTCCCCGTTTCCCTCCCCTCTGGCATATTTGTCTTCTTTCACTTACACTAGAAGTCCTATGTCCTTCCTGTCCAGCTTTACTGAATACCTTCTTTCATTTCCCCAGATGCCTTCAGACTATTCTATGCTTCTTTGCAGCCTTCCTTGACAATCAAAAATGAGTTGATAGTGGTTTCATTAACTTCTTTCGTGTTGGCCTTTATTGATACACAGCTCTAAACTCGTTTTATTTAAAACAACCTTTGCTTAGTGACAATCTGTGACTAAGAGCACCTTAGAGCCTCCAGCTTCTCCTTGGAGCAGAGATCAAGGGGCAGATATGGGGCCTTCCAGAAGCAGAGATTGATGTTGCTAAGTTTGGAACTTCATATGAAGAGAATAAAATAGTTTTGTTTTAAGTTATTCATTTCCCATGGTTTAAAAATGGGATCCAAATCAGACAACAGTTGGATGTCATGGTCATTTATACATTTTGTATATATCTCTTTCAGCTCTTTTATTTTTGAGGTTTTAGAAAGAGACTGAGATTAATTTCACACATAATTTCTTGCAGTCTAATTTTTGCTGATTTCCTATGGGAAAACTTTTTCTTTCTTTTCATTATTTTTATTCATTTATTTTGTGTATATGTGTACATATAATCTGCATGCCTGTGTGTATGCATATTCTTATGTGTGTGGGCAAATGTTTGTATATGTGTGTGTGTGTGTGTGTGTGTGTGTGTGTGTGTGTCTGTGTCTGTGTGTGTACAGGTACATGTGCACATGTGTATGGAGGCTGGAGGTATACATTGGGACTTTGTCTCAATAGTTCTCCACTTTATAAACTGAGGCAAGATCTCCCAGCTAAGCCCAGATCTCACTAAGGCAGGCTTGTCTAGCTTGCTCCAGGGAATCTTGTCTCTGCCTTTCAAACACTAGAATTCCAGGTGGAATGTTATGTCCACCTGGAATTTTCTTAGGTACTGGGGATTCAAACTCCTGTTCTCAAATGCCTGGGGGGCAAATGCTTTAACCATTGAGCCATCTCCCTAGTCCCCACTTCAGCATTTTCTTAGGCATGCACCTCTCTCTAGCATACCGTATAAAATGATCTTTAAATAAGACAGAGGATGCTGTCTTTGTTGGCAATGTCACCTGCCACTGAGAACCATTGTCTGGTTCCTGGGTAGGGATGCCAAAGCAGTCCACATTTAAGCCATTTGACCAAATCCCCAAAGAAAGTGACTGGCACAGCTTGAGTTAGACATGAGGTCTACCACAGTCCAAGCCATTGCACTTTGTACCACAGAGAAGCATTAAGAAAGGAGCTGTAGTTTCCATCACTAACTCACAGGTTTTTCCTTTCTATTGACCCAGCTATCTGACTCTTGTTATGGGTGTTTTCTCTTTGCCACATATGGACCATGTTCTTCTTATGGTGCATAGGATGATGGCCACCATTTTATATGCAAATGAGGTGGAGAGATAAAGATTAGACTCAGGTCAGGGCAGACTATTTGCATATTCATGGTAGTGGGAAAATAGAGTTAGTTTCAGAATTTTCAGATGAGGACTACCTTTCCGCCTGTGTTCCCTTTGGCTCCATGACAACAGACAGGCAGCTTGGTGACTATAGGGGTTTTAGTTAAATTATCTCCATAGTTTTTAAAAGTTGCCCCCTGAAATATAGCTTGCTAGTCTAAAATATTCAGAGATGCTGTCAACTGAATTAGAGTATGCTAGGTACTATAACAAAAGTGCTTTTAAAGTTCTCCAGCAATTCTGATTTTTTTAAAAATCAAGATATATACCCTTTGTTTGCATAAATTTGCAAAACAAACAATGAAAATATAAAAACAAATGAAAATTATTGCCCACAAGAGCGTGGAAGACACAGGCTAGAAAGAAAAGAGAGATGGAAAGATTAGGGTCATCTAGTTACATAATTTATCTTTGAAATTATGTGAATATTTTATAAAACCAAACAACAAAGCCAAATAAAAAAATGTAAAGCTCCAGAGTGAAGGATGAAATGAAAGAAATGTAAGTGGTTACTGATTTTGTGACAGTGGTTTGAATGTCCGTGGCTCAGAAGTGATACAAAGGACTTTCCTGATTGGCCAGTGGCTTTCAGTGTTGGTTTAGGGAACTAGATCAACTGCCTTCTGCAGTTCTGTTATCTTTAAAACATAGCCCCAGGGTAATTGTGTTCAGCTCCATCAACTTGGGTTAAAAAAAAGAGGGTAGAGCATATGGCTATTTTTTTGAATGGACTTTCCCTGAGCTACTGACTATCACTTCAGCTCGTGAAGACACATGGTCACAGGCGGAGGAAGAAAGGTTGGATCTGAGAGACAGATGGCACATCTGCTGCCTCAGGGTAGAATATAACACAACCATTTCTTCTGATTTTATAAATACCACCTGCTAATAGACTTGTAGGACTTACACTTCTTTACGACAAAAGACATATGACTCAAAATTAGATGACGGAGATAGACTTTAAGAAGACACTTCATGACTCTGTTGACTCATATTGCAATAAACAGTCAGCCAAAAATGTTCAATTCTTCTTAAAAGAAACATTAAATATGCTGGCTAGTTTTGTTAACTTGACACAAGCTATAGTCATCTAAGAGGGACCCTCGATTGAGAAAATGCCTCCATTAGATCCTGCTGTGGCCAGCCTGGACAGCATTTTCTTAATTAGTGATTGACCCAGCCCACTATAGGTGGTTATATCCCTAGGCTTTCTAAGAAAGCAGGCTGAGCAAGCCACAGGGAGCAAGCCAGTAAACAGCATTCCTCCATGGCCTCTTCTTCAGCTGCTGTCTCAGGGTCCGTCCTACCCTGCTTGAGTTCCTGTCCTGATTTTTTTCAGTGATGGGCTATGATGTGGAAGTATAAGATGAATAAATTCTTTTCTCCCCAACTTGGTTTTGGTCATGGTGTTTCATCACAGCAATAGGAACTCTAACTAGGACACTAAATCAGATCCTCTGGTCATTCATAAAATCATTGTCATACTTTAAGCCATGGAATAACAGAACCAGGCCTTCAGGGGACAGTGCAATCCTAGCTACTTAGGAGACTGAGTCAGGAGGCGAACAAGCTCAAAGCTTTTATGGGCTACAGAACAAGGTCAAGGTTAGCTAGGCAACTTTGTGACCACCTTACACTCATCTTGTAGGAAAGGGCTGGGAATACAGTTCTGAGGTAGAAAGGTTGCCTAGCATGCACGAGGTCCTTTTTTCATTTACTAGCACAGCAAAGGAACAAACAAAACCTTCTCTTAAAGCTGGGATGTATATTTCTATATTATTTTAGGCTCATTATTCTAAATCTTTCACACTATTATCTTTTTTGTTACAGAGCCTTTTTGGTAGTCACACATCTAGTTACAATTTCTCCTTTTCTCTTTGGCAGAGACACTATATGTGAGAAGAGGTACAACATGTATTATATAATACGTTGGTGTTGTGTGTTGTATAGTTTCTGCATTTATAGTTTTGAGGGTCATGTTAGGACCTTCATGTGCGCTGTTCTTTTCAATATTCACACAGTAATCTAACTAAGTAGGTACCATCACCTTCCCTGTAAAGATGAAGAAACCGGGAGCTATATGGGTTGAATAATTTGCTAATATCCATAATCTGAGGACTGGGAACTGTCAGATTCATCTAAGTGTGTCTCACTTCAAAGCTGAATTGTACATTGTTCTTTTAAGCCATTAAGTTTACATAGGCAATATTGTTCATAAAAGACTGAAATAGAGAGAGGGTGGATGGGGAGGGAAGATTCACTAAACTCTAAATAAAGGCAAGATAGGGCAATAGCTAGAAGCACAGAGGGCAGCAGGGGTCATTCACATGCTGCATTGTCTCTGAGGACAAACAACTCTTCTGGTAAACAAGGATGCTCTGAGCTTTGGCAGACAAGTGATAAAATGAAGACCTCAGGGTGTAGGGAATTAGATCTAACTTGAAGTCACTGTCACTGTGATGACCAAGTGGCCAAACCTGCTTAAGACATTCATTGTTTGATTTGTCTTTCCCCTGATGCACACTGTCCTTGTCCTGTTGGAGGAGAAATTAATATTCATGACTGAGCTTAGGAAATACTCGCAGGGAAGCCGTTAAAGCGCCATGGCCACATGGAAAGGTTGGGGATACAGCTCAGTTGGGAGAGTGCTTGCCTAACATGGCTAAGTTCTAGTTTGATCCCTAGCAGCGAATAAGACTGGATGTAGTGACCTGGGTTCCTGATCCCTGCACACTCAGGAAGTAAAGGCAGGAGGATCAGAATTTCAAGGTCATTATCAGCTCCACAAGGAGTTCAAAGCCATCCTGGGACGTGTAAGACTCTGCCTCAAAATACTAACAGAAAGGAACTCAAGGATGACTCCCTGACAACCTGCTGGTTTCTAGGACCATGTCTTACCCTCCTGGGAGGTAAAGGAACTACAATGAGCTATGATGGTCACGTATATAGACTAATGACTGCATCTGCTTTAAAATCATTCAGGCAATTGTAGAAAACAAGGAGCATCACACACACATAGTTTATCTTTCCTTATTGTAGTGAATTACTTAAGGTCTATTGATTTCTTTCCATAGCCAAATACACTGTTTTCCCGAATTGATTGGAAAGCATCAATACTGTTCTATTTAAGGGTTGTTGCACTTCCCCCCAAATATTGACTTATTTGCTGGTGTGTATTTAACAACAACAACAACAACAAAAAACTTCATATAAATGTTACTGACATCCATATGAGGGGAGAGGAATGTGGAAAGAGAAATAAATTTGAGAAATTTCAAAACTTTCAAAACTTTCAAAACACACATCATTTACACATAATTCACCCACAGAAAATATGATACTATCTAATACTATGGATTATACTTTAAATTTTCATTGACCTTATATACATCAATATTTGTAGCTTTAATGAATCATTTTCTTCTAATTCTTGGTAAAAAGCATCGGATTAGCATATCACAAGTCTCTTGATTCAGGAACATATACAAGGATTTGTGTGTCTCAGAATCATCAATGGACTTTTTGGGTATAAGCTGTAGTTGGAAATAGCACACAGGATTGATATCACGCTAGTTATTAATAACAACATCAAAAATACATTAAGTGCATTAGAAAGGCTTTGCAATCTGCAACTGGGAAAGGGAAATGAAGAATCAAATTGGAGAAGGTTTACAAATAATTTATCAGGCAATCCTGGTAAGAAGACTAGCAGTCAAAAATATTCCAAACATCCTAAGCCTGGCAAGGACTTTAAGCACATATTATTCTTTGAAAATGCAGGTACTGTTTTCCCAGTTTACAGTGGGTTCTGGTATTGGTAGTTCTTTCCAAAACTTGTATAGAAACTTTAGTGACATCATAACTTGAAATGCAAGAAGACCCTCTGAGGCCACAAGGTTATGGGGCTGTACTCTTGTGAATGGACTGATGTGAATAGTGAGTGCCTAATAGAAATCTGAATTCAACTACTTTGGTTTTTTTCTTTCTTTTCATACTTATTATCCTTCAGGCATGTTATACTGTAGTGTGGAAATCCTAGTCCGATTCTAAACTGATATCTGCATCATATTCTTAGGCCTGCTAACCCTCAAAACTTTGGGCCAGATAAACTTGTACTGTGTACCTACTATCTATTCTGTAGTATTGTGTTGCAGCAGATGACCATGGATGAAGAAGTGGGGGTGTACTCAAATTGCCTAGGATTACATTGATATTAAGGTATCACACTTGCCTGGCATAGTGGCTCACACCTTTAATTCTCATTTGAATTCAAGGCTAGCATGTTCTACATAGTGAGTTCCAGGTCAGCCATGGCTACAGAGTGAGAAACTGTCTTTAAAACTGTGAATCTAGAAGGACTGACCATATCCTTGCTGTATTGTCCTACGGTTCTTCAGAGAAACAAAACCAACCAAGTAGATTAAATATAGTTATAGATATGGGTGATACAGATATGGATGATGCAGGTAGACATATACATACACTCATAGCTATATAGAGAGAGTCAAAGACAAGGAGGGATAGAACGATACAGCAAGATATTTCCAGGGCTTATCTTGCACAATTATTGAAGGCAAGAAGTCCCACCTCTACTATCAGCAAGTGAGACAGCCAGCAGGGCCTGTGTGGTATAATTCAGTTGTAGTCTCAATGTCCAAGAATTGCAGTGGGTCACTGAAGTATTCCTTAAAATTCCAAACCAGAAGTTCTGATTCTTGAGGGCAGAAGGAGATGGGTGTCTGATTCAAGGAGGGAGAGACATTTTACTTTGTCTCTATCTTCTGTCTTGCCTGGCTACAAGGGATTAGGTGTGTGCACCGATCTTGGTAAGGGGGAATCTTAACACAGACTACCAACTCAAATACTAATCTAGTCCAGAAACATCCTCACAGACACAATACCAAACGAATGTTTTACCAGTCAAGTAGGCATCTTCTAACCCAGCCAAACTGACACATAAACTCATCACACATCTTTAATTTTGGCAAGTGGAGAAAATACTTAGCAAAAATGAGACCATGTGCATATCTGATATTAGCATGCAATGTCTTCTATTTGTGCGGTTAGTTTCTAAGTTCCTTTACATCCATTATTTCATTTACACTGCACAGCAATACCAATATGACTTACACTCATTTTATTTCTTGCAGGAGAGAAGACGGAGGGGTTGTTTTGCCCAGTACTAGTGATTCCCTTTGGATATGTGACTTCTACAATCCCAAAAGGAAAAGCAATTGCCACACCAGGAATTTCTCTTTTAATTACATCATTCAAACCTCTTCATGGTTTTTCTGTTCTAGATACAAAACAGGAAGACAATGCAAGACTCCCAGCAGATTTTACCATCAGCATCTGGCTAATTCTTAGTCCCAACCCCTAAAGGCCTTAAATAGAAATTCACAGTATCTGGTAACTCAATATTTATTTTATCTTGAGTAGCCACTTTTTAACAATGAAACAGTGATAACCTCAAGATATGAACTTCAAGCTAAATATGAAAATAATAATTTTATGTTTTTACAGAATAAGAATGATGTTCCATTTTATTCTGGGATATGTATGCTCAAAGACTCTCAGTAAGCTAGTTAAGGATGCTGTCAATAGTAAATGAAGGACATAGCATGATGGAGCAAGCAATCTTTCCACTTGTAAATGTGAAGCTCACAGTATGTTAATCTTTCCTAATTCTTTCTTTTTTAAAAAGAATATTGACCTACTGTGGCTGGAAACATAGCTTGGTTTGTACAGTGCTTGCCTAGAATGCATGAGGTGCTGGGTTTCATCCCAACACTACATAAACTGGGAGTGATGACACATGGGTTCATGGCAGTAATCCCAGGACTGGAGAGGTGGAGGCAGAAGAAGCAGAAGTCCAAGGTCATTACTAACTATGTAGTGAGTTCAAGGCCAGCCAGAAGACTTCATCTGGGGAAAGGGGGATCTAGTGAAACCTATTTCAGGGGATGCCATTGAACAAGAAATAATTATGCATGTGAAGATCTTTGAGAAGTACCTCTTACACAGCAGGAACTCAATAAACATGGAGATAGAACAAACATTTTCTAAGTTGTCATAAGGAATTAAAGAACCATGAAACTCCATTAAGAATATTAATGGAAGAGCTATTTAAATATCTTGTTTGTAGCAATACACATATATAACACAATGGCATATTTTGCTTCTCAAGAAAAAAAAAACATGCCATTTAACTCTTTCCATAATGATAAGAAAATTAAGTCAGGATGCAGAAGGAGTCTTGGTTACATTTAATTACATCTCTGTGACACTGAGTGAGTCACATACATTCTCTGAAATCCCGTATCCTCATCAATAAAGTAAAATGACTTTCCCTTTGTTATCTCCTTTCTATATTGTCATGAAAACACATTTATTTGCAAACTTGAATTTCTTTTTATTCTGATACTGCATCATGATATACATGGTATGAATATACAGCATTATATTATACATTATATATACATCCTGATATCAATACACAGCATTGCTCCCCAGGTACCAGTCCAAGGAGAGAGAATCTCAGATGCAGGAGAGGAATGCTTGGTTGACATTTCATGGTAAGGTAAACAAGGCCCGCTATTTCGAATCCACTGTTTTTCTCTTTTGAAGCCTCCTGCTGTGACAATCATTCCCATCGAATCTGCTGCATTTGAAAGTACTGCTGGATGATGACTGGATGGGCTCTGGTGGTTTGGCCTTTCAGTGGCAGTTTCTGACACTCCAATTCTCTGCGCGGGCCTGTGCTCCTGAGATGTCCAGGGCAATCTCTCAGTCTCAGAGGCGACAGTCTAGATTGAATTAGCTTTGGTTCTCCCATCACTAATTAGATGGTGCAGCAGGCCTGCCTTGGGGCACAGAGACATTGATTCGGCTTCTGTAATAAGTCTAATGAAGTGCCTTCACCCTGTGCCGGGAAGCCAACACTCTAAAAATGGCCCTGAAATGTAAAGCTTAGGAAACATGGGAACTGGGCGATCAATTCAAGACAAGCACAAATTACATCCATACTTTGAAGGATCTGCCTACATTTCCCCAACTCTGGGTGGAAAAGGGACCTTGACAGGGCAGATCCACCAGACTATGCAGTGGACTGGAATGGAATTATCCTAGAAGTCAGAATCTATCCTACATTTCTAAAGCCTGGCGGTGCTGCTGTTGTTCCCTGGCTCTGGACAGCTTCTTAGCAACATTCCCCGGTCCTCATTACTATGAAATACGACTTTTATTCATAATTGAATATCACTCATTTGCTGACTATTGTCTCTGTGCAAGGAACTTCCATCGTAAGGCGACAAGTAGACATAGAGAAATGAAAGAAAATTAATGAAGTGCTATAAAATTCACCACATAAACTTGTGTTTTATACGGCACTATATATTTTGCAGGGCATTTTCATACCTCAGTTCAGGGCCCTGGAACAACAGGCCAAAGGAAAACTACTAGGGAAAGAGAGGGTGCAGATTCACAGCATCTCAGAACTGGAAGGAGTCTAAATTCCATCAACTCTATCATCTTTCACATGGGAAACTTTTTTTTTATTTGCATGCCCAGCTAATTATTTACCAGTTCCTACTGAAATGTGTTGGATTCAGGGACAGGTCTAAGGCAAGAGGTGGCTTGCCCTTGACTAAATAGCTTCACTTGACAGGACCCACTTGGTTATACTTGGTTAACGCCTGTAACTCCTTCCACTTAGACATTTGTGTTTGCTGATAGGGATGCCAGTGCTCTTGGTGTGGGGAGCAGTGGAAGGATGGGGAATGTAGTTCCACCATGCAAATCTCCTCCATGCTAAGTAGTCCATTTCTTTCACCCAGGATCATGCTGGGTATTCCCAGTGGGAGCTTGTCTTAAACAAAACAAAACAAAACAAAACAAAACATTAGTTTCCTGCTCTTTCCAAAGTGTTTTGTGTGCTTTCAGTATCGGCATGCCCTTGGAACTGGCTGGGCCTGCCAACTGTCAAGCCCCTAGTGTATATGAATGAGGAGGGTTGACATGATCTGTTCTACTTTGTTGGATAGTGTCTTAAAATACAGCAATGAAAACTACAAAGATCTTGCCAGTGTGGTCCCGGGATACAATGATATTGCTTACCTTGCTCTGGGAATTCTATTTTGAATATTTGTATTTAAACCTTCTAGTGTTGCTTATTTTTATTCGTTTATGCATTAGCCAGTGCCTTGCTGTGAGGAGTTTATGAACAAAGATAAGATCTAGATATTTTCACATGAACTATTACCTACTCTGTTTTGCTGCTTCTCACTCCTGTATTTACTATTCCACATGAGAACTGGCAGGTATCATTATTGAACATTAGCCGGCCAGGTGGAGTCACTCTTTACCTTGCAGGGATAAATTTTTTTTGTCGTTGTTTTGGATTTTTGAGACAGAGTTCCTCTGTGTAAGAGTTCTGGCTGTCCTGGAACTCACTTTGCAGATCAGGCTGGCCTTGAACTCACAGAGATCTGTCTACCTCTGCCTCCTGAGTGCTGGGATTAAAGGCATGCTCCCCCGTCCCTGACTACTGGGATAATTTTAAAGCTGTGTTTTGGCTTCATATGTTTAGTCATGTCTCTGGGCTTGCATCCTCTTAAAAGCTGGATAAGTATGCCTTTATTTAAGATGCTGGTAACAGTTACAATTGGGCTATAATCTGATAACTCCTAGTAAAGGACTCCCCTGTCACCCCCTCCCCACCAAAAGCCAAGATTCTAAACTGAGCTCAAAGTCTCAGAAATCCAGCTATTTGGAGACCCAGAAGAAAAGCACCTGCCCCTATCCCCTGCTACCAGAGATTGCATTCTCCTGACCTCAGGCTCAGACACCCAGTGGTTGCAAAAAGAGCCAACAGACAAAGTAGTCTCAGAAACAGCTTACCTAGTAAAAACAGCTTATTTTCCCATTCTGTCCCCAAATGAAACTCCCTCTCCTTTCCCTCTCCTTAGCTACAAAACAACCTGACTTGAAGCATGTCGTTTGTGTTCTCTCTACCTCTGCTCATCCTGTGGCTGGGCCCTGTATCCTGATCACGGTAGAGCTGGATCTTGAAGTGCCACCTCTCAGGTTAAATTAAGCCTGCTCTAGCTGTCAATGTCACCTGAATTCTCGTCCTTTCTTTCTTTCTACAGGCTGAATTCTTATATCTTGTAAACTCCCCTTGTAAAAAAAAAAAACAAAAACAAAAACACTCGACTTTGAAAATATTTTCTGGATAACAACATTTACTGGAATCTATCTTCTTGTTACTCTAGAAATATAAAGAAAATAAGAAAACGAGGTGGGCTTATCCTCCCAGTTGGTAAAATAAGGTGCTGGGTTTCGAACTCAGGACTTTGTGTGTGCTAGGCAGCAACTTTTATTGACCGAGTTACTTCCCTAGGCAAACTTACTTATTTTGTTTCCCTAAATGGCTTCATTTTTCAGGGTCTCATGTCATCCAGGCTGATGAGTTTAGACTCAATATGTAGCTGAGGATGGCCTTGCACTTCTGATTCTCCTGCCTCCACCTCTTAATGCTGAGATTACAAGCATGTGCCACCAAGCCTGTTTATATTTTGCCACAGACTGGACTGGCGTCTCATGCAGAATTCTAGGCCAGCGCTCCACCCACTGAGTCACACCCCCAGCCCACCTTGCTGCTCCTGAGAGAAGCTCACTGTCCAATGAGATTCTGGATCCCAAGATCATGCAAGGACATCTCCTCCCAGGGCTATACTCCCTCCGTTAGACTAATTAGGGGAACAGAGTCTGTGCCTATGAACCTGAGGCGAGTCTGTGTTGCCATCTAATTAGTGATGAGAGAACCACAGCTAATTCAATCTGGTCTGTCACTCTCTAGACTGAGGAATTATCCCAGACATCGTGAGCACGCCAGCTCTGCCTCGGCATTATCAGAAGGGACAGCTGATGCAGCAAGAGTTTTATTCTGTCCTGAGGAGCTCGTTGAGTCAGGGCAGAGTGAACTCCTAAAATGTACACATGGGAAGGAGACAAAACAAACTCATCAGAAGCAGTGCAAGATGGCAATACCTCACTCAGACTGAGGACATAAACAGTACTAAAAAATACTTCTGTTAATGGGTTGGTACTTTAGAGTTGATTCAATGGCAACCTATAAATCAGCTTATAAATCTAATTTAAGTTCAAGAATGCCAAAATCCAAAGCAAATAGAAGCATTGTATAAGCGTCTATATAAGGAAGCTATGAATAGCACACCTTAAAAATAAATATAATCCCAGGCCGAGCCAAGTGACCCTGCATAGGCCCCAGGTTTCAAACAGCCAACTCATACAATAAGCACAGGACCCGGTCCCACTGCTTGGGTGCCTCCCAAACAGATCAAGCCAATCAACTGTCTCACCCATTCAGAGGGCCTGATCCAGCTGGTGACCCCTCAGCCATTGGTTCATAGTTCATGTGTTTCCATTCGTTTGGCTATTTGTCCCCGTGCTTTATCCAACCTTGGTCTCAACAATTCTTGCTAATTGGACTCCCAGAGCTCCACCCAGGGCCTAGCCATGGATCTCTGCATCCAGATCCCTCAGTAGTTGGATGGGGTTTCTAGCACGACAATTAGGGTGTTTGGCTATCCCATGGACCTGCCTGGACTGAGTCTACCAGGTTGATCTCAGTCTGCGGGGGAGGCTTTGCCCTGGAGGAGGTGGGAACAGGGCGTGGGCTGGGGGGAAGGTGAGGGGGGCCGGAGGGGGGAGAACAAGGGAATCCATGGCTGATATGTAGAACTGAATTGTACTGCAAAATAAAATAAATAAATAAATAAATATAATCTATTAAAATAATTGAGCCCCCTTTCAATGTCCAGTGTGACCTGTATGTCCCACAGGCCCTTCTGCCAACCTACCACATTTATTTAATTCACTGGCATAGTCTTGTCCTTTCCTTGAGTCCTAGCATTCTATGAAAAGACCAGTTAATAAATGTTTATTAGATGGTTTTTTTTTTGTTTTTTGTTTTTGTTTTTGTTTTTCGAGACAGGGTTTCTCTGTGTAGCTTTGCGCCTTTCCTGGAACTCACTTGGTAGACCAGGCTGGCCTCGAACTCACAGAGATCCTCCTGGCTCTGCCTCCCGAGTGCTGGGATTAAAGGCGTGCGCCACCACCGCCCGGCTATTAGATGGTTTTTATGAAGCAGGCTTTGAAAAAAAAAAAACAACCAACCAAACAATCAAACAAACAAAAATCTTGCACTCTAGCATGGATAAACAAAATCAGAGAAATACATCAACAGATAAAATAATTTTGGCTGTTGATAAATGCTGCAAAGAAAATGAAACATGGAAGGCTGAAATTTGATGGCCATCTTTTACCCTGGACAAAAATCAAAGACCTCAGGAGACCACAAACTTTGAAATCGCTAGGGAAGAACACGGTGGGAGTGTGACAAGATGTAGGCACAGGCCGGGGCTTTCTGGGACTTCAGTAGCAAGTAGATAATAGCAAGGACCAGCCAAAAGGGGGAGGAAAGATAGATGCTTGTGGGTAGAGTTAGTACTGTAAAGGATGTTATATACTTACATACAAATGTCAGAATGATAGCTCTTATTCTGTAGAACTAAAGCAATACAAAGGGAAATCAACAAACTAAACATAAAAACTTAAGTAACAAAAAAGAAATAATAGTAAATTACATGTGGGATGTGGAAACGTGTCTTCATGCTGGACTAATGAGAAGCCGTTGCTGTCAGTTCTGAGGGAAGAAATCTGCCTGGCACAGGAAAGGGACTCTTTTATTCTTTCATACTGATTCCTTTTCTGTTTATGTGCATGCATGTGTGTGTGTGTGAGTAAATGTCAAAGGTGTGCAGATACCAGAAGAGGACATTGGCATTCTTGAGGCTGGAGTACGGTAGACTGAAACCTCCTATGTAGGGACTGGAATTGAACTTGGGTCCTCTGGAAGTGCTCTTAACTGCTGAGCCATCTCTCCAGTCCGCATGTCTGTCCTTCCTCATACTCAATGACTACCTCAGCCCTTGCTCTTGGTTTGGGAAGTTAATTCACATTATTTGTGGATTCTCTTGTTCAGGCTTTGTGGGTTGAATTCCTGATTTAAGGTCTCCTGTAAAACTCTTGCATCCAGCCGGGGAGAAAGCTCCGGGGGTAAAAAACACTTGCTTTGCAGACAAGAGGACTCATCCCCAGCACAAATGTAAAAAAGTTAGGCAGGCCCAGGAGTGTATGTACCCAGCATTAACAGAGCACAGGCAGGCAGATCCTGAGAGCTTGCTGATCACACAGCCTTGCTGAAGCAATGAGTTTCACCCTCAATGAGAGAAGCTGTCTCCAAAAATAAGGTGGAGAGCACTAGATAAAGATACAGACATCCTGCTCTAGTCTGCACTCATGCATATGGGCTCAGGCACTTCTACACACACACACACACACACACACACACACACACACACACACACTGACACACTCATACCTTTCTCCTTCAGAGAACAGAGAACCTGGGCCTGATTCTCTAATTCGGTGGTTCTCAACCTTTCTAATGCTGTGACCCTTTAATACAGTTCCTCTTGTAGTGACCCCCAACCATGAAATTATTTTGTTTGCTGCTTCATAACATGTAATTTTGCTACTGTTATAATTGTAATGTGAATATCTCATATACAAGATACCCAATATGCCAACCCCTGAAGGGCCGTGACCCACAGGTGAAGAACCACTGTCTCTGGAGCCCTAGAGCTTTTACTGTGTGCTCTCAGAAGGTTGCACATTTCTTTCTCTCAGAGCTCATGGTGCTGGCTAGTCATGTACTGATTGTTAACATCTCCTGACAGCGAGACCTCTGCAGGTAGAGACCGAACCTTCAGCTGACACGTGCAGCATCCTCTATGATGCTGGTGCACATTGGCCCTAGACCTAGATCCGAGGCAGTGATCTCCTAAGTGCTTTCTGCTTTAAGTCTACCTTTCATTTGGCTGAGTTTTATGCCAGATATTTTAAACCCATTTTTCCTGATGGTATCAACTATCAAGAATGATTTCTTATGACTATTTCTTCTTCTTCTTCTTCTTCTTTTTTTTTTTTTTTTTACTGTATTCGAAGTTATGTTACATTTTTCAATTTAAATGTAGTTCAATTCCATTTAAAATTGCTTTGGGCAACTACTCTTGCGGACAATATAAAACTCAGGGATCTTTGTAGAACAAGACCTATACGTTTCCAGTTCACTCCTGGTGGATATTTTGCTCTAGTTTTGCCAATAAAGACTTAGTATTCACATTTAAAAAAAACCCTTAATTTAATATTAATATTTCACTTTCTTTATCATTTGTTGTATCTATTCTCCAAAGAACCTCATGAGATTTTTTTAATCATCCATGATTTTCTAGAAAAATCAAACAGTATGAAAAGGAATTTTAAGCTTGGTGTACATATTCATATTTAAATACTGTGGTATGGGCAAAGAGAGAGTCCCCATGTTTCTTCCCCAAACTATCTCTGGCCAAGGAGACTATTTAATAAAATTTCACATACACACTTTTTCTTGTTAAAATGTAAGTTCCCTTAGGAAGAATTAGATATTAAACCTTGTTCACACTGGCATTTAAATGGCTAATATCAGATTTTTTTTCTCAAGAAAAAAATGAATAGCTGTAAAGCTCTGTGCTCTGGAAGATATAGGTAGGGAGTAAGGAAAAAACCTACAGAGCAAAGTAGAACACATTAAAGAGAGAGGTGGGACCCCTAACTTGGTCAATTTCACAGTGTCTTTAGGCAGTTTATCTCCCCAGCTGGAAGCCCCAGGCTCAGGACAAGATGCTCTGTCCTGTCCTTAATAGTTATTTTCCAGATCCTGCTTTACCAAATCCTTTAATAATCTCCTGATTGTGCAGAATAAAATTCGAGGAAATAAATCCCCTTTCTCTTTCAGAATTCAGAGTGAGGTAATTCTCAGTCTCTTGATTTCCAGTATGCCATTCATTCTGGCTTGTCATTCATTAGTCATAGGCAAAATGATTTTAAATATTCAATCTTTGTGCTGTGCCCAACTGTGTATTTACATACGTCTTCATAAGAATTGGCAAGGGTAATTTTATATTTATCTATGCAAGCTCTGGCCAGTGTTGGGTTTAGCATTAAATGACTCAAGGGAAATTTTTATATGAAAGCCAGATTAGGATTCCAAATAGTATATGTTTGTCAAATACTAAATAATTCAGATGATTCAAGCCGGTTCTCACTGCAGATGTTAGGGTGGTCAACAGCACACAAAAGAGAAATAGTGTACATTCTAGTGTGTGTGTGTGTGTGTGTGTGTTGGGGGGGGGGAAGTATGAAGTAAACAAATGGCTGCAATGGTTAAGAAGAGAGCAATCAGTGGGTTAGAACTGGTCATCCCAACTTTAATGGAGAACTTGATTGGGACTGATGAGTGGAGGGAGGGCTAGAAGACAGTAACAATGGTTCAAAATACTGAGTTAGTACAAATTCTGAGCATGGTACCATGGTGGTTTGAAAGAAAATGTTCCCCAAAAGGGAGTTGTTTTCTTGGAGGTGGGTGTAGCCTTGTTAGAGGAAATGTGTCACTGTGGAGATGGGCTTTGAGGTCTCATGTATGCTCAAACCACTAGTATCTGGGTTCACTTCCTGTGGATCAAAGATGTGGAATTAGCAGCTCCTTCTCCAGCAACATGTCAGCCTGCACACCACCATGTCTCACCATGATAATAATGGACTAATCTGATCTGGGTATTAGTTGATGATGTGTTACATTTGTTTAATGATGCAAAGATGTGTTGCATTCTCTTATGTTGCATTTGTTTAGCTCTGCGAAGTGTTACTTTGCCTGGCTGAAACACCTGATTGGTCTAATAAAGAGCTGAATGGCCATTAGGTAGACAGGAGAAAGGATAGGCAGGGTTGGTGGGCAGAGAGAATAAATAGGAAGAGAAGATCGAGGAGCAAGAGAAGAAATAGGAGATGAGGACTCCAGGGGCCAGCCACCCAGCTACATAGCAAGCCACAGAGTAAGAAGTAAAGAAAGGTATGTAGAAAGATAAAAGCCCAGAGGCTAAAGGTAGATGGAATAACTAAAGTTAAGAAAAACTAGCTAGAAACAAGCCAAGCTAAGGCCAGGCTTTCATAAGAAAGAATAAGTCTTTGTGTGAATATTTGGGAGCTGGATGGTGGGACCTCCAAAGAATTGAAGAGTAAATAAAAACTAACAACACTAGACCTCTGAACTGTAAGCCCATCAATTAAATGTTTTCCTTTATAAGTGTTGCCATGGTCATGGTGTCTCTCCACAGCCATAGAAGCCCTCACTAAGACAGGTACTAAGTCTTACATGTATGATCTTGTTGAATCCTTGAGGATTTCCTAGGAAACAGGTCCCACCTAAATCCTGCTGTGCAAATAAACTTGTTGCTGTGAATGTCAAGGAGCATGGCCATTCACAGAGCTGGAGAGGCAGGGTCATTAGATCTGTTGGGCGGTGGGTATTTGCTATGTGACTTTAGAGCTCTTAACCACTGAGACATCTCTCTTTGGAACTTTTGAAGAAAAAAAAAACCCTACTAAAGTTTTGAATGTGATTACACTGGACTAGTTTTGTGGAAGGATTTAACAGCTGTGTTCTTCAGTCTATGAACCTGGTATATCTCTTAATTTATGTAGGATTTCTTTGCTTTGAGCCATGTATTGTAAGTTTTGAAAAGTTTAAGCGTGTGTCACATTTTTGGTTAGATATGTTAGTTCAAATTTCTTATTTTGATACTATTAAGTACAGTTTTTAATCATTTGTTTCCGCTTCTAGTAGCCTCTTTACAGATTAGACTGGATTTTGTACACAGACTCAGGTATTTTATGTGAATAAAGTGTTAAAATGACACTTACTTTCGAATCTGGATCCTTCTTTTCTTTCCTCCCTCCCTCTCTGCCTCCCACATGATCTCACTTTCCTTGCTCTCTATTTTTCTCTGTCACCATCTCTTCCTCTCTTGTTTGTGTGGAACATTCCCTCTCTTCTCCTCTCCTCTCCTCTCTTCACTTCTCTTCTCTTCTCTTCTCTTCTCTTCTCTTCTCTTCTCTTCTCTTTTCTCTTCTCTTCTCTTTTCTTCCTTCCTTCCTTTTTTTTCTTTTTCTTTTTGAGATAGGGTTTTGTTATGTACCACTGCTGGCCTTGAACTTACGGCAATCCTCCCGTCACAACTTTGAAGTGCTAGGATGTACTGCCTTGCCCGGCTTCTGTCTTTTTTAATTTGTTTTTTTTTTTCCTTATTGTGTTAGTTACCTCTTCAGTACACTGTTGAATAGGAATGAGGTGAGCACTTTTCCTCTAATTAGTGCCCTTCCCCAAACCTCAGCTATTTTCTTCACAGGCGTGTGGTGACTGGTCCTCTCCCGGTGCTCCTTGCTAGACACCCATTTGCTCTCTGGTGAGACTCCCCTCTAGAAGATTCCAGCTTTGGTGTTCCCAGGCTCTTACCTCTGCTTCTGTGTGTACCTCAAAGATTCTTCTAGATTCTACTGAGATTTCTGCCTTTCATTGCTACTTACAACTATTCATATTGTAGAAAGCTGGACGATACTGGGGTTCATTCCATCTTTCTATTTCTCAAGAGAGAGCTGCTTTCCGCTGCCTGATGTACTGTGTGTGTATTACCTGGGGTTCTATATATTTTGTCTTATTTCTGTTGTTTCACACAAGAGGGGGAAATCTCCTTCTGTTAATGTGTAAGCAGTCACATGTACCTAATTAGTAAGACAGGGATATAGTGTCCACAATAAAAAGTCACAGATTCTGCCTTCCACATTCCCAGTACATGTCCTTAAAATCAGCTATTCTAAGCACCTTGAGCTGAAATTTGGAGATTTAAGTCTATATTCTTTTACTAATATTTATCTGCTGGTCTTTCTTTTCATTTTCTCTTTAACCTTTGGTTTCCTAGTCTCTATCTGGCCCATGATATTCTTATGCTTTTCCTCCTCATTCCCCCAACTCCCAATTTAAGTAGGTCATCATTTGAGGTTATATGTTGTATCTTTTACATTAACAGCCCCGTAAGTTTTGTTTATAGTAAAGGCACAAAGTGCAAGGTGATTAAAATTTCTTTTAAATTTTTTTTTTCTTGGAGGTTAAAGCCCAGCCTACTAAGCAGGTTGGGAATAAAATTCCATGGTGAAGTGTCTGCTAGCATGTGTGAGCTTGAAAAGGAAATGTCTCTCATTGGCACAGGTATTTGAGCATTTGGTCCCCCATTGGTGGTGCTGTTTGAGGAGGTTGTGGGACCTCTAGGAGATGTGGTTATGCTGGAAGAAGCAAGCCACTAGGGGGCAGGCTTTGAGAGTTTAAAGCCACACCTCACTTCAGTTTCTCTCTCTCCCTCTCCCTCTCCCTCTCTCTCTCCCTCCCCCTTTCCCCCCCCCTGCCCCCACAGCTTTCTCTTTATAGTTGACTATGTGGTCTATCAGCTTCCTGCTCCAGTCCCTAGCTGCCATGTCTCCCCCACCACTATGGACTCCCCATCTGAAACTGTAAGCCAAAATAACTGCTGATCATGAATCCCGTTTGGTTATCGTGTTTTATCATAAGAACAGGAGGGTAACTGCTATGAGTTAGGCTTTGAGTTCAATCCTCAGGATCCAAACAAACACACAAACCAACAGCAATTGACATGAGATCACTTACATGTGGTAGTATTGTGTTCCCCAAAATATTGTGCACCGTAATTAACTTATCTGGGGTCAGAGACAGAACAGCCACTAGATACAGAGGCTAGAAAATGGTGGCACTCACACCTTTAATCCTAGCATTCCAGAGGCAGAAATTCCTCTGGATCTCTGTGAGTTCAAGGCCACATTGGAAACAGCCAGGCATGGTGACACAAGCCTTTAATCCCAAGAAGTGAGCCTTTAATCCCAGGGAGTGATGGCAGAAAACAGAAAGATATATAAGGCATAAAAACCAGAAACTAGAAGCATTTGGCTGGTTAAGCATTCAGGCTTCTAGCAGCAGTTCAGCTGAGATTCATTTGGATAAGACTCAGAGGCTTCCAGTCTGAGGAAATAGGATCAGCTGAGGAACTGGCGAGGTGACGTGGCTGTGGTTTGTTCTGTTTCTCTGATCTTCCAGCATTCACCCCAATACCTGGCTTCAGGTTTGTTTTTATTAATAAGACTCTCTAAGATTCCTGCTACACTTACAAAGCTTCCTAAGAATGTACACTTCATGGTTCTAACTTAGATCCACTAAGTGTTAATTTCTACTCTGGAACCTTAGAGAATATATTTTTAAAAATGTTCTGTATGTCCCTGACATTTAGTGGATTTCTACAGTTCAGTAATAATGGCTCCAAGCACATCTTGTTTAAGAAGTGGTGTATAGATGCTGTAGCCATAGCGTCCTCCTCATTATTGGCCTGTCAGGTCACACTTGATTTTTCTCTGACATTACATCAATTGTCATTGCTGTGATCGCATTTACTGACCCACACCAAGCCATTGAGCTGAGCCTTGTTAGCAACTCCACTACAACTGGACCTGAGCTGGAGACCTCTGCCATGGTATTCATGTTGTGAGGGTCACTGGACTGAAATAAGGATCAAGAATCTCTTTTGAGAAGTCAATTACGTCTAGCTGACTCAATTGATTAGGTGCATCTGTTTTACAGTGGTATTAGTTTATAAAATGTTTGTTTTCAGTGAGGGACGGTCTTGAACACAATGTGCTATTCACAACACACAATGATACCTTTTTTCCCATTAGCTCTGTAGCCTAATCAGATTTATTCCACACCAGGAAATAGTTAAAGCATGAAAATGGCAAGGCTTCATCATGCTTAGATGCCCACTGGGAACCAGGGTATTACAAAGTGAGTTCATTCTCTGCCCTTAAAAAGCTAGTAGGAGCCGGGCAGTGGTGGCGCACGCCTTTAATCCCAGCACTCGGGAGGCAGAAGCAGGCGGATCTTTGTGAGTTCGAGGCCAGCCTGGTCTACAGAGCGAGATCCAGGAAAGGCGCAAAGCTACACAGAGAAACCCTGTCTTGAAAAAAAAACCAAAAAAGCTAGTAGGTATTTTTAGGCAATAGATATTAAATTAGAAACATAGAAGGCCCAGGTCCTTCCTGGAAGATGCTTCAAAGTTTCCCAATAATCATCACAAGTGCTGATTTATTATTCACACAATGCCTGATGTATTATTCACCAAGCACATGTACATGCTAGAGACCTTAGACAGTAAATTTAGGCTTAATGACCAGGCAGGCTCCAATGTATATGTCACAGTCTCTCAAGGGCTGTGCTACACACTCCCCCTTACCTTACAGATTTGAGAGTGATCCTCTTTGCTTTATAATCTGCCCTAACCAGGAAGTGAGTCCAGATCTTCTCTGAACGTTCCTTCCTACAAGGAGTATACCACAGCTGGTTAGTGGAAACAGTCCCAAAGCATTTGATTTGTTGCAATACCATTCAATCTCACCTATTCTATTGATCATGCTCTTTTGCAAGGACATTTGGAAGCTGAACTTGAAAGAGACGTTTGCCTTCTAGGAAGTATTAGGTACTTTAAAGAGCAATACAATCCTGAGTCCTTTAGAACGAAGTAAACTGGGCATTACTTGTTAATACATGCATTTATTTATTCACTCGTTCATTCAAGAACTGTTTACTGAGTCCGTTCCACAGAATGAGTGCTCTGTACTGAGAAGCACTACACCGAAAATAGCACAGCAACAGGAAAATGGACAACAGGAAATTGGGAAACAGGAAGCCAGGTGGGGTGTGTGTTACAGTAAACAAGAAGCCCTTTCAGTGAGGCAGCCTTACAGGAGACACTTGAATGGAGTGAGAACATCCTCCATAGGAATCTGGAAGGAAAGAAGAGATGCAAACATCCTGGGGGCCAAAGCTTGTTGGAGGGTGTGAGAAAGAGCCAAGAGGAGGGAAAACAGGAGAGAGTGGGAGACGGGTCAGAGAGATGGGAAGAGGGCCAGGCCTTGCTATGGAAATAATTTGGTGTTGTTTAGAAACCTGCAGGGAATCTATTGGCAGCCTCAAGCCGGAAGAGTAGCATGGGCTGTCCTAGGCCTGAAGAAGACTGCTGTGAGCATGGGGTGGGGATTTGGAGGGCACAGGGATAGGGGAGGCTCAGGGGAAAAGCAGAGGTGGGAATTTGTCACTCCTGGGGTCCTTATGACTTATGGGAAATATAGTAATAAAACAGGAACAACAGATTTTCAAGACAGGTTATATGTTATGATTTTACAACCACAGCACTGACAGCTGCACAGACCCTCTCATTGCTGTGATTCAGTTGTGTAAGTAAGTACTGAAGTAAAATAAACCGTGCTCTAAAAATCCCCTGCCCTTCTCTAAGAAATAGGAGATAAACATAATGAAATCCTCCACTTCTTCTGTACTCTGGGCATAAATTATGTCTTTTCCAGTGTGTGTAGGAGAATGTTCCTTGTAAGATAGAGAGGTGGTAAGTAGAATTCCAAGATCTGATTTATAATAGATCTTCAGGGAACATTTTTTGGAAGAAAAATGATTTTGTTGAAAATGCAATAATTATTAAGCACATTTTTTCCAATATTAAGTTTTATGGAAGTATAAACATCTGATTCAGAATGCAGATTCAGACTCAATATTCAGAGGTATAAAGTCATAACTTTAGACTGAGACCCAAGCATCTCTATTTTAAACGGATGTACAGAAGAGAATGTTCTACACATATTTCACATAGGTGCTTATGGGAAGTTCTCAGAACTAAACGTTTGCTGAAAGTGTGACATGAAGTTGATGTAGTCTTATTCTCAGCACTGAGTGATCTGCTCAGACTGGATGTTTCTGCAAACTATATTCTTTTCTCTCTTGAATTACATGACTACTGGGGACAGCCATTCCCTGCATTATAATCTTACTCCTGCCCCTTTTCCCATCTCTAGCTACTGTGGATTGATCCAGAGGTGATGATGATTCAACCAGATGATTCCTGTCTGGTGAATCAGAAGTGTTCTCCAAGACCAGAGTTTTAAGGGGATGTCTCACTTGCTGGAGACTACAAGTCAGAAAATGTTGAGAGTTTTCAGAGTAAATGGGAGCGTTGTTATCATTGGTAATTACTAAGAATGATGGGTACCAATGAAAGAATGCAGGGACAGTATGAAAAGGGTCCCTATAGTACTTGTGTTCTGGTTTCATTGTTTCTGAGACTCAGTTACATCCCTACCTTATGACTCAATATGTATACTGATGAGCAATTGCTGTGTAACAAATTACTCCAGAGCCTTTTATGCTATGGTGACTATACTTAATAAGAATTATTGTATATTTCAAAATTGCTAAGTGATTAGATCTTAAATGCTTTCAGATTTTGGGGGAAGTAGGGTAGGGAATTAAGGGATAGGAGGTACGTTAACAAAAAATGACTGTGAGTAAACCACATGAAACCCCAGTAGTTTGTAAGCTAATTAAATAAATCACATCTGAGAAACATGGTAGATCAATATTGCTAACTTCCTAAAACAGTTTACAGACTCACCTTCTTATATGACATCCCCTGATCTGCCTCCTATCCGCTAAATGAAGACTAGCCTCCAATGCATGCTCCCACTGTCGTAATATCCTCCCTAAGCACATGGGCAAGCAACCACAGACTGAAAACACAAGTCAGCATATATCCCCCAGTTGTTTCTGTCTGGTGCTTTGGTTGCAGCAGCACAAAGCATGCATAGGAATTCTCATTTTAACTGAACAAACAAACAGGCCCTCATCAATCTGCAGAATTTATTCAGGGATATGATGCAGTTACTTTCAAACTCAAGATTAAAAAAATGCTTATTGCAGATCACTTCCCAGGTATCACAAGTTACAAAGCATTTCAGCTTTGATGCTATACACGGCTGAGCTAAACATTTAAGCTATACACTCTGAGACGCTCCACAGATATTAGCATTATGTCAATAGGGTTCAGAACGAAAATTGGATTTAGTTGAGCTAGCGTCAAGATGAAGGGTATTTTCTCTCAGTTCTATGGAGGTGATTGGTTCTCCCCTTCCTGAATTGCAGAGCGGCGGTAAGGATCAAATGAGACCATAGGTTGGAACACTGTGTTCAACGTACACAAGTAAAGCTTTGGAGTCAGAAAAATGTGAAATTGAATCCTGGCTTTTCTGTCTCTTAGATGTATGAGCATGGGAATTTAACTAAACTTGCTCAAAGACTTAACTTTTCACTTCCACGTGGGCACAGACTATTGCCTATTTCACAGGTTTCCTGCAAGAATAAAATAGGTTATTGTGTGTAGTACAGCTAGCTGACCTTTGAGCCACACAAGAAGGTAAATACAGCTGGACTTCAGGGACACTCTAGGAGAGGAGAATGAATGAAAGGAGAATATTTATCTAGTGTTCCAGGGTTTGCTCATCTGACCTCTGGGTTCTCACAGAACCCCAGTGAACCTGTGGAGTCAGAGGGGATAAGCCAAAGAGAAAATTACTGTGATAATATTAGAACTACATTAGCTCACGTTCCAAACTCTTGAGAGGTGTGCAGTGATGTTTTATAATTTATCTGGTTTCCCAAAGTGGTTCACATGGAATGCGGCCCTAGTATGTCCTTAAGCAGTTGTATGAATAATTCTTAGAACATTCGTGAATATATGGCTTCCTCACAGTCCAAGCTCTTAAGAGGTATTTTAGTCATGAGGCATGCATCAGGATTCAAAACATCTACATCTTCCTTCTATCATATTTTCAATCAATAAAGCCTCTGGTAGTTTTATTTTCACATAGGTACGGAAATCAGGGCATTGGACCTTATAACCCCACCCAAATCTAGATTAGCAAACCAGTGAATTTATGGAGGTTACTTACAGGAGCATGATAGTCAAAGGCAAGTGTGTCATCAATAGCCCACTCCAGTGTGGATGACAACTCATAAAAGTTGCATCATTGGGGCTTCCTGCATCACTTACAGGCAGCTGAGCTGGTCAGAAAGCTTCCTCTCTCTAGCAAATATTATTGCTTCTATACTCTTGGTGAGGAGCCTTATTAATCTTGTAAATTTCAGGAGGTCCCTGATCCTTTTAAGTTTCATTTACTTCATGTGTTGTATCCAGGCTCTCTCCAGGAGGGAATGAATGCTTCAGCTTGGAGAAAACAGCTTCACAACACATCACATGGCCTCAAAGGAGTGATAATTCCCAAGTTTGAATGTCCCTACCAGCCTTCTGTTTTTGTGTCAGAATTCTAGGACAGAAATATACGTCATCCTTATTTCAACTTAATTTTACAGCTGAGCCACTGTATTCCTTGTGTTCCCAGTGACAGCTAAAGTAGCTCTGCCTATGGGGTAAGAACACAGCTGTGTGCAACCGCATTTGAAGACCACTTGCTTGTAGGATGTTGTATCTGTCAGTTATGTCTTTGACAGAAATTGGAGAGCAGTCAATCAAGGTTAAATCTCCGGCAAGGATGGGAACCTTGGGATTCTGTTTGGCTGCCTGAAAGAAAACCCTCATTTGCTGGTTATTTTCATCTTATTAGGAGTAACTTTGGGAGGATAAAACATATTGTCTCTACCGAGAAGGACATTTTTCTTCTTGTTTGCCAAGGCAAAACAGTATGAATCTAGTTAATCCAAGAAATACATAGAGCTATTTAGTTGTTTGGAAATGAAGAATATAATATCCTTTGAAAATCAAGCTCGCAACGTTCGTGTGTTATAAATAGAATCAGCTGTCTGCAGGAGAAAACCAGTAAAGGTTATAAATTAATAAGAATCCCAATGACATGTATTATGTCTTATTCAGAGAAAGACTATGTAAAGATAAACACATGTATATACACACATATACACACAAATATATTTCACCTAGTTGGTTTATGGATCCATTCTCAGTGAGCCAAAGAAATGTAAATTCATCAGACTATCAATAGGTGACATTTTAGAAGAATTTTGGCCAGAGACAATGGCTTTTATTTTGGCTAATCATTTGTGTCACATGCCATGCATAATTAATATTTTAATACTATTAAAAATGAAGGAAGTTCTGATTTTGATTAGCATAAATTAGGACTGAAATACAGTAAATTAGAAGTTTTTAAAAATACATATTATGATTCTGATAGAGTCTGTAGAATTGAATGCTGATGTCAGATTTTTTTTTTAAATTTTTTTTTTTATTTTGCAATACAATTCAGTTCTACATATCAGCCACGGATTCCCTTGTTCTCCCCCCTCCCACCCCCTCACCTTCCCCCCAGCCCACCCCTCATTCCCACCTCCTCCAGGGCAAAGCCTTCCCCGCGGACTGAGATCAATCTGGTAGACTCAGTCCAGGTAGGTCCAGACCCCTCCTCCCAGGCCGAGCCAAGCAATCCTGCATAGGCCCCAGGTTTCAAACAGCCAACTCATGCAATGAGCACAGGACCTGGTCCCACTGCCTGGATGCCTCCCAAACAGATCAAGCCAATCAACTGTCTCACCCATTCAGAGGGCCTGATCCAGTTGGTGACCCCTCAGCCATTGGTTCATAGTTCATGTGTTTCCATCCCTTTGGCTATTTGTCCCTGTGCTTTATCCAACCTTGGTCTCAACAATTCTTGCTCATATAAACCCTCCTCATTCTCGCTAATTGGACTCCCAGAGATCCACCCGGGGCCTAGCCATGGATCTCTGCATCCAGATCTCTCAGTAGCACGACAGTTGGGGTGTTTGGCCATCCCATCACCAGAGTAGGTCAGTTCAGGCTGTATCTCGACCATTGCCAGCAGTCTGTTGTGGGGGTATCTTTGTGGATTTCTGTGGGCCTCTCTAGCACTTTGCTTCTTCCTATTCTCATGTGGTCTTCATTTACCATGGTCTCCTATTTCTTGTTCTCCCTCTCTGTTGTTGATCCAGCTGGGATCTCCCCCTCCTCCAAGCTCTCTTTCCCTCGACCCTCGCCCTTCACTACCCCCACTCATGTCCAGGCTGTTCATGTAGATCTCATTCCATTTCTCTGTCATTGGGCGATCCCCGTGTCTTTCTTGGGGTCCTGTTTTCCAGGTAGCCTCCCTGGTGATGTGAGTAGCAGTCCAGTCATCCTTGTTCCACATCTAGTATCCTCCTATGAGTGAGTACATACCATGTTTGTCTTTCTGAGTCTGGGTTACCTCACTCAGGATGATTTTTTTCTAGATCCATCCATTTGTCTGCAAAGCTCATGATGTCATTGTTTTTCTCTGCTGAGTATTATTCCATTGTGTATATATACCACATTTTGTTTATCCATTCTTCAGTTGAAGGGCATCTAGGTTGTTTCCATGTTCTGGCTATTACAAACAATGCTGATATGAACATAGCTGAACAAGTGCTCTTGTGGTGTGGTTGAGCATTCCTTGGATATATGCCCAAGAATGGTATAGCTGGATCTTGGGGGAGATGGATTCCCGTCAGATTTTTTAATATGCAAAATTTGTATTTACCTTTAGCTAGTTCCCTAGGAACCTATAAGCTTCTGATGTGTGATATATTATGGGGAAATGAGGATTTCAATGAAGAATCAGACGGGGTATATTTTTGATGGAGGCGCTGGAGTTGAATGAGCCGATTGATAGATACCTCAGCCTGTAGAAGGCATTGTGCTTGAAAATCAGAGAGAACACATAAAAATAAGAATTAATAATAAGACTAGCAAAATCATCCACTCTGGGATTTCAACATATCTCTTATAGTTGGAAAAACAACACACTGGATAAAGGCCGGGAGTGGGAAGTCCTCAGATACACTATTCAGAGCTATGAGGAAAGACTCTTCTTTGCATAATGGAAATCAATATGAACTGTTACATACATTAAGAACAGACTTCTCAAGTTTAAGGCTTGCCACTAAGATTTGCCATGCTTTCTCAAGAAGTATAAAAGAAATCATATAAATTTCAGGAAGTGTTCTTCTATACTTTGCTTGAGATTCGAAACCGAACTAAACATGTAGTGATGTTTTTTAATTTGAAGCTTGATGTTTTTATTTGTTTGTTTTTTGCTGTGTGTGTGTGTGTGTGTGTGTGTGTGTGTGTGTGTGTGTGTACATGCACACATGAGTGCATGTGAATGTGCACCACATGTGTAAGGGTGCCTGGGGTAACCAGAAGAGGGCGTTAGATCTCCTGGATCTAGAGTCACGGATTGTTGTGAGCTGCCTGGCACAGGTGCTGGGAACCGAACTCCCGTCCTCTGGAGGAGCAGCAAGTCCTCTTACCTGCTGAGCCATCTCCCCTGTGCCCGATATAGTACATTATTGAAGACAGGATTTATTTAATTATTTTGATCAAATGCAACTGATTGACTAAGCAAATGCCACATTACTCCCAGGGAAAAACATTATAAATGTTATGGAGATTTACTCACTTTCCCTACTTGCTTAAGCAGTGAGTTGGAAGTTTTGTATATTTCTAGGTAAATATGGGTGTAACAGTCAATATTGATATGATAATCAGCCTTCACTTGATTGGATATTAAGACCACTGCCACTTGTGTTTCTCTTGGTTTTGCTTAGCTAGTATAGAAACTGCCCATTTTTGCTGATGTCAGATTTTTTTTTAATATGCAACATAAGCCATTAATTTTACACAATAGTCTAACCCTGGGTAATGAATTCTTGACACCTGACTTTGGTGTATTTGCTCCAAATAGCAGAATCCTACCGAAACATCTTCCTATTGATCTCAGACATGACCTTAAACTGCTCCCTAGTGTCACACTTGAATCTGCCACTATCAACTGGTTATCATTTCTATATCAGATCAAATTTAGCTTCAATTTCCACAAAGCACAAAATATCCTTGCATTTTTATTTAAGACATGTTCCCTTGAATATTTAATTATTTATCCTATAATTGTGAACAGATGGCAGCCTACAAATTATCCACTTATTTTGTGTGAGAGGAAGTAAGATCTTGCAAATCTCCCCTCCTGGGACAATCAATGCCCAGATCTTTTCCATTTCTCAGTTCTAAGAATGACTTCTTGTGGAACGCCAATGCGGGGCTTATATGTTGGAGGAGAACATCAAATAAATTGAAATAATTAAAGTGATTTGTAAAGGGATAGTAATTTGTAACCATTTTAGGGACTGCTGAGAAATCAGCTTAAATTAATAGCAAAGACACTAGTAAAATGCTGTCTCCCCCCTCCTTGTTGAAAGAATAAAATCTGAGCATTTCATCAAAAATAATTCCAGGAGGGCCAGGATTCTATAGAACTTTGCTATAGGCTTTTTGAAAATTGTTGAGTGGCCAGGTAGACATAGAGTTATAACGCTTTATTCAATCTACAAAGTTTGGAATATTAAAACCAAACCAAACAAAAGACAGAATGACTGGTCAAGGCTGGCGCTGATGCAGAAGCCAAGGGTTCATTACTGATAGGTTTCTATACTAGAGAAACTATGGGCTGCGGAGTGAGGTCCATTTAAAATCCAGAGAGCATATGTCTGTTAATTAGCACTAGTTGGCTTCAACAAATTTAAAACTCTTACTAGCAAAACAGCATGCTAGAAATCAGTAATGGTAAACATGCCTGGTCAGCTTCCATGGAAAGAAGAATGAAAATACCATCATTTGGGCAGAGTCTATGAAAACTGAATGATAAATTGCTGATCATGTGCAAATCTTCCCCTCACTTCCAATGTTTGATCATTGAAATGTAGCATTGTATTCAGAAGGGTGACTACATCTGTAATGTAGTCATTACTCCCAGCTGCTGAACAACTATTGCTCTAGAAACTCAGATAATAGATCCTAAACTCCTGTCAAAACCATGGGTTAATAAGAGCAATGTTTATAATACAACCTAGATGTAGATCCCAATCTGAGAATCACTACAATTATACGAATTTTTTTGCTTAGCTCTGGCTCATTGTACCTAATACAATGCTTTGTCTTAGGGATGAGTTAGTGTGAAGTCTCCTTTACATGTAAGAAAAACATAACTTACCAGATTTAGGTCTATTCCTGTGGATTAATTATCCAGATTCCTTATGTTTCTGGGAAAAGTCACAGTAAGCAATGCCAGACTTTAAAGAGTACTGTTTAATTCAATAACTTATCTAAAAAGGAATTTAAAGCTTATTGTACCATTGGAAAACTTTTTGGCTCACAGTCTGGAAAATTACATGAAATCTTTTTTAATTTAGATAGTCCTGGGGGGTGGGGCGTGAGATATCTCTCAATGTTGTGTTTCCTCCCTTAACTTGGAGATGTTTAATCTTTCTGTCTTTGTGCAGGTCAGTCTCAATGTACTTGCCTTTCTCATTGGTAAATACAAGATGATTCAAACACCAGCCTTCGGTGGTAAGCCATTGATCTAGCGGTATGGTGACCTTGACTTCTCCACTCCCCTGTCTCTGTGAATATCCCCATCTCAGACCCTGACTTCTCTTCCTGCTGCCGCCATAGCAGCTGTATTTGAGTGAATACAGAACACTCTGCAAGAGATGTTGGTGAGGAGAATGCAGCAGAGACAGAGGTAGAAACCATGGCTAAACAATTAGATGGAGCTAATGATGGAGGCAAAAGTTAATCTTTGTTTTCAGGTGCCATACTAGAATCTTACAGTATTACACGTATGTGCACATACATAAACATGCTTATATAAACATAAACATGACAATTTTGCTTTTTGCAAAAATGACAAGAATTAAGCTGCCAGCTGTCACAGCGAGAGCTTTCGTTATGGTTATTCCATTAATTTTACATGATGTACAACAGCAAGTTCATCTGTGTACTGTTAAAGTATTTTTGTAATTAAAACTCCATCACAGTTGTCAGAATAAATGAATAGAGCTCATTCTCCCTTATGTAACATCCTTTGTTTTTAATCTTGCTTTTTTTATTGTTGTTCATTATACATTCATTAAAATACAACTTTATAACCTACACTGAACACAGCTCAGCTTAGTTTGTGGTCTCCAATTTACACTCAATGAATGTTTGCTGAATTCGAATATAAATGATAAGCAAAGCAAATCAAAACAAAACAACCCCCCAGGGTGTCTGATGCTTCACGAAGGCTTCAGGATTAGACAGACACTGTATCCCACATTTCTTCTTCATTTCCTGGTCGAGGTCTCCTGATGTCAATTAGAAATTGGAAGAGAAAGGTGGGAAGACAGGCTTCAGAACTAATGTAAGTCTAATCATGATAAGGGGTGGAAAACAAACAAACAAAAACAGCAGAGCAACTGAACTTTCCAGCTTCCTGAGGGACTGATGTGCTGGGAAATTATAACAGGCAAAGAGACCTGAGTCTACTGCCAAGCTTGGCTGAGCTCACCTCTATCATTAGACTTCAAAAATACCATTGTTAAAATATAGTGACCCTCACCCTGTAAGTCCTGTTTTTTTCCCCTTAATTGGATTTATGTTTCCAGAGAGTATTCTTTGAAAAGCGGATTGTGTTTTACTACTGGAATCCACTTTGGGCAATATAATTATCACAAATCTATTTAGTCTCTTCTTTTTTTACACAGTATGCAGAAAACTGGAATAAAAACAATACCAATGTCATTTCCTAAGAGTTATGGTCAAGAGAAAAGACATCCAGGCCTGGGCCTATTCTTTATTGTTTTCAATTAGTTCAGCAAGAGTCTCCTTCTTCGTTGCTTGGTCTTTGGCCATCACATACTTCCTTAGTTTTTCAAGAGTATATTTTGATTATCTTTTGCCTCATGCAAAATCAATCTTTCCATCTCCATAGGGTCATTATTATATGTTCAGTTATTTCCCATCTCTACTAACAGAACAACAAATAAAACCTTGCTTTGTCTTCATAGATCTCTAAAACCCCTGCAAGCCACATTACTAGAAAAATGTCCATTTAATTTCCTCTCCCCCCTTTTTATCCAATATCTATCTTTATCACCCTACCACATGACTACAGGGAATGTCACAGAGGTCTTTATGCTTCTAAATAGTGTGTGTGTGTGTGTGTGTGTGTGTGTGTGTGTGTGTGTGTGTGTGTGTGTATGTGTGTGGATTGCTTTCTAGAGCAATCTAAGACTTCATCTTGGAATGTTTTCCTATCCCAGCTGTATATCCTCTGGCCTCCTCACACCCACAGGCTAAGCTTCATCAGTTTCCTTTCTTAGGTTCTCCCTCCACCCTAACACTCTTCCTTGGACAATCCCATTCCACATCCATGCTGGGTAAATATTTGAGGAGCTGTCCAGGTAGATGTCACTCAACTTTTATGTAACAGCTGAGAAACTCCAAAGTTGGGGTACTTGATTCTCATGATGGGTGACAAGTATAGCTACTTTTTGCCATTGTCTTTATTAGACTGGAAAATTAATTAAGTTTGTTCTTTGCTTAGAAGGAAGACATTATTTCCATTTTCCCCAGACTGCTTACTCTACAAGGGTCCCAGGGAAGATAGTCTGGAGTTAAAGGATGGTACCTCACAGAATGTGAAGCAACAGAAGAGACCCACAGGGAACTTTCTTCAACACTATGATTGTTAGAAAATGTATGCTATCTCCTCTGCTGGATACTTCCTATTCCCCAGGAATAATTCATTCATTTTTCTCTGTATTCCTTAGGGGCTGGTTTAGACTGGAAATATATCATGTCTCATAGTACATGGCTTGTTTATATCTCCATTGCTCCTGCTGTATGGTGAGATGTTGGTGATCAGGCACCATATCTGTCCATCCCCCATATTCCTGCTCTTACACCCCAGCATCCAGACAAGGATTAAAATAGTGGGTGTAGATATGTGCTGGATGTGATAGCATGCATGTAATACCAACCCTGGGAGGTAGAGAGGAGAGTCAGGAGTTCAAGGCTAGCATGGGCTATGCATCAAGTTCAAGGCCAGTCTGGGCCACACAGCTAGACTCTGTCTGTGTACGTACATACATACATACATACATACATACATGCATACATGCATGCATACTTTTAAAAGGGGCTGGATAATTGGCTCAGTGGTTAAGAGCACTTGTTGCTGCAAATGACCCAGGTTAGATTTCTAGCACCCACATGAAGGCTCACCCTCCTCAGGCACCAGGCACACGTGTCTTATAGAAACCTACATGTAGGTGAAACACTCATATTTATAAAATAATAAAAATAAATCTAAAAATAAAAAATAGTTGGTGTGTGATGGAATTATTTGTAATCAGAAATGTTATGAATGTTGTGATCTGGAAGACTTCTTTTGAGGATATGATGAAAACCTCATAATTTAAAAGGAATAGAGAGAGAGGCATGAGGCTTATTAAGAAAGTAAACATTTGATGTTCAAAATATCAAAAAATGGAGCAAGTGTTCATTCAGTGCTACTTTTCAAAGAAAAATCTGTTTTCATCTCCAGAGTGTAATATTAAATGCTGCATTTAACCCCCAAGGCATTGAGAATTCTGGATAGAGACATACTATTCCCTAGATTCTAATTTATTCTGCTTAGAATGGATATAGAACACAAGTTCTTCTTCTTCTTCTTTTTTTAATTCCTCTTTAGAACTGTCAGAAAATTCTTCAAGAGGCTAAGAGACTGTGTCCCCAGGGGGGTGAAGCAACACCTATATATAGATGCACGTTGGTCCGCACTTGTAACTTGCTTTGGTATCCATGGGGATGACAGCTGTTAAAGAAACGCAAGCTGATATGATGACACAGAGCTGAGCTCTACGGCTTCGCAGTAAGCATTTGGCATCAAGAGAGTTTGATCTGATGGGAAGTGAGGATAAGTTTGTTAGAAGAGTGTTATGTACTTATTCTGACTTTAGATGGTGTCAAATTGTGTCTTAGAAGGGAAGGAGTTTAAGTTAGTGCTGAACATTTATTTCATGGCTTCGATTAGCAGTCACAGGTAGGTACAAGATAAGATTTGTTGATGAGTAAAAGAACAGTTGCTTCCAACAGAGAAGATCCAGGAGGGAAGAGGAAAGAACAAACCAGAGCTGATGCAGTGCAGTGGTCAGAGCCTAGAGTCTGGGGGAAAAAGAATGCGATTGGCTAAAGCTGTAGAGCTATTTCCTAGCTGTATAATGATGACTAAAAGAATTAACACAAGTACACTGCTTAGCCCAGTGTTGACACAGTCAACGATGAATAATTTGCTGTAATACATATGCATTTATTTAGGAAGATTTGCCCCAAAGATTGCCATCTGTTTATCTAATGGCTTACTATAAGTTGATAAAAATGTTTTTCTTTAATTTCAGGCTAAAGCCCTTAGTCTTATTTCTTTCAGCATTCTCCAGAAGTCTGACTTTTGTTCCATCCTGCTTTCTGGCTCTGCTTAAATGAAATTCTGCATTCTATATATTTAGGACAATGAGTGTTTAAGGTGTGTTCTCTGTCGATGGCAGACATAGTAGGAGTCACAAATCTCCACCTATTTCACAGCTTTTCCTTGTCACTCAGAGCAGATTCATTCACTGGATTCTTTGTGCACACAGTGAAGTTTATGTTGCCCTTCAGGCTTTCTTTCTCACAGGGTCCTGCAGAATGCTCTTCCTGCCCCACTTCAGAGCCTACTGAGGGACTAAGGGCCTTCAACACTCCTTCATGCATCCTCTTGCCTGCTGGCTGCTTCTCTCTTTGATGACAGGCTGTACACTGTCTTCCTTTTGAGCCACTCAACGGTCCCCTTTCACTGGAGTAGGAATAGGGCCTCAATGTGAATGCTTTTTAGAGTTCTTGGCATTGAAGCCTGGGGAAGCTGAACTGACACTCAGGTCTCAGTTTTCACACCTGACTGCTCTGCTTGCTCCTGGGAACCATAGCTCTGAAGGTGGGGCTGGGAATCAAGTTAGATCTCAACCTAGGAGAGAAGGTGTGGTGAAAGACTCTCATAATGATGCCAGTCATATTTGGCAAAGGAACAAAAATGTGCCCCGAGGGACAAGCATCCCATGCACAGTGTGATTATTGTTCTAAAACAGCTACCAGGATGTATATGCACAGGAGACACTACTCTTCACACACGCTTTTGTTTCTTAAGTGGGAGCTAATCTGGAAAGCTTAAACCTCACACTTATGCAGGGTGGCAGGTTTTTTTTTTAAAGCTTGGTTTATTTTTATTTTAGGGATATGAGTGTTTTGCCTGCATGCATTTAAGTGAGCCGTATGTGTGACTGGTAACGGTGGAGGTCAGACATAGGCATTGGATCCCCAGTCATGGAGTTATGGATGGTTGTGAGCTGCCATGAGGGTGCTGGGAATCAAACCCAACTCCTCTGCAAGAACAGTAGGTGCTCTTAACCACGGAGTGGTCTCTGCAGTTCCCGATATGGAAGCTTAAAAGAACAGTAAGTGAGAAATCTTTCTTACAACTGATTCACATACAGCATGACAAGACTCAGGAATACAGGATGTGCACCACCTGGACCAAGACAGGAGAATACCAAAGAGGAGGAGACAGACTCAGAATCTGGGAGAGACTGGGGAGGGGAGGGAAGGGAAGAAGTGGAGGGGAGGGGAGGGAAGGGGAAGAGAGGGAAGAGGTGTGTAGGGGAAAGGGAGAAAGAGACACAGAAACACCCCTCAACACACACACACACACACACACACACAGAGAGAGAGAGAGAGAGAGAGAGAGAGAGAGAGAGAGAGAGAGAGAGAGGAAAAGGCAGAAGCTGAAGTCACAATATTAAATATTTCATTAAGGATTCACCACCTAAAAATGTTCATGTATGTGTGTCTTGCTCGCAGATGTCAAATATAAGAGTGAAAGTAGATTTCATATTTAATTTAAAGAGAGGAGACGTGCAGGATGAAGGAAAGGTTAGTGGGAGCTGTAGGAGTTTCTGAGTTTAAACCAACCTTCATGATTATGTATGTGCACTGTTATTTCTAGTCTTCTCAGAAAACATATGCAGGAAAATTCCCTGACAATGCTTCTGTAGATTGTGGCTTTCTTCCGTGTGCATCTCCTCCACCCTCCTTATTTTTTAATTGTGTTTACACAAAGTAGGCTTTAATTTCTGCCTAGGGCAACACGATTCCCTGCCTCATCCACATTTCGAAAAATATAAACTAGCGAAGGGTGGGAGGATATTGTGCTAACCTTCCAAATCCTGTCGACACATTCCCTTCCTAAACTAGCTGGCCACCTGCCTAACAGGAAAGCCACCAGGGGAAGGAACCCAGTGGGACATTCAATCCTGCTACCCTGCGATGCTCTTCTCCTGAAGAGAGTGAAATGTACAGGTCAAAATGTGAGACTTCTCAGCGTGGTATGTTTAATCTTAGAGCTAAAAGTTCTGTAGATTGAGGAAGTGAAGCAAGTCTTCACTTTGCCATGTTATGTCCTGGGATGATTCTTGCTCTCCAAACACTCATCTGGTCCTCAAAATAATATTACAGGGCTTGCAGATGAGAAAAATGGATACTCAATTCTGTGAGTCCAGGTAACTTGTCCTGAAGGAGTATGTTACAAAAGGAAATTGAAAACCAGTTTGACCTAAGCCTCAAATTGTATATTGTACTTCCAAACTTGCTATGGTGATAAAGAAATATTGGGAAGAAATCAGAAATGGCAAGGTCCAGAAATCATTGCTGATTTTCTGCCCTATAAACTCAGTCAGAATGAAGATGAAAACAAATAAATAAAAAATATAGCCACCCAAGGCATTTGGAACCTAGAATTTTGAGATAGTTCTGAAGGAAGCTGTGTGGGTCTGAAAAGGCTATTTGCTGTTTCTTTTGCTAATGGCACATTGCTGCTGAAATGAAGATATAAATTTTGGAAAACATAGAAAATCACATAAAATTAGTAATCCCACTGTATTAATTTGTAGGTGTTGTGAGTCACCCAAAACCAAATGAATTTACAGTCTAGAAACCCAACTTCCCTTTAGCATAAGAACTCTAAGGGTGTTTCAGATAAAGTCCGTGATTGGTTACCTTCAGTGGCTTCAGAATTTGTTTTTGCTATTACCATTCTAGCCATCTGGAATAGAAGACAGAAACTGCAAAAGCATCATGGACAAGCATCCTTCCCACTGTCTTCTGTTGTCTATCTAAATAGCAAAGCCCTTCAGGTGCAGAGAAATAGTTCCCAGATGACCTGTTCATCTAGTCTATTCAAGTGACTATAAGAAAACACCTTAGACTGGGGTGTTTATAAGTCATGGAAGTGAGTTCTCATAGTTTTAGAAGCTAGGAAGTCCATAGAGGGGCCATGGGATCATGGGAAAGCTTACTATTACCATTCTATTAACAAACATAGCAATAAAATGACTCCTAATGTTAGACTGCTATACCCATCAATTAGTACCTTGCTCAAAGCTCATCAAAGAAGCGTTTTCTTGCAGTAAATGGGAATTAACAAAGGCCCACATCTAGACAATGTGCAGAGAGTGAGAGACCTGGGAACGTCAGTCCTCAGTGGGATGTTCTCATCAAACCCCTTCCCTCAGGGCTCAGGGGTTCGGCCAACATAGAACAAACCCCATGTTTTGTGTTTTGTTTTTGTTTTTTTCATATACTTTTTTGTTTCATTTTGTCATTTTATTTTGTCTTTTTGGTCTTTTGATTCTTAGTTTTAATTTTTGTTTCTGTGGGGTTTTTTTTAGCGAGAAAGATCATAAATTTGGGGTGTAAGAAGGTGGGGAGGATGTGAGAGAAGTTGTATATTGTATGTGAAGAATGTTAAAGAAAAGAAATAAGGCAGCAAGTCCAAAATCAAGGTCTCAGCCAGCTCTCTGTTTTCACTATGGAGCCTTCTTGTTCTATCTCCTGTGGTGAAAGGGTCAGGTCAGTCCCCTCACTTTCTTTTTATATCCCCCATATATGAGAACAGAGATCTCATGACTTAATTATGCCTCAAAGTCCCCCACCTCATAATGCTGTCTCAGTAACTGTTAAGCCTCAATGTAAGACTTTTGGGGGAACACCAACCTTTGGACCACAACAAGTTGAATGGATTTCAAAGGTAAATTGTGTCCACCTATAGATTACTCCTTTATTCTAGATTCATAATTAATCTTTTAAAATTAACTAATTAAATTGTGTGTGTATGTGTGTGTGTGTGTGTGCACACGCATGCTACACACTTTAAAAACAGAATTAGAACAGCATACTTACCGTCTCACAACATGCTGTTTACACCAATCAAATATATTGGCAGTTTTACTCCAAGTCATTAAAAAAGTCTATGTCACTTAAATATGGCAAGGCATGCAACATACTTTACTCGGCCAATCAGTTGTTAGTAGTTTACTAATGTAAAAGAGAAATGAGTGACTTCACATAAAAATCTATGCACACCAAAACATTTAGAGGGTCAGTGGATAAGAAGTTGCTAATGGATATTCCAAATGTATTCTAGAAAGGTCCACTCGCCTATCTGCAATCCATAAAGTAAGTGATCAAGGTCATAGAAGAAATACCTATCCATGGCCACTTTGGTACAATTCTGTTACTCTTGAGATGGAACAGACCAAGGTGACTCTTACTGTGGGAATGAAGGTCAATTCCAAGTTTGTGTTTATTCCGCTGTCACTCCCATGGGAAGAAAACAGTCCACTGACCTGTGAGTTTGCGCTTGCCATGTGAGCAGAGCTTGACTGCGCAGGATCCCATGTCACTCAGACACAGCCATGCATGCTGAGTAGTGTTTGTTTACTTCAACGACAAAGGGGCAAATCTATGTCCCGTCACCTGCTTAGCTCTCTCAACCCCAGCCCAGCCCATATCAGTCCCATGTATGTGAACTCAGCATCTTACTCTTGTATGCCACTGAAATTTAGTGGCTGTTTACCGTGCAAAACACTTCAGTGGTAACTGGTAATTGGTAACTAGAAATCAGCCTTGTGTTGAACCCACAGAGCATGGAGGGCAGGCTGACCCCTTCCCTGCTCTTGGAAGCATTCTTCTGATCTTTTCTGGGTAAGCGACTGCCCTTGAAGTTCCAGGTGTCAGCAAGCGGAGGAGCTGAACTTATTAAACTTTTCACCTTTCTTGTGCCATTTTGGTCTCACATGCTTTTCCATTTTTACTTTCCCTTCATTCTAGACCTCATTCCCAGCCCAGTGCAAGAGGCTAATGGACTGTAGAACGGCTCTTGGCTTCGAAAATGTCAGACTGTAATGAGAAAGGGAAAACAATTATTAACAGAGCCAGTTGCGGATGCCCACGGGGTATCATCTTCTTACCCCCTGCCTTGTATGTGCAGGGCTGTGAGATTATTAGCAGAGCCTAAATGGAAAATACTACTGCAGCAGAGAAGCTTTGGTAGTTTCTGAAATGTTTGCTAAAAAGCCCTAATTTACTAAAAAAGATTAAAGCAACAATGAAGACCATGTACACTCTCATGAAAAATTCCAAACACCTACTTCATTTAGGGACTTCTCATGACCTCACTTTAGGGGCAAAATTTGGCATTTCAAATGTTTTACTATGGCATAGAATAATTATTACTGTATTTTTTATTGTATGAGGGTATCATTGACTTTGACCATATTCATCTTTCATTACTTTCTCCTGTTCCCCTTTGCCTTTATCAAATAATCCCCTCTTCCCCTGTACTTGCTTGTGATATGATGTGATGTGATGTGATGTGTGTGTGTGTGTGTGTGTGTGTGTGTGTGTGTGTGTGTGTATGTGTGTTTCTGTGTAGTTTAGAGTCCTCAAAGGAGAGAAAAAGTGCAATATTTGTCATTTTCTTCAGGCTTCTTTTGCTCACTATGATCCATGTTTTTGAGTGCACAGTTGTAGCAGAAGCTGAGCCATAAGCTCTTAGCCTCCCTAGGATCTTAGGTTCTTAGGAGCAGCAAGTCTCACTGTGGATGAGAGATTTTCAGTTTTGTCTCCCCTCGCAGGTGTATAATCAGGAAGGCTATGATCTCATGGTCCCAATCCTTCTCAGAAAGTTCCGGGGCAGGCCTCAGCATCAGACAGTCCCAGATAGCAGTCACTAAGTGATCTCTTTGAAGACCTTTAAAACATTTCATCTCCATTGTTCTTCTGTACTAGGGCTAATGGTATTTGCCTTTCCCAGATCCCACTCTGCTGTGGATGTTGTTTTACCTGCTGAAGGCTGTCTTGCTCTTCCGAGGGCTATAACTATTCCTGCTAGTCCATGTAACATCAATGCTCACCCTGGAGAGGGGGAAATTCATCCTTGACCTCTATTCTAGTGACTTTATGATTCCTTATGTTTCAGGGGCATGACTCACTAAGCTCTGCCTGATTCAGTGTCTGTCTGCTTCTTGCAGGTGTCTGGATTTAACACAGGGAACTTCACTCTAAGCAAGCTTAACAATGGCAAGGTCTTATTGATTAAGACTCCTGGCAACCTACTTAGAGATCCCACAATTCCACCATTGCTAGGCTGAGCATACTGAGCCAGCTGCTTACTTACAGGGCTGTATTTACACGTGAAAAGTGGACATTATGGGGCAGAGAACAAACACAATCACAAGTTTTAGTTGGGCTATTCAGTGTGGATTTGTGATGTCCAGGCAATGGGGACCCACAAACAGGTGCTGGTGAAATTGCAAAGCAAGTGTGTTCTTGAGAAATTTGCCAGATTCAGAAACATTATCACACCTGCAATCATATCAAATCATATAAGAAAGAATGTAATTAAGTGCTAAGTGCATGGAAAAGTCTATAAAAAGGTGTTTTCTGATTCTCTAGCACTGTGTCCGCTTTCCTGCATTATGAAGAAACAAGTCAAAACAAATCAACACTCCAGACAAATGGAGAACTTGATGGCATCGCTCCACTTTACCGAAATTCTGCCCTTTCCCCGATCAGGGTTAATTTTACTATCTTTCCCTCTTGCTCACCTTTCTTTCTTCTCTCCCTCCCTTTACCTTTTAAAAATACCCAGCAGTTAAGCATAACAAATGCAGAACAATTAAATAGGAAAGTGGGCAAAGCTGCTTCCCTTATTTTAGAGCCTGACAAGATGTGTTAGCTTTTACATTTTGAGCTCTGTAGGATGCCAGGCACTCAGAGAAGGGGTGGCTTCTATCTTTATGATGCTTAGCTGCACAGGCATCCTATTGGGATGAAATCATCTTTGTTTCTATTTTTTACAAATTATTTAGATTTTTGTCAAGGTCTTCAAAATCCCTCTAAGAAGCAACGGTCCTCTAGTTTCCTTTGGCAAACCCTGGGCAGCCTACTGCAGAAGCAAGATGCTTCTGACTGCAGAGGGGCCCTTGTGTGTGAGCGTGTGTGCAGTCAAGCTTCACAATGTGCCTGTCACTCAAGAGCCCATCACAGCCTTTCCCCCCAGGCTCTCCGGGGACTCGGCAGTGGGAGAGCAGGTGCCCCACGGTCCCATGCCACTTGTCATCACTATCAGAGTTTCTGATGTGTCCGTTTTTGTGAGCCAGTAGCTGCCTTGACTACCTGTGGGATCGTGTGGGAAAGCTTTAAAAAATACCAAGACCCAGCTCAAGATTTTGATTTAATGGTGGAATGACACAGGCTGGATATTGATCTTTAAAGATTTCCTGTGTGCTTCCAACATGCAGCGAGTTTGAGTGATGTGGGGAGGAGGAGGAGAGGGGGGGGAGGTGGTGGCGGCGGCGGCTTGAGACTATTGTGGGAGTTAAAAGGCAGGTAAGTTTGAAATAGGAGAACTTCAAAGAGAATCACATGCCACATTCACACATTCAAAGCAACTTCCCACTCTGGAATTGTCACGAGGACCCTCTTCCATCCTCTTGAACTTCTACAGGGGACCGAAATCTGTGCCTGCACTTAGAGACGAGCTTTGACTATAGAGAAGTGACCGGGTTGAGGTTTCATTATAATATAGAATATATATATTCTTGCAATGAGAGTGGTTATGAAATATGAGCATTTTCTACCTGCTCCATTCTCCACCCAGCTCTAGAATTACCTTCAAGAAATGTAAGTCAGGTCCGTTGTTTTCTCCATCACCTCAGTCATTTCCCGTGAGAATACAGTGCAAATTCATTTTCTTTTAGGGCACTAGAAGCTGAATCCAGGGTCTTGTGCATGATAGACAACCACTGAGATACGATCCCAGCTCCTTACATTTTAAATTCTTTTTTTTTTTGAGACAGAGTCTCTTTATTATGTAGTCCCTGTGGTCCTAGAACTTGCTAAGTAGACAAGGGTGGCTGCAAACTTATAGAGATCTGCCTATCACTGCCATCGGAGCCCTGGAATTAAAGGTGCAAGCTTACCATGCCTGGCTCAATTTTAAACTCGTAGCAGTCTCTTTGGCTTCCATGCCCACCCAGGGATATGGCCTCTCCTCATCACACTGACTTCATCTTATACTGTTCTCTCTTGCAACACACAAGAGCACGCAGGCATTCTTTTTATACTCCCAGTTCACTAAATATGTTTCCCACTTCAGACCTTTGAATTTTCTCATTACCTTTGATTGGAAAAGTCACTCCCTCAAACATCAGTATCACAATGTCCTTCTTTTTATTCAGTTCTCAGTGTAAATGTCAAATCTTCAGAGAGCCCTTCCCTCCCACCCTATCTATTCCACTCACCCTCTCTCATGCCCCATCTGTTAATTCCACAATGCCCACTGCTATCCAAATTAATATGTTCTCTGTCACATGTATTGCTCATCTCCTTTCTGCCAGGAAGGTGAGCTTCTCGAGACTAAGACCCTGATTGGTGATGATCACATCACTATCATGTCCCTAGTAGCTGGCATAGTGACTTTTGATACCTTCTAGGCACACAGTAATCACTGCTGGAAATTACTGGGAGAGAAAGCAGAGAGGAGAGGAGAAGGTAATGACCCATTCATAATCTTTTCCTATTCCCAGCATTCCAAGGATGCACTGAGTATCTGGCACATGTGGTCCCCTTGTTTCTTTTCAGAATCGGTAGAGTCTGGGTGAGATTGAGAAGCAAGCCAGTATATCCACAGTCTTAATTGCTCCTTTCCTAATGTTAATACCCAACAATTTTAGTGGCAATTTGAGCTGCAGCCTTTATGAGTAGGAGCCAGGATCTCAATGAGAACCAGGGGAAGCAGTAATCATCAGCAAGCCTTAGTCAAATTTAAATATAGAGCTGGCAGCAGAATGTGAATCCAGTAATGAAGCGTGGAGATATTTCAGTGGTGCATTGGGTAGGTTATTGGGCCTCTATATGTCCAAAATGTATGTATGCAAGCTTTCTGAAATGAGAACTTAGGGCAAAAAGGAATCCTGTCTGTATGTTACACAAATACAAGGTAATGGTTCTTATTTATTCAGTGCATAAGTGTGTGCCAGTACTCGGCCGGCTTCCCAATACAGTATCTGAGACTTAACTCCATAGGGAAGAGGATGGAAAAAGAATCTGTTCAATTCAAGCTGCACGAATCAAGGGAAGAATCTGTGATATTCCCCAGGCAGTGTTCTGAACCATGCAGACAGAATAGAAGCATCTATAAAAGAAGCTGGTCAATGAAAGGGTCCAAAGGCCATACAAGCACAGCATTGGTTGTAAATTCAGTACCTTCCTGTCTGTCTTTCTCCCCTCCTGTAGTTTGGGGTTCACTAAGAAACTGAGACCAGAGTAGAAAAAAAAAGGCAAGCTTGTTTAATAATGTGCAAAAGCAATATGGTCATGGTAGCAACAGAACCTCTTCTGTAAGATGATGGGCAGTGTTGGTCTCCATTTTGGAGCAGTCCTTGTGTGGTTTAGCATGAGGCACTATGCATCCAATATCTAACCATATAAACAAGGACAGTCCTGATTGGTCAATGTTGGATCCTATGAAAGAGCCTTGGGCTTGCTGAGAAGTAGCTCTATCTGAAGTAGCTGCACTCAGTTACATCAGCTTACTTTTCCCAGAGCCATGGTTTTTCTGTTTGGGTCCACATTTGGATCAGGCTTGCATTGTGGACCTGCTCCTCTTCTGTCCACAGCTCCTCTAGACCTCTCCAATCACTACAGGTTATGCACGCCTCTTTGAGTTCAAGCTCAAGTCGTCACCTGGACCTTCCAGTTGCAAGGCCCTATACTTAAAATTTAAATAGTAAACTCTGAAGAAATATTCTAATTCAACAGCCAGAATAGCTGGTGCATGCTGGAGTCAACTTTTCAAATCCTGGAATTTATGAATGTTTAAGTGGTTTAATTTCTTCCCATAGATAAATAGTTCTACCTGAAAATCTTGAGTATCCCACACATACAGATGGCTTAGTCAGTCTGTGGTAGTTTTTCTTTCTTCCTTTTTTTTTTTTTAACCTTCTTCCTTTGCTTGGGGGAACTGGACAATACTGTACACCAGGTGGGAACAATGAACTATCAGGATTGCTATATCTGGGGAATCATCTGGCCTAAAATGCCTCACCACCTCCTCAGTCATCCCTCCTCCTGGAAGAGGAGGTGGAATAGGGATGGAGCCACATTTTATATTCCATTTGCTGCCTTCTGTTCTTGTCATCTCTGCTTTTGCATCTGCCTCCACGGAGGGTTGCAAATGCACACAGGAGAAGGCTTAATGTGATTCTGGGTGTCCTGGGAAGGACAGTCTGCCAGGCACAGATGCCACCAGCCTGCTTGCTGTGGACGCCCTATACTACACCACTGGTTACTGTGGGTTTGTTTGTGATTTAATTTAGTGTAGCAATTAATATCTTCATTAAGGAAATAGGAGCATTGAGGGGAGAAGAAAATGAGGGGGGTGGACTTCAGCTAAGGTATTGCTCTTCTAAGGGCAACTCCAAAGTACAGCCCCAAAGCTTGAGATTTGAAGATAAGGTCGAGGACCAGAAAGGCAGAGGGAGATGCCTATTGTGAAGTCATTAAGGAGGATATCATGTTCTTTTCTCCCAGGGAGGACCTCATTCTTTTCTCTCAAAGAGGACTACATCCTTTACCCTCGGGGAGGATTGCATCCTTTCCCTCGGGGAGAACTGCATCCTTTCCCTCAGGGAGGACCACATCCTTTTCCCTCAAGGAGAACTACATCCTTTCCCTTGGGGATGACCACATTTTTTTTCCTCAGGGATGACCACATCCTTTTCCTTCAGGGAGAACTGTATCCTTTTCCCTCAGGGAGGACTACATCCTTTCTCTCAGGGAGGATCACATCCTTTTCCCTCAGGGAGGACCACATCCTTTTATCTCACCAATTTTTGGGGAACTTACCCTTCCATCCTTCTCAAGTCTCCAGTCTTCTTGCTACAACCTCCCAAGGTAAGACCCTGGCGTTTCCTATCTTAAATCCTAGTGACCTCCCCTTTGGTCCTGCTTCTCCAATCAATGTTACATGCTTTCCCATGTCCTCATGGCCTTTCATGCATTCTCACTAACTGAAATCAACATCTTTATTGAGCTTTTACAGTTTCCTATAAATTATCTGCAATCCTCATAATAACCCTGTCATCATCCACTCAGGAAATAATATGTCTTACATTTGAATCCAGGCCTGCTGATCCCCACAGCCTTGCTCTTCATTATTGTTCTTCTAGCCTGTTCTTGACACCTCATCCATCCAACCCCCTTGCTAATTTAACTGTTCATGTGCCACCAACTTCTATAGACTTTAAGTATTGAAGTTAGGATTCAGCTTCTCTCTTTTGAATACACACTCAATGTATCAGAATCTACAAGAACTATCTGTTTTAGGTGATAAAGCTAGTCATTAGCTCTCTTTTATTATAATTAAAAATGATTTACTTATGTTACATGTATGTGTGCTTTATCTGCATGTGTGTCTGTGCACCATGTGTGTATGGCATGCTGGGACTAGAAAAGGGCATTGGATCCCCTAGAACTGGAGTGACATATGGTTCTGAGCTGCCACGGTGTGCCGGGAACCAAACTTGGCTCTGCTGCAAGAGTTAAGAGTTCTCTTAACTGCTGAGACATTTCTCCAGATGCAACAATTATAGTTTCTTGAAATATATTTAGGAAAAGTTGATTATATGATAAATACTGGATATGTCATTTAAGCAAAAGATAAAAATCAGTGTTACTTTTTGGTGGACAGCATCAGCAGCTAACAGAGCTGTGAGTGTGCCAGGGGCCATCCTGAGAGTTAGTCTGTATTTGTTCATGAACACCTTTGAACAACCACAGAAGTGTCTGCTCTTACTACACCATCAGCATTCACATGAAAAGCCATGGTGTTTGGCATTTTTGGACAAATCGTAATGCTAGCAGGGAACAGAGTTAGAGGTGGAGTAATAGTCTTGAATCCTTAGCCAGTGTTTGGTGCCTTCATTTCAAATGATACATGAGCCAAACCCTGGGAACCAAGGAATGACAGACTTCCTGGGACTCTACATGGGTATACCACCTTATTCCTACATTATTCTGAACTGAGCCTCTGGGGTTCCTGGAGAAACAGTGCTCTCATACATGTTTCATTTACTACTCCACAAGAAACAGAATCTGATTGAAATAGTTTTCAAACTTGGCTTTATATTGGAATTCCCACAGGGATTTTGGGAATACTGATGCCTGGGCCCTCTACCAGGAGACTCTGAGTAAATTAATCAAAGAGGTGACTGGATATTAGGATTTTAAATATCTTTTCAGTGAATGAATTTAATGAGCAGCAAAGTTTGAGGATTATTTACCCAGGATGACAATTCTCCAAATGTGATCCAAGGCCTTCAGGATGGTCCTGCTGGGGTCCTACGACATCAAGACTATTAGCAATAATGAAGTGCTTGGGCTGGTTTTCCTCTCATGCTGTCAAATTAGCGGTTAATAAAAACACTGGTGCTATAGCAGGAGTCCAGGCAGCACTGTGAAATTCATAGAGACTTTGAACTTTTGATTGCTATACGCTGTATATAAAAAGAAATCAGCGACAGCAGATGACGCCATCATTGAAGAAATAATTAATTTTATTTAAACTTAAACTGAATAATTATTAAATTTTAAGGTTTTTTTTTTTAACATCTTTTGTGTGTATGTTTATCACATGCATGCAGTGCCCACAGAGCTCAGGAGATGGCATAGAATCCCCTGGAATTGAAGTTACTGATGGTTGCTGGTCGCCATGTGGGTGTTGGGAACCAAACCCAGGTCATCTGTAAGAACAAGAGCTCTTAACCACTGAGCCAGCTCTTCGGCCCCATGATGATGCAGCACTTTTTTTTTTTTTTTACTTGAAAGTTGGTTGCCATATAAATTATAGTTTAGATTTGGGTATTTAGCAGATTTGTTTCTAAAATAAACAAAGTAAGCCTTCGTCTTAATGAAAAATAACTGACAATGTTCTTATTTGTTGCCAATGATAAGCTGTTCAACTTTTATGTGAAAATTAGGATTCCCATGGCTTGGCTCCTTTGTCATCCTTAATGCTAGTTCCAAAAGGAAGGTGGAAATATTTAAAGGGGGGTTGCTGATAGTAGATAATGGTATGTTGTTACCACCTGGAAGATATTCATGTGTCAAGGAATTAACATTTCTCACATGTTCAGTCCATGACATTGGAGAGTCGGCCTGGGTGTGTGACCCACTCAGCATTCAGAAGATACTTGTAGATTTTAATGTAATTGAGCATGATGAGCTCAATGACATGTTTTCAGATGCTACATGCAGCTAGCCTATAAGAAGGTCACCATCTGGTGAGTTTGTGGGTACAACTAAATAAAACTAAAAATAAAATAATAAAAGCAAAAAATTAAAATTAAAATTAAATTAATTTAAAATAATATTAAAATACTTTCTTAGTAATACATTTGTAAGAAAATATATTCTTTATATTCTTCAACTAAATGACATATCCTAGTAGATTGACTATAGAAGCAGATTTGACAATCTAAATGCTTTCTTTTAAGTCAATCATGAAAGAGAATTATAAATATGCAACGTATCATTTTCCTCAACAATTTTTGATGTGGGATATTGTGCTATTTTTATTGTTTTAAAAATGTTTAAAATGTTAACACGTAATATATTTATTATTTAACTGAATAAACAAATAGATTAAAGTGATCAATTTGTTTTAGGTTTTAGCAAAGTTGGTCCTGGTAGACATAGCCCACATGAATTTTCAGTGTTCTTCCAGTACTTTCTACTCCAGGGTCAATGGGTTCTCCCTAGAAGAGAGAATAAAGGAGGCCCGTGAACAGCCTGGGGCGGTAACTAGAAAGTCTGTCAACTTTCTCCTGAGAGAGACTGGTGAATAAGGCCACCCTGCTTCACTGCCACTGGGATTTCTCACTCTGAAGTGCTTCCTTCCTCTCTGAAACTTAGATTCTTTTACTGCCTCATCCGAGCTTATTGAATGTCTTTGTGCTCTTCTTTATCTGATCGGGACTTGAGTTGTTTTTAGCAGTGGGATTTTTTTTTTTTCAGTCTTGTGTTACAGAGGATGAGGACACACAGTGGAATCAGTATTTCCAATACCACATCCTTCTGCTATGACTTATCTGAGCACCCATGCCAATACTGCCAGCGTATTGAGTATTTTTACTCCAGAGACTACTAACCAGGCTGCTAACTAAAACTTCTTGCTTCAGGTGCAAATGCTGATTTCATCAGGGATCAAAATCTAGTTCTGTATTAGACCTCTGCTTATTACACTGAACACCGGCCTGAGAAAGTTTAGTCTGTTGCTGTGGGAGCCTCCATCTCTAACTCCCTTCTCCGTGCACTGCCCTCCACGGGGAGGAGTCCTGAGAGTATCATGTTTCATTTAATTCCTGTCTCTGAAACTGCTCCATCTGGATTGCTTCAGTGGTACCACACATTTCTCTGCTCTTCCAGCTTTCTTCCCAAGCAGTGTTGGGCCAGGCATGAGAAAGACAGCATTGGGTCTTCTTGGGGCTCTAGCAGCGTTCTCCCAAACATTCTCTATTTTATTTGAAATCGATTGCTCTCCTGATTTTACCTTGCTTAAATGCTCCATTTGTTATTTTATGCTAAACTCACAAGCACTCTGACAGGATATTATATGTAGTCTATATATCAACAAACATGCTATTCTGTTGGCAGAAGCTGTGAGGTCAACAAGGAGGTATTACTGCTCTCTAGCTTTGAGGTCAACTATAAGTATTCTGGGGGCCGGGGAATGTGCCATGTACATCAACTTTTTATCATGTAAAATTCAGTGTTCACTAATTCTTCTGTGTCCTCAAACTCCCTGTGGCCTAACTTGAGATAGTTTATATGAGACATCAGGCATCTTATAAATCAGCTAAAAATCTGCATATCTGAGAAGCACAGTCATGAGGACATAGCTGTCCAGTACCTTAGAGCCCACCTTTCTGGTCTTCCGGGTGATTGTTGGCACTGTCCGTTTATGAACACTGAGTTCCTCAGAGGGACCATCACACCACCGTCTCTCTCCTTTGCAACTGAGAAGCTAAGTTTTAGTTTTTTCCCTAGGTCAAGAGTTCTGCATGACACCTCATCGTGGTCTTTTTATTGAATAAGATTGGACTATCCCAGTGGATTGGACTGTCCTTTACTCCAGCTCAACACCCAGCTTTCACATACGTGGTGGCAGCAGTGGGGACTCCCAGGCCGTCTTGCTGATTTTAAGTCTTTCCAGGCAACGTTTTCTAGCCTTGTCTTCACTTTTAGTCTTTCAGTCTACCTTCTCTTTTCTTAGGTTAGATAGGAGAGGGACTAAATCTCATTGTATGATTTAGATAAAAAACTCCCAAACCACAGTGCCTTATAATAAATTGTGGTTGTACTCTCATAGTTCCTATGTAATTCTGTACCATGTGGTGACTCAGGAACCCATGGTGCTCTGCCTTCCACACAAAACACATCAGTAGGAATTATTCACACGACCCTACAGGGGACTAAGCAACCTGGGAAATGCAGTTATCAGTTGGTCATCCATTCTCCAGTGCTGTCGCTAGAATGTCAGAATTCTCTCAAATCCGCGTGTTGGGAAGTACATAACTTATGTGATAGTAGTAAGAGGTGTGGCTTTTTAGAAGTGGCCATGTCATGTGGGTTCAAGTCTTATGAATAGGCTCGGTGCCCCTACAGGACAGACGGAGAGCAACCCACTCCCACACCATGTGAAGAGGCAGCAATTAAATGTCGTCAATTGCAAAGAGTAAGCTCCTCCAGACCCTGGAGTTTTCCAGGCCTTCATCTTGTTTTTTTTCTTTTCCAGTCTCCAGAATGCTTAACAATGATTCCTGTTGCTTATAAATAATTGAGTCCTAGGTATTTTGTTGTAGCAATTGACATATAATATAGTTTGTAATAACTTGATAGCAGAGATGGGTAAGTACATTTACATCATGATAAGATACAAATAAAATGTGTGGTTTTAGTCATTTGTAGGTACACACTTCAACCGTTAAACATTAAGCAGTTTTATATCGGTGTACAGCCATCACCAACGTCCATCCTTAGAGCTTATTTTGTGTTCCTAAAACAGAAATCTTTACTCATTAAATCGTGGTTCCATACTCACCCCAACCCTATTCCCTAGAAAGCACCACTCTATTCCCATATCTAGGAACTCAACTAGTAACATATGTAAGTAAAGTCTGATAGTGTTGGTCCTTCTGGGATGGGCTTATTTAAGATAGTGTAATGTCTGCATTTCCTTCATGTTGTAGCATGTGTCAGAATCTCTGATTTTAAGGGTGGACTATAATATATATAAATTAGATAACACACACATGAGAGAGAGGGGGTTATTATCCATTCCACCAATGGACACCTGGTTTGCTCACATCTTTTGGTTTTTACAACATCCTTATCATTGTAGGTGTACAAATATCTCTTTAAGTTATGTTTTATTTCTTCTGGTTATCTACCCAGAATGTACTTTGTTGAGCCACATGGTAATTCTATTTTTAATTTTTTGAAGAAAGAAAATATTGTTTCCATAGTAGCTAAAACTTTTCATATTGGGTGCCTAGTTTTTGTGAACGGTTAGCTATCTCTGAAACATCACTCTGCTGCCAATTAGCTCTGTGACCTTGTGCAACCTAATTAGTGCCCGTGAATCTTATTTTTCTTGGTCAGAAAACAGAGCTAACTGGGCATGGTGTTGTATTCTTTTGATCTCAGCATTAAAGAGGCAGAGGATCTCTGTGAGTTCGAGGTCAGCCTGGTCTATTCTCATTAGGCTCAAATTAGATGATGTATGCAAAGTCCTTAGCATGGTAACTGATAGAAACAGGTAGTTAATGTACTAACTACCTTTTATTTTTCCCTCATCTGCTTGCATACCCTGATCACCATATATTCTATTCTTTCATTCAACACTGCCTTGAGGTTGAGCTGGTGAAAGTCAAGTACTCCTATATTAATGGTTATCCTCTCCAAGCACTCCAGAATCCCAGATCTGGGACTGAGTTATGTCAGGAGGAGAACGTGGTTCTCAGATGTCAAGAGTTCCAGCAGTTTCACGCCTTCATTTGCACCATGGCATGGATACCTTCTGTGCTGGCTAGATTAATGTCAACATGACACAAGCCAGAGTCATTTAGGAAGAGGGACTCTCAATTGAGAGAATAGTCCCATCAGATTGGCCTGTAGGCAAGACTATAGTGCATTTTCTTCATTAGAGATTGATGGGGAAGGGCAAATCCCATGGTGGGTGGTGCCATCCTTGGGCAGGTGGTCCTGGGTTCTATAAGAAAGCAGGCTGAGCAAGCCATAGAAAACAAGCCTGTAAGCAGCACCCCTCCATGGCCTCTGCATCAGCTCCTGCCTCTAGGTTCCTGCCCTATTTGAGCTCCTGCCCTGACTTTTTTAGTGATGGACTGCAATGTGGAACTAACTGTAAGTTGAAATAAACTGATTCTTTGTCGTCACTTTTGGTTCTGATGTGCTAACACAGCAATAGAAACCTGAAATAAGACACCTTTTATGCTTAAGTAGGTGCTGGTTACTAGGGGGGAAACTACTGTATGGACTGGAGAGATGGCTCAGTAGGAAGAGCATGTGGTGCCCAAGTTTGAGGACCAGGGTTCAGATCCCCAGAATCCACTTCAAGCCAGGTGAAGTAGCACACATGTATAATCTCAGGATTTCTGCAGCAATATGGGAGACAGAGACAGGAGAATCCCCAGAAGCTACAGACCAGCTAGCCTGGTGGCAAACAAGTCCTACCCCAAACAAGGGTAGAAGGTAAGAACCAATGTTTGTGGTTGTCCTCTGACATCCACACATACCATGGCATCTGCTGCCAGCACTTAAAAAACATGCACATGTGTAGCATGCTTCCATCATACATGCAAAAATATTTAAAAAGTTACTCCACTACTCAATGATCAAGTCATAGTCTCTCTCTGTCTCTCTGTCTGTCTGTCTCTGTCTCTGTCTCTGTCTGTCTCTATCTCTCTATGTCTCTCTCTCTCTCTACTTATGTGTAGGGGGTGTGTCTGTTCACAGAGCGTATCTGCATGTGGAGACCACAGGACAAACTCCAGTCTTGTTCCTGAGTTTCCATCCACTTCGTTTTTTCAGACAGATCCTCTTACTGGGACTAGCAACTCACCAAACTGGCTGGTCAGCAAGCCTCGGGATTTGTCTGTCTCCACTATCTCAGTACTAGTATTCCAAGCATATGCCATGAATGCAGCTTTTTTTTTTTTTTTTTTTTTTTTTTTTTTTTTTTTTTTAACATGGGCTATAGAGGTCAAACTCAGGTCCTCCTGCCTGGATGGCAGACACTTAGCCAACAGAGCTATCTCCTCGGCCCCTAAGTCATTCTTTATAGACTTCCTAACTTTTAATTTTGAGCTGGAATTGCTTCCCTCACTTGAAAACGTCTCAGATCCATATCTGTTGTGTAGTTCCGAATTATTTCAGATAAGCTTATTGGTCTCAACAATAAAAAGCTGCAACTGATACCGTTTGAGATTACTGACTCACTAGTCCCCAACAATGTTGAAATCGGAACAAATGATGATGAATCAGGTAAAATCAATCCTTACTCCCTTTAATTGTCCTTGTCCCTGCAACCTCATCCTGGCATGTGCTAGGTCCAAAGCTCTTTATCTACTTGAGATAAGGCCACCCTGGTTTTCTTATCTTCAACTGGAGTTAGAAGTTTGACTCTGGGCCTCATGCTGTCTGCCTAACAGAGCAGGTAGCCAGGAATGTTGACTCCCCTCCCAGCCTCAGCTTTTTTTTTTTTTTTTCATTTGCAAACAGAAAGAGGTAAATTAGATTGGAAATTGAATTACATTATCTCCCAGGCTCCTCAGAAAGCCAAAGCTTCTGTGAGCCTCTGCTTCCCTTGGCAATTTGAGGTGTCGTGTGATGTCTTCCACACCTTTTATCAAAGCTAAGGAGACATTTACCAGCAGGAAGACACTTTTTCTCACACATACATCTACTTGCCATCACAATGTTTGAAGATTATTGTGATCTTACACAGCAATACACAATCAAACACCAGATGCTCGGCGTTCAGAATCAAAAAAGCAGATGAACAATTTAAGCTCTTCCATCTAACAAACTTTGAAATGGAAGAGGCAGACACATTGTCCGTGTCTCAGCCTAGGATTCCCTCGACCCCCAGAGTGTGAATCCTCACGGGATCCACGCTGGCTTTGGCATGAGTAGTGGTGGGAACATGGTAGTGATGAGGTGGGATTGACAAGAGCTTTGTCAGCTGCAAGACCCAGGCTCTGAAGTACTCACAACAGAAGTCCACAGAGCAGGAACAGACAGCAAGGGCCATTTCCAAAAAGCTTGTCAAGAGCTGTCATACAGTTTATTCAGTGCCTTTAAGTGGTGTTAAACAACCGAGATTGGAACTGTGAAGGCAAAACAGGGAGAATTTGACAATACATTACAAATGCCACTCTATGTTTACAGATAAATAGAATGTCATAAAATCACCTCCTTTCATTAGGAAAAAGTATTTATTTCTTTTGTCACAAAAAGAGGAATTTTCTTGATGTAATATTTTGTAGACATGGTCATATTCTTGACATTTTCTGCAAATTAGTATCTTATTTGTATGTGGGTATTCACAGTTTGTTCCTACTCTTGCCTTCTAAAATCTCTCCCTGTCTCTCTGTCTCTCTGTCTCTCTGTCTCTGTCTCTCTCTGTCTCTGTCTCTCTGTCTCTGTCTCTCTCTGTCTCTCTGTCTCTCTGTCTGTCTGTCTCTCTCTCTCTCTCTCTCTCTCTCTCTCTCTCTCTCTCTCGTGTGTGTGTGTGTGTGTGTGTGTGTGTGTGTGTGTGTGTGTGTGTCACAGGTCACATGTGGAGATCAGAGGACCACCATGGGTGCAGATCCTCACTGTCTACCCTGTTTGGGATAGGGTTTCTTGTTCACTGCTGCATATACTAGGCTAGCTGGCTGGTAGCTCCCAGGGATACTCCTGCCTCTCCTTCTCATCATGCTATAGGAGTGCTGTGATTACAGATGTGTGCTACTCTTGTCTGGCTTTTACATGAATTCTGGGGATCTGAACTCAGCAATTCATGTTTGCATGGAAGTACTTTACCACACATCTCCTTAGCCCTGATCTCATATTTCATTGTATTTGATTTGTAAAAGCTTTTGCTTTATTCATCATCATCATCATCACCATCACCATCATTGTTGTCATCCTCCTCCTCATCATCCTCCTCCTCATCATCATCCTCCTCATCATCATCATGTGTGTATTTGATCACCACTACCATCATCATCCTCATCGTCATCATCATTTTGTATGTACATGTATGATGTGTGTGCCCAAGTACAGGTGTCCATGTGTCATGGTATCTGTGTGAAAGTCAGAGAACAATTCTGAGGAATTGATTCTACTTCTACCATAGATTTCAGGAATGGAACTGAGGTCATCTGGGTTGAGCAGAAAGTTTTTAGCTGTTGAGTTATCTCACAGGTCTCCTAATGGCTTCATTTGAACTCTGTCAACAAGTTAGTAAAATTAATGTCCTCTAATTGGACCACTCTGTCTTCCTCTCTTGCACTTCTTTGACCACCACATGCCCAGAGTGTCGCAGGGATGCTGAGGTCAATTTACCAATCGTCAAAATAATGCCCTTCTGTTTACTGACTCTACCATTTTACCGGTCATGCTTACCACCTGCAGGAGCCTCTATGTTTAGAAGGAGAATACTGTCAGTGGGGACAATGCCTAAACAAGATTGGTTCTCCCATCGTGGAATTCCAGGCAATAGAAAGTTATATAGAGGCAGAAGTCTCTTGTCACATCATTTGGGTGACTCTGTCCTCTGCTTACAATCCAGGCATCCTGCAAACTATGCACAGAGCACAGTCTTTTCTATTAATTTTATTATTCCTTTGAGCTAGGTTCAGGTCTAAATTAGGCTGATGTAAAATGTAGCTGGTGGTTGATCGTAATGTGCATGTTACAGATTCCTCTTCTGAAGAGTGAGACCCAGTATGCTTTGTGTGGGAATAGGATTGTGTAAACTTGTCCCGTCGGCTTCTGTTTCCCTGCTCATCAACATTGGCAGATAATTTTGCCTTAAGTTTAATCACTTTAGGTAAGCTCTAAGCGCTGAGCAACACACTGATATCAAAGCCTTGGCATAATAGCTGCAGGAGTCTGTGGCCCATGGAGAGCTGAATGAGGAAGGTCTGACTCACTTTATTTGAAAATAACTTTTCTGATACAAGAAATTGCTGTAATTGTGCTCATACCAGGAACAGGTGGCAGAAATTAATGACAAGTCACCTATCCATTTTCATTTCAATTTGCGTGTGTTTGAACATTTGGAGTCACGTAATTGTTTAGAGCTGAAGTCAGCATGGTGTCCTGTGTGTTTCAAGGCAATAAGAAAATCTGATTTGGAGTGTATAGGTCATAGCATTTTCCACAGATGAACAGCTCTGTCGGGGGGCAAGATGAAGCTAGGTGTTGAAATTGCCTCAGGGAGATGAGTGGTACCCCTGAAGAGGTCTCCTCTAGGCACAAGAAACAAAGAGATTCTTAGTCATTCTGGGCCTCAGTTTTCTCCTCCTTAAGGAGGAATGACTTTTAAGATGACGGGAACCATGAACAGAATAAGCAGGGCCAGCACAGGCGCTGCTGGACTATGACGTCACCCTCCTCCTCCTCTCTACCACCCACAGGTGCTCTTCATTCCCACCCAGTTTCTGTGCTATTCTGTCAGTCTAGATCAAGAGTTGTCTTCCAACTGGGCTTCTCGGAAACCCCACCAAATAAACGATATTCTCAACTATCTATTGATATTTAATAGTTGTCAAATAATGGTAATATCCCATTATTTAAGAAGTGTTTCTTTCCTGAAGTACCTCAGAATTGACTTATTTTTCATTCTTTGCAGAGACATCTATTTGGCTGTACAATAGCACCCCAGAAAGACGTGGAACAGTGAATAACTTAATTGTATAAAAGACATTTTGCACTTCAACAAAGCACATAAAAAAGGAATAACCTTTGGTTCAAAACAAATTTTATCTTAAAGCCAATTTTCCCTATTTCTCCTTATACTTTCAAAGGTCAAAAAGAAAAGTGATTTTTTCAATTAGCATGCTAAAAACTACAGTTTTATTTAAAAAAATTGTCCAGATCACTTGTGTATCTCTGACCAGTTGACTCCATAGAACAAAAGCTGGAAGGTCCTGCTACCATTGGGCATGGGCATGGGCATCACCATGACAACGGGTGAATATGGATGACAGGAGCCAACTGAAGGTACTTTGACGAGGAGAGGGCTTGTGGGTTAAACCTTGATGAGCCTGTACAAGTTCATAGTTGGAATCACCTGACTTCTAGAAAATGAATTCATTTTATTGTCCTTTTCCTTAAAACCGTCTCAATTTCTTGCCACTTCAGTTTATAGTTTCATTATGTTGTTGTTTACTCTGCATCATAAACTGTCCTCAGTGACTTCACGATCTACTTTACTATTCCAAAACCAAGGTACAGAGTACAGTCACTGAGTATCTGGGGCCTGTCAACAGCAGAATAACAACAACACAACCAACCCTAGGGAGGGAATGCTGCTTTATCACAGCAGAAAGCCATTTTATAGTCGGGGACACAGAGGTCCCAGAAATGTCAAGTACATGTTTAAAATATTTCTGATATAAAATACATGGAACTCTAAGAAGCCTGGTCCTGAATCCCGTGCCCCTAACTCCTCTAATGTATACCTTCTGGAACACTAGTTCCTCTGTACTTTGTGTGCACAATATTGAAATGAAGCCTGCCCCAGAGAAGAAACAACCCAGATGGAGTACTGGTAAACACTACTGGGCCTCTTAACAAACTGAACTTTTCCCTTGGTGTACCAGGCAAGAAGATAAATGGATTGGGAGCTTTCTAACCTTTGAGATCCAGCTTGGGCCCAATTCTAAGTTGCCATGCAACCTTGTTGTTTTTACATCCTCAGTTCCCTCAGCTATTTCCAGGGAATCAGACAGATGATCCTGTGGGACTCCTCATACCTCTAAAAGTCAGTAGCATTTAGGTTTAGTATATGTAATATAAAAGGTAGGCCTCCCTTTGTTGGAGAAACTAAGTTTGGCTTATTACTGCCATAGATGATTACACTAACTTAGTCTTCTCCCAGGGAGACTGCATGCCTAGTCTGTTAGAAGAGTTGGGAACTGAAGAGATGAAATGCAGAGCAGACATGACTGATGGTGCTGGGATGAAGGCAGAGAGGGAGAACACGGGGGCGAGAGAGATTTGCATGCTGTCTGTATGAGTCTGCAGGGAACAGTGTGTGACTGTATGTAAGGAATTAGCTAGTGTACTGTCCTTCTGCTCCTCACTTCTGGGAAGGACATTCCCTTTCATTGGAGGTTGACTTTCAACAACCAATCCTCTCAGCCAATCCCTCAGCCAATCAGAATTTTCAAGGGGATTTTTTTTCTTTTCTCTTTAATTGTGGGTAAGGGAGGAGGGGTAACTCTCCTTCTAGTATTGAGATGTAATTGCAGGAGCCCTCAGCTAGCCTACTCTCCATGCTGGGAAGAAGGCTGGTTTCGAAGACCGGAGTCGCAGAGAGGATCCTATCCTGAGAGCATCTGAGTATCTGGTTCCTTTTGTTTCAGGGAGACCCCATGGTTGTTGTATTTTCTTTGCTCTTGTTGTTTCACTGTTTTCTGAATCCATCATGCTCAACAGAAACAAAGTAAACGTCTCCTTCTATCCAAGGTAGCCGGAATTAGACTTTTATAACTAAAAAAAAAAAAAAGATTTAAAGTATAAAAAGCATTCTATTCACTAGTAATTGAATTGAAACCAATTAGACTCTGAACCCAGAATCTATGAGCCACCTAGAGAAGGATGGGGAATTTTATTGGTGGCTGCGTTTGTTTTTCTGTTGGGAAGATGCATGACTTCCATCAGATTCTCAAAGGGGGGTGTGGACTAAAAAAGGATAAGAACAATTATACCAGGGAGCTTGTGGGCAGGGGCAAGATTCTTTCTGTGGGAGTTCAATAAACAGTCATTCAGTGAATTCAGAACACATCAAGGAAACTCCTGCTGAGCTTCCGATATGGCACTGGCCTCCTGGGGGACACAAAGATGAACGCCACGGCCTCAAGCAGAGTGAATCTTATGGGCCAGAGACACAGGCAAAATGAAACAGAGTGGAGTAATTTCTACAATAGAGGCACAGTGTGGGACCTCTGAGAAGCAGAGGCTGATGGATAATTTTTCTAGGGGGCTTAGAAGGCTAAGCAACATGGTGTGCACACGATGCTGGAGACTTCAGAGCTGGGCCTGACATTGTTCACCTGTGTGTAGTGCCTGGGAACTCAGACTTTGTCTTTTACCAATTGCATTCACATCCTCTTCAGTCCAGTCATGGCTTTAGAACCTTGGATCTGGTATGACTGGATCTCCACTTCAACATTGATAGAACTGAAATAATAATAATATCTACCTGATGTGGGGGAGTTGCCCACAGTTAGGATAAAGTGAGGACTCAATGAACAGTAGCCACTGATGATTTCTGCTGTAGCCATTTGTTGTGGAGATGGTTGTTTGGCAGGTGTACTGGCAGGTGATGCAGGAGAGATTCTAGTATGGATGGGCGGTAAGAAGAAAGACTAGGAGATATAGATGATTATTGAGAGTAGAAGTGTTTTGCTGGAGACCAGAATATTTGCAAAATGACTTTGGAGAGACTGCATGACCTGCACAGCTTTGGGACTGACCTGACTGGGATGACGAGGAACGAAGGAACAACAGACATATGTACAGAAAATGTGGGGCTGGATAGACACACAGCAGCAGGGAAACTCAGGGCAGGCTTATTGTGTACATCTGAACTGGATAAGGAGCCAGGCTAGTGGATCTCTGTAGCCAGTCTCTGCAGGGAGGCAGTCTCAGTCTGCAGTAACCAAGGAGAAAGCTGTGGTTGATACTTTCTGCACACACTGACCACTCCGTACTTGGACTGGGAGACGATTTTCCATTCTCCTGAGCCTGACCCAGGGGAGGCCTTGACATTCCCATGGGTCTGAGGTATTCAGATTCTTGATATGGCTGTGCTCCTATCGACAATACACATTCACTCAGGACTGCTCCCCAGAAAAGACAAGTAGAACACCTCAAAAGTCAGGTCTAAGGGTTCAATAGCAAGCAAGGACATGAAAGGGCTTTAGGGAGAAGACTGATTGCAGGATAGAGGACCAAGAACTCAGAGCACAATGGTGGGAAGCCCAGGAGAGGAAGGGCAGAGTGCTTCTGAGTTTTAAGAGTTTAGACTCTGGATGGATCTCCACTCAGGTTTTGGCTCTTAGGGCTAGAGAGACAGCTCAATTGATACAGTGCTCGCTGTGAAAGCAGAAAGAGCTGATGCTAGATCCCTAGCAATCACAGAAAGCTTCACATGGCAACAGCAATCTATAGCTCCAGTGTTGGGGAAGGGAGAGGTGGAGACATGTGGCAACCTAGAACTTGCTGGCTCATCACTCTAGGCAAATCAGTAAGCTCTAAGATTAGTGAGCGAACTTGCCTCAGAAAATACGGTGGCGAGTGATTGAAGAAGATATCAGACATTGATCTCCGGCCTCTACATGCACACATGTATATGTATAACCCCATGCATATGTGCATACATGTGGACACACACACACACACACACACACACACACACTTCTTTGTTTTGTTCCTTAGTATTTATATCACTTTTGAAAAATTACTGAAGTTTTACCTAAGACACAACCTCTCTTATTTGTGGGTCCTAGATTTTATGAAAAAATATGTATCTTCATTAAAAATATGTATTGTTTATATGAAAATGTAAGTAAATCTGTCTAGAGAGACAAAAGGAGTTCATGGTAGAGGGAAGGGTGAGAAAACAGAGTTTGTAAGAATGAGGCAAAGTAGCCGGGCGGTGGTGGCACACGCCTTTAATCCCAGCACTTGGGAGGCAGAGCCAGGCGGATCTCTGTGAGTTCGAGGCCAGCCTGGACTACCAAGTGAGTTCCAGGAGAGGCGCAAAGCTACACAGAGAAACCCTGTCTCGAAAAACCAAAAAAAAAAAAAAAAAAAAAAAAGAATGAGGCAAAGTAAATATCTAACCTCCTAACCTCTAAATATATTTTTAAAAAATTTATTTATTTTTATTTTATGGGTATGGGTTTTCCCTGCATGTATGAATGTGTACCATGTGTCCACAGTGCCAGTGGAGGCCGGAAGAGGGTACTGGATCCCTGGAATTACAGGTGGTTGTTTGTGTGCCATATGGTCCCTGGAAACTTCCCCTGAGTCCTCTGCAAGTTAGCAAGTGCTCTTAACCACTGAGCCATCCCTCCAGTCTCCCAAATGTACTTTTCACTGAAGAATACTTCAACTTTTGATGAGAATGTCAAGGGATGGGCTCAGCATCCAATATATACTTCCACAAAGACTTTAAAAAATGAATAAATTAAAAAATCCCAGAGCAAGGAAGATAATAATATTTACCTCGGGGGATTATTGAGAGCAATGGATGTGATGACACACAGCAGGGTCTTCGCTTTTGTTTTAATGGGACATACAGAAAGATCCTCAATCTTTAGCTTGACGCCAGGGAACCACAAGGCAGGTATTTCTCCCAAGGACAGAGCTATCTTTCCTGCAGTCCAGCCTACTTCCCCTCAGATAAAGGTGAGGTGACAGGGCTTGAACTGCAAGACAAACACAGAAATCCAGTAAGCTTCCCACAGTTCTGCCTCCATTTCCCCAGCATCTCCTCTCTGGACTTGTTTGGACAGCAGGCTTGCAGCACATGGACTCCTGAACTTGGCTGTAAGAAGGGTTGGGAAGTTACCATCACCTCATCAATGCCTTTTTTTTTCCTGTGGAGGCCCCAAGCTGAGTGGCAATCAGTCCTCTCCATGAACAGAGGCCAGATTCTGGAGCCTATTGTTTGAAATGAGCAAAACTGCCTTGGTGTTTGTAACATCACCTCAAAGTGGGGGAGAAAAGCATTTGGAAGGAAATTGAATTGTAAGTTGAAACACCAGAACTCATTTCTTCCCTTTTTGAAAACACTGAAAAGAACTGTAAAGAAAAGAATGAGTGATTTTTGTTTTTTAAGAAAATGAGATATTTCACAGAACAGGACAGGGATGTATGGTCAGGGACTTGGTTCTTTGTTACCTTTTAAAAATCTCTGGGTTTTTCCTTCAATTGCTTTCTTGTTTCAATTTTATCTTAAAAATAGTATTTTAAAAGCCTGTACAATCTTCTCTCCTCAAACCCCCAGTTATGTTAAAAAACAAACAAACAAACAAACAAACAAACACAGGATGTTATTCCCCCAAAAGGACTAACATTCATGCCACTAATGGTTACTAGTCCCGGGCCATTCATGTTTTTGATAACAGGGATATAATTTTACAGAAAACTCTTACTATAGCCTAGGTACTATGTTTTGAAACAGGGCCTTGTTTGTGCCCTTGGCTGGCCTAGAAAGCAGTGAGCAAACCAGGCTAGCCTCCCTGAAATTCATGGCAGCCTCCTGCTTCAGCCTCTTAAAGTGTGGGCTTGACAGGTATCAGTCACCACACCAGGTACTGTTCTAAGAATTTTTAAAAAATTGACCTGATTCTAAGAAATGTACAGATGAGGGAATATCACCTATTCTACCGAAATCAGGAAACTGGACAGATCAAGAAGGCTGAACAACTTGGTCAAGTTTTCACATCTGATGATGGGTAGAATCTAAATTCAGTCAACCTGGTGTCCACTTCGTAAACCCCCATTGATATTCTGTGTTAAGATTAATGATCACCTAATTTAAGATTAATGATCAATTGCGTCACAAAACCACCGAAGAATATTTGGTCTCTAAAGGTAGACTAGCACGTGTGTTAGAGAATTGAAGACCTGGGTGGTGGATGCTCCCTTGAGGTTTTTTTTTTTTTTTTTTCATTTGCTTCGATGAGAGATATCTTTCTTCATGATTCCACAGTTACTTCTGTGCATCCTCACTTATTTGTCCACTCATTTTTCTCTTCCCACACGCTCTTCATCCTTCTTCCCGGAAAAGAAGTAAAGCATTCCCTCTTCCTATAGAAATCATTCTCCTACAATTGTGCAGCTATACTGAATGAATTAATAATGCACAGGGCATTTGTGTTATAATTTTGCCACAGAGCAGATGCAGGAACTAATGAAATTATTAGTAGAAATTTTTGTAACTTGGAAAACAGCAAAAGGATGGTTTTATTCCCTGTGGCATTGTATCTGAATCTTGTTATCTTTCTAATTTTTTATGTTAAAAGACAGCCACAAGTGTCTGTTAGTGCTTCACAATAAAGGACCAGTTTAGGCAACCTAGACAGCAAAAACTTTCTCCAGTTCTAGAGGTGAGAAGTTCCAGTGCTCGGTGTTAGGAGAGTCAGGCTCTTCAGAGAGGAATATATTTCTTTTACTGCCCTTCTCAAAATATATAGGAGAGATATCTGTGAGTTCAGAACACTCTGGATTCCTGGAAACTGCACCACCACCCAATGTCTGGATATGAGTCTTTCCCCCAGAAAGGATCAGACTAGAATTGGGGATTGCATTTTTGATAGAATGTTTTCCATACTTAGTGGTTCTTCCATTTTCTCCATCTGATGTAAGATCTGTCTTTATGTTTTTCCTTTCCCACATGCCCCCTCATGGTGCACCCCCTTCTGTGCTCTCTAACTTTTTGGGTTACAGTGATTGGGGATGTTTTTGATAAACTCCATCCCACTCGAATCCTTGGCTTATAAAATAGTGAGAGAATGCTCTCTCACAGAGCCATTGGAGGATTATCTAGTTTTAATTGTGAGATGGTATTTTTCTTAGTTGTGCATAGATTTTTTTTTCTCTCTACTTAAATTCTGGGCTACTGAGGAACAAGGAACCCACTCATGTCTTAGTATAGATGGTCCCCAACTCAGCACAAATACTCAAGTAATCGACTTTAGGATGGGCAAAAAGAGTGCCCACATAGCCCTTCTGTTTTTTCAGTTCTGCTCGGTATTCCATTTGTAGTATAAGACAGCCAGGCCTGAGTTATACAATGCTCTTTGTGTTAGAAGACTTTTCCTGATCACAGCTAATCATTACTGTTCTGAACACATTTAAGGCAGGCTGTGGTAAGCTCTGCTTGGCTTTGTTATATTTTTAATTTTTTAATTATAGAAGCATTAAGGATTTGTCTCAAGCAGCTGATCCAGAACCCTCAGTATTGAGCTCTTTCTGCTGGGTCTTCTGGATCCCCTACAAGAACGCCATCAAATCAAGCATAATGAGATGGAACAGACTGCTCATACAACTGGGAGGCTCACTATTCTTAGCATATACCTGAAGCATGAGCAGGCTCATGGAAGTTTCCTAGGCTGCCAATATTTTCTATCTTCCATCACGCATCCTTTGGGGAAGAATTAAGTTCTTTCTAAGGACTGTGTGATAGAGAGACGTTACCAGGAGAGTCATGCATGGCTTCAAATGGATTTCTCTCTATGTACCTTTTGCCTTTGCTGATTTTCATTGGTACCCTTTCACTATAAGGAACTGTCGACATGAATGAAACAGTTTTTTTTTTCAGTTCTGTGCACTCTTCTGGGCAAATCTCTGAGCCCCTGAGTGGTCTTGAAAGTCTTAAGGAGACCTTGACTTGGGAGAGGTGGGAATGGGGGGTGGGTTGGGGGGGATACTGGGGGGTGGGAAGTGGGGAGATTGTGATTGGTATGTAAAGTGAATAGAAAATTTCTTAATAGTAAAAAATGTAAGTCTTAAGGAAGCTTATAAGCAGCAAGAAGATGCATTTTTTCAGTATTTGCTTAGATGAATCTTTTCAAACTGCCAACAGAAGAGAGAAGTTACTGGAGAGAGGCTACAAGTGGGGACATCAGTGAATATCAACCCGACAAACCTCGAGGAGGATGAGACCAGCAGAGTCTGCGATTTAACGAAGTACATTCAGATGTACACTGAGGCGGTAAACTGTCAGTATGCAGTTTATCACTAACATAGCTGAAGGCTGTCTGGAAGTTAACATCCTATAGAGAGAATAACAGCGTGTCTCTAAAGGATATGTTTAAAAATACTTTCAACTCAAGGAAATGCTTTGCTTAATTACCAAACCACCACCTTTCCTAATTATTCTGTTATTGCAGACTTGCTCCAGGTTATAAGATGTATTTTTGAAATACAAATTTGACACATCTTTGAAAGTGCATATATATAAACTCTGAATTAAAAATAAAAGAAACATTAATTACTTTCAGGAAATTAAAAAAATGTATACTACTCTTGACTTAGTCTTTTCCCTCCTTGATTAGAGAATCAGTTTGTATTTGGACTGTTCCTCTGGTAGGACAGATTGTTGCCATTTAGGCTTATATGTTTTATATTAAGTGAGGTAACATGTTTAATTGCTTTGCCAGGCTTAAACTGTAACCTAAAAGTCTGCAGTTATTAGTCCTCCTCATGGGCAGTGGATCATGGTAGACATCTGTGTAGGCATCAGGATTTTTGCATTTCAAATATATCTTGTTGATGGTGTCATAGTGGCATGCAAAAGAGTTTTGACTGGCTGTCAGTAGTAGATAGGGGCAGATAAAAAAGTTTGAGGCTGGAAAGAGACCTACCTGGCTAGGAAGTCTGAGCCACAGAAACATGGTGGGGTGGTTAACAGGGGAGTATTTTGGCAGATAGAACACACAGTCCTTGGACACAGCTACTGAGTAATGTCATCTCTGGAAATACATGGCCTAGTTGGACAGTAGAGGAACATTCAACATGTAATGGGTCTATGAAAATGACTGGCTCAGTCACACAGACATGGATTTGAATTTTAGCTTTACCAATCAGGCAATGTTATGAATTGGGATAAATTACAGTGTCTTTCTAAGTCCCATTTATTCATATGTAGATGAGATAACAGAAAGTACTGAAGGAAATTATTACCACGACCTTTAGCAATACAGGTAAGGCATTAGGATAGCCCCAGACAAATAATAAGTGTACATTGCTTCTTAGCACACATGATATGATTAAAAATGGGGGATGTTCTCAAATCAAAATTAACTAACTATTATTGAGTATAGAAGGATGCTTCAAAGACTTAGGAATTGGCCAGATTCTCCTAGGAAGGAAGAAGGGAGTTCAGACCCAACCATGTTTCACTTGTTACAGTACGAAAGATGACTACTCAGAGCTAGAGAAGAGAAAACACACATGCTTTTCATCCTATTGCTGTGGGAGGGGGTTGTACTCTCAGTAGCAGCTGATGCTTCACTAGAGTCCCATGAAGACTTGACAGAGATGCCCTGAAGACATTTCTGAGAACCATCCAAACACCATTTAATCTCTTTAAATTATTATTACCATCATCATCAACATCAGCACCATCACATAATCATCAACACTATCATCATCGTCATCATCATTATTGTGTGTGTATGCATGTTAGTGTGGGCATGAGAATGCTGCAGTGCAGGTATGGAGGTCGGAAGATAGCTTTGTAGAGCTGGTTCTCTACCATCTTTACCTGGGTACCGAAGATCAAACTTGGGGGGTCTACAGGCTTGCATGGCAAATGCTTCTACCTACCTCACTGAGCCATCTCACTGATCCAAGCATCATTTTTATTTCATCAGTTTGTCTGTATATGTAAGTGTGTTCATATATGTGTATGCGTATTTATACATGCTTATATTTACACAGTGGCATTGGAGATCAATCTTGGGACCTCACAGACACTAAATAAGAGGTACCCCTCTAGCTACCTTGACAACTAGCTAGAATATATTTTTGATAGATGGATTACATAGTAGAGGTTGTCTTGGTACATGGATAGGTGGAGGTAGTATGGGAGAAAATCCTGGAATGAACATTTCTTTAGAACTGAAGAAATAAAACACGCCCTATTATACAGTATCAGAGGCAATGAGACATTTGCAGTGTGTAAGGTCCTCTTACAATGTGTTTCAACACTTCATTTGACTTAGAATGATCTTAATTATTTTTTACACTTGGTCAAACAGCCTCAGCAATTTGTAGGGGACATATGAGCCATAACATGCATCAAAAGAACCCAAAGAAAGCCCCTAGGAAGAAAGGAAGCATCGCATTAGTTCTCCATTTTCAGATCTCAGTAAGAATGGCTCCTTTAACCAATGAAGAGTCCAGGCTGATTCAGAGTGTCACTCAGGCAGCTAAGTGGGCATTTTAAGACCATACAGTTCATTGTTGCCATGGGAAAGCCTTACCATGGTAATGATGAGCAGAGAGGTAGGGCCTCATGCTGAGGAAAAAGAACTCAGAAAGCTGGAGCAGATGGCCAGTTGTCTGTTTCCACTTTGGGTCTGGCAGATGAGCAATGGATCCAATTATATCACTGGAAGGGGAGAACCATCTAGGACATTTGTGATCTATAGGACAGTGGAGGTGCCTCAGAGCAGAACCAGGTATAACAGTACCTGCTCAGGAGTAGCCATGGTAACAATGGACATGCTCCAAGAGAGCAGATCCTGGAGTACATATTGCCTGGGAAAGGAAACATAAAGATACTAGAGGCCAGAAGTAGAACCAGCAGGTGGCTCCTGCAGTCTATACCGATGGTGGGACTATGCGCCCTTTCCTTTACCACAAAATACCACATTTTAAGAAAAGACTAACTAAAACAAAATAAAACAAACAAACAAACAAACACTAAACTCATCAGAAAAGATCTTACTTCAGTCTTGCCTATGAAGAGAAGTGATTGTTTTGCATTAAAGTAAATATTAAGTTCATGTTCCACAGCCCTCCCTGGTGTCAGTTTGGAATTCTTCATAAATAGACGACAATGGATTCCTTACCACATAAACAGGCAGCTCAAAGTTGAACAGATTTCCTCCCTGAAGCTGTTCAGCCTTTCTCTTATGAAGGATGGAGATTCAAATATGACATTTAAAGCATAGTGCCCCCCCCCCCAGCTTATTTGAGAGAGAAGTCTCTTTTATTTGGGACATTTCTGCAGAGGGACATGGGTGTGTCTTAGGGTAATGTCTTGTAGAGATCCCTTTAGAAAAGGCTGCCCTGGAGCCCTTCAGGAATAGTGTAGGGAGCAGAGCCCTGTGGCTCACTAAATTATTTAGGGCTGAGGAAGCTTGGGGATTTAGCTGTTCTGCTTAAGCCCCCACAAAGTAAAGGCTTGTACTTCCTTCCTGTGCAAAAATGAGGAAAATAGGCCAGTTTTAATTTCTCCATTTAAACCTGCACACATGTGGCCAGTACTACTCTGGATTGCCTTGTTATCTTTGAGGTTTTCCTTTATCCCTTGGAGTCCTGAGAATGAAATAAAAGCTGGTGCATGGGAGAATTTTCTAAATGGGAGATACTAAATGATTGCCATGTGATATACTACTCTGTATTTCAGAATGTTTAAATTCCAAAGCCATGACACTCTCAAAGAAGTTGTTGAAAACACTGTATGCTAATAAGTAAATAGAGTTCAAACATTGAGTGATGGAATGGTTAATATATTTTTCCCCCAGTAATCCTTTGCAGTGAGGCTCTGCATTTCCTCAATCAGAAATGTGCTACAATGGATGTTCTGCCTCAGAAAGCGTATCCCGAATAACATAGGATTAATAACTATGCAATTCTCCCTACATACACTGGGTAAATATACTCAATTACATATGTTTTCAGGCCACTAACAATCCAGTCAGCCTGGAAATTCTTCTTCTGTGTTTGAATTCTTGTATCACCAAATGGAGAGCAGGCCTCTAGTCTCGTGTTTAATGAGTCTCCTTTACAATCCTTCAGCAGTCATAAATAGGAAAGTAGAGGCTTTGGTGCAGCCAGCTCCTAACTGAAAACAAAATTGAACTTGGCAAGAAGTACGGAAAGAAGAAAGTGCTTACTCTCAGATCAGAGGGTGCTGGTATTACACATATTGGGTGGGTTACAAGTGAGCAAGGAGCTCTTGAGTCGGCCAGGTCCATATCAGTCTCAGACCTGACCCACTTGTACATGGACCTCCAGCAGGAGACAGAGCTCCAGAGGCTCATTGGAGAGATGAATGAGCATGATCAGGTGGATGCTATACAGAGGTACAATATGGTTCCAGGGGAAGGAACAGACACCTAAGCTGGGCTGTCATTAATCCTCCCTGTAGGGACTGTTCAAGTTTGGAGCCATAGTCCCTGCCTTCTCTAGCTGTAAATCACATGCCAGGCAGACTCAGGGCCACCAGGTCTGCCAACGTGCTCTCGTATATTGCATTGAAAGAACCTACTCAGATGACCTCCACAAATCTTGCTACTCTGAGGTGAGTACCCTGGAGAAATAAGTGCTGCATTTGGAAAGATAAATGAATCATCCAAGTTAAGTGGGAAGATTGTATTCTGATTCAGTGCAAGCATTGTTGAAGGAGAAGGAAGACAAAGGGGAGGCATGGAGAAGAATATTCACATGCATGCGACTCTGTGCTTGCTAGCAGGAGCTCTAGTTCAGTGCATCTGTTTGTTCAAGGCTGTGAATAATACAGCATTGACACAATACATAATAATTAAAGTTATAATTATAGTGACCACGTATTGAGTGCTTATGATATGCTAGGCCTTGGGACTCAAGGGTTTTAAGTTTAATTTTCGCAGTACACATCACTATTATAATCCTCATTTTACTGGGAACTCAGAAAGATTAAGCAACTCTCTCTAGAGTACACAGAGTTGGAATTTGGCCTTGGAGTCCAGTGATGGGAACTCTTACTCACTGATGAGGAACCATGTTATTTAGGGTGAGGAGCTAAAATAGGTTTTAAGAAATAGAAACATTTACTGATTTCATGGAACTCATGATCAGAGGAAGAAAAAATTATTTCAGATAGGCACGGCCATACAGTTTGTAAGCAATATAAGTCTCTGTTTACTTGGTTGGGTCTGAGTGGCTGTGGGACTGGCAGGTGACAGAGATTTGTCCTGACTGTGGGCCAGGCAGGAAAACTCTAGCTACAAATGGCGCCCAACTTGTTGGCAAGAGTTTCCACCTAAAACCTGAGTAAAAAGATTCTAAAACGGAGCTAAAAACAGTTCCTAGTTGTCTCTTTCAAGTTAGCAGCAGCCTGCGTGTTTGACCTACTATCTACTATGGCGGGTTCCTGGCCTGTGCGCTCGACCTGCAGTATGGTGGGAATAAGGCCTCTGTAAGTGGCACATTAAGCTGCGTGGTGGATTTAGCCTTTGCTAGTACAAAACAAAAAATGAGGTTTCTGGGCTACACGTTACTTTGATAGAAGCATAGACCCACTATTTCTGAGAGTTGATGGCTCCCAGAGCTGGCAGAAAACATACCACCGCCATGTTGGGAAGCTGAAGTGGGCAGAGCCAGCAGCCACAGCACCGTTTCAGTCTTAGAATGCTGCAGTTTAAAGCAGTAGGTTCAAGGTAATATAAAAAATAAGCCACGTAAAGATGGCTACCACACAGAGAATCTGGATTATGTTCTCTTTGATATTCGTAACTGAAGAAAAACATTTGATTGCAAAAGCTGTTGAGTTATGCCAAAATGTATATTTTAAAGGTACCTTGACTTCAAAATTTGGATATAAGGATAAGTTGCTTTGGAAAGGAGGCTCTGCTTTTGTTTCCACAGAAAGCCAGAGGCTATGGATTTGTTCCAGATTAAGATACATCAGGTTTGACCAGCCAAGACCCCCTGAAAGGTCTCCGATGACACCATGGCTCAGATGATCCAATGTCCAGAATGGTTTGAAGGCAACTGGCTCAGACAATACAGCCTCATGGACTACTCCATAATCCTAAAATTTTCTTTGTGTCCCCATAAGATACAGCACCCCCCTCCAGCAGGAAGTAGTAAGAGAAGCTAAGCCCAAATTCCCAAATTATATGTAATTTTACTATGTTAAGGTTAAAACCTTCCTTTTTGAAAAAAAAAGAAATAGGGAAGTGCTGTGGATATCATTCTGTATAAATAAAACACTGATTGGCCAGTGGCCAGGCAGGAAGTATAGGAGGAACAAGGAGAGAGGAGAATTCTGGGAAGTGGAAGGCTGAGAAGCGGAGACACTGCCAGCATGTGAAGATGCCGGTAAGCCACGAGCCACGTGGCAAGGTATAGATTTATAGAAATGGATTAATTTAAGATATAAGAACAGTTAGCAAGAAGCCTGGCATGGCCATACATTTTGTAAGCAATATAAGTCTCTGTGTTTACTTGATTGGGTCTAAGCAGCTGTGGGACTGGCAGGTGACAGAGATTTGTCCTGACTGTGGGCCAGGCAGGAAAACTCTAGCTACATATATTCTTGTAAGATCAATAGAGATTGGGAAGGGAAGTGTAGGGATCTTTAGGGGCTTTTCACAGAGGCTCCTGTACAAATCTACATACACTTTGTTCTGTTTACCAATCTGCTGCTGTCCAGCCTACACATACCCCATAAACATAACCACCCAGGAAGTCCAGATTAATCTTTCACATTCTGAGTCAGATTTTAGTTCCTGCAAATTCTGCATAAGAAGAAACTGCAATATCACTATGTCTGTCATAATCGTGTTGCCTTAGCCCACAGGACGGGAAAAAAAGTGTCTTTCAAGCTGCTGCACATTCTTGCCCTCTGTGCTATCTTGAACTTCTTCGATGTTATGGGAAAACAGAAACTTGAGCTTGTGGCTCATAGTCTTTCCTTTCCCACTGACTCTGGCTCCCCTTTTGGGAGGTGTTGGAGGCAGAGCCATAACTGTGAGTCTGGTTGCTTTGGTTTGTGTTCCACTGGGGCCAAGTCTGTGGCTGGATTTGGCTGGGGAGAGTGTGCAGCCCACATGCTAGGCTCTGTCTTTCTAGGCATGTTTGAAATTCTGAAGATCCAAATATATATATAATGGCAGTGAAGGGCTACTGTGGGAGAGGAAGTCATTTTCTTCAGTGCTGACTTGCAGGGGTGAGGTGAGAAACCTTATCCATCCCTGAGTTCCAAACACTCAAGTATAGGGATGGAGAGTTCCAGCAAAACCCACAACGTAACCTGATTCTGCCTCTCCAATGACAGCAACTGAGCAGGTAAACAACAAAGAAATACACGGCCAGCACAAGAACATTCTCCACATCCTACATTTTTATTTCCAAATGGACAGAAAGTGTCTTGTCATGGAGCATGCATTTTAGTGGCTGTGAATAGCAAGCAAAGCTGTTTTGAAGTTTTCTTACCTTCAGAATAGAACAGTCTCATCTATGGAGTCTGTGAAGATTTTATTCCTCAGGGAAAAAATTTTCACATGAGCCATGGAGACAAACTAACACTTTTATGCATTTGAAACCCATTCTCATAACTAATAGAATTAAGATTCCTCCAACATTTCTGTACCTTTCCACAGCAAATGAAACAATATAGGAGACCTTCATGATTCATTAACTTTTCTTCCTGAAACATCCAACTTCTGTCAACACAGAATTTAAATATTCACTTCAAGATCATTTGTTTGTGAAAGTCGGGACTTCTGGAATGACTTCACTTAATCATCCAGCTGGTGAAACTGTACACTCTCTTTCCCAGAGAGAGTCTTTAAGGAGATTGCGTGAGACCTGTGAACCCAAACAAGAAGCCAGGGAGCATCCATCTTCTGAGTCCTTGTTTAATCCCATGTTCAATTTCTGTGAAATCCAGAAAATTTCAGATCCCCTTCTGAGAGGTAGTTGCTATTTTCCCATTGTAATATATATTTCCAGGAATCCTAGCTATGATGGGTCTGCTCCGGAATACCAGTTAAAAACATCCCCATTAGGAACACAGGAACCTAGAGTTGTCCAGGATGCATCCCCTGTAGTTCCATGCTAGAGTACACCAAATAGTCTAGCATGCACGATAATGGAAAGACAATAGAAAAAAAAAGCTTTTGTCAGGTTTTGAAGCTACCATGCCAGGAGAAAGAAGCATGTGGGCTGTGCAAACACCTGCTTCCAGCCCATTATCCTGATTCTTTGGCTTGTCAATCAAGATTGTCCTCTAAGGTACTTGTATTCTTTGTTCTTAGTGGTGTTAGTTTCCACAGACTTCTCCACATGAAATATCCAAATACTTGGGATTTTCTTATGAACTGTGAAATGTCTATCAAGCAGCAGATTTAGGTTATTATGCTTGGAAATATTATCTGATGCTCTGACTTTCCTCTTTATTGATTAAATTGATGTAAGATTTGATTTGTACTATGATTATCTCATTCTTAATGGTAGGTATTGTGTTTCTAGTTTCATGACACAAAGATGCCATCAAAACAACTGCAGTAGTGAATCTTAGTCCTCTGAGGTGACTGCTGTCATCCTGTCTTTACTTCAGGGAAGACAGTCTCCTTTGGCCAGGAAGACTCTGGGTGTTTCCTACTTGTCATTGTTGAATGCTATCATTCACTTCCTTGTCAATCATATTTTGTTTTCTCTGATTAAAAAATGCTTTTCCTTCAAATAAGAGTGCTATACATATTGCTTGGAAAATATTTTACTGACTCCTTTTAACAACTAGTATGCTAACAAGTGTTTTGTTTTCAATTACTGAGAAGATATATTGAAATATCCCATTGCCATAAAAAAGAATGTCATACTTCACTGAATAATTGTTTCTCTTCCTGTTTTTCATGAATCAATGGCCAGTCAATTATATGCTGTATTTTTAATGGTTATATACAATTGGTTGCTCCAACTCATAAGATTTTATCTAAATAGAAATCAGTACAGTGAATAAATGAGTGTATCAAAACAACAGAGGACACGAACTTGACTAAGGTTTTATTTACATACTGATACTTTTATTTTCCTATGAATCTTAATAAATTACATATTTTTCACAATAAATATGACTAGACATTATAAGGCTTTTGCTGGCTAGTAGAGGTTGCAGTCTCTCATGGCCTGGTGGTTTATCTCAACAGCTAGGTAACATGAAAACTCCCTCCCTCCCCAGCAGAACTTCCTGCCTCTATCTGCCCTTTTCTGGAGAATGTCCCTGGGTCTAGAAGACTGATCTTGTCTGAAAGCTGTCCCTAAGCCAGATGCCTGATTTATCTTTAGCTTGAACCTTGGCACAGATCCTGCTAGAAGATGTGCTAGGAGCTCTGCTATAGGACCCTACTGCCACATATGAAGCCTCGTGATAGGAGCATGCCACTTAGTGCAAATTAGGGTTTGTTCCCAGGTTCCCCACACCTATATATTCCTTATAGGCTGGAATAAAGTTGATCTGATTCACCGAAGTCTGTCTCCTGGAGGGCTGTCTCCATTCCTATACACAGCCTTCTTGAACCCTGTTCCCTCCACTTTTTGGACCTATGCAGCCAATGATCTGTAGGAAGAAGCAGAATCACACTGTAAATCCCTGATTTGTAAGCCTGCTGCATGTTTTAGCATGCTGGGAGACTCACTTGACATTCTGTCTAGTTAGAGCACTTGCAGTTTATATTGCAGTTGCATGCTATATGATAGCCTGTGGTCAAAGATTGGCCATATTGCATATAAAACAGTGATTACAAGATTATAGGATCTTATTGTGATGTCAGTTATTTTAGTGTAAGCACACTCTGTGGTGTTTACACTATGATAGGATTAACCTAATGTTGAATTTCTCAGAATTTGTGCTTAATTTTAAACAAGACATGGCCAATTGTGGATTATTTATTGCTATTTACATAAACAGGATTTTATAGTTTTGAGACATGTGTGGACACTTGAAGTAAGTACTAAATACTCATAAAGATAGAGGGATTATATGTGTGTACATGGGTTCCAATGACTCTTCTTCCTAGACTCATGCTGGACCAATGCCTCCTGGTAGAGCAGGGGTGCCCATCTGATGGGACCCATCACCTTAGGAAGACCAAGAGCCATGGGAAGACACAGAGGACTTAAGGATGTAGCTGCCTTCCCATGGCTCACTGATGACCTAAAGTAATGCATTCCATCATGTGGGCACTCCTGCCCTGCTCAAAAGCACTGGGCTAGCCTGGGCCCATGAAGATGAGTCACAAAAGCACTGGGCTAGAGCCTGGACTCATGAAGGTGAGTCACTGGACTCTCAGTGAAAGTGCATGTTGATGACTGGTGTGACAACTCTTAAAGTACAATGACCAGAGAAATGAAATCTGATTCAATAAGGCAGAAATCACTATCTACTCCAAGAAACCACAAATCTTTATATTTTACAAAAGAAGTGAATGTGTTACTGCTACTTACTGAAACAGTTGAGCTAGATCTGCGTTCAGTTTACTCTGGAAAGTGGCTAGATTTCTGCTTGTCTCTAACAAATGCTGATTAATGCCAGGTAAGTGAGTAGGAGAAAACTGACAATTTTGTCAGTAGTATTTCTCCACTGGGAAAGAGTAAATTAGAAAACCGACTACTAACCCAAGTTTTAGTATTTAGGTTTTTAAGAGTAATTAAAGGAATCCTATCATATATTTATGCTTGAGACTTATGACCTATTCTTACATACAACTACCTCGCCTACTCTGGCCATCATCAAATCAAGTCACGAAAGTCACTGTCAATTGGATAATCAAGGATCATCTCTATAAGAGCTTAGAGGTCTTCTCACTCATTTACAAGTGAACGGTTTTCTGGTGTCCGCTATGTGAAATGCTGTTCTAGTGCCCGGGACTTGATGATGAACCCATTGGATGAAGCAGCTGTTTGCTTAGAGTTGGCCTCCTACACCTTCTTCCCTTTTGGAGACAGGGTCTTGGCATATAGCTAAGACTGGTCTTGATCTCACTATGTAGAACATGTTAGGCTCAAAGTCTTAGTGGTCCTCCTTACTGTCAGCCAGAAATTAACTTTTTCAGAATGGCTAGAAGAGAGGATTTTGAATGCCCCTAACACAAAAAAATAACAAATAGCTGGGATGCTACTTATTAGTGATTACCCCGGTCTGCTCCTTCCACACTGCACACACTTACAGAGATGCCACACTATACTCCATGAACGGATGCAACAATTAAGTGTCAACTAAGTATGACTATGTATTTCAAGAAAAAGAACATTGCTTAGATTCCCCACACACTTGGGACTTCTAATCCCATTTCTCTACTATTTCCTTCATTCTCAATCATACTTGATCTTGGGGCATTGGGAGAGACTTGGAGAAGAGGCGCCCATTCCTATCTCCTCTTCTGAAGATGTCTCACCTCCTGATGTCTCCCTTTGGGTTGGAAATGTAACACTAGTTGAGGGTCATAATTACTTTAGGCTTATGTACATCTTCTTACTTATGCTCAATCCAGTCTATTTAAACAAGAAACCAACTATGTAAATATGTAAAGTTGAAACAAATACATATGCTTCTGACAGCCAAGAAAGCAAGCGTATTCTTTGCTTTTCCTGTGGCTCTTGCAGCAGAAGAGAAAACAGAGAGAATTAATATTTTTATCACACACCTCCTACATGCCAGACATTTTACAAAACTTCTTGTGTTGATAGTATAGTGAGAACACTGCCCCATTGAGGCCAAGTCATTTCTAAACACAGCTAACATGAAGTAAGCTGGGATTTGAACCAAGTTCTTTGTGCTCCTAGAACTGGCCCTTTATTCTACATCAGACTTTGACTTGGATCTGCAGGTAACTGGCTGCATAACCTTGAGCTCACTGATCTTAGCTTCTGTGGTTGGGAGAGGGCTAGATTAGACACAGCTCCTGAGAGCAGAGTGGGCAGGTAACTGCCATGCCCATATCATCCATGGCTGAAATCTATGTGCACATTGCTCCTTGGAATTTCCCTGAGCGCAGGCAATTTACATTAGAGACATTACCTGAATTATGACCATCTCCTTACCTCCTCATAGTTAATTTTAGCATCTGATCACATAAAGCTCTATGATCTGGCTGTTTGAGGGTCATCGTTTCTTAGGGTGGCCTTTGGGTGCCTTTTAAGACACCTTTGCCATCATGTTCACTCTTCTTGCTATTTAGATTTTGATAGCACCTCTGAATATGGACTGTCATCCAGCCAAATTCAAAAGCAAACAATACAAAATTAAATTGATAGTTACTTTGTCACAAAATGCCTCCATGCTGCCCGTTTCTTAAAATGAACCAAAAGATCAGCTGAACAACAGTTTAGAGAAACAATGGGAAACTCAAGGGCTAATGTCTGTCTCAGGAAGATGACTCGACACCGTGCTCTAATAATGTACAGCAACCAAAGCATTTTAGAAATTAATGGGAAAATTAATGGGAAATCCACTATCGATCACTTTGGGTTTCTGTGGCCAAAGAACTACATTTGTATAACTTGATTGCTCAATTGCAAAGCAACATTAGATTTCAGACTCTGGGAAGAGGAATTAGAGGAAATGAGCAATGACCTTTGTTCTAATGGAAACGGAATCAGCATCTCTGGGCACGTCTTGTTTCACATTGTTCTTAATTGGCGATATCACAGAGACAATGAGAAACAGGACTTGATATTGATGGAAATTGCTCTTACAGAAGAGTGGATTTTGACACTATGATTCCAAGGTTTTCTAATTTGAAAATGTCTGAACTATATCTTCTTTTACTAAAGCATATTTTTATGTACTAATATCCAGAGGTGACAAATCCAACAAATGTCTAAAATTGATCTATAAAATTTCACTGTTCCAGGGACTCGATGACATGAAAATTCAGGTCATCTAGCTATGCACATGAAAAAGATAATTGGTTGGGGTCCTAGAGCCTCAGTCAAAAATGTCAGACAAATTTGAGAGCTGTCAGAATCATACAGAAGACACAAATAGGGTTGTCAAAGGCCCTGCAAAAATTATTCTGTATCCACCAACTGTACTGAGTTATAGGGAACAGAAAGCCCAGGAGGGTAAAAAACATCCTGGAAGGGTCACACAATAACTCCAACTAAGCTTCATTGGCAGGAAGATGAACAGAAGGATTTCAGAGCTGTGACCGAACAGAAGCTGGGGCAGACAATACTCCAAGAACAAAGTGTCGGATACTCTGTATCCAATGTATTGTGGAAGGTTTATCCTGTGGGCCAAGGCTCCTGCTTTGCACCCTTACTTCTTATATAATACAGAGGAAGGAAAAATGAGAGAAAAAGAGATTTCTATATGAAAACTCACTATTATGATTTGTGGGTTATTATTTCCTTGTTTTAATTTATTTTAACTTAACTGCTGTATTGTTACAAAATTATGCCTAAAATGAGGTAGTTTTGGCCATTGAATCAAATTCAGGGTGTGTCAGTTGATGTGTATAAACATATGTATGTATGTATGTGCGCATGATGTGTGTACATATATGAATGACTGTGTATGGTGTGTGTGTGCATGTGAGTATGTGCATATATGCATGTATATGTATGATGTGCGTGATGAATGTATGCATCTATCTATATAAATATATATATGTGTGTGTGTGTATGTGTGTGTGTACACACACTCTTCAGGCATGTGTATGTGTGTATGAGAGTGAAAGTTAATAGTAATATTTACAAATACCAAGAACTAATTAATAAAAACATTAAAAATTTGATTTGATTTGTCTATGTGCTATAACACAGATCAGTCTTTTTTTTTTTTTTTTTTTGGCTTTTTGAGACAGGGTTTCTCTGTGTAGCTTTGCGCCTTTCCTGGAACTCACTTGGTAGCCCAGGCTGGCCTTGAACTCACAGAGATTCACCTGGGTCTGCCTCCCAAGTGCTGGGATTAAAGGCGTGCGCCACCACCGCCCGGCTCCAGATCAGTCATTTTTGTGAGCTGCCAAACATTTGAGACTAATTTGTATGCAGTACAATAAAAATTATACACCACATTAAAATATGCACATGATTAACTCTGTTACAGGCTTTGTTTGATTACAACAATAACCTCTATACCTGTATATTCAATCTTTGTAATTTGTTTCTCTGAAGTAATTTACAATAATCTGTGGAAACATTCCTGTTAAAAGGGTCAAATTAGGAAGTGTGCAGATAGGTGAAGGTACACAGCAGAAGACAGATGTACAGCCAAGATGAAAGAGGATTATTCCTTGTTTACATGATAGAAACATTTCAATTTTTTAATTCTTTTTATTTTTTGAGAGTATAATATAATATCATTTCCCTCTTTACTTTTCTCCCTCCAAACCTTCCCATATACCCCACCTTGTTCTCTTTCCAATTCATGGCCTCTTTTTTTCATTAATTGTTGCTACATGTATATGTGTGTGTGTGTGTGTGTGTGTGTGTGTGTGTGTATGTTTGCATATATATATATACATATATATACATATACATATATATACATACAAATATATACATATATATATACATATATATATATATATATATATATATATATATATATATATATATATATACAAAACCTTCTCAGTTTTGAGAAGCTTTTAAGCATAACCTTCTCAGTCTATATAATGTTACTTGTATGCATGTTTTCAGGGTTGACCATTTGGTATTGGATAACCAATTGATAGTCTCTTCCTTGTCCCACTCAGCATTTTTTAGGTGCCTACAGGTACCTTTGGTAGTATTGTGTAGGGTTGAGGCCTTGTGAGCTTTTCCCCATCTACTTTGGCATGTCTACCGTTGTTACCCTTGTTCAGCTCATGGTTGGGCAGTTATGTTAATGAGACTTCATAAGTGTAGCTTCCAACATTCCTCAGAGACACAATCTCACAGAAAACTCCCCGATCCTCTGACTTTTACAATGTTTCTACCCACTCTTCCACAATGTTCCCTGGGCCTTAGTTGCAGAAATTGGGGTATAGACTGGTTTCCACAACTCTGCATTTTGATCGGTTGTAGTTTTCTATAAAGGTCTCTGTTGCAAAGAAAAGTTCCCTTGTTAATGGGTGAGGACTACACTTATCTCTGAGTATAAGGGCACATAGGTTTAGTAAAGTGGGGGTATAGGTTCTCCCCTAAGGTCAATCAATGACTTCACTAGCCCTGGGTGGTTGGTTAGGCTTCTAGTACAAGGAATGATTTCCCTTTTGTTGAGTGAGCCTTAAGTCCAATTAGACAGCTGTTGGTTACTTCAAGGTAGGAGTGCCACTAGTGCACTCTTAGGGCAATGCTGCCATTCTGGTTGATGTGGTGGTGCACAGGCTCCATAGCTGGGTAGGACTGTTGGCTGCTTCCTTCTTTTGGAAGCTTCCATGGTACCTTCTAGTATCATGAAGCCAGTCCTCAGGAAGGAGGCTTTCAGGTCTCTTTTCCCTGCAAAACATTTGTCTCACTGTGTATTTTATTGTCTTCTGTCTTGTATTCAACTTAAATGATCCAATCGTAGAAATAGTTCAGCTTCCATTAGAACACCTAGAAAGCTTCCCAGCCACACATCAAAGGACCTTCAGGATGCAGAAAAAAGAAGACCCATTAGAACAGCAAGCCTGGTCTAGAAGAGAGGGGGAAGGGCCTGATCTTGGTTCCTCAAAGTTTTCTAAATTGGTTACTGACTTTTTATATATATACTCCCCAAACCATTTATGAGTAGATGAACAGAATGGGAGCAAGGAGGAGAAGCCAGTGCTACTGAGAAGGAATTCTTGAACACTTCAAGGCCCTTTTCCCTGTTCACAGTCCCACAGAGAGTCGGTAATTGGGTAAGAGTGCCCTATGCACATTGCTCTCTCTCTCTCTCTCTCTCTCTCTCTCTCTCTCTCTCTCTCTCTCTCTCTCCCCTTTTTCCCTCCCTCCCTCTCTCCCTCCACTTTTACATCTGCTTTTAGTTTATGTGTATGAGTATTTTGCTTGTAAGCATGTGTGTGTACTGCATACATACCCAGTGCTCTTGGAGGCCAGAAGAGGGTGTTGGATCCTCTGGAACTGGAGTTACAGACAGTTGTGAGCCACTGTGTGAGTGCTGGGAACCAGAGCTGACTGCTCTGCAGGAACAGCCAGTACTCTTCCCAGCTAAGTCATCTCTCTAGACCCTGCCCTGTGTACATTGTGATGACCTGGCAGCAATACGCATTCAATGTCGCAAGAAGTTCAAAACTCGAGGAATGATGCTAGAGAGCCTAGAGGAAATGGATAATCTCCTGGAATGGGTAGGGAATATAGTTGAGTGGTGATAATCTCCTCAGCATGAAGGATTCAGAACTACAGCAATAAATGCTTTAAATAATTCCCCAAGCTCCAAGAGGCAGGGAAGGAAGAGCTCAGAATATATTTTCAGTTTTGTTAAAGAAGCTTACAGAATGGCTACTCCAGAAAATCAGTCTTCAAGTTTTTTGTTACAGATGAGTGGCAAGATAAGGGGATGTTACTTGAAGGTAGATCAATGTCCCACTTTCGCCACGGCACTCTTGTTATGAAGAAAATGTTAGCTGAATCAAAATATGCACAATGCCATTCTTGATGCCGCCATGAGGTTCGTCTCTTGTCCCAAATGGGTAACAAAGTTCCCAGGTCAACCCTAGACTCCCATGGTTCCCTGAATGGATTCCTATTGCCCTGAGAATTTATTTGTAATGATACTAGCAGGTTTTCAAAATCTACCAATGTCTGAATGACTTACCCAGAGATTGTGATTGTAGTAAGTTCTAGGGTGGTATCCAACATGGTCCAGCATTTCTCTAAGGAGTCTAGTCTACAGTCAAGGTCAAGTTTGGCAGAAGGACCAGGAGATGTGAATTCCTGGTGCTGACCTTTGGACAGAACACTGAGCATGAACTGTACCTGACAGGATAGAAAAATCTCACTTCTTAGGTTTTTTATTAGCTACTTACAGAAAGAAACAGACCTGAATCCGTTACTAGGAGATTGGTGACAAGTGTCAGGGGAAGGAACACCTACAGACTGTTTGAAACTTCAGGCACTAAGAAAGGCAGATTTTGCAGGAGGCTTTGAGGATGGTATGCTACCCCAATGCACAGGGAAAAGACAGAGGAGGTAGTTGCAGAACACACACACACACACACACACACACACACACACACACACACACACACAAAATCTCTCACAATAACCTTAACTTTGTTTTTCTTTTATCTTCCTCCTCCACTGTAGTTTTTAAAGAGAGAATGGAACTGCCACTGAATATGAGAAAAGTGAGGATTTAGGAGGCAAGGGCTATAAATATGGCGGTAAAAGTCACACGCTGAACCTGTCATCTATTTAAAATACTTAAGTTCAGAGTTGCGCCTGGAAAATATGTAGTTCAGAGATAATGAATGGGTAAAGCAGACCTCCGGTTGCTTAGGCCATCCATCACTTTAAGTCTTACAAGTTCACAAAACTCCAACTATTATTATCTTCTACTCAAGAAAGATGAAATTTAAAATGTAGAAATATTGGCCATGGAGTCATAATGGACTATCTTGGAGCCTTTGCTTAATGTTATTCGTTCCTTACATCCTATATTCCAGAAAGCCTCGTGATGAGGGCTAAATTGATCTCCTTCATAGACACTGCCAAGCTTTCCAAGAAGGACCATATTATTCTTGCCCTCTGCATATTCATGTGTAGGCTTATTAAAAGTATTTGTATGTATATTAAAATATAAAATATGACATAAAAGAGAATATGCAGGACTTTGACAACTAGCTGGTAAGATCTAGGGCAAATTAATTTATTTTCTTAAACCTTGGTTTTCCTGTGTGGTGAGGAGGTAATTATTTATATCACTTTAGTTCATTTCAAAGATTAAATGTGAGCTTAACAATATCATCCAATAAGCAGGATTTAGTGGGCTAAATTAGAAACGATTAAATATTTTCTCAAAATTGCCTTTTAAATCTGGTCAGCTGAAATGTCCCATTCTGTCTCTCGATAATAACTCAGATATGTTTACAACTATTTTTGCTACTTGACTTTTGAAAGCAAGTCTCATCTTGAGAAATCTAGTTCAATCTTACATGCATGCTTCAGTTGCTTCTGTGGTTGTCTGCCATCCAGATAAGAGTGACCATTATTAGAAGTCAGTCCGTCTATCCTCCTGGCACTCTAAAACTTCTGAGAGTTTCAGCACTGTGATAGAGGAAAGAAAGGAAGGGGTAAATGTCACAGTTACTCACTGCTTCAGTCATGGAGCTTTGGGTCTCTGTGAAAGAGGCTCAAATGTGTGGTGCAATATTAGTTGAAGATGTGTTACATTTGTTTACGCTCTGGAACATCTGTTTAATGATGCAAAGATGTGTGGCATTCTTTTATGTTGCATTTGTTTAACTCTATGAAGCTGTGTTATTTTGCCCGCCTAAAACATCTTATTGGTTTAATAAAGAGCTGAACAGCCAATAGCTAGGCAAGAGAAAGGATAGGCAGGGTTGGCAGCCAGAGAGAATAAATAGGAGAAATCTGGGACGAGAATTGGGGAGAAAAAGGAGAGGGAGAGGAGCTCACCAGGGGCCAGCCACACAGGCAGCCACAGAGTAAGAAGTAAAGTAAAGTAGATGGAAAGGTAAAAGCCCAGAGCCAAAAGACTGGTGAAATACTTTAAGAAAAGCTGGCCAGAAACAAGCTGAACTAAAGCCAGGCATTCATAAGAAAGAACAAGAATCCTTGTGATTTATTTGGGAGCTGGGTGGTGGGCCCACCAAGGAACCAAAGAGTAAATTAAAAAATCTACATAAATACTGGGGTTTTAGAAGTTAATGTGGGAGACTCTTCAGGGTCTCAAAGAAATAACAACTAAAGAAGGAAGTGAATAGCTTCTGAAGCTTCCTGAATGGCTCCTCTCTGAATGTAAACAAAGCCCACAATGACAAATTTTCTGTAGATGTGAAAAAAATTTTTTGCCTTCTCTTTATAGAAAGAACAAATAAACTTGCTGAAGGGAGCAGCTACGTGAAGTCCATTGTTTGCATGACCGCCTCTCGGCAGCACACATTAATTTGCTTTTCTATTGATTTAGAAAATTATGGTAAAATGAACATAATACAAATTTACCCTTTTAACCAGTTTTGGGGGGGGCAATGAAATGTCTTAAATTGAATTTTAAATATTTTACAACCTTTTCCTCTGCCCGTTTCTATAATTGTTTCTGAGACTGAATTCTAGATTCATTAAACACACTCTTCTTTTACCAAAACTTCCAGCTCTTAACCACAGAATTTAGTATTATTATTATTTTCTATGAGTTTGTCTAACTGATAGAAATACAGTCATCTGATATTTATTGTCTCATGTCTGGCTTATTTCACTTAGCGAAAAATCCTCACTATTAATTCTAGTCATAGCATTTACCAGGATTGCCTTCTTTTAAAGGCAGAATAGAATTCCATTGTATGTTTATGTCAGCTTGTTTATCTGTTCGTCTATACATACAAATGTCAGCTGCTTCCCACCTTTTGAAAACTGTGACCAGAGCTACTATTAACATGGTATCTATATTATATGTATATAACATATTTTCTTTATTTAGTCATCAATGGACATTTGGGTTGCTCTCATCTTCATTGTATCTTAAATGACAATTCAGATAAAAGTTCATGCCATAGGCATTGATCAATTTCTAGAGACATTTATCAATGCATTTCTTTCTTTGGTCCATGACTTTTTCCAGTCTCAGTGTGGCTGACCAGCACTGGGGTTGTGGTTTGATCTATGTTTTCTGGGAAACAGTTGTCTTCAGGAAAGTTCCTGGTAATTCATACTGTAAGCTAAACTGATATTTCACATGATTTGTCTGTCAAAATTGGGGTATTGAGGTAAGGACATTGAGAGCTGGGGCCTGCCAAGCAGGACAGGACACAAATATCTATTGCAATTTTCTTCTTGGGTATGGCTGCCATGGAGTGGCTAGGCTGACCTTAGCTTGGCTTAGTTCCCCCAAACCCAAGAACAGCTCATGCTTTCCACTGTCTCATATAGCTCAAAGGAAGTATGCTTTTCCCATGTGCAATCAAACACACGGACCTCACCTGTGTTCCTCTTCTCTCTGTTCTTTTTTCTTGTTAAAAGCAAGACAAACAAACAAAAACCTTTTATTCTCAGATTTCACCTCATAGGCATCTATCAGTTTTGTTCAAGGCCATTTAGCTGGCATCCCTCAAGGCTAAAGGGACTGTAAAATCCAAGCTATACTTTTGAAATCCAACTCACTGCTGTTCTTCGCACTGGCTCCCATCTAAACCCTGGGAGTTTAGGTTGACTTACCCACTCAGCCATTTCTTATGAAAAACCCTCATGGTGCTCAGGTGGTAGAATACAAAACTACAGAGCAAATGTCAACAGACTAGGGCATGAGCAGACTTTTCAGCAGATTGGACTTCTAAAGCCCAAAGCTCACCTGGAAAATTAGAATGTGCCCAGTGTAATTTTCAATTTAGGGACTGGATGCATTTGCTCCTCAAAGACTTCTAGAGATTTCATTCTCTGTTTGGGTGACTAAATCTCATACTTAACTGCTCTGTATCTCAACCTTTTTCAACTTACAGGGAGCTCATCTCCCCTGTGGACCAATAGTTTTTTAGTTTACGACTTTTGTTCTTTCTCTGACTTTTTCTTGTAACATCCAGGGAAGGGCATATTTAAACAAGGCTCAGCCCTGCCGGCTACAGAATATCCTCCGGTTTAATCTATAAGTCAGTTGTTGGACTCCACAGCTCGCTCCGGTCTTCACTCACGTCACTGCTCTTTGCAGTAAATAGGTCAATGCCCAGCATTGAATCCCTCATTTCTTTCCGCTATTACAATCTCTTTGTTGGTCTATTGTAACCATGAAAGCCAGAGGCATGAAGAGCCTCTTGTCAATAATAATAATATCAATAATAAAATAACATTTACCGAGTGTCCGTCTCTTCAGGGCCTTCCACAGGAAAAACCTTAAGCTCTGCCTGCAAGATGAGATTTTCTTAGCCCTGCTTGTAGGTAGGGAAACAGGCTTATGGAAGGAGCTTACAAGTTTGTTCAGAAGCACCAAGCCAGAAAGCAATGGAGCAAGGTTTCAAGCTTGGGGCTTCTGAGATTTCAAAAATATAAGGTTGTGAAGTGTGATGATTAGTAAGGACTGTGTCTTTTGAAAAATTCCACTGAATTCCCCCAGTACAAAGCCCAAGGTCAGGGAGTGGGCTCTTTCCTTCACAGGGGTGTGCTCTAAGACTGTGTTGTGCTTTTCATCTTCCTCTCTGAAGCCAGACTGGATGTCCTGGATCTGTGTCTACAAGGCACTGTACACAACAGAAAATTTACCTTCATAGCTGTGTTCCACATAAATTGAAGCGTCAGCCATCACCCCATGCCTTACTGCTTGCAGGCCCCCAGTTACCAATGATTCTGTTTTATAAGCCCTTATTCCCCCCAGTCAATCCAGATGGAAATTCAGACATCTCCCTGACACAAAATAATTGATTTCAGAAAATAATTAAAATCAGTAAGTGACTGAGGTCTCACTGTGGGGGAAAAATTCCCATTCTGTTTGGAAACACACAAGAGGACCTGTCAAAATTTAAAATGACTTACGTTCATATTATTTTGGAGTCCCAAGAGCTGATGTTAGAGAAGAAAATGTGATTTGTTCCATATGCATGTGTCATTTGCCATGAAGCTGTCCCTTACCCCGGTTTTCCAGGAAAACAGTCGCAACTCCTAATCAGTGCCCAGTGGCTGTCAATTCACTGTTTGTATCCCCTGCCCTTCTGGTGGTGCACACTTCCTCCCCTTCCAAACCTGCCTTTCATTTGGACAATGAGAAAACGCAGCATGAACATCCAGAGGTCTCCATGAACTTTTTGAACTTATGCCCACTAAATGATGGCCTTCTCTAAGGTGTCTCAGAACCCCAACACTTCCCTGGACCTTGTTTCCCACAGTATAAAGGATCTGATGATATTTAGCCTTAAGTGTCTGCTCTCAAGGACAGGCCACTGATTTCCAGGACCTGGTCCTGAAATTCCCTATGCCTGACCTTCACTGACTTTGGAATTATGTTGTGCCTTTTCCCTCTGTGTCTAGCTTGATATCTGTTGTTCTAGTGCTCCACCCAAATTCCAGGGGCTCGTTGTCAGGTGTCTTTCCCTAGGGGAATTGCTTCCTTTTGCCTTGGACTTCATCCACAGCCTACAGTTCTCTCTCTTATACTATGTGACTTTGGTTAGCTTCACATCATACTCCTTCTCCCAGCTGCCTCAGAGAGGAAATTTTTCTCTACAACATAGCACTCTTGTTTGATATTGTAGTCCTTGGAATGTCTAGCATACTTTTTTTAAGTAAAAAATGATAAATTATAATTATATATAATTATGAGAGACACAGTAATGCTATGACATAGATAGAGTGGAGTAACTGGTTCAAGCTAATTAATGTATTTATCATTTTAAATACTTATTATTTAGGCCTTTTGTCTGCCTTAAACTTCATTTGTTTTGACCAACATCTTCCCCATGCTCCTTGCTTCCTAGCCTTGGGAACCAGGATTCTACTCTGAGTGCCATTATTTTAGATTCTACCAATTAGTGTGAACATATGGTTTTATTTCTGCCTAACATACTTGCTTTCACACAGCACATTCTCCATCAACATTCTACTTAATCTAAAAAATAGTAAATTTGAATTGAAACTGATATTTACTGCATTAATATGCTACTAAATAAGGGATAAAGAAGATTTTAGAAAGAAAGAAAGAGGGAAATGTAAATCTGCAATATCAACAACAACGACAAAAAAACTGTCACTTAGCTATCCACGGTAGTTTAATCATCCTCATGGAATGGAAATGACTTTAGACCTGTTTGACAATTGCGGCTGTGAGGATTAGGAGACACACAGTGTGACATTGTCTGAGGAGATGGTGTTAATTTCTTCTTCATTCATAAAATTTGTCTTCAGATGAAGTATTGCATTATTAGCGACATAAAAGGAATCTCTCACTAACAGTGTCCTTTCATGTTCCATTTCCAAAAAATTTCTGGTTGATATACTAGACAGGGCAGTTATTAAAACCTAGCAATTAAAAAAATATTTTCTTGGGTTTTCTATCATTTCTACATGACCACAAAGAGGGGGCACTAACTTATTCTCTGGTTTTGTACAGCCTCAAGACATATGCCCAGACAGGCAGATCATTTAGCACTTCATCAAATTGTCAGTCCCTAAACATTGAATGGAGGTGAGGACGATCTGGTTTCCTATTGATATACATTCCATAATGAAACACCTTCCCTCACTAACTCATCCCTGGTGGCAGAGCCAGTGCTGTGAAAACAACTCTACGCAAACACGTGTGTATGTGTACGTCCTCTGCTCCACTCTCCTTTGCAATTCCCTCACACAGAAGCACCTTTCTTGGAGACATACCAAAGAACTTGAAACATATGGAAGATGACACTCTTTGCTTTTGCTTTTTGTTTGTTTTTTAAACAGCTCGGTGTAAGGCATGACACCATTTTCAAACTTTTCTGACTCTGAGGGTTGACCTCCCACAGCTGCCGGCGTTCAGATCTGTAGCTGCTGTAGGCACCTGGCAAAATGGTTCCAGCAGAGACACACTGCTCTGCAAGGGGTACAATGGTCACAATTTACTGAAGACTGTCTAGACTAGTGGCAGCAGAATCCATCTGCATTCCCAGCCTGTGTGGGAGGTCATATGTAGAAGCTTGAATTAATTGGCTTCAAATATATATTTCTATGATATCTTAGGGTCCATGGTGGATCAACACTTTGGTGACTGCCCAGCCTGCCTCTGTGAGTGCAGCTTTTCATTAGCATCCATCCCTCTTCTGGCTTGGTATTCTGTTTCTCCACTTCCACTCTGTCTTTTCTTCTCCATGAGCAATGCCCTTTAAACCTCTTAGACATTTTAGCAGTTCTGTCATATGTTCTCCTAGAAATAACTGTCTAGAGCTAAACTGCTGTACGTTATATGTGCAGCCCTGATTGCAAGCGGTCTCCACTCCTCAGAGCCACTTCTAAGTCCATGTTGTCAGGATTAACTGACCAGGGTAAAAAAAAAATCATAGCCACCTGCTGAACACATTTCTCTGGGCGTAATACAGGTATTGGAATCTTGATCAGAGTGGCCACAATGATGTACAAAAGACATTCAAGAAAATTAGACAGGTTGACATTCCCTCACAGAAGGAGATGGTGAGGAAGGTCCTTAGACTCTTTCCCCAGATTCCAGCCACCTCCCCAAGTACCCCACTCCCAGCTGTGTATAATTCTTCCTCCAGCTATACATGGGAGGTGCTAGAGTGTGTAGAAAATGGAATGTTTACTAAAGAGGGAACTCCGCAGAATGATAGGGAAGCCATCACCCTTGCTAGGGTAAAGCTTTTCAGTGACGTGACTGTTTGGGGATCACCCATTCTCCTATAAGTAACCCCTCACCCATGCTCCTGTAAGTAAACCCAATAAATTCATTTGTGCACCAAGCTGGCCTTGGATGGAACCATTCCTTTGGTCTGTCACTGCTGCCATATTGGGTGTTGAGTCTACATTTGTTTGCATCTTCCTAGAAGTTAGGGCAACACCACCCACTTCAACAGCAACCATCGATGGGTTGGTTGTCTGAATCAATGTGACTCCCTCTCACAGGACTTCACATTGAGACAATTTGAGACGAGTATTGAGGGACGCTTGGGGAAATGTGTTACCTTCATTGAATAGACAAAATCCGTGCATAACGATTGCAGGTCAGAAAGGAGAGTCCAGGCCCTGTAGTCGCTGTTCGTTGTTCCCACCGAGGACACAGCTGTGGACTATTCCTGCTGCTTGCTCCCAATGGGCCATGGAGAAGGTCAGCAAGCTGCACTTCCTCTGTGGCTTCAGAAAGTCCCTCCACAGTCCAAGAGAGCAAGCAACCAGCTTCCTTGGGTTCTTAAAGGGTCATGCATCTTCAGAGAAGACCACGCCCACTGGGCTGAACTCTGCCATTCAATTGGTCATTGGACTGAATGGCAGAACTCCCACAACAACTGAGCGCATTGGAAAGACCAGGCTGAGTCAGGAATATTGTCTCCAAGTGGGGTACGTGCAAGCAGAAGTAACTGGTCCAGGAGAGGAGAATGAGACTTGGAGAGAGCAGAGGACTAGGTGCTTAAGTCTACGGTGGAAAACTTGCCTAGTCTAGCTACTTTCCCTAGTTTGCACGAGACCCTGGGGTCAACCCTCAGTACCCCCACAAAAAGAGGGGGAACAGCATGATTCCTGAGAACACGGTGACTTCTGAGTTTTGAATTTCAGCCTGTCCTTGTTTAGCTCAGACACACTTCATTCCTTGTCTTTAGATGGTCCTGAAGGATCGCCCTTAAAATAGCTCTTCTTTTTCCTTATGCTGCCCCGAGGCAATTTCTGTTCCTTTCAACCAAACGTCCTTTCACCAAAGCCTCTTTCTTCTGCCGCCCTGGGTTCTGGGGCTCAGCCTCGCTTCTCTACATCTCCTCCACTCCGTCAGAAGCTGCCGTTTGACATGCTGGGAACAGTGTCAGTGGCTCGCTTGTCTACTTTATAAAAAAGGTAATTAACGGATATTGCCTTAACCTTGGAAACCTCAGTAGCTGAGCTAGATAAGGTATATTCTTCCATCACCTATGACCTGATGGCAATCAGGCTGATCTTCTCCATCCACAAGCTATGTTATCTCTAATAAGTGATTTTTTTTATAGTTACCGAGGAAGGAAAAGCAAGGTGGAGAGACCACAGGGGCTTGCAACGGGCGTTGAGTTGGGCGTGACATTAGCCGCTTCAGTCCTGCTCTTCATCTGTTTTACCTCAGCATCTGGTTTCATCCTAACTGCAAAGTCTGAAAAGAACATAACTATAGAGAAGGACACTGAACACTGGGGACTAGCCATGTTTACCCTGAACTCTTATTTGCCTGCGGGGATCAGTGGCTTGGATGGATGCACAGACAGTTGCCTATGGAGTAGCTTGGAGGGACAGATGTGTTGTGGTTTCCTTAAGGGAACTTTAGACAGCATAGCTGTTCAGTGGTTCACATAGGGAAGGTGGGGGAGGCCTAGTGGGTAAGGGTGTACATGTCTCTCAGGGAGCAGGGTCATAGGCCAGCCTAATCAAATATCGTCATCAGACCTGAGGAAGCTAGACTGCTAGAGGTCCTAGGACACTTCCCCTATCATTCTGGAATCACCAATCTCCCCATCATATTTGTTAAAAGAGAAAACAACAAACCTAGTTTCTCAGACCTTGGTTGAGTTTTCTTTGCTATTCTAGGATAGAAATGATTCAGAATGTACTGCTTTTGTTACACGAGCAGGTTCTATGTTGACCTAGAGAAAAGTAAGCAACATACAGGAAGCTGAAGTTCAGAAATAGCTCCATACAAGCAAATAGCTTAGTGGTTGCTTTATTTGAAGCAGATCTGAACAGTTAATTGGCTGCCTGTGGTTGGCTGATGTCTTGCTGCTGTGATTGGCTAAGATTCAGCTCCTTGTTGTAATAGAAGACTTCAGTCTTAGTCACTGTTCTACTGCTGTGAAGAGACTCCATGTCTGAGACAACTCATAAAAGAAAGCATTAATTGGAGCTTGCTTATAGTTTCAGAAGTTCAGTCCATTATCAGCATGGTGGGGAGCGTGGTGGCATGCAGGCAGACATGGTGCTGGAGAAGTAGCTGAGAATCCTACATCCTGATCTGCAGTCAGGAGGAAGAGAGGGACACTGGGTCTGGCTTGGGCTTTTGAAACCCCAAAGCCCAATCCCAGTGACACACTTTCTTCAACAAGGTCTGACCTTCTTCAACAAGGCCACATTTCCTAATTCCTCTCACTTAATATCATTCCCTAATGATCAAGCATTTAATATCCAAACTGCCTCAGAAACTGTACTTACACATTGAGTAAAGGTACAGTTCACTGTGTATGGAGAAATAGGCAAACTGAAAATACATGCAGAGGCATCTTTAGGTCTCACTTTAATCCAATACACCTTACAACCTTATAAGAATTGTGCAGGAGAGGTTGACTCTTAAATTTTGAATAGTTGTTGATCAGGACAGAAGAGTAAATGGTTATGAATATGGGCTCTTGTCCCCGAGTTGAAATCCTAGCTCAGTTATTTGATAGGTTCTTGAGTTTGGGTCATATGCTATTCATCTTCTCAGCAACTCCTTTTCCTCTTTTGTAAAATGATAATAATAACAACAACAGTACTTATGCCTTTAATGTAAGGGTTAAATGGATGAACCCATGTGCTAGTGTGTTAGGAGAGTGAATAATTATTCCATTTCTTTTTTCATTTCTATCTGGAAAGTAACCCAAGCCATTCTATAAAACACAAGTCAAGTCAAGATCGTGTAAGAGCAGATTTTCTCAACTTCTTCTCCATGTATTTACCCGATGAGTCGTTCACCCATTCACCAGTAGTGCTTCATCATCTGTCTGGCTGCTTTCCTCTCATGTGTTCAGTGATGTCTGCTGTTCTAACCTGGTCCATGTTGTCCTTTCTTTCCTTCCTGGGGAAGAAGGATCTGCTAGGGTCCATTTGTCTCTTCATGTTCTTCCACTCCCTTTAATTTCTCACGGACTTTCTCCTACTCCCCCTCTTCTCTCAGGCCATTAATTTCCCAGGACAGTTCCCCCACCTATGCTTCCGTCAGCAAGGAAGAAGTCTGGAAAATAACTAGTTTCACGGAAAGGCAGTTTTCACCCTAGACCAAACATTTCCCCTGGCTATTCATTTCTTCACCCTTCCTTGTTACATTTCCACCAAATTGTCCATATTGATTGTATCTACTTCTAATCCTCCTGGTTACAGATCATGTAGGCTTTTATCTTTGCCACGTTATTGCAAAACTCACAACGACCTCAGCGTTGGTGAGTCTAACGGCCACATCCCATGCAGTACACATGACAAAACCCTCTCTGCAGATGCTCTTCCTTCCCTTGGTTTCTAGAGCAAGACATCTTTTTGTTCGCATCTCCAATCACTGCGCACTCCTCCTCAGGTGCCTCTGTGGGACGCCTCTTTTCTTCCCAAATTCTGGGTGACATAGCAGTGGGTGAGGACTCAATGCTCAGGTGTCTCCTTTATCAGATCTGGTGTGTGTGTGGGGGGGTCCATGCCCACCTGTGTAGTATGTACACATGTAAAGACCAGAGGATGATGGGTGTCTTTCCTATTGTTTCTGCTTTATTGTCTTGAGACAGAATCTCTCACTGAACTGCAAGGTTGCCTTTTTCAACTAAGTTACTTGGCCAGTAAGCTCTCAGGATTTATTTGTCTCCACTCCCAAGTATTGAGTTTATAGGCATTAGCTAGTTCTGAGGAATCCCTTATCTCTTCCTTCTGAGGTTAGAGTTATGGGCAAGCTAACCACTTCACGTTTATGTTGATGCTATGGACCTGAACTCAGGTCCTCTTGAGTACATAGCAATTACCTTAACCATGTAACCATCTCCCTCACCCTACTCAGAATAGGTTGGTAACATTTATTTTTTTTTTACGTGTGTGTGTGTGTATATGTCTCTCCGTGAGTATGCTAAGTGGGAATCAACCAGCAACATGGGAGTTAGGAACTGAACTCAGGTCCTCTGGAAAGAGCAGTCAGCAAGCACTCTTAACCACAAACTATTTCTCCAGCCCCCTCCCTGTAGGGAGCAAGTGAAGTCCTGTGTGAATGTGTGTTGCTGACATGGGCCTTATCAAGGACATGCCAAGGACCAAAGCCTCAGTTCCATGGAAGAGTCAAAGCCTTCTCTGGGTGAGTCTCGGAGTGATGGCAAACCCTCTCTCTGGTCTGAGTGCAAATGCTGACAGTGTGTCCAGAAAATGTCCAGCATAGCCTTCTCTCCTCCCAGAAAGCCATGCTTAAGGCCTCAAGGCTGCACCTTCCAAAATTAGCTGAATTCCTTGTTCATGCGTATGTGATAACCCTGTCTCCTTGGTTTTATGTATATGCAACTCCACTTCCTTGTTCATTTGTATATAATAAACGTGCTGAGCATCCAGGACTGCTACGGCTTTCCCATTTGAGAGCCCATTCCACCTGATCCTAGCTTTTCTGTGTCTGTATCTGCATGTCTATCATTTCTTTTGTTCTCCATTTCTCTTAGTTGGGGTTCTGGGACCCAAGCCGTGCAAGGCATGTAGCACTACCCAGAATATTTCAATGTGGAATTGTGCATATTTAATTTCTTTTAATAACTAAGCAACACATGTCTTGTGCCTTACTTAATTCAAATGTATGTTTCTCGGCACTGTCCTTCACCACTTTAACTGAAATATCTGTTCCCTCTCCTCACCAACTCTGTCATTATTTTGATCATGGCACTAATGAAATATTTAGGTATTATTTGCCTCCCCTGCATGCTCTTTATTGCTATCTGTATAGGTAGAGAGTGTGTGTGTTTTATCCGCCACTGCATGAATGACTTGTGCGGTGTCCCCTCTCCCTGGGACCTTTCCTTCCACCGATTCTTCTTATTAAATCCACCTTATTCTTAATGGCCTGACTTATTTTTTTTTTTTTACCACCTTTGGGAACTCTTCCCCAGGACAAGCTCTGTCACCATTTCCATGGGTTCATTAAGCATCTTTACAATCCTTTGCGTGGCACACACTCCCTTGGGCAGTGATCGCCTTCCGGCTACATAGCCCACAATCCAGGTTTCAGCTTCCAGTTTGTGCCATTTGCCTGGGATGAAAACTCCATCTCTGCTGCTAGAAGAAGACACTGCCCCCCTCCTCCCATGCTGGTAGGATGCTGCCTTTACCGACTTCTCCGGCTGTAACTGGATAGCCTTTATCCAGGCCCTCCCTGACAGAGCTCTGCTTGTCCTCCTGCAGTAACCACCACCTCAGAGGCTGTAAAATGTTAGCTGCCTGGTGCTGTGCCCTGTGCATGGGGTGGAGGGGTGTGAGGGTGAGGGGTGGTGGTGGTGGCAGGGGGAGAGGCTGCTTAGATAATAACTTGTAGGTATTGTGACTTGGATTAGAACAATCATTTTTTTCTTTTTGTTCATCAATTTTTCTATTATCCTCAAGACTGAGCGTGAAACATCATTGGAACACATCCTCATTGATTCAACCCCTGAAAATGTATTGGCATTAATAACGTGAAACTCTAAGGCACCGCGCATAATAAAAACAACTGATTGCGAACATAATGTGTCTCAGGATATTTTTATGTGGTAGCTTCATGCATTCATTGCTGTTAATTACTAAGTCAGCACGTGGGGGACCAGGGCACTGTATCTTTGAGCTATAGAGACCCACCTTTATTTGGTACTTATATGATTATCCAGAGGAAATAATTTGACTGGTTATTGCTTACAGAGTTTAATTTGTGGCAAAATAGAACAAATCTATTAGCAATGACTAAGTCATACGGAGCTGAGCCTTCAGATGGCTCAGCTGTGGTCACTTAGAAGAGATTTGTTTAGGGGTCTTTTCATATTTAGTCCTTTTGGGAAGTTTCAAAAACCAGAGGCTTCTTGAGATCTGTCAGTGTACTAACTCAGCTTGTAATATTTCACACTTAGACTCCTTGGCTAAAGCCGGAGAAAAAGGAGCTTTTCATTGTTGACTGAATGCCGTGGCCACGTGTTTACCTTGATATACAGCTTTAGCCTGATCATTTCTGTGTCTCTATGACTCAGTAAGAGTAAAGTCTCAGCCTCGGGCTGGTGGGTCTCACTAGCCTGCATGATGTCAAAAATCACCATTTTGGAACGCATGGAACAAGAAAATTACAAATCTCATGGACATATTTAAAAGGAATGAAAGTCTAAATTCCAATAAATTCCAAGAACCTCCAGCTAACTACTATTAATCTGTCATTTGCATTTCTGGGCGTGTAATATCAGTGCCTCCAAATTCAAGTGTACTTAGAATATTCAAGATAATACTCGCAAAATTTTGTATTTTATTCCATTCTTTTATCATAAGTACTCTTATTTTTATATTCCTGTCATATTTTGTACACTTTTATTTTCCCCCTGTAACTAATATTATTATGGAAATATCCATACCCGTGAATATTCACATATTTTATTCATTACTTAGGATATTCTGTGAATAATTTTCCTGCTAATTACATGAACATTTTAAAAATCTCATCAAGTTATTGAAAAATTACTTTTTAGAGGAGGTTGAACCCACTTAAATCCTTTTTACTAGTGTGTCACATAACAGTTTTATGACAATATTGTGAGCAGAATCAAAGATTTTCAATTAGGACATTTGTTAATATTTCATATAAAAAGACATTACCCTGTTTCTACTAGTTTTTAAGTGTGGCTTATCTTATTATGTCCTTTGCTTTTTTCTTTTAGATCTAGATATTTGCCTTTTCAATGTCCATAACTTGATGCAAAATTTGTTTGATGCAAAATTCTTAGAGCTTATTTTTGTTTACTTTTTCATATGTATTTTATATTGTTGCTCTTTATTATTGTGCTTTGGCATTAAATATTTATGTAATTGAATCTGTTGATTCTCCATAATTTTTTCATTCCTCTGAAGATGTATATAATCTTATAAGCCCATGTGCTATTGGTTTTCTTTGATTAGAACCCCATATTTGCCTTTTTAATCATGTAGAATTTATTTTGGCAAAAGGGCGAAATGATTATTTCACATTATGCAATCTTATTCTTCCATCAATTATTAAGGAACTCAAGATCATTTTAAATGCCCTGCTGGCAGGGTTATAATTTGGAATCTCATACAATATGCATTGTTAAGACAGGTAGTTTTCGGGGAAAGAAAATGAAAACTAGATATGACATCATTTTGGTGGAGGGGCTCAGCACTCGGGCAATCAAGGGAGGTGGCGGCATGTTAGGGACCACTACACTGACGCTTCCGAGCACTACACTGGGAAGCTCTGTTCTCCTCCCTTCCCAGTTCCGTCATTTGCTCTCATTCTCCTTTGCTACGACTTGTTGCAACGCTCTCCTTCTCTTTCTCCTGCCTTTTCTCTGATGCTCCATTTCCTCCCTCTCCCCCTCCACTCTTGCCCTTCCATGCCTCATTTCCCTCTAATCACTCTTCTATCCACACCTCCACTAGGAGAATGAAAGCTCCTGCCTCCGGAGAGACATACACCTCTAAGTCAATTGTACAGACTAATCTGAGCACAAACTTACAAGTTAAGCAGACTTGGATTCAAATTCTTTGTAATAAGCAATTGCAGGCAGTCTCTTCTTGGCAGGGTTCTGGCACGCAGGAAATCAGCTGCAGTCATTTTGCTACCTAATTAAACTTTCAACAGTATGGTCCAAATATCAGGCACCACATATATTGACTGTGAATAATTTGATAAAGTCCAAATTTCACTGCCAGCTCCTCAGTCCACGAATCGCTACCCAAATAACAGATGGGTAGTATGATTAGTGACCAATCCAATCTACCATGACTTTCAAAGACTATTGTGGTTGGCCATGGAATGTGTTACTCAGCTCAGGGAGATAGTAATCGTGTTGCTTCCTCATCTCCTGATAATAAATCTGAAAGACGTCTTCTAAAACTGGAAAATTCGGAGAGTCAATTGACCATGAAAAAAAAGTGAGATAAGTAGGGTGAAATTCAAACCATAAATAATTGAAATTATAGAAGGAAGAGGCGGCCATAGGGATGTTGAGGTTGACATCATTCTAGGGAGACTTGAGATGCTAGTGTTGAAAGACTTCTTGAAGGCCAACAGGACAGGAAATGAAAAAAGTGGTCCTGATGGAAGCTATGATGTCCCAGAAGGTCATCATTAAAGGGACCCAGGGTGACTCTTTACAGCATTAAATGGGTAAAGGACAAGATGTTAGAAGACCATGAGAACGCAAGCAAAGAATGAACATTCCCATGGCACAATTTCAGTCTGTGTTGTAAACCATGTGATAAGGCAATCAGCGCTCAAACTACTACCAGTAACTTAAAAAAAGACTCATGTATTTTTATATTATATACATTAATTTTTAGCACATGTGTATGAATATCCACCACATACGTGTCTGGTGCCTGTGGAGGCCAGAAGGTGTTAGGTCTGCTGGAATTGGAGTCACAGAAGGTTGTGAGGCAACATGTGGGTGCTGGGAACTGAAACCAGGTCTTCTGCAAGAGCAGCAAGTGTTCTTGAGTACTGAGCCATTTTTTTCAGCCCGCCCCCCCCATTAATCAATTTTTAATGGCAAAGAAATAAATCAATTTATTTTTCTTAAACTCTACTCAATAATTATTCATTTTACAATTTTCATTCACCTGTGCATTCATTATCATTATAGAATTGTTCTATTTTAAGAAAAAAAATCCCATTTATTTGGAAGACTACTTTGCATGTTTCAGCTTGCTGTTATCACAGTAGGTACTACCAAGTAAAGTGAGGACAGCCTATCCGAAAGTTTTCTCAGCTTTCATTTTTCCCTGTGAGATAAACAACTTGTAGGATGGTTCTGAAAGGTAAATGAGGTAATGCATATAAAGTTCTTGGAGCAGCTGTTGCTCAGTAAACTTTAAATTAAAAGTTGCTATTATTAATAATAATATAGCCAGGCAGTGGTGGTGCACGCCTTTAATCCCAGTACTCGGGAGGCAGAGGCAGGTGGATCTCTGTGAGTTCAAGGCCAGCCTGGGCTACAGAGTGAGTTCCAGGAAAGGCACAAAGCTACACAGAGAAACCCTGTCTCAACACCGCCCCCCAAGATAATAATAATATCATTACAACCAATCACCAAGCAAAACCATGTAGAACAATTCTACCATGTTGAGTTTAATGAAGCTTTTACTGTTTAAAGCATCTGCAACATACAAGAATTAAATAAGAAAACAGGACAGTGAATTTGAAAGAAGCAGGGGAATAAGTATTTTTCTAGTCACCTTGAAACAACACCCACAAAGGTGCCTGAGCCCCAGTGGAAAACAGTTTTACTACTAAAATGAAATGTAAGCATCCTCTGCTATAGAATTATCTGGAGAAGGGGAAAAGATAAAAGTGATCCACCCTTCCAGTTTCAGGAAATTCAAGTCTACTTTGTTAAATATTTCATTTTGGTTTACTTTTTGAACACAGCAATTCTCCTGTAGAGAGGAATCCAGAAGTCATTATTAAAAGCATGGAGGAATGAAGCTGAGTGGAGTCAATTCAACTGGTTCTCTGCTGTTTCTCTAGAGAAATTCTTAATTACTATCTGATGGATCCCACTTCCCTACAGAGGGTTCAGTGGGCACAGGAAGTTTTGAAATCTCCGTCTTTTCATCCATTGTTAGCTATTTCTCTCATCACAATTTCTTATAACAAAGTGTATATGCTTGATTTAATTTTGATTGTTTTCTATGTTTTAGTATGAAACCATTACACTAAGGAAATAATATGAACACCCCAAAGCAATAAAATTCAGACCTTCCATAAAGCTCTCCTCAGAGTCAGGTTGAGTTGGTAGCCACAGCCAATGAACCAAGTCCAAATTCCCAAGAATATCACAGAGTCCTAGCTTATACTCCACTCCTACATTTCAGCCCACTAATGCCCTTTATGTCTTCCAAACACACAATACCCATTTCTGATGTAGTGTCCTTGACCTTTCATTCTCTTAACCTCAAGCTGACCTTTCCCAGTTAATTTTGTTTGCCGGGAGAGGAGTTTTCATTTTCTTCAGTGGTGTAGCTACCAACAAGTTGCCCATGGCCAGAAAATAAACCCACTGAGTCTCTCTCTCTCTCTCTCTCTCTCTCTCTCTCTCTCTCTCTCTCTCTCTCTCTCACACACACACACACACACACACACACACACACAGGAAGGACATCAAAGTAGGAGGCAGCTTGTTGAGGAGAAGGAGCGTTTCTCTGGGATGGGAGGGAGGAGGATAATAAAGCATAATTGGAACTACAAATGGCCAAAAGTCATTATATACATGTATGGAATTTTCAAAGAAGGAGGATAAAGAACTTCTTAAGTGCCCTTCCCTTAGTTCTTGGTCCAAATATTGCTGCCTTTAAAGACTAGCTTGGGTCCCATGTCTCCATTGAGTTCTTTCCTGGAAGGTCATCTTTACCCAGCATGGATGTTTTTTGATCTCCTATAACACTAATGGCTCACATCTCATCTTTTGACATTGAATATTTCCAGAATTTGCCATATTGTTTCAAAGCAAGTTGAGCTCCTAGAACACCAGCAAGCACTCTTCTGTATATTTACATTTATTTCACAGATAAGGACCCATGAAATTTACTAGAGTAACCTCTGAAGGCAGAAGTAACATCTTGCTCATCTCTGTATTGCAGCGTATACAGTAGAAGCTCAGGAAACAATCATTGAGGCTGGGGGTATAGCTCAGTTTGTGTGTGTTGGTCTAGTACCTACAGGCTCTCAGTTGTCTCCAGGATTGCTTTTCCAAGGTGATAGGCTAAATGTAGGGTACACTTGTGTACTCCCAATATCTGGAAAGCAGAATCAGGAGGATTGCCACAACTTCAAATGCCAATCTGGCCTACACAGTGACTGTCAGGCCAGCCTGGACTAGAAAGGGAGACATATCGAAAAGAAAGAAATGAAGGAAGAAAGAAAGAAGAAGAAAAGAAGGAAGGAAGGAGGAAGGAAGGAAGGAAGAAAGAAAGAAAAGAAAAGAACCATTAAGTAAATGTGAAAACCATAAAGTATGCTTTAGGATTTAAAAAAGGATTGTTTGGAGCTAAGAGCTAAGAAGTGTATGGCTCAGTCAGTAGAATGCTTGCTATATGAACATGTGGATCTGAGTTTAGATACCCAGCAAAGATGTAACACCCAGGTGCAGTGGTTTATGGTGGGTATCTATAACCCCAGCACTGTGGGGAGCAGGGGGAATAGACAGATTTCTGGAGCTTATTGGCTACCAAATCTATATGATTCTATGGATTTCCACATTCAATGACAGACATTATCTCAGAAAACTAGGTAGGGTAACTAAAGAAGATACCTGTGTTAATCTCTGGCCTCTGGGTGTACAGGTGCACCTGTATACACACACTCTCAGAGGGAAAGAGGGAGGGGTCAGGGAGGAGGAAAGGGAGGTATAGGGGAGAGAGACAGAGACAGACAGAGTGGGGAGGGAAGGAGGGGGAGATTGCTTAGCCTGGTTTTCCCCCCAGTTTCATATCAGAAAACATGCCTGCCTTAATCAGTCTAAGAAAACTCATTCCTTATCTCTTCACAGGCTTCCCTGGAGACAATTTTCTCAGAGGCATATATTAATAAGAAGCTGGGGAATTACTACATGGCATATCACCTGTTTCTTCATGTGAGTGTTCAGGAAACTCATGTTCTCTTTAGACAGGCTTGTATGAACTCTGAACACAATGCAGGACAAGGAAATGAGCTGTTTTTTAATTTTGAGTTATTTTATGACATTACACAGTCAACAGAAATGTAAAATGTAATCCATTTTTGTTCTACACAATAAAAAATAACTAGCTGCAGTATTTTATCTGAATTGATTAACTATTTTTATATCATATACATATAGCATAAGCAGTCTCCAATCAACTAATTCAAAGCAATCTCACTAGTCTAAAATTACAGCGGCAGAGCGAGCAGAGTCACAAAACTGGAGCAAAAGTACTTCTCCATAAGCTATTATGTGTGTGTGTGTGTGTGTGTGTGTGTGTGTGTGTGTGTGTGTGTGTATCTGATATGTATATTTGATATTATGTATCTCCCCATACATATGGAGGGGAGAGAGAGAAATTGCTTTCCAGTTGCTCTTGGCAATCGTATGCCTATAGACATAAGCAGAAACAAAATTTCTGAAAAGAAACTTCTTAAATAAGTTTGATCTTCAAGAAAGAGCAGCAGACAGATTTGAAAGGTCAAATTCAGGTCCCAAGAGACCAATGGGTACAGTCCAAAGGCAAGAGGAGGCCCCAGAGGCAGTATCCCGAGGGGAAGGCTCAGTCATGTTCAATATTTCGATCTTCTTCGTTTTACTAGTTTTCCATTAGCATCCACAGGAGACGAAAGGGGGCTCCCCAGAGTTGTCTGAAGCTACATTTACTTGCATTCATGTTATTGTTTTTAATGGGCCAAGAAAGTGAAACCACAGTGGGATACCAACCCTGTCATAAAGTTTGTTTTGTCCTAAAACGTTTTCAATGTGTCCATCAGTCAAAACCATTTAAAGGATGGCTGCCAGCCATCACATATCCATGTCAACTGTGGCTGAATGACTCAGCTATAGCCCAGCTTCGCTGCAGGAGAATCACTCCATGCTTCTTTCTGAGTCATTGTCAAGAGAACTACCCAGCTGGTTGGTATGCCCACTGCATGCAGGCTGTGAATAAAGCTCAAGGCAGTGAATCAAGAAGGAGAAACCATTCGCTGTGTTCAATCACTGTGGATTGCAGGGGCCGGCTCTCACTTAAACAGAAAGTCAATTGTGACTTGAAAAGAGAAAGAAAGAAAGAGACTTTTGTCTTCATTTTTTCCACAGGGTGGTTGTCTGTGTACACAGAACCTAGACGTTTCAAAAACACATCACTACTCTTCTGAGGCCTTTATTGGACAGATATAACACAAACAGACTGAAAACATCTTTTTATTCATTTTGGGAGTTTCTGTACAAAGCCTTTCTGATTTATGAAGCCCTTCCAGGCCTTGTGTCTATAGAACACAGACTCAAGAGGTTTTTCTTCGTTAGTCTGGAGCCTGTTTCATGAAGACAGGACCTCTCGGCTGTGAAGGTCACACTATCTATCACTCTGCCTATGACCACACTCAAGTAGAACCAAACTGGGATTCTGGAACATCCCAGCAGTTCTTGAGCTGTCACTTGGCATGCACGGCTGCTTCCCCAAAGGAAATCCATCAGTGCTGGGCTTATTCACATTCATTTGGTGCATTGCAGTTCTCCAGCAAGGCCGCAGCAGTCCTTCACTTGTGGAGGGAGCTCTTTCCAGAGACTGATTACAATGCAGAGATGGTACTGAGTATCTCTGCAGAGCATAAAAAATAGCAGCAATAACCTTTCTAATTACAAGAAAGACTAATGCGCTGACTGTGAAAATCACTGGAAAGAATGCCTGAGTTTTCCTGCTAAGAAAGAGAGTGTCGTAGAAGACAAGTCTCTGCTGGTGCAGTGGCCATGTTAGGGGCTGCAGGAAAGGAACACTCAGCCAGAATGTGGGGATTTATGATGCCAATGAAGCCATCCTTGAAAGGAATTGTAAAAGGCTGAAGCCTAGCATTGCACCAGGACTAAAGGATAGTTGGCTGCCAATCCTAAGGTTGAGCGCCAGGCAGGGAAGAGTCTCGGTTCTCAGCTGATCCTCTGAGGCCTAGGTACTTGTCATGTATGAAGATGTGTGGCCTAATGAGTTAGATTTACTTCTGCTGCAGCTAAAAGTGTTCAATTTATATTTTTACAAATTCCCTTAGAACATGGAGTTAGAGTGGTCGTGTGGCCACTGCAGAGGACAGGTGACATTGTTTGTCATACTCCAGCGAGCAGGTAATCCTTCTTCGTTGCTTGCATGGTCCCAGTCACTCCATAGAATTTATTGCTCACTCCTGAATACTTGCCTCCTGTTTATATTTTATTTTATTTATTTTATTTTTACCACACATACTGTTCTTGGGCAATCTTGACTACGTCTAGTAGTTTCATTTAGCATGTAAGCATTAATGGCACATTCATTGGGATTTGAATCATGGTTCCTTAAGTGATTGAGATAATGTCTTGTTATTTCTCAAGTGGAAATTCCAGTACCTATCTTGTCAAATTAATGTAAGAATAAGGTCGTGTGAAGGAAGGAAGTGCCTGCAGACAGTACACTCTTAAGAAATATTAGCAAGCATAACTATCAATAAGTATGAGTCTTTGGAAAAAAAGGAAGCCATGATCAAAGGGGATACCTTAAACAGCTTTGGAGTTATATAACAGCTGTCAATGGGTATTTGAGAAATAGCATTTACCACAAATTAGAAATGAAGTCAATTCTTCATATGCTAATTTGTAGACTCCTTGGGCAATCCTATAAATACAATTAACTTCATCTGAGAGAATGCTTACATCTCTTGCCAACATGCATAATACTGAGAAGTGGCAGTCTGGGGTCTGAATCAGTCTGGAGCAGTCTGCCTCCAGAGTCTCTCCTGGGGTACTGTTACAAAGCCTTCATAGGTGACAAGTCTATTTCAACTTGTGGCTTCTTTACTGGATAGCTAGGATGTACTTCCAAACATGGAGCCACTGCCATAACCAAGACAAGTGAGAGAAGAACTTTAGAAAGGAGGATTGACGTTAATCCAAAGCTTTTCTATTGTGATTTGCAAAAGAAAATAATATTTACTATTAATAGGTGAAGAGGACTTGGGTGCTGTGTAAAAATGAGAGATGTGGATATGTGTTCCCTAGATTAAGAAATCCATGCATGCCAACACCTTAATGAGTTCATGTCCTAAGAAGGTACGCAAATGTATCTATTGTCACACGACAGTTCAAGGGCTTAAAGAATATTGGGAGAAGTGTCAGTGGGTGTGATTGTGAGTGTTGTATGTGTACATGTGTGGGCCATACACAGATGTCAGATATCTTCATTCAATTGCTCTCCACCATATTTTTTGAGACAAGGTCTCTCATGGAACCCAATACTCATCAATTCAGCTCTACTGACTAGCCATGTAGATCCACAGATCTGCCTGTCTTTCTGCCTTCCCTGGAATTGGAGTCACAGATAAACGCTTCCTTGTCCTTTACTTGTCAGCTATGAATCCAAACTCAGACCCTCTTGCTTGCATGACAAGCATTCTATTGACTGAGCGATATCTCTAGCCCTCTGCTCTTCTTGTTAAAGTCCCGTCCTCACAGGCAACTTCACTGAGTCTTGCTTTCAGATCACTGCACTTTTCCAAATATTTTGGTGTGTGTGTGTGTGTGTGTGTGTGTGTGTGTGTGTGTGTGTGTGTAACACCCCGCTGCTCAGTGAGGTAACCACTAATGATTTATATGTAATTTAAATATAATTTAAAATAATAAAGATTAAATAAAATGCAGCATGCAGGTCTTCAGTCCTACTTGCCATATACAAGGTCTCAGTAGTCACATACTGGATTGTACAAATGCAGGACATTTTCATCTTTTCATCCTTACCTAAATCTGACTAGGAAGCCTTTTGGAGTCCCTTCCAGTCCCTAACTTCAAGTGCCTCCAGATTCACACTCATTTTCAGGTTTCCACTCAAAGTCACACAATTTGCAAAGCTTTATTTAGTGTCTCCCAGTAACCTATCTACTGTTGTATTTGCCTTAGATTTCTGTTACAGAACATGGGGATTCTTTTACTCTAGATTTTCTGTGGCTATTATCTCCACTTGGGTGTTAGAAACATGAGAAAGGGCACTGTGTTTTCTCACCTCTATATATTATTACAGCTCCTAGTTATAACCATAATGTTTGGAGGAAAGAATGGCTTGGGGCTGCAGACAATGGTGCATGACCTCCATTTCCTTAGTCCTTTGCATTGCTGAAGACTCTTTAGTGAAGAGGGAAGAGAAAGGTACCTACAGTTTTCATGGTGTTCCATAGGAATGTAGAGGAAACAGGAGTGCACCTTTCTGACCTCTGGTTCATGAGATATGCTGGGCTCAGGGGACCTGACTTCATCCTACCTGAGCCTCATCCTTGCTCACTGACAGGTGAATGTGGAGGTGGAACTGATAAAGCTTGCTAATTATACCTTCAACCCACATCTTTCTATCAATATGTCATAATTGCACCTCATCCCAAACTCCACAGCCAAATTTATACAGATCTTAAGGGAAGAGGCACCTACGTACATGATGCCAATTAACTTCTGAACATGCCTAGTTTCCTAGAAATTTTCAGAAAAGACAGTTTAGTTGTGTGGCTAATGGGTTACAATGTATACCACTGACAGTCTGATACTTTGAAATTTATGTTTGTGTGCATCAAAAGACCTTCCCATAAAGCTATCAACATCAAAACAGATTCACAATGAAAACTTAACTATTTAAGAAGTTTCAAGAAAGAATAATTCACTGACCCTGTGTCAATTCAACACAAGGACATGATAGGAGATTATGATAGAGTGTTAAAAGTTATAAAAATTCTTTTGACTCAGGCCAAATCCATCTGACAGGTTTGAGAGGAGGTTCACTGTGCATAATAAGTGTGATGACGAAGATGATATAACCTTGTCCAGATGAAAGAGACAGGGCCATCAGTGTTCAAATCTCCACAGATTCACAGGCTTCCCTGAGATAATTTATTTGGAACGGGGAGGCGGGGGGGCTAATAGGCAAAGAAATGAGCTAGGAGCATTAGATTGTCCTTACTAATTATCAAAACAAACTATAGCATTATAAATTTCCATAGAATGTACTGGAGTTAATAAAATCCAAATAAGATTGAATTTTTAGTCCATGGACCATTCCCAGCAAAATTTGTAAGAGCGTAAGTGATCCTATTGGTTCTTCCAGCTGATGTAACCAAGCACCAAAGCCCGTGTAGCTTAAAACAATAGAAATTTAGTCTCCTATAATCTTGCAGGCTGGTCAGAATCAAAACATGTTCAGGGCTATCTTTCTTTTCCAGTGTCTGGTGTTGGCATCCCTAGGCTTGAAGCTGCGTAAATCCCACCTTTGTCATGATCATCATGTAGAATTATTTATCAAGCACTTTTTTGCATGAGTCTTTTTAAAAACTGCATTAAAATGCTTATTTGCATTATGGAGTTTCTGGTGATCTTTGAAATTGTAGACCTAAGGCACCCACCTCACTTGTTCCATTCCTAACCCTGGCCAAGCTGCCATTTGTCATCTCAGCTCTTCGCTGTTTCCCTAGACAGTTAATAGTTAGATTAAACCATGTTGGAGAGTGTGTGTTTGTGATGTTCTCCTGGGTTTGGGTGTCTCTGTCTCTTTTTCTCTTATAAGGGCACCAACCAGGGTGGACTAAGAATCTACCCTACCCTATTATGACCTCATCTTAACTGCTGCGGATGTTCAAAAACTATATACCAAGGTGTCAATTTGAAGCTCCCTTACAAAGTTTCCAGGCCTAATCAGTCAAGACCTACTAGGAAGAGCCCAACTTCCATGACTCATCCATAGTTAGCTGTTCATTGGCCCTCTGCTCTTAGAGACATGAAGGTGATTTGGTTTCCAAGTTTACAAAACCAGTCAGCATTATTAATACCTTTTCACTCATTCCTTTTTTAATTATAATTTTGATTTTATTTTTTATGTGCATTGGTATTTTGCCTGCACGTGTATCTATGTGAGGGTGCTGGATCCCCTGGAACTGGAGTTACAGACTGTTGTGAGCTGCCACGTGGGTGCTGGGAGTTAAACTCGGGTCCTCTAGAAGGGCAACCAGTGCTCTTAACCACTGAGCCATCTCTCTAGCTCCTCACCCTACGCTTGTTTCTTTTAACCTTAAATGAAGTGTAATGGGGCAGTCTTTGAATCCCTTTGTTTTGGGGTATGTTGCTGTATTTCAGAGCCTCACCAAGTGAAATTACAGAATTTACGGATTTGGCTTTACAACAGCCAAGTTACCTTCCTTTTATATCTGGCTCCTCAGATAGCTATGAATAAGAAAGACACCAATGTGACTGTATTCCAGATCAAGAAATTGAAGGGTAGGATAAAAAGATGCCATAAAAATAGTCTTCCTGAACATTTTAGCACTTCTAAGGTTAGGATACTTAAAACAATTCAATTATCATTTTTCTTCTATTGAGAGGGAAAAGTTGGTTTCTTAGTTTCCTCTATTTATTCCAATTCTACAGATCATTATTGAGTCACTTTCCTTGACAAATTCAAAAATACTTTAAAGACCATGAGGAGGTAAATGTGCTGATAGTGAAAATGAGTAAGTAGGGTAAAACGAAAGGGTAAGAAAACAAGATGTGCCATAATGTCTACAAGCAAGGCTTTCTACCTTTTTTTGGTCTGGTAAGTAATCACTGAGGTCAAATTCTGGGTCTAGTAACTTACAGTTCATCAGTGATGCTCTTGGTCTGTTGGTTTTTATCATCTACAGTACGGGATTTCTAATACTCTCTTCTTAGGGTTGAGTATGAAATAAGACGTTGTTTGCAGAGTCTTGGGTGTTGCTATGGTGTCAGCTACTTCCTGTTTCCTGTAAATACAAGTGACTGCTTCACTCATTATCCCACCTACTGGGCAAGTCAATCAGGACTTAGGTAATGCTCTCACTCTTTCTGAGCTGTTTGAGAAGAATATATAAATTGTTTATCGAAAATGTGATTATGACAGTTGAAATAAATCGGGTGCATGCATGAGGAAAATATTTCACACACAAACCTGAACTTCTTAGTTATATATTTTGGATAATTATAACCAGGGCCCCTTAAATGAAAGTAAATTAAGACGGAAGTCATCCTGAAGTAGATATTTGTTAATTATTTCAAGGAATCATCTCCTCCCACACTACTAGATGTTCTGTATGGATTTCCCCTATCTCTTTTAATTTACTAATTAATTGTACATTCAATTCAAGCATTAGTGAATGTCTATGACACTAGGTGCTCTGAATATAGAGATAATCTTCCTTTCACCAGGAAGCTGATCACCCCCCAAAGAGGTACATAATATGGAATATTCTACTTATTATAGCTAAAAATGCAAGATTCTTGATAATGGAGCTCTGTCCACTGGCTAGCCACTAAAGCACAGGAAATATTTTTCATAAAGCAAATCAGATGTGTTTTTCAAGGGGTTTTTGCTATATAAATATTAGCTGTCAGAAAACTATGGAGAGATCATAAAGTGAATGGACTGTGCTGCTACCAAGGGCAAAATCCTGTTGTAACTGAGTTGTCCTTTGGGATCTATTAACTGGATCTGCACGGTAAATGAAAACTGATCATCCATCTTGGTGTCTCTATTTATCAACAGCTTCACACTCCACTTCCATAGCTGCCTACGACTGGAATCTTACAGCGTTTTTCTTACTCTAACAAATGCACTCAATGTCTTAGAGGCTTGACCGACTCTTTCTGATTTGTAACCCATGGGGAATGACTGACTCAGAGCAGCACCAGCCTGGGAGCCAACAAGAAGAGTTCAAACCAGGATAGACTGGAGTTTCTAAAACTCACACTCATACAACAAAGAGAGAACAAAGCTGCAGACTTTTATTTTTATTAGCTAAACACTGTCCCATGGAAACTCTACAGAATATGGTACTAATTAAAAGCTGGTACAAAGATAATTCTGTATATTTCATTCTTCTTAGGTAGAATCAAACACAGAGAGTGATGTGTAATTTGCTGTTTGTTCAGACCATTATTATTGTCTATTATTGTCTGGATAAACTCTGGCTCATAGTGTTCTTCATATAAAGATCTGTCTTGGGTCACATAAATTAGCTGGTAGGCAACCTTGTGATAGAGATGGTCGATGACTCATGCTTACCTGGTTTGTACTCTTTCCTTTTCATACCCTATATCTTTGTTTCCTTTCTCCTTGCTCCTCCACAGAAGGTAGGGTGAGAACAAGCTTCCCTATGAGCACCATCTTTTAAAGAGCTTTGCTTGTACTGAGCACAGGGACAAGCACTTAATGGTTTGTGTAACTGTTGTCTTTGGGTTAACAACTTTGTTGAAGTTGCTGCTGGAATCCAGAGAGTACATTCCTACCTTGTTCTGCAGATGACAATGTAGAGAGCAGCCATTAAAAAATACACATGAAGGGCTAGGTAGAGTACATGAGGAGATAAGACTACTGAATGCTTTGCAGTTATTAATTGAGAATAAAAGGAGATTGCTTAACATAAAAATTGGGAATGAAGAGAAAGAAAAGGGAGAGTTGAACCTAATTTTAATATTGACTATAGGGAAGTCATTGCACAAAAACCTAATCTTTCCCCTCAAAATACAACAAAAAGATGGATAAAGGTGGCAAACAAAATACTAGTATAAAAGTAACCATTGGAACAAAAACATAAAATCTCTCAAAAATGAAAAAGGGAAAAAAAGTAAATTTAAGATAGAAAAAAGGAAGATAAAAATGAAATCATTGTAATGGATACACTGGATACACATAAAAAGTAAATTTAAGTCATTTCTCACATCATTAACAAGTAAAAATTCCAAAAGGATTCAAAGATTCAGATTGGAAAAAAATTGTAAGAACTATTATAAGAAACATGAATGAATTTCTTTGTAACCCAGAAATAAGGGAAATATTCCCAGCTAAAAATTTAAATATGGTGCAGTATTATAAAAGAGAAAGTAATTTGATTACATTAAAATTTTAGTTCAGCAAAAAAGATACTCTTGTAAACAACGAAAATAACAAACAACAAATGTGGGAAGTAACTGAAATAAATCTTCACTAGGAAGTTCATAAAAACTCAGCATAAAGAAAGCCACCCTCTTTGTGGGTTTCTGGGGACCTCTCTAGCACTCTGCTTCTTCCTATTCCCCTGGGGTCTTCATTCATCATGGTATCTCCCTCCCCGTTCTCCCAACTCTGCTCCTGATCCAGGGGGGACCTTCTGCTCCCCTAAGCTCTCTTTCCCCCGACACTTGCCCTCCATTAACCCCTCCACCCCCAGTTTGCTCATGCAGATCTCATCCATTTCTCTGTCGTTGGGAGATCCCTGTGTCTTTCTTGGGGTCCTGTTTTCTAGGTAACCTCCCTGGAGTTGTGAGTAGCAGTCTGGTTATCCTTTGCTTTACATCTAGTATCCACTTATGAGTGAGTACATACCATGTTTGTCTTTCTGAGTCTGGATTACCTCACTCAGGATGATGTTTTCTAGTTCCATCCATTTGCCTGCAAACCTCATGATGTCATTGTTTTTCTCTGCTGAGTAGTACTCGATTGTGTATATGTACCACATTTTATTTATCCATTCTTTAGTTGAAGGGCATCTAGGTTGTTTCCAGGTTCTGGCTATTACAAATAATGCTGCTATGAACATAGCTGAGCATGTGTCCTTGTGGTATGATTGATCATTCCTTGGGTATATGCCCAAGAGTGGTATATAGATGGGTCTTGAGGGAGGTTGATTCCCAATTTTCTAAGAAAGTGCCATATTGATTTCCAAAGTGGCTGTACAAGTTTGTATTCCCACCAACAGTGGAGGAGTGTTCTCCTTGCTCTACATCCTCTCCAACATAAGCTGTCTTCAGTGTTTTTGATCTTAGCCATTCTGACAGGTGTAAGATGGTATCTCAGAGTCGTTTTGATTTGTATTTCCCTGATGACTAAAGATGTTGAGCAATTCCTTAAATGTCTTTCAGCTGAATACCCTGGCTGTCATGATAGAACTCTCATCCAGTGTCTGATGGAAGTGGATACAGAGATCCATGGCCGAGCCTCAGGTGGAGCTCTGGGAGTCCAATCAGCAAGAGAGAGGAGGGGTTGTATGAGGGAGAGATATTGAGACCATGACTGGAAAAAGCACAGGGACTAATTGCCAAAGTAGTGGAAACGCATGAACTGTGAACCAATGGCTGAGGAGCCCCCATGGAACTGGACCAGGTCCTCTGAATAAGTGAGACAGTTGATTAGTTTGAACTGTTTGGAGGCCCCCGTGCAGTAGGACTGGGACCAGTCCTTGGTGCATGGGCTGGCTTTTTGGAGCCTTGGGCCTATGCTGGGACACTTTGCTCACCCTTGGTGTAGGGAGGAGGGGACTGGACCTGCCTCGGCTGAGTCTACCAGGCTGGGCTGACTCCCCAGGGGAGACCTTGCCTTGGAGGAGGTGGTAATTGGGGGTGGATGGGGGGAGGGTTGGGGGGTGGGAAGAGGGAGGATGGGGGAATCCACGGCTGATATGTGAAATTAAGTTAATTATAAAATAAACATATTAAAAAAAGAATTTGACTGCATTTTAGATATTGTACATAAAAATGTTCCTTTTTGCCTGGCATATTTCAGCTGCCATTGTCTTTAAGGTTAATATATGAATTAGATGTTCACTCCATTGTATAATTATAGGATAACTTGTTTACCCATTCATCTACTGTTTGACTGTTACAAATAATAATATCACATCAGTATGAAATGTACTAGTCAGCTTTCTATAGCTATAAAAAATACCTTAGTCAAAAAAATAATAACCCAATTCTCAGACAAAAAATAAAGTCACCCTCCAAGAAAGTTCTATTTAAGAAAAACTTAGAGAAATAAATGAAGTCCAAAGAGAAAGAAACACAAATTTCCATTAGCCATAAAAGATGACCCGCTTTGTCTGGCAAAGACGTGTACCTATTTAAGAGGGAACACTAGTGCTTATGTTTGTGTACCTGAAAAAAAAAAATCACAGGTTGAAATTCTGACTTCCAAGTTTCCAACTATGGTGGGGGATGGGGTATGATCATATGATCATTAGGTCAGAGGGTAAAGCCTCTGAATGAATTAGAGCCCTTGAAAAAGGGGCTTAAGGTGTCTTGTCAACTCCTTTTGCCATGTAAAAAAAAAACTATACAATGATGTCATGAACCCCAAAGTGGGCTCTCATTAGGTACCAAATATGCTTGATCTATGACTTTCCCATCTCCGAACACCTGTTGTGTACGAGCCACCCTGTGTATGCAATTTTACTATTACAGCCTGAGTGGATGAATATATCCAGATAATAACCTTCTAGAATCTTATTCCCAGAAAAAACCCATAAAAGGATATACAATCATGTCTAGTCACCATGGAATCGTTTGCTATAGTGGTATATAAATATTATATTTATATATTTATATATTTTATATTTATATATATAATATTTATATATAATATTTACATATTTATATATATTTATATATTATATAATATATTTATATATTATATAATATATAAATATAATATATTTATATATTATAAATATATAAATGTTTATATTTATATAAATATTTATATAATATTTATATAAAATTTTATATTTATATAAAATTTATATTTATATAAAAATTTATATAATATATTATATTAATATATAATATATTAGTATAATATATTATATATATTATATATATTATATGAACATTGAGTCATATATTTATATAAATATATGACTCAATGTTCTGTTGCTAGGCAACCTGACTGTAAGATGATCTAGTTCCCTGTCTTATCAGGGGTCTGTATTTTTCCACTAATTAGAGATTCTGTCCTTGTTCCTGACAAAGCAGCAACACATTTTAAAAGATTCAATAAATATTTATATTTATATAATTTATATATATATTATAAATATTATAATATATGATTGCTATACAATCATCTAGGAAGAGATAGAAGTGGGCAAATAAATAACAGGCGTTTTGTACCTAACAAGACCCACTATATCTAGAAAAGAAGCAGAGAAACCCACACATTGTTATACAGTGTTCTACAGTTATGTATTTTGGGGATGCAGAAAAAATAAATCTATAGTAAATACAATCTGATGAAAGGGAGGGAATGAACTTCATTTTTGAAGTAAAGGATAAACTGTAAAAAAGAAAGTTATGTGCACAGGAAAAGGGAAGAGTGGAAAGGATGGAGGCAGCAGCCAGATTTCCTTAGATATTTTAAAAAACAGATTCGACCTCAGAGTTATATTATGCATGATTAGGAAATAAAATTATGTGCTAGGACCTGGGATTTGGCTCAGTGGTAAAGCATTGTGGATATGTCGAGCAACCTAGCATACATTGAGGCCCAAGGTTCAATTTTCAGTACCGTAATAAATAAATAAGTAACTCCAAATATAATGTAAATATGTACTCAGTTGTTACTATTTGACAATATATCAAACTGGGATGAAAGAATAAAAAAGTGAAAAGGTAATTGAAATATTTTTAAGGAATTGTGGGTATTAAGGATGTAGCTCAGTTGACAGAGTGCTAGCTTTTACATATGAAGCTCTGAGTTTGTTTCCCAGCAGCACTGGTTGACCTCTGTCCTTCATGCTTATGTGCACAGACATTCACGCATACCTGTATATATATGCACCTCCCTTGAACATATACCTGTACACACACACACACACACACACACACACACTTGTTTTGCAGCCCTGTTTACTGAAAATGCCTGGAAAATAACTATCCAACAGTGCTAACATTCCTACCATTCTGTAATATTAAAACTCCATTTTCCTACTACAAGAAATTAGAGCTCTTAGAAAAATGACTTATTTCAGGTTTGGAACTTAAAGTCATGTAGAGGACTGAGAAGGACACTTGAATAGGTTCCAGATGCCCAAAGATGGAAAATTTGAATGTCGTAATGATAATAGAAGTCAATAATACATAACAATTAATTTCAAATTCACAAGCTCCCAATGATAACAGGAACTGCATCCTCATCACCTATTATATGGGATATTAATAAGTGAAATCATTATTTGAAATGACAAATTAAGGAAAGACTAAAATATTTATCTTCCCATTTCCATTAGAACTAAATCATTGCATCTTGAAAAGTTGATGAAACAGTTTCTCTTTGTAGATGTTTCGAACAAAAGGAAATCAATAAAAAAAGGAATTAGTGTCCTTTGCAATCTCTATTGAATTAATAGATTGAGACAGACATCAATCATCAATAGCTGTCTACAACCCAATAAAGGCAATCAAACAGCATGTGCCCAGTGGTGCTACAAAATACTACATTTGAAACAGACTTGACCCATTCCTTACACTCAAAATCAAACCTGAATTTGCTCACATTGGTACACAATAATATAACACAGCATATTGAAGAATAGGACAGGAACACAATCAGAAAACTCTAAACTTCAGAAAATTATTAAAAGCAAATGAATGGTTTCTTCAATCATAAACAGCAAAGAATATGGAGAGCTAGAAGGAGAATAGGCTAAAAGAGACTGAAAAGACATAACTCTGTGGAGATTATTTGGAGAGAAAATTAAACTGAAGAGCTAAGTAAACAATTCAGTATTTATGAACTGATTGGAAATTTGAAAGCATATGCTTTGGTGTTATTACACTTAATGCTGCATTTTATATGTGATGATGGTATTGTGCTTATACATTTTAGCATATTGTAGGGTTTAGAAATTTATACTGAATTGTTTGAAATGGGATGATGTTTGGAACTTGGGTGGAAATAAAACATGATGTGGGTGGTAATTGAAGAGATGAACATGGATTGGGCCCTAGCTTGGTAATTGTAAGTGCTGGATAATTACTTCATGATTTTCATTCTGTCTAATTTTGTGTACAATACTCAGAAAGGCCACTTGCTGGCTAGGAACACACACTTCTGAGTTCCTAGAGGTTCACTCTCCTTAAACTACTTAATCCCAAACCCAGTGCCTTGCTTGAATTTATTTCTCTTTCCTTCACCAGCAATAGTCTTTTGTTCTCTGCCATGTCTATTTCATCTCTCCTCGAACTCCCTACTCCTTAGCTTTCCTCTCCTGTCCTTCTCTTTTCCTCTACTGTCCCCTATTTCCGACCAATCCCTTCCACAATTGTCCATATCAGTGAACTGGGTTCTTTTCCTCTTAAGTTGCCGGGAAAACGAAGTAGTTTTTATGTACCAGTGATACTTTGGTGTATATGTACATTGTAACATTATTACAGTGACTGAATTAGTTGACCCATCCATCATCTCACATAGTTAAGATCAATCCCCACTGTGGAAAAGCTGATGCTAAATCTTAATCACTTTCCCAGCTCTCCTTCTGCCTATAGCAACCAGAGTCATGGACATTCACACATAGGAGGTTTTCTGATAATGAGGCAAGACCAAGAGGCAATGAATCATCCCACTCAAACCCACTTGAGAACAATTGCCCAGCAGCAATCCTGAATGTGCAGAGCTCTGTTCTCCAGAGTCTGCCAAGAAACAAGAAGCTTAAGTGCAGGCTGGGATGGAAAGCATTTTCTTTCTTCCTTTTTAATGATTTTTTAAAATTATTTTTTGTTTATCTTACATGGAAATGTATCCCAATTTAACATTGAATTATGTACACACACACACACACACACATACACACAAAAAAATACATTTTGTTTTTATTTGTTCTTTTACCCTTCCCACTGGTGTCCCTACTTTTGCTAGTTCTCATCCAGCAATTGTCCTTTTTCCTGCTGTTATGCCACCTATAGTCTATAAACCTATTTTGTTTCACCCTTCTGCTCCCTTTAGAACTCCTCTTCTAAATTATAGTTCCTCTTCTGCATACACACATAGAAGATAGATGGATGGATAGACAGATGATTGATAGATAGATTGATTGATAGATAGATAGATAGATTGATAGATAGATAGATAGATAGATAGATAGATGGATGGTTAGATGGATGGTTGGATGATGGATGGATGGATGGATGGATGATGGATGGATGGATGAACAGATGGACAGATAGACAGACAGATGGATGACAGATTTTCTGATGTCCCTCTATCACCAGCTTTGTTATTACTGCAGATAAACAGCCAAACACTGAGATAGTGCCTTCTTTCCTTTTTTAATGTCTACTCATGTGAAGTCAGTTGAAAGCTGCCCTTGATCAAAGGCTGCTGGCAGGAGACTACAGGACTTTTATTATTTATTATTTATAGAGCATCACAAGTGTTACACAGCAGTTTGCAAAACATAAAACACTAGAGAGAAGGCTCATACTGTGAGGAGGTGACAATGTAAACAGAATGTATACATCGCCATTGATAACAGCTCTTGAGAGACAGAAAGAGGGAGTCTTCTCTAGTTTGGGGGTGGCTGGGCAAAGTAGATTTAAAAGGATGTACCTAGAAAAAAGTTAAGGACCTAAGATCAATAAACACGCATTCCCTAAAAAGGTATAGTTGAAAGTTAGGCTGATTTATTAAATCAAGGCATGAATAAAGTATTTCTCATTACATTATCAAAGCTCTGAAAACGACACTAGGTAATCCTTCTAAGGTTCTAAGATAGTGTCACTATCCTTCATTTCTAGAAGCAGTGTACTTTGGTAGAATACTTTAGGAAAGCAATTTAGCATTCGGAAACTGTGAGGGTTCTTATATAAGACTTAAGCCTTTTGCAGTGTATATAATTTTAACATATCACAGAAGACAGAGGAGCACAATCCTGTCTTTGTGCATACATGGTAGTGAACATCCTGCAGTCCATTATCAAGTACATGTGCTGTGGGATAATCCTGCTGTACACTGTGAATATGTATTACTCTCATTTGCTAATAAAAAGCTTATTGGCTGATAGCTAGGCAGGAAGAGATTGAGTGTGAGAATCAGACTAGGAGAATTCTGAGAAGTGGAAGGGCAGAGTGTAGTTGGAAATTTTCCTGTGTCCCACAGCCACTTGGTCCCAAATAAACACACAGAGACTTATATCAATTACAAACTCTTTGGCCTATGGCTCAGGCTTATTGCTAGCTAGCTATTACAATTTAAATTGACTTATTTCTATTAATATATATATTCCCATGTGGCCATAGCATTACCAGTCTGTTGGCATCTTGCTCCTTGGGCTGCTGGATGGCATCTGCCCTGATTCTACCTTCCTTCTCCCTGTATCTTTGCTTGGATTTTTTGCCTGGCTATAACCTGTCTTGCCATAGGCCATACAGAAAGACCATTCCACAGCAGACAGAGTCAGAGAATTGCTGGCAAAGGCAGAGAAGCAAGATGAAAATGCTCTACTGAGAAAAGGTACCAAGCCACGTAGCTAAACATAGATAAGAATTATGGGTTAATTTAAGTGTAAGAGCTAGCTAACCACAAGCCTGAGCTATTGGCTGAGCATTTATAAGTAATATTAAGTCTCTGAGTGGTTATTTGGGAACTGGAGGGCAGGAGAGAACCATTCATTTACACATATGCCTACATAGTAGTGGATATCCTATAGTTCATGATCAAATGTATTTGCTACACAGTAGTTGACACCTTGTAGTTCATGATCAAGTATATGTGCCTACACAGTAGTGGACATCTTATAGTCCATTATCAAATGTATATGCATACATAGTAGTGGACACACTGTAGTTTATGATCAAGTGTATGTCCCTACACAATAGTAGACATCCTGTAGTTCATTATCAAATGTATGTTTCCCTCCTATATTAATTTTTTTTTATTTTTTGAGACAGGGTTTCTCTGTGTAGCTTTTTTGTGCCTTTCCTGGAACTCGCATTGGAGACCAGGCTGGCCTTGAACTCACAGAGATCCACCTGCCTCTGCTTCCCTAGTGCTGGGATTAAAGGTGTGCGCCACCACTGCCCGGCCCTAAATTAAATTTGTATGATTCATCCCAGTCACCATGAGCTTTCACTCATCCTTAGATTTTTTTTGTGGCAATCAACATCTTCTGATAATATCAAAGAGCACAAGAATACTTTTGCTTTTTAACCCTAGCTTTAAATGTCTAGGATCACACATTAAAGAAATAAAATAAAAATGTGGAAAAATTTTCCATAAGTGAATATATTCATAATATGAATTACACTACAAAAACAGATGTAATCTAGCTGGTATCAAGTGGAGGCCTTGGTAGTTTATATAGCATTTTCTATGGTCCTTAAATAATAGCTTTGCAGATTATATAGTAATATGTAAAGTAATTAGATTATGCTATAATAAATGAAAGAGAAAATCTGAAGTTACCTCTCCAGTATTAACACAACTAAGCTGGAAAAAAATAGATGACATGGAAATACAGAGGTGACACATCAACTGGGTGACAGTGGTGAGGGAGTGAAGGTAAGCTACAGAGGAATGTGCATGTTCCTCCATCGTCTTATACTTCTATAAATGTAGATATATATATATTTCCCAATGTGCTTTTTGAAATAAAGAATACAGGGGAAGAATACACGGCCTAATGTATGTTGTATATTTTGTGTATAATATGATATCGCACCTGAAAGGAAGCTGTATTTCTGAAACTCCTCATAAAGGTATGCTGAGACTCCTCACAGACAGCCATAAGACTGTTTATAAAGCCCTACAGCACAGTAGAGTTCTCTAGGGAAGAAATTGGATTTTTTTCTAATACTATATTTTAAAAATAAAAACGCACAAAAAAATGAAAAAAAAAATATTTGCTCCATATCTGTGAAGATGTTCTGTGTCATCATATGATGGAGACCAACAGAGTACTTAAGAAATCCCTGAAGAGATTCTGTGTTCAATGGCAGAGCTAATGGTAGAAGGAAGGAAAAGGAAAAGGTTAAGAGACAGGAGAAGAGAATTATCCAGAAACACTCAAAATGAATCCTGGGTTAGTGGCATGAAGTCCAAACTGATTGCTACTGTGTACCCAGGGGTCGAGAAGAAGTACTGCTCAGACTCTGGAGTAGTTGATCCATACTAGTAATCAGTCCGTGCTGGTGAGAACTGCATTCTATCCTTCTGTTTGCTCTTCTAGTATAGAAACCAGGCAACTTTAGAACTGCTGTGTCGTATGTAAAATGCAGACTTTGGAAGTAGATAAACCTAAACTCACCTTCCACTGTCACTGTTATGTATTAGCTGTGTGACCCTGGGCAGGTCGCTGCTTTTACAGGGCATAGTGGCTGAAAACAATACTAACTGAGCCCAGATAGGGACAGGAATCAGAGACAATAGTTTGAATGCAATGTGCTTTCTATTGATAATGAACCTGTTTCTCCAGATGTGAAGACTTCCTTGGAAGTTCATGCTACCAATATAGAAACAGCAAGAACTGTTATGGGTAAGATGTTGGCACTAGAAGCTGCTGCTCTGTGCCCCAGTTGAGAAGAGTCAATACAGGAAATAATAAAGTCTATTTCAAAGGGAGATATGAGAAGAGCTTCAGGCAAAAGCCATGATAGAATAGCACAAAGACTGTTAAATGCATGAAGGAGAAGCCAAGCCCAACACAGCTCCAGCCACATGACTTCCTGTGGGGGATAGGGGTAGCAGAAATCTCTAAAAGGTCAGCCAGACAAACCTAGTGAAGAGAGTCCTGAAGTTCTACCTGCAAGATGAACAGATGCATAGCCCTCTCAAACTTCAAAACTAGTCATGGGTCTTGGTAAGACAAGGATTCTTCCAGTGGGCAAGCCAGCAGTGGAGTAGAATCCCATTAGTTATTTTGTTCGACTTCCAGGACAGTGTTCAGACACCCTCTTGGGAAGCAATCCATGATTTAAAACAGAGCTACCCTGGGACCAGAGAACAGGGAACAAACACAAGTCAAAGAGCTTGAATTTAACCTGCTCAGCAACACAATGAGACAGCCCAGGGAGGCAGTGAGAGGGCTGCCAAGATGCACAAGTGGCTGGAGGTGCAGCTCAGACAGTGACGGATACAGGAGAAGGTAGTAAGCAGTTGGACTAGACCTCATTAACAGACAAGCACTGGAGTTTGAAAGCTCTGAGCTTGAACTTAGCAGGTCAATTTAACCTCTGGAGTCGAGGATCTGCTCATCATCACTGTTAAAGGCTCTGAAAACGCTGGGACTCTAGCAGAATATTTGACAACCACGGCTACATCTTCAGAGGGAAGATCAATACTTCATGGGTACAGAAAGTCTGAAGACATGTCATCTACTTCTACAGCTCAGAGTCCTGTGCTTGTTTCCAAAACTCTCAATGAACTCAAGAGAAGCTCCCCAGGCTAGAACAGAAGCCACCTAGGAAATATATTGGAAAAAAAATTAAGTATGTATTAACTGAATCTTAGGGTTTCCATTTTCATTTTTAAAAAAAGACTAATGGAAATATAAGGTCATATCCTGATACAGTAATAGTGATCGACTTCAATTACCTTATTCTCACTTTTGATAGAACATGTAAACTAAAATTCAAGAGAGTTAAAGTACAGCCAAGATAAATAAAGTATAATCTAGATAAATTTAATAGATATCTATCAATATACAGCAGATAGGGAATACATACTCTTTTCAGCATCCCATGAACCCTTCTCTAAAACAGACCACATTTTAGTTCACAATGAAAGCCTTAACAAAAACAAAAGAAACAAAAAAATATCAACTCATAGTGGGATAAAAGTATAGATCAATTGCAGGATTCTGAAGAATATACTCTGGAATGAACAATGGGTCACTGAAGAAATCAGAGGGAAATTTTTACAATTCCTTGAAATCAAATAAAAATGAAAATACAAGTTATCAGAATCTTTGAGATACAGCTTAAGGCATTTTTAATAGGAAAGTCAATAACTATGTGTGTTTACTTTAAAAAAAAATCAGAGAATCTCCAAATAAATAACCCAATGATGCATTTCCATGGCTTAGAAAAGCGAAAGCAAGTCATACCCCAAAGTAGTACTTGACAAGAACTAATAAAGAGCACCAAATGAAATTAACAACAACAACAAAAAAAACCCCAAAGAAATCAGCACACAGAACTAGTCAAACAGAAGTTGGTTCTTTGAAAAGACAATTAAGATTGGCAGAAAACCTCTAGGCCCTCAATGGTCCAATCCAACTCTTCCCATCCCACTCTTTTCTTAGCAAATTTCCATTCATCTCCACACATGCCATCATGAATGATTTACAGTTCTCATCCCTTCTCCTGGGAACACAACCAGCATTTCAGCTAGTATGTGATAATAAAGTATTGCCAGCAGCACACGTGTCTCTCACTCAGGAAGGTATAGCAGTGATCCTGGCATCTGTGTGATAATTTTCAGCTGATGACTCAGTCCTCTCTACCCACTCACTTCATCCAAAACCAACACCTTGTCAGTAGCAGGGGCTATTTACAGTGTGTTAGAGGGGAGGTTCTGCTCAGACTTTCTGGGTTCATCGTGGTGACAAATACAAACTGCTCAGGGATTTGTACTTGGTAAGCAGTCAGCAAGCATTCACTCTCCCAATATTGATATATCCTTTCAAGGAAGAGGATGCCAGTTGTTGGATTCTTTATGGAGGTCACCAACATAGCTTCTAAGACTTGATACACTCCTTACACATTTCATTCCTCATTTTTCAAGTTTCCTGGATGATTCAACCAGAGGACATGTACCACTGCAGAGTCTTAATGTCTCTGTGAACATTAAGAAAGCTAAGGAGCCGGGCGGTGGTGGCACAACATGCCTTTAATCCCAGCACTCGGGAGGCAGAGGCAGGCGGATCTCTGTGAGTTCTAGGCCAGCCTGGGCTACCAAGTGAGTCCCAGGAAAAGGCACAAAGCTACACAGAGAAACCCTGTCTCAAAAAACCAAAAAAAAAAAAAAAAAAAGAAAGAAAGAAAGAAAGAAAGAAAGAAAGAAAGAAAGAAAGAAAGAAAGCTAAGGAATCATAATGTGTATCTGACTCCTGTGGAGTTCACAGAGTTCCTCAACACCATCTCTTGATCTTAAGTTATGAACCTTAGGTTTGAGAATTTGTGGCTTTTTTAAGATTTATTTTTATTTGTAATTACATTTATGTGTGTGGCAGGAAAGAGGGATATGTACACACTTTCAGTTATACCTGCTGGGAGAGGAAATATTTGTTTTCTCCAATAGAATGACATTGGTTATATCAACCACTCCAGGGCATATCTCATGTTCAGTTGATCAACAAATAATGGACTCCACAGTTTTTGTTTTTTTATATGTGCTTTTATTTAGTTATAGTAGTCTTAGTTGGGGTTTCTGTGGCTGTGAAGAGACACCATAGCTATGGCCACTTATATAAAAGAAAACATTTAATGGGGTGGCTTACAGTTTTAAAGGTTTAGTCCATTATCATCATAGCAATTTGCAGGCAGACATGGTGTTGAAGCTGAGAGTCCTACATCTTGATTGGCAGGCAATAGGAAGTGAACTGAGTGTCACACTGAGCGAAGCAAAGGAGACCTCAAAACCCACCACACAGTGACACACTTCCTCCAACAAGGACACATTTACTCCAACAAAGCCACACCTCCCAATAATGCCAGTCCCTATGAGCTTATGGGGGCTAATCACATTCAAAGTACTCCAATAGTTTTGTGGTTTTGTTGTCATTTTCTTTTTGGGTGATGTTGAATTTTGTTTCTAGGCTTGGGGCATTTTTTTGTTGTTGTTGTTGTATTGGGTTTTTGGTTGGCTTTTTGAGAAAGAACTTAAAGTTGGGTGGGTAGAGAGGGGGGAAGGATCTAGATGAACTTGGAGGAAGGGAAGAATATGATCAAAATATATTTAAATTTAAAAATGTTTAATAATAAAATATATTTTTAAGAAGATTTCATTATATTCATAATTGTGTGTGTGTGTATGTGTGTGTGTGTGTGTGTGTGTGTGTGTGTGTGTGTGTGTGTGTGTATCTCACAGGAGAGAGGGATATGTACATGCAAGTCTGGTTCCAGTAGAGGCTGGAAGGGGACAGGATATTCAGGTGGTTGTGAGTCACCTCATATGTGTGTTAGTAACCAAGCTCAGGTCCTCCAGAAAAACAGCAAGTGCTCCCGACTGCTGAGCCACCTCTCCAGCAACTAAGGTTCATTTTGTCAGTGGAGACAGTTTGCTTTGTGCTTCATATTACCACCATGATAAAATGAAAGCACTTTCTTTAAAAGGGATGCCTCAAGAAATAGTAGGCAATTTAAATCTGTGTAACAAATTAGATCAACTCACAGAAGCAGTACCTACTAGGGACCAGAGCTGGACTACAGCCCCAATTCTGCCACTTCCTGTGTGACTTGAGAAATGACTTAGCTTATATATTGTCGGATTTTTTTTATCTATATACTATAGATAATTACAACTGAATGGTATTATTTAAATTGCTAGCATTTAACACAACGCTTCATGGGAAGTCCTTAGCACAGAACCTGGAATACAGTGTATTTTCTACAAATATTGGCTGCTGTGATTTGTCAAATCTATTTCCTTTACTCATTTTAAATGACTTGAATGATGTTATAGTGCTACAGATTTCAAAGAGCTGTGATAGCACATAAAAGTATTTTCCAGAGCTTTTCTAGAGGATGAACATGAACCTAGGGACACTATCCTAAGCAGTGAAGTACATTCCTTCCCATTCTTTCTGACTTCAAGAAAAAAAAATCTAGAGCAAGAATTAATACACCATTTCTATGCTTAGGAATGATGACTGGGGGGGGCATTTCTTTTTAAGCTTTAAGTACTTTAAAACCTAGGTGCTTATGAATAAGCTGCCACTGATCTATGTTTATTTAATGCTATGCATAGGTTTCAGCTTCCATTAGCAAATCCTCCTGTGGGAACAGCAAGAGGAAAGGCAATGCTCCGCATGCCATTCATGTATAATCACCCAGCAGTAGCCCATGCTGACAACCCATTTTATAATAACATTTAGCCACTGATTACCACTCAGAAATAAAATACCGAACAGTACCTTATTTCTTCCCTAATTGGTTCTTTCTTTAAACCAACTCCATGCCCAACAGTAAACTCAAGTCTCTGGGTCTAAAAGACAATGCCAAGTTCAGCTCCTATGTAAGGGTATGTTCGTATTTGGGGTGAATCAATATTTCATATAGTTTTCCTGTCTTGTAAACAAATTAGTCTATGTGTACTAAAGATCACAGTGTAGGTGACATTTTTGTTTAGCTCTAGATTCCTTAAGACAGTAACAGAGAAAGCTTCCGCAGAGTGTTCATTTCATTTGCAAAGCCCTGAAAGAGTCGAGATAAAACCTCTCCAACCTTTAGCAGAAAACCTTTATTCTGGGAGAAATTACTTTCCATCTGAATTAGCCTCTATCTCCAGCAATCTGCTCTGAGGTGTGATAAGCCATAAATAATTGCCACGCTTACATGCTGGTGAAATTAAAAATCATAAAAAGCTACTCAGAGCAATTTACAACTCAGCCCAGAGAAGTTCTCTTTAATGTGTAGTAAGAATCCTCTTCCTCTGAATTCAGAGCCAGGCTTAGAGGGTGTGAACAGAGAGAAGGGAAAGACCCTGCTTCTCCTTTCCCTGGGGTTTTCTATTCAGCTGGAGCATGCGTACCCTTTCCCAGGTGCCCACATGGTGCTCACATCCTTTCAAGCATTTTCTTTTCCTTTGAAGCGTTTGATGTGTTCAGGACCACCGGGAGGTCATTTTCTTTGGATTTTGCTTCTTAATTGTCCTCATTTTGGTTGTCGCTTTGACAAGGGTGCTGAGTTAGAAAGGGGGGAAATCACCTTGAAGTTCTTTGGAGGCGCTGCTTGGTCACAGGGAATGTTTTCCTTTCTGGAGGCTGCAAACTGTTAGCTCCCTTCAAATGCCAAGATTCCATCCTGAGCTATCTATTCACGGAGACACCAGACATGACTAGACAGTGCTTCAGGAGCAGTGGTGTGGATCATCTATTTGCCCTGAAGGAGCCATTTATTTATCTGCAGTCTCTTCTGCCTGCACTCCAGAGAGCAGGCCGCATTCCCAGACGCTGCAGAGCCTGTCACCAGAAAGGCAAGCAACCTGCTTAGCCCAGCAATCAGTCTTTTATTCCAATCTGCTCTTGCCACTGGCGTTTCTTCCACCCTTAATTACCACACTCGTCACCTCCGCCCTGATAGGATGAATGGCGTGAGCCAGATCAAGCTGGGGAACCAGTCTCTCTGCAGATACCCTTTGCAGACATCAGAAATGCAGAGAACAAGACAGAAGGCATAGGCCTGGAGAAGGGGAAGGACAATTTTCAGGCCAGAGAGGCAGGCTGTGCCAGCCTTTCCCTTGGCCCATGAATCTCTCCAGGGAAGTTAGATCCTGAGCCATTTTGTTTCTGTTCAGGCTTCCGTCCTCTCCTTAGCCAGCTGGGAGCATGAAGTCCCTCTTGACTCCCAGAAGGATCCTGCCTTCTATGCCTGCAGGGTTTTCCTCCAACACCTTCTGTTTCTGAGCTATGACTGTGAGGTAAAGACATTGCAACCCCAAAGGACCAAAGCCAAAGACGAAAGGCAAGGTTTTAGTTACCTGTGTCTACAGATTCCTCTCAGCTTGGTATTTTTTTGGGGGTGGGGGGATCAGTTCCTTTTCCTCTCTTCTTAACACACATTCCTTCCTACATTTTCCCACTCCGAGTAACTACTATCCCTGCACAAATGTTATCAAAGGGCAAATCCACAAATAACCATAGTACCAGAATGAGTGGGTTTGCTGATCTAACAACTTGTTGTTCACAGGTTTACAGTCCTGGGCTATTGTGTTTAGAAGTTGTATCTTCCCCCTTTCTCAATGACCTGTCCTGTTACAAGTAACAATCTATTGACTGAGCAGGATATATATATGTGTGTGTGTGTGTGTGCGCGTGTATGTGTGTGTGTGTACACACATATATATGCATGCAATACAACTACTGAACAAACAGGCCATGAATTTGAAAAAGAGCAAGGAGGATTTGGAGGGAGGAAGGGAAGGAAGACACGTAACTATATTATAATCTCAAAAACTAATACAAGTACTTGATACTTGTTTACTGTTTTATTCCTACAGTCTGTGACTGCCAGACTGTGTCGTATTTCCGTCCCACAGGGGTGTGTTGATATGGTGCCACCGGTTTGGTCTCGTCACTGTGTTTCTCGCTGTAATCAGGATGTGAGCTGCCATATAGCTGGAGGCACTTCGTTAAGAGAAGAGTTAGGGCAAATTAATGCTGATTACTTCTGATCATGAGGTTGAAAGTTTTATTTGATGATATTATACTCCCATGAAAGTAATTTTGTAATTAAAGTGTAAGACATTGAATTAGCCATTTCCTGATACTTAGGCACCATGAATTTGGAAAGCGCCAAGTTTGTTCAGTAGTTGTACATGTATCTAATTGCCTTTAATAAGAAGACAAACAAAATATTTGAAAATACAGTGGTATAGGACTGGGGCTTATCTCAAGAGTGCTTGCCTAACATTCACAAAGCCCTGCATCGCATCCCCAGTACTGCACAAACACTGTCTCAACACAGGTAACAAATAGAAAGGGTTCTATGGCATTGTGTCTCGACAGTGCTCCAGTATCTCTTGCTGTCTTTATTTTTAGTTTCAATGCCATTTTAATTTACTCTAATTTTTTAAAAACAAGCAATCTATTTAATTAGCAATGTAATTTTTAATGAGATGAGGACACCGACTTTCATTGAACAGTATTTCTAGATATATTTTCTAGCTGTATATAGCTTAATATCCTAGTTGCCCTAAAAATTAATCAGCATTTGAGGTTGTTTTCATTTTCTGGATGATGAAACTTGAGGTTTGGATAAGTGAAGGGAATTTTCTAAGCTAGAAGAGGGCAAGGCCAGGCTGGAAATCCAGATCCATTTCGTTCCTAAATCATCATCTGAAAATTCGTGCTCATTGCCTACGCTATTAATCGGGATTAGTAGGTTATTAGGGTAAATAAACCCGTTAGGATTAACTTGTAAGCAGGGTGTTTTCTGGCTTGTCCTCTTTGAATGAGAGCTGCATGGGTCCAGCTTCGTTAGGAAGTCAGGCTGTTGAATATTTCCCACTACTGGCAGCTTACCTGTGAAGAGGGAGGGACCCATTAGGAAGCCGGTGGCTCAGGTGATGTGCAAAGATGGCTGAACACAGGTCTTTCTTCTCGGGGTATCAGAGAGAAAACAGTTGAGAGAGTCGAGAAAAGGCTGAAGAAGTAGGTGACAGTGTTGTTGAATTCTTATTTGGTAATTTAGAGTAAAGAAAAGAAGGAAGGAAGGAAGGGAGAGAGGGAGAAAGGGGGAGGGAGGAGGGAGGGAGGGAGGGAGGGAGGGAGAGAGAGAGGGGAGGGTCTTTTGGCATCTAAATATTAAGGCTTACTCTACTTGATTGAGAATAAACCTAGAAAGAGCCACCATAGAATAGTTTTAAATGACCCAAGAAGACACAAAAGGTAAAGAAAAAAGCCTAAAAGGAAATACCCCCAAAATGTATCCATAGTGTGTCTAGGAATGAGTACAGTTTAAAGTATTTTTCTCTTTGTGTATTTTTTATTTATTTTACAGTTCCTCAAATTATAGTGTAAGTTCAGCTGAAGGGGAAGGGCCTTACACTTGGATAATAAAACAGATGGTTAAATGCCTCGGAAACAAAGCCTCATGGGTTCACAACCCACTGGCCTTGAGCTAAGTTTCATGTGAACACGGGCATCTTTATTCATGTAGCTCAATACACGGTAGCTGTTATAAGTACATAATTATTATTATCCATTGTACCTACAGAAGAGTGCTATTTTGTTCTTGGTGGTATTAGTTTTCTGCTTGTGAATTGGAATAGCTACTTTGTTTTGTTATAAGTAGGTAAAATAATTCAAAGTATGCTATTAAGTGGTTTTGTATTTGTTTGTTGGCTTAAATAGGTCCATGGCTTTAACTATGTCTGCCTTTGTGCTCAATCACAGCACAATAGCAGTCAGTGGCAGCATCTAAGTAGAGACATGTAGAGGAGACAACAGATACCGGTAGCTGAGACATGTCCAACTATCTGCATCGACTGTAACATCAGAAAATTACAGGGAAGTGAACCAGCTGAACGGTGGGATTTAGGAGCTAATTAAAAAGTAGAATCAGCAACGTTCCCAAATTGGGATTCAGCTGAGCTTACTACCACATGGGGGGTTGTTTTCTGCTTCCAATTATAGGGAGGTGTTATTCTGATAATTTTATGAGCACGTAAATAGATCTAAGAGCAGAATAGATTTGACTGGATGGTATTATATCTGATTTTTGCCTCTATGGGCTGATAATGCTGATAAACTCCTGAACTAAAGCTGTATAAAGGCCAAATGGACAAACTTCTGTTGCTTGATGTTAAAGGAGTCAGGTTTCTAATTCTGAGTTTTACTTTCAACGAACAAAGCCTTCCCGGTCATCACTCTCAAGAGAGCTGAACGGCTGGCGTTAGATACAGTTAATCTTCAGTCCTCATCAAATAAGCTGGCTCTTTCTTTTGACATGCTTTAAGTACTTCTTTATAGAACAAGCCTATTCTAAAGGTTTGTGCAATTCAATTATTTCCTGTTCATATAAATGTGTGGAGGAACGAACCAGACATTTCTAGACATGGTAAGTTTTATTGCTGCAAAAAAAAAAAAAAAAACCACATCAAATATGTTTTTAGTCACCCTTGTGTAAGCTTCTTTCTGCAAGGTGCCATTGAAAGTTGATTTTGCTCTCTCTGTGTGTGTGCATGTATGTGTGTGTGCACATGTATGCATAGTATTCATGTCTACAGCCTTCTTTCCTGTATGTGATGCATTAGTCTGGAAGCTATAACTATGAATTTCTCCTCTGGATTATTCAATTACTTTTCTCCAGTATTAGCTGGAAGAATTGTGAGAATGGGTTCTTACACAATTCCAACCTACTCCTGGGACCAACCACAGTCTGGGGAAAAAAGTGCTCTGGGTATAGACTGCTGAAATAAAATGATTGAATTCCTTTCAGGCCCTAAGGGAAAGCTGGTTTCTTATCAGGATATGAGACAGAAGGCAGTTGAAGATTCCAGACAGTTCATTCATCCCTGTAGAGTAAATACAGAAATGTAAGAACTTTTGCATTGACCCATGGATTTCACCTGGCTGGTTCCAGCAGGGAGATGATAGATTAATCTGCCCCTTCTTAGCATGCTGTTGCATATGTGCAGTATGTTCTAACAGTGGCTTTGTGTTGCGTTGACAAGCTGAACGATAACCTTCTAAGCTCTGCCTTTTCCTCAGCTGATGCTACCAAAAAGGTCATAGCCTTGTTTTTCCTTCTTATCCTATTTTCTTTTAGCTCCAAACTGCTGAGATCTCTTTGAATATTCTTGAGTTGTCTATTTCCTCCTACGATGGGGGTTTTATTTATTTTTTTCCTATGTCATTTTCAGAGTCTCATGTCTCTTACCACACATTAGCACCACAGTATTACTTATATTCATTTAATAAACTCAGATCACCTCAAAGATCTACTATCCATCTAAAATGCTTTCCTGATTATTATATTTTCACAAGGGACCATCTCATTCAGTGGCTTCTCCGAAGTCAGGTCTGGGGAAATGGAGTTCATAAGGACCAATGAAGTAAGTTATGCCAGAGCCAAGAGAAGCATAGCCCTTCTCTGTTATTTTTTCCTCCCCAAACTTAAAATTGAGCAGATAAAGTCATTGAACATGAATTGCACTATATATTTGATAAAGCTGTTTTAAGAGGACATACGCAATTCAATAGAAGAGGAACTATTTCATCACATTACACCAGAAAGGCTGATGTTTTAGCCTCCAATTAATTATATGAGGACTTGCTAGAATCCTAGAGCTGGCTTTCTAGCTAGGTCCTGTCTACTCTGTGCTTCAAGTATGTGTGTGTTTGTAATAGAGACACTGCCTAGCTGAAGGGTAACCACTATAGTATTTACACAGAGAACCATTCACACAGGAGCTATCATAAATAACTGACAAAGAATAAAACAAAACACCCCAAGCACAGCAATAAAGCCAAGGAAATTTACCTGCTGAATAAGCTCTTATTAATAGGCAACCAGATTAAAATATAAAGTCACAATCTGGATCAGATGGATCCACTACTGAGTTCTACCAGACATATAAGGATTTTGAACACTAATTCTTTGCAATTTAATAAACTATAGAAGGATAGAACACTAACCACCTAATTCACTTAATGATGCCAATACTACCCTGATACCAAAACAGAGTTAAGTGCACAGCAGTAATAACAGAGAAAATTGTAGAGCAATGTGTCATATCTATCATCTATCTATCTATCTATCTATCTATCTATCTATCTATCTATCTATATCCTAGAGACTCCACTAAAAGATTCTTAGATCTGACCAATGCTTTAAGAAAAACAAGATAAAACTTGGTTGCTTTTCTCTATACCAATAATGAATTCGTTGAAAAAAAATTCAGGAGAAAAATGCCACTTGTAACAACTTCAAACAATAAAAGTTTCACAATAAATCTATAAAATAGTTAAAAAATTTTTACAATGAAAAGTTTTAGACATTGAAGAAGATACTAGAAGATGAAAAGACCTCCCATGCTCATTGCTCATTAGATAGGCCAAATTAATATCGTAAAAATGTCTATACTACAGAAAGTGATATATAGATTGAATGCAATCTCCATCAAAATGTCAATGGCATTCTTTGCAGAAACAGACCAATCAATTCCAATTTTGTTACAGAAATAAAGAAGATCCCAAATAGCCAAGGCAGTCCTAATCATATAGAACAATGTTTGGAGATAACTATAACTGATTTCAATTATATTACAGGTCCATAGTAAAAAAAAATAAAAACCAGCATGATACTGACACACAAGCAGATAGGTAGGTCAATGAAATAGAATAGATGGCCCAGATATAAAGCCATACAGTCACAGGAGCCTAAATTTTGACAAAGATGCCGAAAAAATATGCATTGGAGTAAAGATAGACTTCAAAAAATAATGCCGGGGAAACTGGCTATCCATGTGCTTCCTATTTCTTGCCCTATTTCCTGCTCTCTATAAAAATCAGCTCCAAATAGATCAAAGACCCTAATGTAAGACTCAAAACTCTGAAGTTACTAGAGGGAAAGCACTACAAGATACAGAAGTAGGCAAAGACTTTCTGAATAGGACTCTAGTTGTTCGTGAAATAAAGCCAACAATTGAAAAAATGAGATCTCACGGCATTTCAAAGCTTCTTACAGCAAAGAAAATGGTTGATCAAATCGAGAGACAGCCTACAGAATGGGAGAAAAATCTTTGCCAGCTATACATTTGACAGAGGATTAATATCTAGAATATACACAGGATTCGAAGTAATAAAGGGCAACAACAATAACAAAACAACAGCCCAGACAACAGTGGGATAATGAAATGAACAGACAGTTCTCAAAAGACGAAAACGCAAGGAACTATCAAACACTTGAGAAATCTTCAACCTACTAGTCATCAGAGAAAGGTAACTAAAAACTCTGTTAAAATTCTATCTTTCCTGGGCAGAACGGAAATCATGAGTGGAAAGAAATTAGACACAGGAAACTGTACCCACTGCTGGTAGGAATGAACAAAGGTCAGCCATTATGGGAATCAATACAGAAGTTCCTTAAAACATTAAAGACAGGCCTACCACATGACCCAGCTTCACCACCCTTGGGTATTTACTCAAAGAACTCAAAGTCAACATATTAAAGAGACCATGCATGTCAATGTATATTCATTCCTACAGTGTTCATAGTAGCTCAGTAATGGAAGCAAACCAGGTATCCAACAACAAGAGACAGGAAATTATGGTACTGTGGAATTTTTTCACTTTAAAGAAGAAAGTTATTTGCTTCATATTTAGCAAATCAATCCTTATTGAAAGGCTAACATCATGTTTTCTCTCACACGTGTCTCCTAGATTTTATACAGATACCTAAAATCATGTCCATCTACATGACACTAGGATAGAAGTGGACTATCTAAGAGCATAAAGGAAACTGAAAGGAGACAAGAAGGGCAAAAAATGAGAGCTTTGTGGTTTATTGGGAGGTTTACTCAACACATCACATATAGCTGTATAAAAATGGCCTTATGGAACACAACACCATGTACAATGAATATATACAATGAACTGTTTAATTTATAAAGAGATCAAACTGTTTCTGGGTTAGAAACCAGAAAGTGTGGTGGTCCAATGGAAACGACTCTGGCATTTAAATTTGTGACCACAGCTGAGTCAAGAGACTCTGGGCTTTGGTTTCATTATCTACTTCCTGTGGCATGATAATAATTGAATGGGCTTTCATTTACAGAGTTGTTACAGTGCCTCGCATGATCAAGTGCTCCATTAAATTTTAACTTCCTTTTTAAGCTGCTAATATACAATATGCCTTGCAGTGTTGTTCTGTGCCTCTTTCGGTGCTGAGCAATGATGACAGAAATTAGATGCATTAATATACGAACTTACTGTAATTTATATTGGCTTTTCTCTAGGAAAGCTTACAAGGTTTGCTCGGGCTATAACTCATGCAGGGAGATGGTAATTATCTTGATGACTGGGAAGGAACCATGTTGGGAGCATTTTCCCTGAGAGTTTAGCATCTATGGCTCACTCTATGCTCACTGTACCCAGGGTTCTGGAAATACCTCTGATGTTTACCATGGATATTTATCCTGTCCTTGCTACTTGCTTTTGGCGCTTTTATTAAAAATTTAAAATACTCCTATTTTTTTTATTAAAAAGTCTCTCCTTGCTTATAGAAACACTAGAAAATATGGGTAAGTAAAATGAAGCATGAATTATTAAAAATCTACCCATAATCCTACACTGCTTTTCTGGAGATTTTCTTATGGTATTACACTTGATATGGGCAAGAAATGGGGTCTCTCCCACATCCCTGAGGGCATTTCCTAAATATAATGTTTGGATTGTCTTTTTATTTCTTTACTGTATAGCCAGGAAATTTTTTTTCAAAGAAGAGGCACATCCTGGGTTTTCAAATACTTTTAAATACATGAATATTATTATATAATATGATATACATATTATAAATGAATAACTTTTTTTCTGTGTGCTGTAGCCGGGTTAGCTGCTTTGAATTCTCTACTACTAATAATGTCCTGTTTGTAGCACATTTAGTGATTTCTAGTCATTTTTAAAACTTTTGTATATAATAGATATTGTACTTAAGCAAAATTCTTATGTAAGTTTACATTTTCAAAGATTTATTTATTTTATATGTATGAATGTCTTATCTGCAGGTGTGTATGTGTAACATGTGTGTGCTTGTACTTGCAGAGGCCAAAAGAGGGCTCCAGATACCCTGGAACTGGAGTTACAGAGGGTTGTGAGCTGCCATGTGGGTGCTGGGAATTGAACCAGGGTCCTAGGCAAGAACACGTGCCCTTAACCATGAGCCATTTCTCTAGTTTCAAGTTCATATTTCTTATCCGTGGAAAATGCCAGAGCTGAAGAGACTACACTCATTTTTGGATCATGATCTTACAAGGTTAGAATTAACAGACTTTTCCCCCTCCAGTCACTATCCTGTTAGGCAAATAGCAGGACCTAGGTATGTAGCATAGTGGGAAACTCTCCTGTTGGTGTAATGAATGAGCTGATCTTCCTCACTGATATTATTCTTTCTACAAAATACTCTGTCTTCAAACTAAAGCAATGAGGATCATCATTTATACATTATACATATGTATGTGTATAAACATATATGAACTGATACATTATGTATACCACATATGTACATACTATTGTGAGGGTGACTTTAAGAGGTACAAACACCTGGGAATGTTTGCTTTTCATTTTCCCTAAGTTTCAGTGTTTGTTTATTTGTTTGATTTTTAAATCACTAACTAATTCCCTTGAGTGCTTCCAAGGTTTTGTAGGAAGCTTCTTTCCTATTTATCTTGAATATTAGAGTAGTGGGTCTCAAGTCTGCTTGCACAAGTATCATAGCATATTTAAAAATCCAAGAGCTGAGACTGTAGCTTACAGGGAGAGAGTTCAGCTAGTATGTGTGAGGCCTTGGGTTCAATCCCTACTACCACCAAATAAATAAATAAATAAATAAATAAATAAATAAATAAATAAATAAATAAATAAACACATAAATACATAAATAAAACTCCAAAGCTGAGGCTATATACCAAAATAGCAAATCAGAATTTCTGGAGGTGAGACTTGGGTTTTGTTTCTTAGGCAGCCATGACCACCATAGGCCCAGTAAGTTATCACACTTGTCTCACTGTGGTCTAGGTCCTAAAACTCAGAAATCACTATGTAAGGAGGGTCCTGCCCTCTGCAAAGGCCCTGATGTAGGGTCTTCCCTTGTTCCTCCCTAGCTCTGGTAGCAGCTGGTAGTTCTTGGCTTCCCTCCAGCCTCTACTCTGCCCCTGTTTCTCTGACCCACACCTCCTCTTCCTCTTTCTCACAAAGATGAAGTTGGATTAGGGATCTACTGTAACCCAATATGACCTCATCACTCATTTGGATACATCTTCAATGAGCATATCTCCAATTACTTCACATTCACAAGTGGGGTGTGGAATGAGGGCTTGAGCATACTTTTGAAGGGTGAGAGGTGACACAATACAGCCCAGTCTATGAGGCAAGGATAGCTGAGTCCTTTGGTGGTTCTGCAGCACAGCAGATAAGGCAGAGAACCCCATCATTTAGAATAATGTTTCTCAAATTGAGTGTGCTTGGGAACTGAGGCTCTAGATAAATTGCATTGTGATACGCTAATGTTGAGGTGAGTCTGAGATCCAGCGTTTAACAAGTGTTCAAGTGGCGCCCATGCTATTGAAGCAGCCAAGCAGAACTAGTTTGGTGCAGTAGGATTCCACTCGACGTGGGCTATGCACCACCACCCATCTAGCTATACACTTGGCAGCCTTGTTTCATGTATATGCACACATCCCTCCTTGAATAGAATACCTACCTGTTAGCAACTTAGAACGCTACCTGCCTTAGACTGCATGTAAAACTGCTTTAAACAATGCACATAAGTTACTCCCTTCCCTGTAGCAGGCCCTTGACACTGCCAGTCTCTCTTTGAACACCTCCTGTTACTCATTGGGGAACTATGAGTAATGGGCTAAGCCTGCCTAGACTAGAACGCACCCCCAGAGTGAATTTGAGAAGTGTGACTCCCTGCTTAATTGCTGTGCTGTAGAACTACCTGAGGATTCAGTTATTGCTGCCTCCTAAACTGGGTTATCATGGGTCACCCCTTTATGAAGTACTTTAGGGAGAACCCCTTATTTGTCATCTTATGTCTATGTATAAATGGGCAAACACATGATTAAAGTAAGATGCATATGGGAAGGAACATGCATGGCAAACAAGGTCTATGTAACTCAAGCCTGCCAGTCAAAATATAGAACTATCCAAACCACATCCCCAATAACCAAACTCCTCCACTTGAACCCCAGTAAGAGGAAACCCCAAACTACTGTTTGGGGCCCTTGAGTGCCTTTATGAGGCCCACTGTCAGTCTTGATCATGTGTCCTGCTTTAATCAGTCCTATCTCTTCACTCAGGATGAATTGTTTTAGACACCTTTGTAATCTGTGTGCACCCTTATTTCATTCTTGAACAAGATGTCAAAAACCTGGAAACATCCACCCCAGATCCCTACCACCCATAACATTGTGTCTGCACCTCAAGGACAAAGTCCTTGGGGGCTTTGTGAGCTGCTCAGTGGCTCCACCTCTGTCCCTTAGGCTCAGGAGCCAGCATCTATTTCTAGCAGAGGGAAGGAATTTACTTATCCTTCTAGAACTTAGATAGTCCAGCCGATGCTTCCTCCACCCCCACCTTCCCAAATTAGTGTGTGTATCTAATAGGTAACATCTTTATCAGTCTTTAAACTTGCTGTATAATTTTTAGCAGAACTTTTATCCTCAGGCTAAAAAAGTTTAAAACACATTTAAACAGAACAAAATGCAGCCTTACTAGAGATAGAAATTGATAAGAACAAACCCTGCTGCGATTTGTTTCGAATGGCCTTCTAAAATAACTCGAAACTTCTCTAGCTGGGATTAAAAATAACGACGAGGCGTACTCGCTGGGCACAACAAAGACAAAATAAAATAACATTTTGACAGATTCGGTTCTTTTCTGTTGGATCACAGATGCCATTTTCTTTTATTTGACTCCTCTCTGGAATTTAATCAGAAACCATCTTGTGGATTTATTTAAACAACTCTGGCCAATTAAGGAGAAAGGTAGACTTTGCAAAAGACTTGAAGGGTGCCTGGTATTGTTGTGTTTTTTAGCTAAGCTGAAATATGACTTAGCAGAACGTAGAGCAAAGAGGTTTTTTCTCTTAATTTTTATTTTGCAAAATGTCAAGTTTAAAGAATATCACATGAGCTTCTAGAATCCCCAGTCATCAGCATTTTTCATTGTTTGCCTCTGTTTTCCCTTTGTAGTTTTGACGAGTCACTTGAATATTGCACACGACATAGTCCTTCTCATGTGAATATTAAAATCAATTGCACCTGTGAGCAAGGACATTCTCCTAACTAACCCCAGGGCCACGATCACACCCATGCAATCTAATATCAATAACACTATCCAAAAGACCATCTTAAAAAGAGTCTCAATTCTCCCTACGTTTTCTTAATGGTTGTGGTTCTTTTTCTTCCTTTGAATTATTGTTCTGACCAAGGTAAACTAGGACTTATTTATTTCATCAGGCTGCCATGTTCTTCCTTTATTTATTTTAATGTTTTTTTTTTTTTAATTTTATGTGTGTGATTATTTGCCTGCATTTAAACACATGCACAACCTGTACATATGTACATGTACCATGTATATATGCTTAGTTGCTGAGGAGGTCAAAAAAGGGTATCAGATCTTCTGGAACTGGAGTTACAGATGGTTATGAGCCACCATGAGGGTGCTGGGAATCACACTCAGGTAAGAGCAACAGGTGCTCTCAACATCTGAATCATATCTCCAGCCTGCCCCCTTTATTTCTTTCCTTGTCTTAGTAATGAACCCATAATTGCAAGATGAATCTGAGACCACCTGGATTCAGTACATTTGTACAAACTACTTAAGCCTCAAATGCTTTGGACTCAATATTATTGACAGTTGCAGAATGTAGACTTTCAGTTCTATCAATTTTTCTACCTGGTCATAAGCGAGGCAGCATGCTTTGTTCAGATCTTTTCCCACGTCTCTCTTACGTTTTGTAGTCACTGTAATCTTAAGACTCTTTCAGTGTGCTGACTCATTATAGTGCTGGTTCATTATAGTCATTCTTCATTTTAGTGCTTATCTTATCTCTAATTTGGCCTGTGTGAGCTAGCTCCTGCTCCTCTTGTATGTCTCCTGATCTTTGGAGAATGTCTTTGCTTTTTGTCATAACACAGGCCTTGAACGTTTTCCCCATTCCATACCTGGAATAGGAATCAGGAAGTCTAGAATGGAGAATGGTACTCAGCTGCAGAGACCTGGCTGCTCATTATGTCCTCACTTAATGCCTTTAAATGGACAGAGCATAAGAAATGTATTTGAGCATCTTTTGGGTATATGGACAGGAGAGGTATTGTTGGGTCTTGAGGTAGGTTGATTCCCAATTTTCTGAGATATCACCATACTGATTTCCAGAGTGGTTGTATAAGATTGCAGTGGAGGAGTGTTCCCTTTTCTTCACATCCTCTCCAACACAAGCTGTTATCTGTGTTTTTGACCTTAGCCATTCTGACAGGCATAAGATGGTATCTCAAAGTCATTTTGATTTGCATTTCCCTAACAGCTAAGAATGGTGAACATTTCCTTAAATGTCTTTTGGCCATTTGAGATTCTTCTGTTGAGAATTCTCTGTTTAGTTCTGCAGCCCATTTTTAAAATTGAATTATTTGATATTTTGCTGTCTAGTTTCTTGAGTTCTTTATATATTTTAGAGATCAACCCTCTATCAGATGTGGGGTTGGTAAAAATAATTTCCCATTCTGTAGGCTGCGTTTTTGTCTTATTGACAGTGTCCTTTGCCTTACAGAAGCTTCTCAGTTTCAAGAGGTCCTGTTTATTAATTGTGCTCTCAGTGTCTGTGCTACTGGTGTTATATTTAGAAAGTGGTCTTCTGTGCCAATGCATTCAAGGCTACTTCCCACTTTCCCTTCTGTGTGGTTCAGTGTAACTGAGTTTATGTTGAGGTCTTTGATCCATTTGGACTTGAGTTTTGTGCATGGTGATAGATATGAATCTATTTGCACTCTTCTATGTGTAGATATCCAGTAATGCCAGCACCATTTGTTGAAGATGCTTTCTTTTTTACATTGTATAATTTTGGCTTTGTCAAAAATTCTTTGTCAAAAATCAGATGTTCATAGGTTTGTGTACTAATGTTAGGGTCTTTAATTGATCAATGTGTCTGTTTTTATACCAATACCAAGCTGTTTTCATTATTATAGCTCTATAGTAGAGCTTGACATTTGCTCAACCATGTTCATAGCAGCATTATTTGTAATAGCCAGAACCTGGAAACAACCTAGATGCCCTTCAACAGAAGAATGGATAAAGAAAATGTGGTACATTTACACAATGGAGTAATTTACACAATTTATGTAGCAGTAAAAAACAATGTCATCATGAAATTTTTAGGCAAATGGATGGAACTAGAAAAAAATATCCTGAGTGAGGTAACCCAGACCCATAAAGACAAACACGGTATGTACTCACTTATAAGTGAATGTTAGACACAAAGCAAAGGATAACCATGCTACAATCCACAACCCCAGAGAAGCTAGGTAAAGAAGAGGACACTAAGAGGGACACACATGGATCACCCTGGAAAGGGGAAAAGATTAAGATCTCCTGGGTAAACTGAGAGGGAGGTAATAGAGGGAGGGGAAGAGAGGGGAGGAGAGGTAGGAACATGGGGGAAGAGATGGGGAGGAAGAGCAATGAAAGAGATATCTTGACAGAGTGTACCATTAAGGGGATGGGGAGAAAACTGGAGCTAGGGAAAACTCCAGGAACTCATAAGAGTGTCCCCAGTTAAGACTCCTAGCAATGGTAGAGAGGGTGCTTGAACTAGCCTTCCCCTGCACTCAGATTGATGTCTACCCTAATTGTCATCACCTACATCCAGTAACTGATGGAAGCAGATGCAGAGACCCACAGCCAAGCACTTGGCCAAGATCCTGGAGTTCAGTTGAGAGGGAGAAAGGGTTGTAAGAGCAAGGGGGATCAGAATCATGATGGGGAAAAAAACCACAGAAATAGCTCATGGACTCTGGACTGACAGCTGGGGAGCCTGTATCGGACCCTCTGAATGTGGGTAAAACTGGCATGGCTTAATGTGTTTGTGGGTCCCCTAGCAATGGGACCAGGACTTACCCTGGGTACACAAACTGGCTTTTTAGAGCCCATTCCCTATGTTGCTATGCTGGAGGGAGGGGCTCAGTCCATCCCAGACATGGCATGACAGCCTGTGTTGACTATCCAAGGGAAGCCTTACCCTCTATGAGGAGGAGATGGGGATGGGATGGAGGAGGTGGGAGGGACTGGGAGAAGAGGAGGGAGGGGGAACAGGGATTGGTATATGAAAGGAAAGAAATTTTTTTAATAAAAAATATATAAAAAATAAAAATAAATATATTTGAAATGGTGGCAATTATAATTCATAACTTAATGTCTTATTCTCCCCTTGCTCCATGGCACACTTACGTTTTACTTCTCCGATGGTAAGAATCCTGACTCCCCAATCATTAATATATTTAAATAATTTGTTCTGTCTTATGGTATAAACAAAATGATTTCAGAATCACTGAATCAAGACTATCCTTAGCAACAACCAATTATATACTCCATGATATCTTTATAATCCTTTTTGTGCTTGTTTCTTTTTAATTGAAATAATTGTGGATTTACTTTCAGTTGTAGCAAAGTATTAGATTCACTGATCTCTTAGTTCCGACTTTGCCAATGGTAACCTCTTGAGAACAAGTATTACACATCATCTAGGATTTAGTTAGCCTACCAGTGTAGACGAATTGCTAAAGAGTCTTCTTAATAAAAACCCAGAGCCAAATATTGGGGTAAAAAGCTGAGAGATCAGAAAAGAAGAAAGAAGCCAGCCACTTTCTTACCTGCTTGGAGATCCTCTGCCAAAGAGAGTTACTTCCTGTCCACTCACACCTATATGCCTTTCTGTTCTGCCTTCTCATTTCCTCTCTCTGCCCAGCTACATCACTTCCTCTTCCTGCCCAGCTCTGTCACTTCCTGTCTGTCTGTATAGACCTCCAGACCTGTATGGTTAGTGCTGGGATTAAAGATGTGTACCACCATGCCTGGCTCTGTTCCCAGTGTGGCCTTGAACTCACAGAGATCCAGACAGATCTCTGCCTTCCAAGGGATAGGATTGAAGGCGTGTGCTACCATTGCCTGACCTCTATGTTCACTATAGTGGCTGGCTTTTTCCTCTGATCCTCAGATAAACTTTATTGGGGTACACAGATAAAATATCATGACATACCAGTTCCATGACTGCCTACCCAGGTTTACTGTATTTGTGTGCATGTGTTACATATGGTCTGTACATTGAATCCTATATAGTATACTTTTACCCATATGGCATCTTCACTTAGGTCCTCTACTACAGTGAAGATGCTAACCCAGCCTTTGTCCCAAGGTCCTTCCAATGGCCCTTATAACCCTCTTCCTCCTTTCAGCCTGTATCCCTTACCCATGGCAGTCACTCTAGTATACTCCTCCCCAAAACTCTTGAATGCTTTTTATGTTAGCTAACAATGGATCTCAGGCCCTCATTCTTTTTTTTTAATTTAAAAGTTTTTTTTCATATCAACCACAGTTTCCCCTCCTTCTCCTCCTTCCACTACCCCCCATGTCCCCCATCCATCCACTCCTCAGAGAGGCTAAGTCCTCTCATAGGGAGTCAACAAATTCTGGCATATCAAGTTGAGGCAGGACCAAGCCCTACCTCCCACCCCCTGCATCAAAGCTGAGCAAGGTGTCCCTTCATAGGGAATGGGCTCCAAAAAGCCAGCTCATGCACTAAGGATAAATCCTGGTCCCACTGCCAGGGGCCCCACAAACTGCCCAAGCCACACAACCGTCACCCACATTCAGAGGGCCTAGTTCAGTTCCATGCAGGTTCCCCAGCTGTCAGTCTAGTGTCCATGAGCTCCCACTAGCTCGGGTCAGCTGTCTCTGTGGGTTTCCCTGACATAATCTTGACACCTGTTGCTCTTATAATCTCTCCTCCATCTCTACGACTGGACTCCAGGAGCTTGGCCCAGTGCTTAGGTGTGGATCTTTACATCTGCTTCCATCAATTAGTGGATGAAGATTCTATGATGACAATTAGGGTAGTCCTCAATCTGATTGCAGGGGAAGGCTAGTTCAGGCACCTTCTCCACTGTTGCTTGGAGTCTTAGCTGGGGTCATCCTTGTGGATTCCTGGGAATTTTCCTAGCACCAAGTTTCTCCCTAACTCCATAATGGCTCCATCTATCAAGATATCTCTTTCTTTGCTCTCCCTCTCTGTCCATCTCCCAAGTCCAACATCTCATTCCCTTATGTTCTCATCCCCTCCTCCCAGTTTACACAGGAGATCTTATCTCTTTTTCCTTCCTAGGGCAATCCATGCATGTCCCTCTTAGGGTCCTCCTTGTTACCTAGCTTCTCTGGGACTGTGAATTGTAGCCTGGTTATCCTTTGCTTTATGTCTAATATCCACTTTTGAGTGAGTACATACCGTACCATGTTTGTCTTTCTGGAGACCCTTATTCTTGCTAAGCAAACATTCTACCACCAAGCTGTATCCCCAGCACCCTATTTCTCAAATTTTGCCAATCCATGAAGTTAGACTAATAGGGCCACACAGTACCCTCCTCAGCTTGATTCTTTTCTCAATAGAAATGCTTCAAGATCCAGTAAGTCTCAGTGTCAATCTATCATATCTCACTGCTCCGAGAAGCACTTCAGGAGTACAGGGACCATTGTCTAACCACCAACTATCTTGTACCTCCTCAACATCCTTTCTTTGTTTAGAAAGTATCCCACTAATGACATGCAGAGTTAAAGTGTTGCTCTGTGTAGCTACGCTATAAAACCACCATAGACTGGCAGCGGTGGCGCACGCCTTTAATCCCAGCATTTGGGAGGCAGAGCCAGGCAGATCTCTGTGAGTTCAAGGCCAGCCTGGTCTACAGAGCGAGATCCAGGACGGGCACCAAAACTACACAGAAAAACCCTGTCTCGAAACAAACAAACAAACAAACAAATAAATAAATAAATAAATAAAAATAAATAAAAAACCCCACTATATAGGTAAATTCACTTGCTTTTGTTTGCATTTAATATTTTAGTTTGTGATCTAAATATATCTTAACTTTATGGGAATTTTTTTTTGTTTTGGCATTGAAAAGTTAAAATTTTGTAAAAGAGTATATTAAGAGAAATCAAATCCCATTATTAACCCTTTACTTCCTTGCTATGCATATTTCACAAGAATTATTCTTTGAACTAAATTTTTGTTGACTTTTCCTACTTTGGGCAAAAAGATGCTTGTCAGACATACTCATTTTAATTATTTCCTTTATTTCTTTCACAAAACTGTCATGAACTTTTGTCTAAATTGTTTTTATTTTACAACCCTTATATATTATCTTTAGCTAGTTCTGTTCTTAGGTAACATTTCTTCCTAGTTATTTTCCAATAAATATGGTATTTAAGAGTTTTTCTGCAGAAGAGAAACATTTCACTCACACACTTTTAATAACTCAACACAAACTTTGGAACACCTTAAGCATGAATTGTACTCATTCCTTTGCTTTATCAGTCATGACAAGAAGCCCAGGATCTAGGTCCCCTCAATTGTCTTTACCTCATCCCACTCTTCCTAGCTCCTAAAGCTCTGAACCATGTTTCCTTAAATTTGAGGTTGGTTGTCATCCAATTTTCCTGCTCATCAGAACCTCCCTGAAAATTCCCTTACTTCTTTTTCTAACTGAGTCTTGTTTCCACAGTCCTCTTACCACTGAGTCTGGAGGGCATGTATCCCTTGCTTTTCCTGGATTGTTTTATCTCCTTACTTAAACCTGCCAGAATTGGACAATTTCTGCCCCTTCTCACTGGCACCTCTTCATGACTCAGCTCTCCGTTTCCCCCATTGTAGCTCCTACCCATTAGTTTTTTTCTTACCTTTTTTAGTTGCAGTTTTAACAAAAGTAATAGAGATTATTTCAGTGTTTAAGTATGTACTGTGCTTGGATATGGACTTAATGCTATTATTGACCCGTCAGGCAGGAGACTGCATTTCATTATTTTAAAAGCTGAAATAACGAGGATAGCTGTCAGATTAATTTGGACATTTAAATGGTGGAAATGGCATTCAAATTACAATACAGAAAACTGATGCTTATTTGAATATTGAATCATAGCAACAAAACAGTTGATTGAGATAAGCAATACATACATACACACACACACACACACACACACACACACACACACACACACACACATCTCAGAACTGATCTGCCTGCAGGCAAGAACTGCTTTTGTTCTATATCAGTACTGAAAAACAATGCGAGAAATTGGTGAAAACTCAGAGGTGAGCAAAGACAAGCAATGAAAATTGACTTCAGGTTCTGATTATTCTTTAAAAGGTATGTTTGTACATATGCTTGACGTTATTAATTGGTATTTCACAAAGTCTGATGAAGGGGTTTTTCATGTATTCAAAAACCAGTTTATTTTTTCTAAATTCAGGAAATTGCCAGTCCTGAAAATTCATATTGATTTAGGAAAAAGTATTTTTATTTCTTCTTGGAAGAACTGATTCAGTAATATCTACACCTGTGAGATTTCTATAACATAAATTAGCCTGCACAGTTCTTCTTGATTAAGTATGACAGAGATGTGAGTCCCTATTGGCTACTACAGAGCCAACTTACTAGGTTTAAATTTCTTCTTAGTCTGAGACTTTTTGAGATATGTGATATTCGAGGTTATAAATTTTGTGTATTTATTCCAGAGGGTTCTTGGTTTTTTATATTGTATCAGGATAGGAGCTTAATCTATTTTAAACATTTGTTGAGCAAAGTAAAGAAATGCAAAATGTTATGAAAGACCTTCCTACTTCTCATTGCAAAACAGATAAGCGTTCCTGGTCCTAGACTCTGCCTCACACTGAGTGAAAATTCACACAAATTGGTGCATAAATCCTTAGTGTCTTCAAGCCATGCAGGAAAGCCTGAATTTCTTTCTCTTTCCCACATAAGACAGGCATGATCAACAAAAATTAATTACTTCATTTGTTGGGCTTTATAAACAGAACCGAAAATTGACAAAGCCAATATGCATTGCCTCACATTTCAAACTTGGTACAAAGGCATTGAACTATGTACAGCAACATAATCTCTATTAGCCTCATCTTGAAGTGGTTAAAGGCAGGTTTTTTGTTTGTTTGTTTGTTTGTTGCTATTACATCCCTAAAAATGTTGCCTGAGATCTTAACTGTTCCCCAAGATAAATATTATTACTCTAGAATCAAGATATGTCCTTGAATTTGGGGATAAAAGAAGAACCTGGGATGCTCGGGGGGGGGTGGGTAAACTGAGAGTTTAAGATGGACCTGATTTTAAATTCTTCATGTAGGATTTTGATGATCATCAATGAAATGTAACAGAACTTATCTCCAAATTAATTTGGTGATTAAAAATATTATTATCTCTGTACTTGGAAGAAAACAGTGAGACAGCTTGTGTCAGAAATGGACATGATGCCTGGTGTATGATCTCCCAGGGGACGGAAGCTCTAATACTGTATGAAAAACACTGGTCATATGCAGTCTGGCTTACAGAAATGCTTTTACCAGGATTATAAGCTTAAAAACTCCAGGAAAAACAGGCCACCTTTTCTCCTCTGGGAGTGTGCACAGCACCTTCCAGACCATGAACTCTAGTCATGAGGGTTGAAGTTTCTAGTTGGGCATCAGCTCATTTCTCCACGTTCAATGACTTAAGTAAGTGTTGTCTTCAGCAACAAAGCCTTACTGCCATGTTATGGAGGATAACCAAGAGCCTTGTCAATAGCCTGTGATTTTTTTGGAGGGGCATCTATGGGACTGCTTTGGCCAATGACTCTACAAGTTGTGTACTCCTGGCACTGGAGATTGTATCTGGTAGTATAAGATATCTAGTTGGTGCGTTGTCCCATCCATTACTGCTATAAAGATGATAACCCAGAGACCCTATGGTGGTTTGAAAGAAAATGACTCCAAAGGGCACTATTAGGAGGTGTGTCGTTGGAGTGGGTGTTGTCTTGTTGGAGGAAATGTATCACTGTGGCAGTTTTGAGGTCTCATATATGCTCAAGCCACACCCAGTATCTCATCTCATTTCCTGTTGCCCATGCAAGATGTAGAACTCTCAGCTACCTCTCCAGCAGCTTGCACACCGCCATGTCCCACTATGATGATAATGGACTGAACTTCTGAAACCGTAAAGCACCCCATTAAATGTTTTCCTTTATAAGAGTTGCCATGGTCATGATGTCTCTTCACAGCAATAGAAACCCTGAGACAGACCCACAGTTGGCCAATGTGCAGCAAGTGAGAGATGTTGGAGCACTCAGCCCTAAAATGGTATGTTTCTATTAAACTCCTATCAAGGCTCAGGGATCTATGAAGAATAGGAGGCAGAAAGATTGTTAAGAGCCAGAGGTGGTAGATGACTTCATGGAAAGAACATAATCCAGACACAGTGGAGTTGATACATGTATGAACTCAGAGAGACTGTGACAACACGTACGAGATCTAAACAAGTTCAAAGCAGACAAAATCCCATCATGAATAAGGTGAAGTGAACACAAAATCCTGCTTCTAACCTAGAAGCTATTTGCAGAAAGAAATGAACATGAAGTTGGCTGGGTAGGAATATGGGAAGGAGCTGGGAGGCAAAAACATGATGAAATATATTAGATATAAGATTTTTTTAATTAAAAAGAAATTGGATCACCTTATTACCAATGATATTAAAATATCTTAGGTAAGAGCCTCATTGGCCTAGCCTAAATCCTGGACTAATTTGTATGATCAAGGACACAGCGTCCTCATCAAAGGGGCTGGATTATCACACTCACTAGGTAGGAGAGGAGGAGAGGAGTTTCTCTAAGGGTGCCTGGTCAGCAAAAAGTATTGAATAAATTATTTATTGCATCTCAACATCAAATGATTTGGACCTGTTCTAACACAAAGATCTTCCAGTTCATCTAAAAGTGAATCATCTCTCATTTGCAAGAAAGTAGCTGTTGCCTTAAATATATCATATAGTAATCTATAGAGTTCAGAGTAGTTACAGTACAATACCCAACACTCAGGCAGAATGGTGGAAGCAGAATTATGAGATGTCATGGCCAAAATGGCAAGGTTATTTGTATGTGTAAGTAACTATGTGTGTGTGGATATATACACACACACATTCTAGATAAGTATTCATATTTATATGAATATCAAAGTCTGTTGATATATATTAGCCCTAAGAAATGCCATGACTTACAATTGAGTCTAAAATTCTTAGAAACAAACTTTCTAAAGCCATTTGGACCTCCCAGTCTCTATCTTCTCCTGGTGCCATTTAGAATCATTTTCTCTATGCTTTCTGAACTCTTCTGAACTGTACTAAAGGACACTTAGTGCTTGGGATTATCTATACTTCATACTTTACAAAGCCCATTCACATGCATTATTTCATTAGCTCCTCTCATATTATAATAAAAACCATATGCTTCATACATATTTATGAGTCTTCTCAGACAACCATTAAACAAATTTCTCTGCCAACATGGAATGCTTTTCAGTTTTATGTAACGATGAAATAAAATGACTCCCATCCCCACCTTGCTGCTGCTTCTCGCAGAGCTTTGTCAACAGAGTGGCTAAGCTTCTGGTTTGTGTTTTCCATAGTTATCCCAAACAAAGGCAGCACAGGCTTGGTTAGCCTACCATAATGCCATGGGAGATTTCTCTCTTTTATGGATGCTTTTCTCTCTGCCATCTCTACTGTCAAAGCCTACCCATTGTTTTCCAGTTACTTCCAGAGCTGCTCTTTTGGCTCTGTGTATGATTCTCTTGGCCAACAGGAGTTACCTCTTAGCCAAGATACTTCACTGAAATAGGAGAAGATTAAAGACAGGATAGTTTTTTAGGGAGTAGGATTACCTCATGTGAAAAGGGAGATTATATTTCTCCACTATTACTGGGATGAAGTTTGGGTACAATAGAGAAGAAATTTGGTTAGAGACCCAACAAGACTAAAATTATATTCAGCCAAGAGTTTCCCTCTCGAAATGAACCCCAAGGGGAGCATGTAAGCAAGAACACACGCAATGAGGTGGTTATAGTAATTACTGGACATCCCAACAGCTTTATAGGATAGAGATGGAATCTGCAAACTGTACACATCCTAACATGTGTACAGCCGAAGGAACACCCCTGCAAATCAAGACCAGAAGTGGGACCTTCAGCTCAAGATTTTTACCCCACTTCCTATTAGTGGGAACCTCCCTAATAAATATGATACTTCTCTACACTTTGTCTTATATTCCTGCCCAGTGATATCCCACAGCATGGGCAACTCTTATGTGTATATGTTTCCCTGACCACTCAGTGGGGATTGTAGAGTTTGCAGCCTAGCTGAGCTGAGGCTACCCACCCGTTCAGTCTATTTTACTCTCTTTTATCCCCAGATGACTTTACCTTGATGTGCAGAGATACAGATAGATTTATTTTCAACCACTTTTTAAACTTTTGTAAGTTTGCTTGGTTATATCATAATCTCTCTTTTCTTCTGGGCTTCCTTCCAGACATTGTCTATAGAATTGGCTTCTAAATTTTAATTAAGAGTACCTTTTGTTTGGGCCATAAATTAAAATGTTCAGAGTTTCTTCCTCCAGTGTCAGGTTCAAGGAAGGCAGCCAAATGTGAAGTACTAAAGAAAAGGTAGATGCCCTGGGCTCTGCAAACATCTCCCTTCACACTGTAGTGATTCATATGTAATGTAGATTCATGAGACCCTGTGGCTGGAATCCATTTTGAGCAGTAAGTTGATGAGATGATAACAAAACTCATACCACCACCACCATCCCAGTGTAATAACACCTCTAGGATCACACAACTGTCAAATAGTGAAGCACACGTGAAATTTGCTCTGCAAACATCTCCCTTCACACTGTAGTGATTCATATGTAATGTAGATTCATGAGACCCTGTGGCTGGAATCCATTTTGAGCAGTAAGTTGATGAGATGATAACAAAACTCATACCACCACCACCATCCCAGTGTAATAACACCTCTAGGATCACACAACTGTCAAATGGTGAAGCACACGTGAAATTTGATTGTTCTGAATTGGAATGTCAAGAGCGTTCCACTTTGTGGCCCTTCTTGCTGGCTGTCTCTTTGGGCTTAGCTGTTTAAGGTGAGAGGGTCATAAGTAGAGAGACTATGTTATTAATAAAAAGTCTTTTGGGGTTTTTATCAGCATAGAATGCTAGAGATAAGATTTTTTTGGCACTCAATAAATACTGCCATCTCCAGCACTAAAACTGTTAATTCACATTTGTTGAATGCTTTCCATAAGCCAAGAAATATTTGAAGTTCTCTGCATGGACTGACTTGTTTAATCATTCCAAAGTTTTGTTGCTGAGCAGCAGGTGCAGGAAAGTCAATTTGCCTAGTGTAATGAAGTTAGTGTCCAAGGATGAGCATGGCTTTTAGAAGTGAACTTTTCTTATCACAGATAACGGAGACAACTGTACAATCCCATTGGGTGGAGCGTAAATTCTTTTCATGAATGAAAGGGGGTTTGGAGGTCATGTTTCTAATGTGAGGTCAAAGGATAAGCTTCATGAGTAACTCCCTTAGATGGCAGGCATTTCATTAGCACATGGAGGAGGAAGGATTACTAACCACCTCTGTAAACCAGAGACTTTATAGAAAATGAGAAATGAAAAACTAGCCTAAAGGGAGAATTCCCATAATATCAAAACTAGACTGTTTTGTGAAAGAAGATATAGAAGTTCTGGACTCAGCTCCCTAAAGGTCATTTGCAACTGGTAAGCTTGTGTAATGCATATTTATTTTTAAAAAGTTCCTACTTATTTTCCTAATAGTGACACTATGGATTTGAATATAAGACATACCTTCAATTTTTAAGGAAAAGTCATGACCTTTTTCTTGTTGAATCATCTTTAAGCATCTGGGAAGAGTATGAGCATACAATGTCCCTTCTTCATAAACTTGTTTCCTACTGTGGACGGACCCACAGGTTGTGATGGGGCCAGCATTAGCACTTAGGTTTTAAGACTCAAGTCCCTCACTTCTGACTAAAAGGATGTCTTCCATCCGCAGTACTTCTGACCTGGAGCTCCACAGTCACCTCTATTTTTGGTTTCTGTAATCAAAACATGAGCTAGGTTCAAGAAGGCGCCTATTCCCAGAAGGCCTTGCACTCAGCACTTAGCTGTAATCAACTAGAGAGCTGTGGCCCTCCGGCTGGGCTGCTGCTGGCTGACTTCAGAAGAAAGGGCCTCATCAACACAGTGGGCTCTGTTCTGCCTGTTGGAGCAGCACCCTGAAAGCCAGATAGCAAATGTGATTTGAGGGATCAAAATAATGTCTTTTTAAAAGATATATTGTCTTCAGCAGGAGGAAGGTAGTTCAGGAAGTGAATGTCCATGCATAGAACCAAATGTACTAAGTTCACAGGTTGTACCATATACTCCCTTTTCCCTTTTTTTTTGATATTATAATTACTCCGTTTCCTCCTTCTCTTTCCTCCATCCAAACCCTCCCATATGCCCCTCCTTTCTCTCTTTCAAACTCTGGGCCTTTTTTTAAAATTGTTGTTACTTGCACACACACACACACACACACACACACACACACATACATTACTAAATATAACCTACTCAGTCTATATATTAATTGAATGTATACTTTTAGGGCTGACCACTTAGCACTGAATGAATAACTGGTGTGCTCTTTCCTGAGGAAGACTATTTTTCTTACTCCCAGCATTCCTTAGTTATCTGTAGCTCTTTGTGTAGGGTTGAAGCCTCATGGTCTTTCATCTACTTTGGTGTGTCTGTTGTTACTGTACTTGTTCCACTCACATTTGGGCAGTTACATTAGTGAGACTTGATGGGTATAGCTTCTGGCATTATTAGAAGCACAGTCTCACAGCAAACTTACTGATTCTCTGACCCTCATAATCTTTCTACCTTCTTCTACAATGTCTCCTGAGCCTTAGGTGCAGGAGCTGTATTGTAGATGTATCCACTAGGACTGGGCTCCACAACTCTACATTTTAATTGGTTGTGGTTTTCTGTAATGGTCTCTGTTGCAAAGAAAAGTTTCCTTGATGAGGGATGAAGACTATACTTATCTGTGGGCATAGGACAAATGTTTAGAATAGTTAGGATTATGCTGGTTTTGTAAAGTGATGGTTGTAGGTTCTCCTCCAAGATCCAAAACTAACTAGCCCTGCATAGTTGGCTAGGTTTCCAGTACTAGACCTGGTTTCCCTCTCTCTCCCTCTCTCTCTCTCTCTCTCTCTCTCTCTCTCTCTCTCTCTCTCTCTCTCTCTCTCTCTTTTAAAAGATTTATTTATTTATTTATTATGTATACAGTGTTCTGCCTACATGCTGGAAGAGGGAACTGGATCTCATTATAGATAGTTATGAGCCACCATGTGGTTGCTGGGAATTGAACTCAGGACCTCTGGAGGAGAAGCCAGTGCTCTTAACCTCTGAGCCATCTCTCCATCCCTTGGTTTCTCTCTTGTTGAGAGGGCCTCAAGTCCAATTAGAGAGCTGTTGGTTATCACCAAGGAATGTGTACCAGTACTGCGCCCCGGAGTGTTTTCATGACCTGCTGGTTGTCTTTGTGGTTCCTAGGTATTTATAGCTGGGGAGGACTGTTAGTTGCTTCCCTCCTTTGAAAGCTTTCACGGCACCTTCTGGTATCATGAAAGCTAATCCTCAGGATGGAAACATTTAGGCTATTCAGGTTGGTTCCATCTCAGGGACCTCTGGACCCTGGATCTTAAGTTGTGTTGTATCTTCAGGAATAGGGACTTACCTTCCATCTCTGGGAAGTAACCAAGAGCAATTTCAATAGGCTGTATGTTTGGGGAGTCTCTTGGATAGACTTAACTGATACTCAGAAGAGAATTTCTCATGTCTAGTATTGGGTTTCTTTTTTAGATGGTCTTGGGCTCTTAGAGGGAACATTGTTAGGCTGGGTGAGAAACTTTCTTTTAAATTATATATGTATCTGCATACAAAGAATTATGTATGTTATAGATTTTATTAGATAAATAGTTAATAACATAATTCCTTGGACTTTTTTCAGACATTCTTATTTTTATTTTACCCACCTTCCGAATTTGCCTTTCTTTCCCAAGATCTCCATTTTCCTGCTTTCATGCACTTCTCTTTAGAAATTTTTCTTTAACTTAAACTAGCTAGCTTTGTTAGAATAACAGTTTCTGTCTCATTGCTGTACAAAACCAACAAGAAAAAATATAGAAAATAGCTATGAGGCACCAGTAACAGGAATCTCTGATTTCCACTTCTTAGGGCAGGTTTGTAGCTAGAATCATTAAATACCCACTAACACATGGACCTATTGAGAGACAACGGTTGATCAACAGACATTTGCCAAATGCAACCCCAGGCATCTGAAATTTTTTCACATTCTACCTTTGTTCCAAAGCTCAGCAATCAATAATACCTCAAGCAACAACAAGGTATTAGACCCTTAGCAAACACCCCAATTATCTTGTGATGAAAAAGACATTCAGGCTAACATTTGTTTGCTCCAAACAGTTGGCTGTGCTGGTTCTTCACTATTTTTTGAGACAAGGTTTCTCTGTGTAGTTTTCGGAGCCTTTCCTGGATCTCACTCTGTAGACCAGGCTGGCCTTGAACTTACAGAGATCCGCCTGGCTGTACCTCCTGGGTGCTGGGATTAAAGGTGTGCACCACCACCGCCCAGCGGTTCTTTACTATTTTAATCATCTTACAAATGAATTAAAGGATGCAAAGAATGTGGTGTTCGAAACCAAGATATAGTTCTGTTTTATAAGGAAATTCCTAACAACTAACTCTGGTATAAAACATAAACATTTCTCCTTAAATATGTTAAAGGAAGGGCCTCAGTAATCTGGTTGGGAGAAGTGGGGACACAGAATAAAACGGTTTGGTAATAAAATGATGGTTCTTTCTGCTATGAGTTCAGAGAGATTGCAGAGAAGGGCAAAGAGTCCTAGCAACATGGGCTTGGGATCAAGGATACCAACAAGGGAACCTCTGAGACAGGGAATGGACACTGGGTTTAGCAGCAGCACTGTTGAGGATCCCGGCTCTTTCATGATTGCCTCCCGTGACACCTGCTACAAAGAAATCTTCTGTCATACCACCATGGGCAACCCTTAGGGTCTTTGTAATAGATAACAGTAACCTCGATGGATATGAAGCCGGTGAGCATCAGCTGCTGTCCCTTGATCTTACTACAATCAGATTAAGATTTACTAAAAATGCAACCACTTTCTCCACATATAGAAGTTACTGAACGAACACACCTTAGTGATCAAGTCTAATGTAGTTAAAGAAACCTCTTCTTCCAGCTCAATGAAGTCTTGCTCTCTCTCATCACAGAAGCTCTGAATGCTACTCCACAAGAAGGTCAGTCAAAATGCTCAGCACTTGTTTCTAGAGATAGGACTCTATAACTCTGTACTTGACGTCAGCCAACTGAACATGCTTCTAGTCACTCCATTTATGACGAAAGATACAAGCTACCAGGCTTGCTAACATTTAAGCCAGTGTAAGAAATATTTATAAAATATTTAAGCTAATCCATATATATTGAATACCTGTGATTAGATTCCACTTCTCATATTTACCATGTTAATAGAAAACCCACTAATTTGGGGGTATTATGTGACCCTAGATGACAGACACAAGTATAGCTCTCTAATGGTGCATGGCCTTATAGAAACAACACCAGCTGCAGACTCAGGGTGTTAATTTTTAATTAAGCTGACCCGTTACACCTAGAGCTGAATCCCAATCAGCCTGTGACAAATGTTCATGTGTCTATAGACATCAAATCATCTAAAGATAAATTGCAGACGTATCATAATTTCCAAACTCGTTTCCAAAGAGTTCCAGGTAAGACCCTGCTGTCTATGTCCTTGAGGCAGATAAAAACATTAAAATAAAGTGGAGATTAGAAGGACCGATTAAGAACTAGAGCTGGATTAAGGGTCTAGAGTGCTAGCCATGTTTATTAGGTGTAATAAACGTGCCCTCTGCTGAGGGAAACTCATGAGGAGTGCTATTTAGGTATTGGGGGTCATAGGGAGTGCATGAGAGCTGTCTGTATTTCTGGCTTAAATTTTGTTCCTTAAAAATGTCTACTTAGAAGCAAAAACAAATCCAGAGCTGTATCTAAACTAGACTTCCAAAATGGCAGTGTTACAGAGACCATCTGGAGGATGTGAGTCTATTGTCCCTGTTACTGGCTTTATCATTAACCCTAGTTCAGGCTCCTTTTCTGTGGGATTCAAATAATAGTAAATACTATGTAAGAGTTACAGTGTTCAACCAATTAATATTTCTAATGCACTTGGAATTGCCCTGGCTATAGAAAGTTCTGCTTTGTCAACCAGAAATGGTGAAAATGTAACTAACTTGCTTGACAGTCTGATGGGACTACTTCTGGCTCTAGAAACATCAAGTGTGTTGTTCAACTTTATTTACACTGAAAAAAAGCAAACTTGATGCTGAATATGCTTGGTTTTATCGTTCAACAGCATAAAACTTTAGTGTCTATCCATAAGATAGCTTATTCAATGACATAGAAGTCAGATGACTTTGGGCCCTGGGAAAGCAGACAGGATGAGGGTAGTTATAAATACTGGTTTTTCCAGTGTCTAGAGATGACAAAAGGAGAGACAGGCTGTAATGAGATCAAAGTCTGACATCTTGAACAGAAATGTAAACTTTCCTCTTTTAGTGTGCTTTTCAAAGTTTCTTTTTTAAATAGAATAAGTATACATTACTTACAAATTCTAGTAAAAGGGTTAGTGGGATGGCTCAACAGATAAGTAAAGAGCACTTGCCAAGCCTGATGACCTATGTTCAATGCCAAGAACCCACAGGTGGCAGAGAAGTAAGTACTGATCTTTGTAAGTTGTCCACTGACCTCCACCTTCCAGATGTTCACAGGAGCATGTGCAGTCTTCTCTCTCACACACACTAGATTAAAAACTCCTAATTAAATAACGTTTTATTTATAGGTTAATTTTTTTAAAGGTTTATTATGTATACAGTGTTCTGTCTGCAGGCCAGAAGAGAGCGCCAGATATCATTACAGATGGTTGTGAGCCACTATGTGGTTACTGGGAATTGAACCCATGACCTCTGGAAGAGCAGCTAGTGCTCTTAACCGTTGAGCTGTCTCTCCAGCCCTTATAGGTTAATTTTTAAATAATGAAATTCTGAGGGCCTATTTTTAAAGAGCTATAAGAGATATCTTGATTGCCTAACACAGCACTACTGTTTTTAAATCACATTATCTATCTATCTATCTATCTATCTATCTATCTATCTATCTATCTGTGTGTGTGTACAAGTGCATGTGTATGCATGCACATGTGCACATGCCTGGGCATCACAACATGTGTATGATGGTCAGAGAACAACGTTTGAGAATCAGTTCTCTTCTTCCACCATGTGGGACACGGGGATGGTCCAGCTTGGTAGCAAGCACCTTTATGCACTGAGACAACTTGGCAGCCTTGGGACTACCATTAAATAGAATGAAATTAAAAATAAGTGATGATTTCAAAGCATGGTTAGAAATTCTTTCAAGACCACCCTCAGAAAGTTCTGCTTGTCAAAGCTACTGCTGGTCTGACCCAAGTGTGCAAAAGTTGCCAAAGCTGATGCTCTCCTGAGGGAAGTTGCTAGGATATTCCCATGGAAACAATTGTTTCACATGACTAATAATGTAAGTTTGAGCTCTAAGAGCAGAGGGCTAAGATTGGAGGAGAGGAAGTGTATTTCTTCTCTATGAGAAAGGAGAATTCTGGTGACAAGCGAAAGGTGCATTTTCTTATGTTCCGTTTTCCCCTCTCTCAATGTTCGTTTTTGCTGTGTTGTTTTGTTTGCTTCAGAGACCATGGGAAAACCCATCGCCCAGGTCATTCATGCAAGTCCTGGAATACTCCATGGACCCAACCGTACAAGTTGCTGCTTCTGTCTCGCTCAAAGGAACTGCTGATTCAAGAAGGCATAGATGTCAGGATACTCTAAGTTAATCCTAAGAAATCCTTTATCAGTTTATCTATTTTTGTCCCTTATTGATGCCAATTACATAAAAGGCAGGGAGTGTGGGATGGAAACAAAATTGCAATTGCACTCCTTGATAAGTTTCACCCACATGTGAGGCTGGCAAAAATTAGAAAAAAATATTGTGCTCTGGGTCTAATTGGTCTGTACACGGGGCCAGCAAAGCCCTGTCCAGCAAAGCCCTGTCCTAGCGGAGGGCATTTCATAAAGACACCAGAGAGATAGAAATAAATGCACTACTGTCTAAGCAGAAGCTGATCCATGTTAGGAATATTAACACAGACCCAATGACTACTTGTTAAATGAATAAAAAAAATGAAACAACGTCTGTTAAAGTTGTCAAAGAAGACAGCTTACAGTGTATGTCCGGCTGTACCATAGGGATCTGCTTGTTTCTGAGAGGCAGCAGAGAACACCCAACAGGCCATCAGCTTCATGCACCAGTCTGTGCTCACTTATTATTCACTTAGCGACTATTTAGTGATCCTCCATGATCACTATGTGTGGTGTGGGAAGCCTGTGACATAAAGACAAAGGATCCCTGCCACCATGGGATTTTTATTATCTCTGAAAAAGGGAACAACTTATAACTTAGGTTGCATATTATGAGTTTGTCTAATAAAAAAACATTAAAGAGTTGTAACCAGTGATTGCTAATGTCTGTTGAGCATCATGTCACTCACACTGCACTTAGCATTTAAGGTGTATTCACTCATAATCTTCACATGGATGGAATCTTTGTTACCTGAAGGAATGAAGTCTTAACAATACACCTAGGACGTTGTAAATATTTAGCACAACAAAAACTCAACCCCGTATCTCAACCTTGTCAGTGCATCAGTTGCTAGAACTCATCTAAATCTTGAGTTGTTTACACTGGGCCACCAGACTCTCAAAGATTTATGTCACAAGATCGCACAGAGATCTTTTGTGAGGGTCCTCCAACACTCAGCCCCTCTCCAAGATTACAAGAATGCTTAAGTTCCCTCTGATGACAGTTCATTGATCTTCTGTAGAGAGGGCAGGGCAGGCCATAGAACCTGTGCATGTGAAAAGAGAGATGTGCTTCCATCATGCCTCTCTTCCAGCTTGGACAGCACTCCAGGCTGAGGACTCCTATCTCCATCTGCCAAGAATCCCCACTTCTGAGATCTGCCTCCACCACTCCCATTTTAGGGTTACCATGGTATCCTGTGTGTTGACCTGACATGACTGCCTCATGGATGCAGTAGCTGATTAAGACCTGGGCACCTGACCCTGTCTGTGCCCAGCACAGAGTTGGTGATGATGTAAGGTCGGCTACACTTCCACTAAACTGACCCATTGCTGATTTTCCTACTAATTTCAAACTGAAGCTGCCAAAAATGAGATATCCTCCATCTGATTGACAAGACTGTAAAATATAAACTCAGTATCCCTTACTTGGGATCCTCACTTACACATGTAAATAGTTATGAGCTCAGTAAGAGAGACAAGGAACAGAAACACTAAGGGTTGGTCCAGACTGCTGTGGCAACTCCCTCAATCTTTCTGTGGGCTTAGGTCTGTGTTGTCACGTGAAGCAGGAAAAAAGAGTCCTGCTCAGTCTCACAAAGCAAGGGATCCTTCCTGAGACTCATCTGAATATCTGCTTAAATTTTCTTGCCTCCTTTCAAGATCTTTAAGATAAATGGCTGAGCCTCCCTTTCTGGTTTGTTTTGACCATGGTTGACAACCTGGCGTGAGGCTGGATAATAACCACTCTGCTTCTGGGATCTTCCTCTGTCCATAACAGGAAAGTCACAATGGTCTCAAGAAGAGAGCCACTTTCCAATCCCTTAGTGACATCTGTCAGCACCCTCCCCTGCTCTAGTGATTTATGAGCACTCACTGTGTGTCGAGCATAATGATTCACATCTGGAAAACATCATCTCATCATTTCCTTTAATCCTTGCAAATGCCCTCTAAGATGAAATGGCAGAAGACTCATTCCATTCCCGAGAAAAACTAATTTGCTGTAGATGACAAGAACACAGATGAGTAAGACATGACTAAGCTTGGACTTGGCAGTAGGGCAGTACCACAGCAGGCTCCTGCTGTTCTTACTCCTCACTTGGTGTGCAGGAGTACTGAGCATCTCACGGCCTCAAGTTTCCATTTTCCCAGGATGCCAAGGGATGTTGCAACAACAGTAGTTGGTTTCCGTCTGTGTGGAACCCCTTTCCTCTTCCCTGTCGTGCTTCAGTGGAGAGGAGTATTTGACCTTATCTCTTTGAGGTGCTGTTCTTCTGACTGGGTTCATCATTTGCCAAACAGGTCTCCCTGGGCTAGGCTGCTCTTCACAGGCATGAATAGCCTCTTGGGATAGTGGTGAAGCCAACTCCAATCCATTCATATCTAATTGTGTTGAACAGCATCTCCCTTTGGCTCCTCACTGGCTTAGCTCTGCGCTGCTTTCTACAAGAGAGAGAAAACAACCTGACTCACAAAGACAGAGTTGTTGAGCCAATATCCACTTTGAATGGGTTTTCAACTGAAGTTGAAAACACCCCCATTAAAAAACATAGAAGTAGTTTGACTTTCTGAGTCAAGAGCAACAAATTGCTTCAATGCTGTGGCTTCCAGGCACAGGGTTGCTACCTAGATCCAAAGCTCACATGGCAGATGGAGTCAGGGAGAAACAGCAATCAATTCACAAAAGGGTGGGATGCAGCTCCACGGCCTGGGCCTTTTTTTCTGGCTCAGTGATTCTGCCTATGAGCCTATCTGGAATCACTTGTCTCTGCTGCTGGATGTCTTCCCAGCCCCACAGAATGAGCCCTCCTGGTATCTGCTGGCCCTTCACGAAGGCTGTATCTTCTTGACTTTGCTTCATCTATCTGGATCCTTTCCTTCTCCAAATTACCCAAGGTACCAATTTACCTTCAACTTCCTGGGATCATGCTGATGCATCTAATTAGCCAAATGCATTCTCTGTTTTGTTCAAATGTCAGTGCCAAGCAGGAAAATATTACTAACAGCAACTCCTATAAACTCTTAAACTGTGTCCCACACTCCACATCTGCGCTTTGGCATGAAATCCCACAAACATGATGCAGCCAGTGCTGAATGACACAGGAGCTGGGAATCCAGACCTCAATTTCTCTTTGCTTTTACTCCATAGCATCTTTTCTACCTGTCTTCAGAGCAATCTGGCTTTTTCATCAATTCTGCTACCTGGTAGAGAATAGAAATAGACTATGAATCTATCAGTTTCATTGCTACTGAGAAAAGGTTCAGGCAAAAGATCAAATTATTAAACTAAAGAGCCAGGATTCCAGTTATTGTCCCTTTCCTTATTCCTGCCCCCATGTTTTCATGAAGACTGGCACAGCATGTTTTATTTCATTCTGCCTTACTCCCAATATTGAGCTTTCAGAAATCTGGTTTGTTTACGTCACTTTAGACTTGGGAAACGTTACATGAAAAGGGCAGAGCTGATTATTAAACATGGCCCACAGAGGTCATCTTCAGGTCTACGGTGAATTGTGTGGTGGAGAGACGCCTCAGGGTGCAAGCATCCTTCCTGCTGCCTCAGGGTGTGAGCATGCTTCCTGGCTGTTCTAGTTTGCTTTCTGTTGCTGTGATAAAACATTCTGGTCATGGGAAACTTGGGGAAGAAAGGGATTATTTGGCTTATACTTCCATGTTATAGTCCGCCTTTGAGGGAAGTCAGGGCAGAAACTAAAGCAGAGACTTTGGAAGAATGCTGCTTACTGATTTCCCTGGCTTGCTCGGTTTGCTTTCTTATACAACCCAATACCACCTGGCCAGGGATGAGACTGCCCACAGTGGGCTAGGTCCTCCCACATTGATCATTAATTAGAAAATGCCCTCACAGACATGCCCTGAGGCCAATATGATGGAGGCAATTCCTCATATGAGGTCCCCTCCTCTCAGTGACTCTAGTTTGTGTGAAGTTGACAAAAACTAACCAGGACACTAGCATTGGAGTCCTTAAATGGGACTCTTCCTATGGAGAGTTCTCCAAATGAAGAATGAGAGTCACCCAAGGTTCCCCCTCCCCCCCAAAAGAAGGCCAGAATGAAGGAACAAATAAGGAGGTGTTTTTGACCAACTCTCACCTAACGCTTGAACAGACCTAGACAAGGAGCTGTTCCCTTTGTCTGAGGGTTCTTGCCTCTCAGCAGACTTAAGCCTCTACTCTGAGGTTAGAGAGCCTCCCAATTTGAGAGTGAGGTGAGGTCAGAGAACAGGGCCACCATTTAGCTTCAAGTTTTCCTGGCCAAATGGGACAGCTTAAAAAAATATGCTTCTATTTGAAATTTAGACAGGTATGGTTCCTATATTTTTAATATTTAAGAAATTATTCACACATGTTTTACAGGTAGATTGAAAGAATGTGAAACAGGCAAGATGTATCTTATCATCATATATTTACATATATGATAATATATAATATGTATAAATATATATATAAAATATGTCCTTACCTTTGAAGGACATTTAGTTTTTACATATTATATACATTAAAATAAAATATTTAAAACCAAGGGAACAGGAGAGTGAGTTATACAGAAGTATTAGATATTAAAGACTGAAATAACTCGTTCAACTATATTTTCATCTTTTTATTGCTCTAGATACCATTAAAAGCTTCCCATTTCAGGAAGATTCCAGGAACTCAAACAGTTTTTAGTAAAATGTCTTGTCTGTGTCCTGCCTGAAAGCACGGCTTCCACTGGTATTTCAACATTTTATCTGGCTCACAATTGTACTTGTCAACAGTAAAACAAACACAAAACACCCAAAACACAAAAAAAACAAAACAAAACACAACTCTCACTTCAAAGAGGATAGAGGATCATTTATTCTGGATCAAGATATGAGTGACTATGGCCTGGGAATTACAGACTCAGTTTATACCCAATTCTATGTTCCAATGTAGTTACAGTTTCGTGAAGTTTTAAACAATGGAGCAGAGAAAGTCATAAATCAAGACATTTTTCAAATGCATAGGTGCAAATCACAAGTAAGTGGGGTGTGGAAAAGTGGGAAATCTCAGCTGTAGGCCTCAGGCACCACCTACCAGCATCCTTGCCTTTTGGTTGGGTGGAGACCAGGCATCTTTTTGCACTTTCCAAAGCATTTATCTTGTAGTCACAGAGATGTTAGGTCACACACAGGGATGCTGTACTGGTTTGCTTTTTAAGCTGCTATATTAAAACACTGGCCAAAAGTAACTTGTGGAGGAAAGGATCTATTTGGCTTATAGGTTAAAATCCATCACCGACAGAAAGCAAATCAGGAACCTGGATGCAGGAGCCAAAACTGGAACCATGGTAGAATTACGCCTACTGGCTTGCAGCTGCTTTTTTTATACTGCCCAGTCTCATCTTGCCTAAAGATGCTACCATCCACAGTGTGCTGGGCCTTCCCACATTAAGCAAAAATCAAGAATATGTCTCACAGCCATGCCCACAAGCCATTGTGATGGAGATAACTCCTCAATGAATGCTCCCTATCCCTAGCTAAGTCAAGCTGACAAGTAAGATTAGCCATCACAGATGGGCAAATAAATGGTCATCAAAATGGTCCAAGATAATTTGGTTCTGGACTTGCAACATTCCAGCCTCTTCATCAGAATTGAAGCGCTAACCAGCCAATCAGCCTTGTAGTCACAGCTTCTTTCTAGGAATTCTTCCACATACTTTAAAAGATCAGTTAGGATTATTATGGTCTAGCAATATTCATAAGTCTACTTATATTGTGATTCTGGTCTCACACCCAGAAATAATCATGGCTCTATAATCTGTTAGGTCCCTAAGAATAATTACACATCTCTAGGCCCTCAATAGGTTATATTTTATCTGGAATCAGGGTAGAGTTTGTACCAGAAGAAAGGTGTCTACATGACCATATAACAGTGGTTCTTAACTGTGGGTCACAATTCCCTTGGGGTAACATATCTGATATCCTGCATATCAGATATTTACCTTATGATTCATAATTGTAGAAAAATTGCAGTTAGGAAGTAGCAACAAAAATGATTTTATAGTTGAGGGTCACCATAATATGAGGGACTGTATTAAAGAGTCGCAGCATTAGGAAGGTTGAGAACCACTATCATCTGAAGAGGTACTAAGAATGAGCAGAAAATATTTATTTAATGATTTGCAATGGTTAAATTTCAACTCATCGATCCATCCTCCAGTGGAGGGTCTGGGTTTATTTTGCCTCCCTCTCCCCTCAGTTCTTCCTCCTCTGAATATTACGTTGCTAATCCTCTTATCATCCTTTCTTTGGGCCAAGAGAAGAGTAACTCTTCCTTTTGTGTTACAGTTGATATTAGATACATTTTAGCACCAATAGTCCAAAAATGTTATGTCCTGACAACTTCTCAAAGTGACGGACTTTGCTTCTATACAGTACCCTCCTTACTGGGAAGAAAAAGAGAGGGGGGAAAAAGAGGCAAAGATATATTTTTAAAATTATTAAAACAACAAAATTATATCATATTTTATGTTTAAGTTAATATAGAAATACATAATTTACCCCTTCTTTTTCTTCTCTCCCATGCCTCTCCTACTCCCTCTCAAGTTGATGGCCTCTTTTCTTTCACTGTATTGTTATACACACACACACACACACACATACACACACACACACACACACACACATACACACACACCAAGTTGATGGTCTCTTTTCTTTCACTGTATTGTTATACACACACACACACACACACACACACACACACACACACACACCAAGTTGATAGCCTCTTTTCTTTCACTGTGTTGTTATACATACACACACACACACACACACACACACACACACACACACACACATTGCAAGAATACATAAATAAAACTTGCTGAGGCTTCTGAGTCTACTTAGTTGCTGTGTGCATGTAATTTTGAGGCTGGCCACTTGGTGTTGTACTACCGGCTGGTGGGTCATCCCTCAGAGAGGCTAATTCTCTCTCTTTCAGTAGACATTATTTGCCTGTAGTTCTTTGTTGGGGGGTGGGACCCCACAAGATTCTCCCTTCCATGTCTTCCTAGCATGTCTATTGGTACTGTCATCATTCAGGTCTTATTTAGGCAGCTCTATTGTCGCAGTATCATGGCTGTAGCATCCCTATTATTCCTAGGAGACACAATCTCATGGCAGAGTGCTTGGTCCTCTAGCTCTTACAAGCTTCTCACCCCCCTTCCATGATGTTTGGGAGGGATCCTTATGTGTCGGAGTTGTGTTGTAGATGTATCCATTGAGGCTAGGCTCCCCAGGATCAATAGATCTCTTCATAATGACCTGTTGTGGTTTTCTGTAATGGTCTCTCTTTGCTGCAAAGAGAAGCTTCTTCGATGGGTGATGGAAGCTACACTTGTCTGTGGGTATAAGGAGAAGTTTTAGAATGCAATTAGGGAGTATGCTGGCTTAGTACAGTGGCAGTAGTAGGGTCTCCTCTAAGGTGCATGGACCCCCTAACCTTGAGTAGTTGGCTAGGTTCTTGGTTCTTAGTATCAGGCATGGTTTCCCTCCTGTTGAGTTATCCTTCGGTCCAATTGAAGAGCCGTTGGTTAGAACAAAGACATGAGAGCCACTATTGCACTTTAGGGACAGCTTGCCTTGCTGGTCATTGCAGTGTATGTGTGTCACAGCTGGCTAGGACCATTGATTGCTTTCATTCCTTAGCAGTTTGCACAGGACCCTTTGGCCCTGTGAAAACCAGTCCTCAGGAAGAATGCTTTCTGGTTAGACCCAGCTCCAATCTCCAGAGTCTTGTGTCTAAAGTGTGTGGTGATGTCAGCAGTTGGAACCTACCTTCAGCCTTCGAGAGGCAACCAAGAGCAACAGCAACGACACTCCCTACAAGAGCTTTAGACTGTCTCACAAAAACCCCAGGCAGCACTAGGAACCAGAACTCTTTGAAGTGGTTTGTCAAGGTAGTCCAAGTGATCCGTAAGACAAAAATATTTAAAAAAAAAAAAAAGAAAAAAAACCCTATCAATTCAAATATGGTTCTTCAGATACTTTAAGTATATTTTTTTTTAACTTTTCACAAATATTTTGCCAAGATTTGCACTTCAAATTTAAAATGGAAACATAGGCATATATTGTAAAACTCCATACATCTCACTTGTTTTCTTGGAATGACATCTGCATTGGCCATAGGGGACTTACTTGTTCTCAGTAGCCACAGCCCTGGCCAGGCCCTTTAGTCTTCCGGTTTCCATGGTGTAGACACACCCTGTGCTGAGTCAATGTTCCTCGCTATAGACTTGTATGTGGAGACATTGTTATCAGCACTTTCTTCAAGGATAAGAGCCAACATCATTTAATTAAAGCAAAATGTGTACAAATTTAAATGGGTAATTTCTTATCTTCTGTTTAAATGGAGCTATTGAATGTAATGGACAGAGCTCAGGGCTGGTGATTAAAGACCTGAGTTTAAGTGTTGACGCTGCCACATTGTTTCACATCTGAATGTCAGTTTGCTTATCATGAAAATGGAATTAATAATCATGATCTGTTGATAGCCAAAAGGAATGGAAATGTTAAAGTTATAGAGAAAACATACACCACAGGGAAAGGAAGAGGCACAGTGAGTGTGGGGAGTCAGGGTGGAGGGCGGTGCTGGGGACATGGACCAAGTACTTGTATGAAATCCATCACCACATGCATGAATACACATCAATATTTTTAAATGATAGCTGGAAAAAAGCGTCACTTTTAAAAACCTGTGGTTTGCCCTGCTTCCTGAAGGACATTTTCCATAGGACGCTGCTGTACATGGGTAGCAGTTGATGAGGACCTGGACCCACTGCACACTGCCTTCACTAGCCAGTAGTGTCAAGGCTTTGGCTCTTTAATTATCATTGCTTTCCACCCAGTAGAAAGGGTACATTTACCTTAGCATTATTTCACAAACCTTGTCTGGCTTTGCAGATCAGTGAAAGAGTTCCATGGAGTCCGTCTCAGGGAGCACTGGCTTAGATGACTACCTTAAGACGGGTGAGAGATTGCCAAGCAGATAAAAGGGGAAATCTAGAAGCCAGGATCTTTGTAGGTTGTTTTGTTAATTGTTGTATTTTGTCTTTTATATTTGTTTTAGAGAGGTCTGGATGGCAGGGCTGTGGTGGCTCATGCCTTAATCCCTGCACTCGGGAGGCAGAGACAGGTGGATCTCTGTGAGTTTGAGGCCAGCCTGGTCTACAGAGTGAGTTCCAGGATAGCCAAGGCTGCACAAAGAAATTCTGTCTCAAAAAAGGAAGGAAGGAAGGAAGGAAGGAAGGAAGGAAGGAAGGAGGGAGAGAAGGAAGGAAGGAAGGATAGATGGAAGAAAGGAAGAAAGAAAGAAGAGGAGGATAGGTCTGGATATATGACCCAGGCTAGCCTTGACCTCTTAATCCTCTTGTCTCTGCCTCCCGAGTTCTGAAATTACAGGAGTATACTACCTGGGCATTTGTTAGTCTGAGATTTGGTTAAATTGCTCCAAGAATCATCATCATGGAACTAATCATGATAGCACCTGTTTTATAGTCCCAGGTACTGAAGAGGCCGGGGCAGTAGGATCCTGAGTTTGAGGATATCTTGGGCAACTTTAGAAAAACTCTGTCTCAAAATAAAATTTTAAAAAGAGGGGCCTGGTAATACAGTTTATTTAGTGGTAAGAGTGTTTGTCTGCCATCAGTGAGGTCTTAGGTTTTTGAGGCCTAACACTGGAAAAAAATGTAATGTAAATGTTCTTAAAAATTGAAAAGGAGACCATGATTGGAGGAAGCACAGGGACAAATAGCCAAACTAGTGGAAACACATGAACTATGAACCAATAGCTGAGGAACCCCCACGGAACTAGATCAGGCCCTCTGGATAAGTGAGACAGTCGATTAGCTTGAACTATTTAGGAAGCCCCCAGGCAGTAGGACCGGGACCTGTCCTTAGTGCATGAGCTGGCTTTTTGGAACCTGGGGCCTATGCCGGGACACTTTGCTCAGCCTGGGTGACTGGAGGAGGAAACTGGACCTGCCTCAACTGAATCTACCAGGCTGAGCTGAATCCCCAGGGGAGTCCTTGCCTTGGAGGAGGTGAGAATGGGGGTGGATTGGGGGGAGGGTGGGGGGACAGGAGGAGGGAGGATGGGGGAATCCATGGCTGATATGTAAAATTAAATTAATTATAAAATTGTTTAAAAGGGTAAAAAAATTGAAAAGGAGATGAAAGATGGCAATCTTTCCAGAAGAGAACTTCTTTTGTTTTGATTTGTTACACATTCCAGCTAGAGAAATAAAGAAATAACTGTAAGCTATAATTACAGTGATAAAGGCTGGAATGAAAGTGTCTAGGGTGAATTACCTAGCCTTAATCATGTTATTATTGTCCCAATTTCCAGCAGAGGAAAGTGAAGCATACGGAACATAAAGGAACTTGGTCACGGTTATGCATTGAGTAGTGAGAGACCTAGGATTCAAACCAGGGTTACTTATCCCCTTGGGCCACCTGAACTGTCATGGCATTTACAGTACATACGTGGTGATGACTTAAATTTTATTGAAGGTATAGAGAGTGATTACTAGTAACTGAGTAAAGATTCTTAAGCTCTAGACAAATAGCAAATTCATGAAAGAGATTAGAGAGAAACATGCACAGTGCTGGACAAACACTGAAGTGCCTTATTGCAGTTTAGGTATTTTCTTTCTTGTATAACATTAAGGTTCTCAGAGCAGATGGGGAGCACTGTGCAAATATACCAGTATTTGGACCTAAGGCCCTAGACGGTTTTTTAGGACCTTGAACTGAAACAGCGTCAACTTAGATTCCAATTTGCTTTGGAACTCCCAGTAAAGAAATTGGTCATAACCGTGGTGTATTTGTAAAGATTTCTGATTTATCACAGTTGTGTGGCAATTGAATAACCCCTGAGTCATCAGTATTTTGGACACCAGATATCAGACCACTTCAATTTGACAAGTGGAAGACAGGCATGTGAACTTAGGCTGTAGCCTATTACAGTTGCTCATATACTTAATAGGTTTCAGACTGGATAATCCTTACCAACTTTTCCTAATTTAGCACCCTTTGCAGTTTCAGCCCTAAAGGAGATTCTAGTTGATAGTATAACTAATTTTGACAATTTTTCCACATTATTTCCAGGTACTTCACATATCAAGTTGATTCTTGTCACACCCTAGGGACTTTAAGAATATTTGTTGAATGAATAATTGGAAGTTAAAAGACATCAACCATCCAAACTATAGGCAATTTAGTACATGCCAAATATCACCATTTCTTTTTTTATTGAATCCTCTTACATCTCTTAAGGACAGCTGTCTTAGATAATAGAGCTCTTTGAGATGAATCAGTGGCACCTTTAAAAGGTGAAATCGTGAGTCCATGTGTGTGTAGATATAGGTGTTCAATTCTGGACAATCCCTACTGTGTAAATCTAACTGACTGGAATACAGTGTGGATTCACTGAGCAAGAACAGCCCTTTGAGAATAGAACTATGCATCATTATGCCTCTTCTCCTTATGCAGCCATAGTTAAGTTTTTGGATTTAAACCATTTTTTAAGGCTTAAAATGTGCTATAGCATCCTAAAAATCTCATTAAAGGAAAAAGTTGATTTTTTTTTTTTTTGTTGAACTGATGAAGCACACAAGGAAAACGGAAAACAAAACAGAAATAAAACAACAACAAAAACCACCATCCCAGCAAAACAAAGAAGGAGAGAGATGACAAATGGTCAGCAATGGGGAGTGCCCGTGAGCAAAGGAAGGCACAGAAGGGTTAGGAACCAGAGACCAAAGACTCCTTTGGGATTAGTTAGATTAGATTCAGAGTAAAAATAAAATGATTAAAGCAACAAGACCCCAGATCCATTCTTTTCTACCTCTAGCAGGCCATACATCTGGAAACTTGCTGCTCCTACCCTACAAGTCTAGAGTTATTCTCTTAGAAAAAGTAGAACAGTAAGTCTCGTGATTGAAATTTACTCCACCTAGATATGGGAAATATGCAAATATGATGACATTTACTGAATTTATACCAAATGCTTATTTTGTTTAACCAGTTCAATTTCCAAAGTGTGTGATGGTTGTTCTTGGTTGTCAACTTGACTACTTCAGTAATTAGCTAAAACCCCAAAATGGAGGGCATGCCTGTGAGGGATGCTTGCTTAATTTGAAATAGGATGACCTACTTCTAATCAGGATCTTTGAGGTAGGAAGACATGCCTTTAATCCAAATCTTTTTTTTTAATGTGAAAAAAAACTTTATTATTTTCCCCTCTTTTTTTTAATTTAATTTAATTTTATTTTATAATACAATTCAGTTCTACATATCAGCCACGGATTCCTTTGTTCTCCCCCCTCCTGCCCCAGCCTACCCCCTATTCCCACCTCATCCAGGGCAAAGCCTCCCCCAAGGACTGAGATCAACCTGGTAGACTCAGTCCAGGCAGGTCCAGTCCCCTCCTCCCAGGCCGAACCAAGCGACCCTGTATAAGGCCTAGGTTTCAAGTGGGACCGGGTCCTGTGCTCATTGCATGAGTTGGCTGTTTAATTCAAATCTTTTGATCTGAGAAAAGACTTACCTTTAATCTGGATCTTGATGTGGGAAGACATACCTTTAATCTAGATCATTTGAGCTGGGAAAACCCACCTTTAACCTGGGCATGTTGCTGGAAGCCTGTTTAAGGACAGGAAAGAAGAAAACTTATGCTCTTTGCATGCTTTCTCTTTTCTCCACTGGCCTTAGAGCCTACTGCTTTGGGATTTCAGTATGTATTGAAGACCAGTTGAGACATCCAGCTTCATGGACTGAACAACTACTGGATTCTTGGACTTTCCATTCATAGCCAGCCATTGTTGGATTAGCTAATAAATTATATACATATAATATATATGTGATTCTATAAGATCTGATCTACAAAATCATTTTATAAGATCTATTACTCTAGAGAACCCTGACAAATACACAAAGCAACAGTCACTAGGTAGGAGGATTTGGGGAGCAGCCTACTGTTAATTCAGTATAATTTATATCCAAAATATATAGTAAAAGAAATCATACAAATTGAAGTGAGACAAAATAAGCAAATAAGTAATTTAAGAAAACTTCAGAGCAGTACATTTTTTAATTTATGTGTGTATTTGTATGAATGTGTGGGGTGGTGGTGGAGCTTGCACTGGTACATACATGTACACCTCAGCATATGTTCAGGTGCCTGTGAAGGCCAGAAAAGGACACTAATTCCCAAGGAGCTATAGTTATAGGGAATCATAAGCCACCAAATATGAGTACTGGGATTCAATCTCAGGTCCTCTGCAAGAGTGGCAAATCATTCTTAACTATGAGCCATCTTTCCAGCTCCAGGGCCTTATATTTTCAAATTAAAGGATACTGCTGATTATTCAGCACAAATGATGAAAATAGACCTACATTTTGAAGAGTTATCGTGAACCTAGGAACTTTGGCAATGAAGAGAGATATTAAAGACAGCTCAGTATTCCAGGATGACAATTTGAAAGCTTTGCACTTCTCAATAGCAGGTATTCAAACAGATCCATGTCTTTGTACTTAGGAAGAAAAAGGAATTTTACATATGAAGTACTAATTTAAGTTTGAGGAAAATTACACAGATGAAATAGAAAATCTCATGTATGTACATTCTCACAAAACAGTAATTAGTGATATGAAGATAAGTAGGAAAATCAATAATCAGACAAATTTGAAATTATTGCCTCTGAGAAGTATGAAATGGGCAAAGGCTTGGGCACAAGATGACTATTATGTTTAATTTCATTTTAAATAAAAATTCCTATGGCTAATTTTCCTCTTGAAATTATATGCATATATATCATTGATAAAAATAGAAAAGCTGAAAGTACTAGAAAAAATAAAAATCAGTCCACAATAAAACTCCAGGAAATTGTAATACAATAGACTACAGTTTAGAGCAGCTAACCCATTCAAGGATGGTTTCATAGGCTGTTCCCCAACTCAAGAAGTGGAGGGCAATTACTGCAAGCGTTCTCAACCCCATGAGATGCTTAACCTTAAAACTACAATAGATAGGGCAGACTTGCTCCTGCTTCATCAGGAGCGGAGTCTCTATGCATTATGCCTAGCATACTTCTGTCTGCTGTTTTTCAGTCCTTTCTCCCTTCTTCCGGCCCTCACATCTGAAGCAGGCGAAGAACATGGTCTGTGGTCATGACCTCAACTATTAACAGGAGCATACGTAGGGGGCTCTCCCCTTGCCAAAATTTGGATTCTTTCCTGCACTCTACAATAGAGTCATTAGCCATCTGAATCAGATGAAGTCTAAGATATTGTCAAGTTTAGAGGTCCTTGTTTTGTGTAATGTATCTGAGAAAACAGTTAGCATTCTACACTGTATGTAGTGAGGATTCTAATTCTGTGAGCATTTTAGCTAAAAGATGAGGAGTATAATTAACATAGGCCAGTTTAAGATGATTTTAGTCATTTATTGGCTTTCTATAGAAAAAGTGAAATGCGTCCTTGACCTAATTAGGTTGGGAGGTTCACTGAATGGGACAGCATGTGTTCTGTGATGTCTAAATATTTTTCTTGAACTCTTATTGGTGAGAACCTGTATACTTACAATGCCTCAGAGGAGTTTCAGGGGTGTATGTATGGGAAGAGCAGTAATGATGGAACAGAGATTCAGAATCTAAGAAAAACTGAGAACTTAAATTTATTTTCAGTGAAGTGTTGCAAATTATGATTCACTCAGGTTAGTCATTCCAAGCACAGTTAAGATTGTCTGATATTGAAATTTCTGTGATTAAGTAGTTATTTGTTGGAGTTTGAAGGTAAGTTTGAAATAGAGCAAAGAAGGATATATTTATATTAATTGTAATATGCCTAACCTGTAATATCTTAAGTATTAGTAATCCTCTTTAAACCATTAATAACTAGGTGAATTGATGCTAGATCAGGAAACAGATAATACCTATCTGAAAAAGGGCTCATTCTTTGGTGCCAGCTTCCAGTTTGGGGGCATATATGATTTCAAATAATATCTTAATATTGGCCATTATTTTAAAATGGTGCACATGGTAGCATTGAATAGGAGTGTTGTTTTTTTTTTTTTTTTTTTTTTCCTAGCGGCTAGCCTTTCTCGGCATTTTTATTTTTCTCACATTTTGAAAGTAATGCACAAACTCACAGAGGGAATGAGCTGATGTTTTATTCATTGAAATTTGTTATTAACTTCATATTGGATGTCTTTCAATGTACATTACAGATACTTGTGATACAACTATTTTTTCTAAAATTACAGATCAAAAATAAGTTCAATCTGCCTTTGTTCTTTTCCTACATCATGATGCTAATTCACCGAAGAGGCACGAGATGCGACAGGGAAGAAATTTTCATTGTTAGCAGCAAGCGGAGTGGCTTTACTGAGGAGGGAAAAGGAAGGGGAAATAGTCTGGGAGTCATTCTGCTAAGAAAGACTATCCACGCAGGTGGGTGGCTGTGTGTAAAGGTGCAGACTGTCTTCCAGGGAAACCCAAGTGGAGTTCTGAGAATCCTCCCAGCTCTCCCCTAGAAGTTCATCACAGGCTGTATGAATCATGTAAATCATTCCAACCATTCAGCTTCCTCGGTCCACAAGGCTAGGTTGGCCATCAGAAGCCAGAAGTATCTCAAATGGAAGGAGAAAGCATGTGAGGACGACAGGTTAGGATTGGTAGGAATTCTATCATCATTCATCTATCTGAATTGGTAGGAATTCATCTGATTCTAAGGATTAATTCTTTGATAACAAGAAAAGCATCAACTCTAGGCTCTCAGAATCAGAGGGCAACATGAGCCCTTCAGTTCCTCTCTTCCTCCCTCCTTCTTACATGCCATGACGCATCCTCTTTCACATCACAGCAGACCGAGTTCATTGGGATACTTGGAATGTCCAAGGTGTTTCTAAGCATTTGCATTTGGTTCAGTATCATTCAGAATTGAACAAAAGAATATTTTAACATAATTTTTTATTGATTCTTTGGGAATTTCATATCATACACCCCAATCCCACTCATTTCCCAGTCCCTCTGTATCTGCCCTATGGTGATATTTTATTTGTGCTGAAATGTGATTTTATTTGTATGTTAATAAATAAAGTTACCTGGGGGTCAGAGCTAATAGCAAGCCATAGCAGAAGTCTGGCAGTGGTAGCACATGCCCTTAATCCCGATCACTTGACAGGCAGATCTCTGTGTGTTCAAGGACACCACCAGCATGGAGACACATGCCTTTAATCTCAATAACAACCATAGAAGACCTGGAAGTCTGTATAGACAGGCAGTGACAAGGAGGTCATGTGGTTGGGTTTGCGACCAATGAGAAGGCAGAACAGAAAGTCAATAAAAAGACAGATACACAGGAAGTAGGTCTCTTTCTCAGGGGAAGGATGGCAGTGGCAACGGGTGATAAGAAGGCAGTTTTAGTCTCAGCTCTTAGCTACTGCTCTGATCTCTTGGGCTTTTAACTCTGCATTTGGCTCTGTGTTTCTTATTTAATAAGACCGTTACATCTACACTGCCCTTCACCATTGTAGCACCCCCAAAATAAAATTTAAAAAGAAATAAAAATAATAACAGTAATTAAAAACAAGCAAACACACACACACACACACACACACACACACACACACACACATACACACAGCAAAGCTGGAGCTTCCTCACAATTTTAACTTTAGAGAAAATAAGGTGAAAGATTAAGAAATGTGGTTAGTGTCTATGTTTGTTTTGTGTGCCTCTCACTCATTCCTGGTAGAGGATAACCTGTTCTCATTCCCACACAGAGCTATTGATCAGGAGGATTTCCCTTACCACAGTGATAGGCATCTGACTTATGTTGGTCAGTCAGGATGTCATATCCATGATAGGATAGAATGGTTCAGTGGGTACATAATCTAGAACCAGCCTGCATACTTTAAATCAGAGGTTCTCAACCTTCCTAATGCTGTGACCTTTTTGTACAGTTCCTCATGTTGAGGTGACCCCAATCATAAAATTATTTCATTGCTATTTCATAACTGTAATTTACTACTGTGACGAATCTTCTTTTTTTTGTATTTATTTTTTATTTTTTCTACATGTATGAGTGTTTTGCTTGCATGTATGTCTGTACACCATGTGTGTGCCTGTTGCCCTCAGAGGGTAGAAGGTGGCTCTGATCTCCTGGAACTATAGCTACAGATAGATGTGAGCCATCATGGGGTCATATGGATGCTGGGAATAGAACCAGGGTCCTCTGGAAGAGCAGCTAGTGCTTTTCACTGCTGAGTCATCCCTCCAGCCCCATATGATGAATCTTAATGTAAATATCTCATATACAGGATATCTGATATGTGACCCTCAAAGGGGTTACAACCCACAGGTTAACACTGCTTTAAACAAATTGTGTCCCACCATATGCATGCAGTGCCTAAAGAGGCCTCAAGGTGTCGTACAATTCCCTAGAACTGGAGTTATAAGTTGTGAACTTGCCAATGTGTGTTGTGGGAATTGAATTGGAGTCTTCTGCAAGAACAGCAAATACTTTTAACCACTAAGCCATCCCTTCAGTCCCCTTTTTTTTTTTTTTTTTGGTTTGTTTGTTTTTGCTTTTTTTTTTTTTTTTTTTTTTTGAGTGGATGTAAATACTGGGAACCAGTGGGGCTCTTGAGGAAGTCTACAGTAGCCAAGGTACACCTTTGCTCATGGGCAGTCTGTCAGAGAAGGAAACTGATCAGAGAGAGAAGGAGCCAAGAGAAGGAAGGGAATCCCATGTGAACTGTGGGTGAAACAGTGCTTTCATTAAATATGCCAGTAAGTACATTTCTGTATTAATTCACTGTAAGTTCCTTCTCCGGGGAAATGGACTGTCATGTCCGATTGCCTTATAACTCCCTGTATGAAACACCTATCTGGAAAGAATAATAAGAGCCTACAGCACTCGGAACAAATATTATGTGAAAACAGCTGGGGAGGCCTATTATACTTCTAAGTGGGGTTTCAAAGAAAACTATCAGACAGACTAATTCTTACAATTCTTCAAAACAGGACCAGACAGATCACTAAAAAGAAAAGCTACAGGGAACCCCCACCAGCAGGGGGATCAGGGGATTTAGTGAACCAATCTTTTCAATCTCTGCTTCTGATAATTCCATAATAATTGTCTGAAGCTGTTTGTAATTAGACTCAATTACGGGATTAGTTTGAGTCATATTATGAAGCATTGATTTACAGAACATAACTACTAAAGGTCGAGGTGCTGCACACAGTAAATGGGCCACAATCCTGAGTAACAAAATTGCAGCAAGAAACAGAAGGGGAAATATTGATCTATTTATAACGAATTTGTGTCCAAACTACTTCTTATTCCCAGTTAATAAATGCAATACAGGTTAGAGCAGCATGTATTGGGAAGTGCTGATCCATTTGTCAAGGAGGGAGCAAGACATGATTGTTGTTTGACTTCAAGGAGCGATCAGCAGATTTCTGAAAAGGCAGACAGACTAAAGTGGGAATGGCTAGAGAAGATATAATGCTTTCCATTTCCTCCACTAAGTTGGTATAAAAATTCCTATAATCCTGCTTTGAGGAGCTTCTCAAATTGGCATGCATGATGATGTGCCAAGAGGCATAATAAATTTAGCAAAATTAGGAAGGCTAATCAGATTCATTCCAAAACCATGGTTAGTTCCCAGGGTATGTCTGTAATAGTGTAATAGTCCACATTTGAAGAGCTGAGGGACATGCTTGCACTTTACCCTTAACCAGGAAGGGATGATGGTTATGTGGTTACTGTGTGCCAGGCTCTGGGGTAAGTAATTTACACCTCTCAAAAATATGATTATTACCAACCACATTTTGTAGATGTGAAGATTGACAAAATAAATGTGGCCCATCTGGGGCTTCCATTTGTACTTATTTCATTATAAAGGAAAATGTGCATTAATTTGTCTGCCATTTAAAACATTTTTACATTTGTGGAGAATTGCATTAAAGCTTCCAATTCCTTATCATTTTTTAACAACTCTCTTTGGCAGTAACTTTGCAATTAGCCTCACTATAAATGTACAGTCCATGTTCTTGCCCTTGACTTTGCATTTGACCATGTGGCTTACTGTAGGCAATGAAGTGTTAGTAGACACAATATGACAAGGCTTGAGAACTAGTCCCATGCCAGCTCCCTGTCTTCCATCCCTGTTACTGATGCACCTCCTCAATTGTGTCTAGGAGAAGGACAAGAGTCATATTGACCCCAACTGAGTCCTTTCAGAAAAACCAGGTCATATTGGACAACCTCTATCTACTCTGGGTGTGAGGGAGCCCAGCTACATCAGCAGAGCCTCCCACTTGATCCCAACTGACAACAGATGGATGAGCAAATTTATTTATTTATTTTTCAGCATAACGCAGATTTTTGTGTTTGATGTACAGCACTAGCTGAATAAAGCAGTATTTGTGTGTGCCCCTGTGTTCATCTATTGTGTGTGCATATAGACCCACCTTTTTCGAGAAACTGTCTTTCATTGGCCTGGAGCTTGGTAACCAGGGTAGGTCAACTGGCTAATGATCCTTAAACAGCCTTCTGATCCTGCCTCTCAAGTGCTAGAATCATATAACCAGCTTTTTAAAAATAAAAAAGTGGGTTCAAGTTCAAACTCAGGTTATTACTATAATGACTAATCTATCATCTCACATTCCAAATGAAGTAATACTTAAACAGAGACTTGGTTTAAATTAAATGCAAGCTTTGCTTAACTTTATCTATCAAGTCATTGGAAGCAAAGAGATTTTGTATTTTTGGTGGATGATTACCACCACATGGGAAGATGTATGTCTTCCCAGACTATTTAGGGTTGTTTGGTAGAAAAAAATAAGAGGAATATTAAAGAAAGATTTGAGTGAAGGAAGAAATAATGAATAATTATAAAGTTTCTAAGTAGTGAAATTGCAGCAAGAAACCAAAGTGGAATATTGATCTATTGACAAAGGAGTTTCAATAGAAATAGAGAATATATAAGATAACTGAGTTTAATGGTACACGCTTTTAATCCCAGCTCATGGGAGGCTGGCACTGGCAAATTTCTGTGATTTCAAGGCCAAACTTGGTCTAGAGAGCAAGTTTTAGGCCAGCCAGGGGTACATAATAAGACCCTGTAACAGCAACAACATCAACACACACACACACACACACACACACACACACACACACACACACACACACAAAGACATCAATGGAATATGTCTATTAAATTCCTAAGTAAAGTTATCCATGAGGTGCCTGGATACATATTATTTATTTATTCTTTTCTTGTTTGAGACTGTACCCCAGGCTATCCTGGTACTCCCAATGTAACCTAGGCTGTCTTTGAACTTGCACTGTAATCCTCCAGAACATTAGGGATCAGAGGTGTGAGGCTAGCCAAATATATTTTAAATATAAATTATAATGCTATTAAAAATGATGATGAAATGAAGTACTACACACATAAACATTCAGAAATGCAAACCAGAATGTCATAGTAATGTCTGATATAGATGCATTCCATAATTAAAACCTATAAATTATGGGTATGATCCAACACATAACAAGACACAGAAAGTCCCTCCATAATCTGACTGCTACCAACTCCCATGGCCTCATCTCTGCTCTTCTTTTAAGTAGACTGTAGTAGGCACAAACACACTGGTGAGTGTTCCTAAAACTCCAGGTGTCTCTCATTCCCTGGAATACCTTCTCACCTCCCTTTACCAATTCTCTTACTTACTGTCTCCCCTGTTCCTCCAAGATTGAAATCAATGGCCATTTCCTCTAGTTCCCTGTTATGAATTATTCCTATTTTTCCAGACCGACTTAAAGTCCCTCCTGGGTGCGTTTTCCCACATCTCCATCAGTGGATTTTCTCCTTTTATAAATTTTGTCCTAAAACCGTGTCTTCTTTATCTGGTCCCAAATTTCTTGAGGGCACAGAATGAAGCATGATGTCTTGTATATGTTTGAATGCTTAGCGTTTTTATTTTTGAGTAAATAAATGAGTGAATAGAAGGCGGTCAGCACAGTGCTGTAGGATTCAAAGTCAGGTACACATTGCACCATAATTGAAGCTGTTTGTAGTACATAAGGATGCAGCAGATGGTGTGTGTTCAAATACATATGAAAACAACACTTAAAGGGAGAGTGGAAGAGGAGGAGCAACAGAGAACACTGAGCAGGGAAGGAGACTATGGAAAAAGAGAACAGGATTCTGAGGGAGCAGGCGTGAGAGGCAGGGGCTGGGAAACAGTCAAGATGAAAGGCTCCAACTGGACTAGACAAGGAAGTGGTCAAAGCTACTCCAGAGAGCAGTTTCGGGGTCTTGATAGAGCTTGAAAGTGAAAGTTAGGTGGACTGGGGGAAAAAATTCGGACATATTTGGTGGGAAATCAGGACACAATAGCTAGTAAAATTAGGACAGAATGAAGATCAGATCTGAAGGAGAAGCTGATAAAATGGAAATGGTGGGGTCCATGGAGTGGCATGTTCTGCAGTAGAAGTGGAGGGTGCAGGAGAGTTGGAAAAGAACAGAATGGAACCGAGGATTCCTATTGCCCGGTTTATGGGTGTCTCAAGGTTCTTCTTATTAATTTTTGTTCTAGCATAAGGAAAAGAGATACAAGGAAACACTATGATGTGAAAGTGAGACTGGTACCCGTGGCAGCAGGTGTTTGGTGATAAATGCTAAGCTTAGAGATGGCCTTTCAACCACAGAGGCAAGACTGAGAACAGGTTCAAGTACAAAGCTTGATGTCAGATATGTTTGGATTCAACTCTTGGCTGTAGCACTTTCTGCATGTCCAACAGTTTAACAAGTGCATAAGACAATAGCCATGTGAACCCACCATCAACTGTTCACACCTGCTCTTCTGTTTAGCTGACGTCCTAAGAGTTAGCTTTAGCCTTTCCCATGATAATGATGGCTTTCCTAGAATGTATGCTCAAACACAATCCACTCCTATGCCTTTTTTCTTCCAAGCTTAGTATATGTTGGTCACTACATGGTCATTCTTTAGAACTGTATCCATGGAGAGGAAGAAATTAGAAGAATACTAGCCAGGGGCATTATTTTTCTAGCAAGGAAGCCAGAAGGGAGCAATTGCCTCTGACTCTTCAAACCTGTGTCTCCATTAAATACTTTCTTTGAGTGATAAACTAAACCATTTAGTCTTATACACACACACACACACACACACACACACACACACACACACACTCACTACACCTGTTGAATACAAAGAAACATGGTTTCTTTCTAAAACTTGCCTCAGCAGCAAAGACACAGAGACATTATTAAAGGTACAAGAAAGCAAATCTTGGGAGTGAACGCATTTCCCTGGAAGAATAATCATTTTGAAACTAGAAAATATTCCCTAGCTGGAAACAAGAACCACTGATCCAAGGTTCATCTTCCACGTATTGAGAAGTTGGATCAACACAAGTGCCACCAATAGCAACTGTTAATTACTGGAAGGGAAATTGGAGATTTGAATGACTGTAGGGCAGCCACTGTTCCTAAAATCATGTTTGTACAGGGCAAATACTGATTTGCAGCAATAAGCTGTATTTGCATAATTCAACAGAAACAAGTTATTCTTGACAAAGGAAAGGGAACAGATCTCAGACAGTGAGCACCGGTGGCATGTTACAACTTTTCTTTCCTTTGCTCATTTGTAAGCTGACACTCTTTATAATAATTTACCAAACAGTGCAGGCATTTCGCTTTCTGGAAAGTTGGGTGTCATATGTCATGACTAACATCCATCAAAGATGGATTAAATTGGGAGATTGGGCTGGTGGAGGCAAGTCTGTTCTCAGCCTAATGATTTGTTTATTTAACTGTTCTTGTTAGAGACAGCCCATCATAAAGGAGATGTTGGTTTTAAAAATTGATCTTGAGAAGAAAAGAGTAAAACAAAAACAGTTTCTCAGTCATCTCAATTCGGCTCTCAATCAACACTATGTTGCAATACTAACCATAATGAAGACAACAGTCCCTAATTAAATCAAGAGGATGCACACTCAGAAAAAGATAAGCTTAATAGACTCAATCTATTAATTTTCTGACTGTTAGATTTAGGAGGACAGCAATAAAATCAGCCTTCTTGTCTTGTATTAGACATCTTCCCATTACACAGGGCTAGACTTAGGAAGTAGCCAGGCAAGTAGTCAATACTTGATATTTATACTTCCTGAATATCAGCTATCTTGCAAACATCCCAAGAAACCCCAAATATATTCGTAGGATGATTAACTGCTGATCTTTATAAGGTCTTTAGAAGTAAGGGAGCATCCAGGAATTAATATTCCTTTTTTGCTTTTCTGTAACACCTTTTTTAAAATGTTCTTACCGGGCGATGGCAAACTTCTTGTCCCTCCACATTTAAAGGCTCCTGACCCTGGCCCCACTCACATTCTTCCATTTGGCCATGCATAAGCCATGCAGTCTCACTTTAATCTGTGTCCTAACCCAGTGTCTGTGCTTGGGTTAGGGCGTGTCCTGACCCTTTCCACATCAGCTGGTCCCTCAGTTAGAAGACCGCAGAAGAATGAGTGTAAGTCATCATGGCCTTTTTACAAACACAAGACACAGTAGCTGTTCCGATGACCATGGAGAATCCCATTCCCACAGGTCTGTTAGGCATCAGAGCTTTGATTTTCAAAATGATTGAGGTTAAAAATGGTGAGATAACTTGCGTCAAATCTTAATGGAAAAGTTGGTAGGGCTAAGAGTAGTCTCAAAGGCTTTTTCAAAAAGATTTAAGACTTATATTTTTAATTATGTGTATGTATCTCAGTGTATAATTATGTACCGGAATGAAGATGCCCCTGGAGGTCAGAGACATGAGGTCTCTTTGGAACTGGAGTTACAAGGTGTTGGGAGTTGCTTGATTGGGTGATGAGAACCAAACTTGGATTCCCAGAAAGAGCAGTGTACACTCTTTACTGCCCAGCTCTCTTTCTGAAGCCCTGGGAAACAAAATGTTTATATCATGAAAGCTTAACTTCATTTCATTAAAACGTCTTCAGAATCTTAAGCCACTTTCAACTCAGTGTCTAAGACAATACCATGTGCTTAAGAAATTTATTATTATCTTTGTTGGTTGATTTAAAAGAATAATGAAAGAAATTATAAAGATTACTTAATTGTTGCAGAAATTAAGATATAAAGATTACACAGCTAATAGATGGCAGACTTGGGATTTGGTCCCTTGACAATTTAGTTCTGAAACCCATATGTTGCTATCTATTCCATGGTACTTCTCTAAAGCATAGAATTACAAGCAAATACTAACCAAATATTCCCTTAAAAAAGACTGAGACTCCAAGTTTGTTTTCTCCTAAGATCTGTATGTGTCAATTGGATTAATATAGTTTCTACTCCCAGCATACCAGACTTTAACTGGTTTACCCTTATTCCACAGTCCACCCCGCCTTGTTCCTGTCATGCTATTTCTTCATGACTATCCATCCCATTAACTGGTTTCTCAACATCTCATGGATCTCTCCATCAGAACTACTAGGTGTCCTTAGAAATAAAAAAATTCATGTTGGTTTTGTGACTGTCTGTATGACTGTAACCATTGGCAACTCCTCAGCCTCTGTTTGTACAGCATCTCTTCCTTGCATGTAGGAGCTGGCAATTTTGCTTCTTTTTCTTTTTATCTTATACTGATAAGCTCCTAGACATACTAGGGCTATGGTCAGTTCTGTGAACTTTAACATTGGGGGAATAAAAGTAACAATCACAACACTTGCCACTCTCATTGAAGAATGAAAGAAGTAGCTGAGATGGGAGCGTGGCTCTCTCCCCTCATCACAGAGGCTTCTCTTTGTAGCAGTTGGTGACAGATATCTACAATGGATCAAGAATAGCTGACCCTTAGGTCCCCAAACCCAATGGACACAACTACAGTGTAAGCCCTACACCTAAGGCTCGGGTAAAGTCACATAAGAGCTGGTGGAAAGATTTGAAGAGTCAGTGGACTAGGACATCTACTGAAAGACAGTTTCTTCTAGACAGAATAAGGAATATGCACCCATGAAATCTCAACAAGACCTGCTGAATAACAGCACCAGTTACATGCCCATGTGGGTGGGTGAAATTTCACAAGATTTTACCCCTAGATGAAGATATACATGTAATCGACAGCTACTCAAGAAGGGAGAATCCGTTTCTCCAGGGACAAGCCTTCTGGTAGGCCAATCAGTTCCAGTGATCAGACCTAAACACCCTAAACACGTGTATATCCACACAATACTAAACCGACTCAGTAAGTTGTATGCGTATATTTATATAATAGTAATAATTAAAGAAAGTCATGAAGTTGAGAAGGGAAAAACTGGAGGAGTTTGAGGTGGAGATAGAAGGGTGAAAATGATATAAATACAGTACTCATGTATGAAATTCTCAAAAAACAAAACTTTAGATTAAAAGAAAAGTAGCTTCAAAGGACATTTACAAATTGAAGTGGACTTTACAAAATCTCTTATTTTGAACTGGGGTGGAATGCCTCTCTGGGTAATTGTAACACAGAACTGGGCTATGGGAGCCATCCTCTTCACCTACTGCATCAAGAAGAAAACAGAGAAAGAAGCATAGAAAGTCGTATTTCTTTTTCCTTCTCCCTCTCACATTGCAACAGCATTGTTAATATACATGGAGAGAGCTGTCCAAAGAAGTTACTTCAGGAAGGCAGAGACACAAAAAGCCAGTGCGATCCGCATGGTGACTCATTATCACTCAAAGAATCAGATGTTCAATGTGCCGCCCTATTATAGGAAATGGCAAATTGAGAAAAACATGTAGTCATGAAATATTCCCCAGAAGATATCTGACAGTGTCTCAGAAATCTGTGTCTGTTCCAAATGCTGTCAATTCTTAGCGTGGGGAAAATGGAGGATGGAAATCAACTTTTGAATCTCCTGGAGAGTCACTGAAATCAAACCCAGTGGGCAAGAAACTGCTTTCGTCTGAATCATAACAGCAGCCGTTGGAAGGGAGTGTCCTCATTACAGCCAAAGCCCTGTATTTCAGGGTTGCTTATTTATTTATTTTTTGCCAACGCATGGCCATATATGGAGTAAATCCCCTCAGCATTACTGCTAATGTATTTTCTTTCTTTCCCTGTGTTCAGAAACTATCTGAAGAAAGCCTGCATGTCCCTCAGAGGAACTAAAGGCTGAGAAGGCGCTGGGTGTAGTGACGCACAATGCACAGACGGAAGAGTTTTAGAGTTGGAGGCAGCAGAAAGATCCCAAATTAACTGAATTAATATGTCCTAGACAGTTATTCCCTGTAATAATGGTCAGGCCTTTCACGGAGCCGAGGACAAAGCATCCATCCAGCCACTGAAAACTTCAATATCCAGTGAGTAGAAGGTTCTGAGACAGATAGAAGGTCAACTTGCTTTACATAATTTAGTGATGACTAACCAGGAGGCTTGAAATATAGATTTCTGTGGAGTTTTTTTTTTGTAAAGCATGTATACTAAAGTTCTGTTGCAGCCCAGTTATATTTGTATGTATGTATGTATGTATGTATATATATATGCATTTGCTATTTGGGTAAGAGATTTATTAAAAGTATTATTGACACCACAGATGGGACAGACACATAGTAGCATGGTGGGGACTTTGAGGAAAGATCAGGCCCATGTGACTGAGTGAGGGTCCCTTCTTAGACATTTTAGAGGGAGGGGTTTCTCTATCAAGTGGTTGATGGGCAGTACATGCTTGCAGTCAGGCTCTCTGTGATTCCTGGCTGGCAATGGGGAGGGACAGAGTCTGATACTCTGGGACCTTGAAGATAGGGAGGGCAAGAATCCAGAATGACAAGTTCATGGAAGAGATTTGCAAAATGGTGTAACTCTGGCTAACATTCTCAACTTTGTTTCTGTTTCTTGTTTGTTTGATTGAGACAGGGTCTCACTATGTAGCTCTGGCTGTCGTGAAACTCACTATGTAGACCAAGCTAGCTTTGAACTCACAGTATCTACCTGCCTCTGCCTCCCAAGTGCTGGGATTAAAGGCATGTGCCACCAGGCCTGGTGACTTTGTTTCTATAAAATAGATGAAAGGGGCTGTGTGCTGTCATCTTTGGAACTCTTCTGTGGGATGAGTGGCTTTTTCATCCATGGGGTTTTGATGTCTCCGGCATCAGAAATTTTGAGAAAGGAGGACACTGTTTTGGAGGGTTCCTTCCTCAGCGGCCTCTAAGCCTGCTAACATCCATCTAACTACCTAACATTCTCTTCTCAAGTTATGTTAATATTCTGAAAGTGGTTCCTAATGATACACAACATATAACCACAGTAGAGAATGACCAGATAAAAGTGTGCCATATATGGACAAATAGAACGCAATGATTTTTGTACACTTTTGAAATTCTCATGAAAAATCCACGAAGTACTCATCTTACAAAATCAATTAAGCTAAGTAAATAGATCAATGTATGATAGATAAAATACTGTAGAATTTGTGAATACTTGAAAAATAATTCACAAATCCCTATGGAAATCAATAAGCTTCAGACTAACAGCCTCTGAATTGCGATCTAACAAATCTAGTGGCTGGGGTATTGTAATGGATTTATCAGCAACTATACTCATTGTTTGTTTTCTTTGTTAAAGGCATTAGTCTAGAGAGCCTTGACTCCAAGGGGTACAGAATGGACCCCTTTAAGAACTGACATGCTACTCCAGGCAATTGGATGTGTGTACAAATACTTTGCCACAAGGGGGAAAAAATGATACCTTCTCTATCAGCTCAGAAGAGCAAGAAATCCTTTCTAGCTGCAAGAATGAGGGTGAATTCCACCACAAAGATAGAATCGTCATCCCAGAGGGGAAGTGTCACGTGCACTGGAGTCTGTGTGGATTGCACGGCTGTGAATCCTCTCCTCCAAAGACTCCTTCTGATCCAAATAGGAAAGAGATCAGGCAGAATGAAGACCATTAACCTTCTGACAAATCTAGATTTTCTGATTTCTTTTCATTTCCACACCGCTGTCACCTTGTGCTATTCTGATTTTTAAAAAAGTGCAATCATACCTCCAAATATTATTAGAAATAAGGTACTACCCAACACTGACAAAGGCTTTTATTCTTTGATCATAAATCTTTACCTCTTGAAACAGAGTATGAATTTAAGAATCCATCATACTATGGCACATTAGATATCAGATATACTAGTTCACCTCTCTCACCCCCAGTCTAACACTGTGGTTTCAAAGTCTGACATTTCTAAATGTGGCTAATATTTTCCACACATGCTCCTTAAAAAATGAAATAGTACTACCATTTTTGTGCATTTAAATGCATTTGCATTTCATTCAAGAGAAATGAGGTTTCTGTTTTAATTTCATCTCAGTCCCGTTTAATTAAAGTCTAGCTCATTTGTCTTTGAACATTTGAAGTGCTAGAGTTTGGCTAAATCACTCAAAATGAGTTTGAAATTTGGACAAGAATTTTTAAGCTATGAATAAATTTCCATCTGATGATTCCTAAATCCCTGTATTCCCTCCTCCACCCTCCAGTTAATAGAATGCTTTGTGCTTCTGAAGTGTTCGTTCATACATTATTTCACAAGCTTTTTGGAAGAGTCCCAACAGAAGGATAAATCAAGTCCCATTATCTTCATTTTACAAACAGAAACCTGAGTTTCAGAGTGATAGAATGACTTAGCCAAGGTCACACAAGCCCTTAGTCACTGCATTAGAATTAGAACTAGCTGCCCTAATTCAAGGAACTGTCAATGCATTGTCATCTAAATATGCTTTCTTTACATCCATTTTCTCCCAAGGGAAACTTAATTCTTCTCATCTAAAGAGTGTGTGTGTGTGTGTGTGTGTGTGTGTGTGTGTGTGTAAATTAACGCTGACTTCTGAAGAGTGTGTGTGTGTGTGTAAATTAACGCTGACTTCTGAAGAGTGTGTGTGTGTGTGTGTGTGTGTGTGTGTGTGTGTATGTAAATTAACGCTGACTTCTGAAGGTGCTGCTGTCTACTGTGTCATAGGCTCTAGGGAATGTGTTTACCAACTGCCTCTTTTTGTAGTGCTGAGGCTTGAACCCAGGACCTCTTGCCTGCTAAGTGAGTACTCTACCACTGAGCCATACTCCAATCATGCCTACATTATTTTGATCTTCAGAACAACACTTGATGCCTTATGGAAGAGAAGATGAGGCTAACCTGAGGTAAAAACCCTTGCCGAAGTCACCGTGTGTTTGAGTTCCTGCTCTCCTCAGCTCTCCCTCAGGCCATATCTGCACTGCTAAGCCCATGTTAGTTGAGCATCCACTGAAATACATAGACAAGTCCTATCTCTTCGACATGGGCTCCAAGAGCATTGCCATTGCCGTTACTCTCAAGATAATTATGTAATATTTATATGTTTACGCAACAAGCCTAAAAAGCAAACAAACAAAAAAAAAAAAACAACCAACCAAATGACAAACCCCACGTGTTTTGAGTGCAATGTTTGCCCATCAGAGGTTTACCTCTCTAACGGGATATGCTGATACATAACAGCACAGAAGTCAAGTAGGAAAACAACAGAAGGTTGCTCTCCCCAGGCATGAAATGGATGCTTCAGATTTTATCCTGTAAATACCACCAGATTCCAAGCAACAGGGAACGCAATGCTGACTAAGGGAATAGACTGTCTCAGAAAGGAGTTAGAAGTGCATAGAATTCATGTAAGTGGAGATGAATGAGAGAAGACTCTGTATAGAAGCAATTCTAACAAGAGCGGTTAGAGACCATCCTGTCTTCTTGTTTCTGATGAGTTGTTATGAAACTTGAAGTATCCTATGCTCACTGGATCCCAAGATCAATCATTCATTTGATTCATGAGCTAAAATTTAGCTGCAGGTACTAGAAATTGAAATTTATAGTGACTTAAGCAAAGGTTTGTTTTTCTTACATACACTGTCCCCAACTTATAGTAGTTGAAATGAACAATTTTCAAGTTTTGATGACGTGAAAGAACTGTGCATTCAGTAGAAAATGTACTTTAAATGATCAATTTTAATCTTTTCCTAGGCAGCAATATGCAATGTGGTATTTTCTCCCAGTACTGCGCCGTGGAATGGTTCTTCTCCCCAAAGCCAGACACATAACTAACTACAAAGGCAAAGAGTAGGGATCCCACTGTTCTCTGTTGCCAGGTAGTCAATAGCCACATGAACTGTTTAACAGTTCATTATATAAACAGGCTTTGTGTCGGATAATTTTACCCAACCACAAGATAACACATATGACATATTTCATGTAGGCTGGGTTCAACCATGGTGTTCCTTGAGTCTTAGATACGTTAAACACATATTCAGTTTATGATAGTTTTGACCTATTATGTATTCATTGGAATATAATCCTGTCTTAATTGAGAAGCAGCTGTATAACAATGCATAAAACCATTATAAAGTGAATGCTGATGCCTTTTCAGCTGCTTAATGATCCTACGAAGCAGTAAGACAGCTACTATTTTGGATTTGTTTTATCGTGTTTGCATGATGGCAACTACCATTCATATCAGCTTTTATCTGTGGAAAGAGAGGCCTCATTGATAGCAGATCTCTTTTTTTTTCCCTGTGAAAAGCAAATCTTTCCAAGAAACTATGCCCAGAAAAGCTCCAATGTAGGTCTCCTTGTTGAGAATCAGGTCATTCTGCACTCTAGTGCTAAGACACGCTGTGAAAGTGAAAGCAGGTTGCTGCTCTTGGTTCGGAACACAGAGTTATAATACAGCCCCCATAAAACTGGAGTTTTATAGTAAGTAAACGGGGAAATACGGAGGAGGTAAATAGTGGTGGTAGCCCTCGAAGTCTCTTCTGCTGCAGCAACAGGGGTGCTTGTCAGTTTCCTTGGTGCCAGGGTTTATTGCACTAAACCGTGGAGAAGTAGGAAACCTGAGCAGTGCTTTCAACAGCACCTCAACTGATTTCATAAAGGAGTCCAGGCGAAGAGAGGGAGGAGGGATTATAGGAGCAAAGGGGTCAAGATCATGATGGGGAAACCCACAGAGACAGCTGACCTGAGCTAGATGGAGCTCACTGACTCTGGACTGAGAGCTGGGGAACCTGCCTGGGACCAAACTAGACTCTCTGAATATGGGTGACTGTTGTGGCTTGGGAAGCTTGTAGGGCCACTGGTGATGGGACTAGGATTTATCCCTAGTGCATGAGCTGGCTTTTTGGAGCCCATTCCCTATGGAGGGATACCTTGCTCCGCCTAGATACAGGGGGAGGGGCTTGGTCCTGCCTCAACTTGATATGCCAGACTTTGTTGACTCCTCATGGGAGGCCTTACCCTCTCTGAGGAGTGGATGGGGGATGGGGTAGGGAGAAGGTGATTAGTGATCTAACATTTGTCTCAAACAGCCGTGAGAGTGTAGAACATAGGCAATGCTCCTCCCTTGACGTCACTTCTTACACAGATGCTCCTCACACGCCCTGATGCAACCTCCTTCACTTCTCTCCTTTGCCTTCCCCACACCATACGCTATAGTGTTCTGATTCTGCCTGCTCCTGGGTACCCCGTTTCACAGTGGCCTTCAACCTATCCATCCCCTCCTAGCATGTGAGGCTTCAAATACTCGTCTATAGGAATGTCACCGAGCATCTCTTATGGTTCATATAATGAGGATGTAAATGAGTTGTTTGTTTGTTTGTTTGTTTTCCCTAACAGAGAACAAGAGAGGAGGGAGAGAGGTTCTGGAACTAGCCGAATTTGGACTTGTGTAAAGATCCTTCTATCATCCTTTTTTTTTAGATGTCAAGACAAGATCTTGTGTAGCTCAGGCTAGCTACAAACTTGTTGTATAGCTAGGATGACCCTGGACTCTGTTGCCCCTGCCCCCACCTCTCAGGCATTGGGAATACAGGTGTGGGCCATCTGACCTAGCTTCTGCTTCTTCTGCTGAACTGATTCCATGCACAAGTGTCCTCATCACTCACGAGTTCACCTTTTCTTCCTCTGTCAAATGTAAGTTACCCTCCATGGCTGAGGGAGACAAAGAAGGGTGTGTAAAATGTCTCAAAACCCCGAACGGGGACTCTACTATGGATAATTCTTTTCACGCATTTTCCATCAGTTAGGAAAACATGGAATAAAATGAAACATTCACATTTCAAGAAAAAAAAAAAACTTTGACCTTTCCTGATCTACATGGAAAAACTGACACCTAATGCTGCTTCCTGCATCCAGCTGATTTTCAGAGCCTTTTGTGGCAAGTCTACGCATCTAAAGTTACCTTCTAATCTGTTACTCCATGTTCCACTTTGGGTCAAGAACACAAAGTATCCTATTTGATTTCATATGCAGATGCCCTCCAAGTTGGCACAAAACTATGGAGGAATTTCTATTCCGTGGCTCAGGGCTCAACCTTCCCTGGAGAAGGATTAGTCTCAACAGCAATCAGACACAAGGACAAAAGATGCTTGTCACTTCTCCTGTCACTCAAATAAACAATGTAGAATACTGCTTGAGAAGTGATCATTACAGGTAACAGCACACCGGTAACTATATAATGATGGGAAGAGCTTCCTGGCTTCGTCAACAGTGGTAGGAGCTCATCCACATTACTTTCTTAGAGAAGACAGGATGTAAATATTGTAAGACTTGCTTTCCTTGCCTATGCTGAACCCAATCTGGTATTGCACTCGGTCCATTTCCTATTACATTTTTAATGGCTCAAACTCTCATTTTTCCAAGAAATAACATAGCTTTAACAATTGTGCATTATGCAAAAGCAAACTCTATTCTGTGTATGCCTTACTCATTATGGAGCATGGTAAAAATAACCTCAGAAACTGTGTAAAATAAACAATATCAAAAATGTTCCCTAAGTCCCCAATGATGAAATTTGCAAGCTGCATTGTGATATTAGTGAAATGTATTTACTTGCACTCTGCACCCCATCCTCTAGGGAACAACACAGAACAGAATCTTGCCTTCACTATATCAGAAAAAAAAGAACGTAGGACCATGGTAGCAACATGGTCACTCCAAGGTTTGTGCCAAGGCCTTACCTGGCATTGGGACTGTGACAGAACTATGTCCACTTGAGATTCAGGAAAGAAGATTCATTGACCTTCAGGCTGCCCGTGAGTGACATCAGAACAGTCAGCCAGTCGACCCACCCAGAAATGCAACCCTGCTGCTTGTTTAGCAACAGCTCATTCAAAGTCTTGTCATATTGGAACCAAGCTGGGAAGACACTCAAAACCTGCCTGTGAAGTACTGGACACAGGAGGCAATTTCCTGGCTGAATTCACTGAGTAGCAAGAGTGCCACCGTTTTGATCAATTTTAATTTTCTGCATGCCAATTAAGCACTGCATGTTTATTTCCTCTTGGTCATTGCCTCCTCTGGTCACTAGACAGCATGAGTTACTGAGAGAATTTTTTTTCTGAATCCAAACTCTAATTTGTTATTCACTAGTTAAGAAAGTGTATGCAATGTCTTTAATCTGCCGGAGCATCGTTTCCAATCTGTAACACAGACATATTGATACACTACTGTAGGTTTGGGTGTGTATAGGTTTCACATGGATATTCATAACTGAACCTCTAAGATAATTTTAGTGAGCTCATGGCATATATGCAGTTGATTTGAGCAAAGTGAGCCATTGTTTTGGGAGTTTGTTTTGTTTTACCATCTTGATACAAACCAGAATTATCTGGGAAGCAGAATCTCAGGTAGAAAACGCCTCCATCAGATTGCCTGTGGCCAAGTCTGTGGGGTGTTTTCTTGATTAATGACTGATGTGGGAGGGCTCCCACCACTGAGGGTAGTGCTGCCTCCAGGCAGCCCTGGATTATATACAAAATACATGCTGAGCAAGCCAGGAGGAGCAAGCCAGTAAGCAGCCCTCCTTCATGGCCTTTGCTTCAGTTTCTGCTTCCACATTCCCGCCTTGAGGTCTTGGCTTGGCTCCCCCTGATGATGGACTGTATCTTATAAGCCAAATAAACCTTTTCCTCCCAAAGTTGCTTTGGGTCAGTGTTTTATCACAGTAATAGATGCCTAATACATGAGCTATATGCATTCAGAGGAAAAAATCAAGAGACTGAGAAAGACTATCACATACAGAGAATGTTGAAGTCATTTATCAAGTGCTCTCTCATTTATCTTCTGGTCATACAAGATACCAGGGTGCCACAGTTAAAATACTTAGCTTACATTTCTCCCTAGCAGTAAGGGAATGGTGAGAGCCACTTTCTGGTCAATAAGATGCTAATAAAAGTGTCTAGGGAGAGCAGCCTTCACAGTCTCCATAGGGACAGTCATTTTTCTATTGTCTTTGCCTTTTCCCTCTCTCTCTCTCTCTCTCTCTCTCTCTCTCTCTCTCTCTCTCTCTCTCTCTCTCTCTCTTCCTCTTTCTTGGTGTGTGTGTGTGTGTGTGTGTGTGTGTGTGTGTGTGTGTGTGTGAACTACATGTGTATAGATGCTTGCAGAAGCCAGAAGAGGGCATTCGATCTCCTAGGGGCTTGCATTACAAGTGTTTGTGTGGGTGCTGGGAACTGAACTCCTCATGTCCTTGGTAAGAGAAGCAAGTGCTCTTAATGGCTGAGCCATTTCTCCATTCCCTATTTCCCTATTTGCAACAAGTACAAAACTACTTGGAAGTAAATGTAAGTAGGGAGTTGAAAAACCTCCACACTTAAAAGTATAAACTGTAAATGAAAGACATTGAAGAACATAAATAAGTGGAATGATTGTGCTCATGGCTTAGAATATGATTGGGGAGATGTGTGTATGTGTATGACAGTGTATTTATTATATTTGCAATTTTTTTTGTGTGTGTGTTGTGCATGTTTGTATATATGTAGGGTGTGTGTGGTGTGTGTGTATGTGTGTGAAGACCCATGGCTGGTATATGGAATCATTATTATTCGTTGAGGCTAGTTTCTCTAACCAGCTTGCTGTGAGAACCTACTGTTTTCACCTTCTGGGGCTGGAATTATAGGTGAGCCACCAAGCCAACCTGGCCTTTTAGATGGGTTCTACAGATCTGAACTCTGGTCCTCATGCTTGAGAGCAAGTGCTTAAACACTGTTTATCTCCTCAGTCAGTTATCTCCTCAGCTCTGAGACAGCCATATGTAGCTCAGGCTAGCCTCAAATTAAAAAAAAGATGCATTGAGATAACTGGACAATCCCATTTAAGAGAAATAAGATTCTCTTAAAGCATGTACAAAAACCAATTCAAGGTAGGTTAAACACTCAGTCTAACTCCTGACACTTGAACTTACAGGAGAAGGAAGAGAAGAAATGCTTGAGAACATTTTTTTCTAGACAAAGATTTCCCCCAAGAGCACAGACAGCAAAAACAAAAATAGATCAATGCAGCAAACCCGTATGGAATAGCAGTCTTCAGACCTCAACTGGGCGGCATGCAGTTGTAACTGGGAGAAAGGAAATAAGTGATATTAGAATTATTATCTTGGATCATAGGAGAGAGAGAGAGAGAGAGAGAGAGAGAGAGAGAGAGAGAGAGAGAGAGAGAGAGAGAGAGTAAATAGAGCCTAGTTGTTTTGTTAATATGGCAAACATTGGTTTCTAAATACTAAATGAATATGCATTCCTGGAATAATCCTCACTTGAGCATAATGCTTTGACTTTCATTGTTTTCACAAATGTTTGTGGGTGTGTGGTACTTCATTCTCTATTGTCCTATTTTGTGTCTTTGTTGCTGTAACAAAACATGAACCAAAAGCAACTTGGGGGAAGAAGGGGTTTATTTGGCATTTCTTTATATGTTACCATCCATCACTAAGGGAAGTCAAGGGAGGAACTCAAGGCAGGAACAGGGAGGCAGAAACCGAAGCAGACTCCAGAGAGGAATGCTGCTTACTAGCTTGCTCCCCTGGGTTTGCTCAGCTGCCTTTCTTATACAGCCCAGGCCCACCTGCCTAAGGATGCTACCACCCACAGTGGGCAGGGCCCTCCTGCATCAATTAACAATCAGGAAAATGGCCCACAGAGGTGTCCACAGGCCAATCTACTGGAGGCAATTCTTTAAGATTCCTTTTCCCAGATGCCTGGAGTCTACACACTATCCATCTTTATTATTTTTTTTCTTCTTGTTCTAATTCATTGTTATTTTTTAGTTTCTAAAGGTTTGTAGTATACATATTACTTATCAAGATGGACCTTCAGATGGCAATATGCTTTTTATATTGCATATACACTTATTATAGCAGCAAAGCTTTGTTGTAGTTACACTGAACAACTGAGTGACCCACGGAACAGTGTGGATTGTCACAAACTCGTTGTGTTTGTTTTGTTTTTATTTAGAGAGAAATAAACAAAAGGAGATGTGCATTGTTATTTAGAGTGGCCTTCATATCTATACATTTATATTTCAGTGTGACCTTTCCTCCATCCCACCCACGGGACTTCACTTCTCATTTCTTGTGGCTCACATCTGTCAGCAATCAGTTATTTCTACTTTTGAAAATCTGAATAGAGCCCCATCTTGCAAGAAGTATTTTGTTGGTTGCAGAGTTCTTTGTAGCTTCTCATACCGTGCAGTGGTGGTGCACGCCTTTGATCCCAGCACTCAGGAGGTAGAGGCAGGCAGGTCTCTGGGAGTTCGAGCCCAGCCTGGTCTACAGAGTGAGTTCCAGGACAGCCAAGAATACACAGAGAAACGCTGTCTTGAAAACAAACAAACAAACAAAACAAAAACAAACACCAAAAATAAGAATTCTTTGTATCTTTTCATTTTTTTCAGTTGATTTTTCTTTTTCTTCTCAGTCCTGCCGAAATTCAACTTCACTGTCTTCTTGCCTGTATTGTTTCATAGAAAGAAGTGTGCTGTCATCTGAATCTTTGTTCTTTAGCACAAACTGTTTTTTTTTTTTCTTCTGGCTTGCTCTAGAGTTTGTTTGTTTTTTATCATTAGCTTTTAGTTTTGATTGTGATGTCCTATTTTGAAGGATTTTTCATGTTTCTTATGCTTGGAATTTACTAAGCATTTTATATCTGTGAATTCATAACTTTCTAGAGTTTAGAAAAGATTGGACTCTGGTTACCCATGTATTAGACTACCCATGCCTTTCACATGGGCCATTAATTGATGTGCTTTGGGGTTTATTTTTTTAAGTATTTTTAAATTTTTACATCTCATTGTATTAATGTTAGTCTAATAAAATTCCAGAGTATTAGTCTGTTTTCCTCTGCTGTTGCAAAACACACATGACACTTTTTTTTTATAAGAAAAAGAAGTTTGTTTAGCTTGCACATTGGAAGTCTGAAGGTCCAGATTCAGGCAACACCTTCAGTTTGGCCTCGTGGCAAGGGATCCATGGTTCTGCATCCTTGGCTCTCCATCGTGAAGGAGGGCATGCTGGAGAGAACATGGGTGAGAAGGAGATCATATGGCAAGACAGTAAACCAGACAGCAAGGAAGGAGCAGTCTGGGTCTTTGTAACAACTTCTGCTGGAGAACAAGGAGGGTTCAGTGAGACCCACACTAATTCTGAGATAGCACCCTTAATTACCCAGTCAGCCCCCACCAGGCCTCCTCTCAGCTTCCCTCTACCTCCCCACATCAGCAGTTTAAGGACCAAGCTTCCAGCACAGGGGGCTTTGGAGGACAAATTATACCCAAGCCCATCTGGTAGTTTCTATTGCTATATATTCAGGCCCCTGACTTTCCCTCTGTGTCTACATTTTAATTAATCCTCTCTGGGGCTAAGATTTATAGCTATGAAAAGTTGGTTTGGTCTTAGAATAATCTTCCTTTTATCTACTTAATTTATCAAACAGGTGACATGGTTATTCCATGTTTCTGTGTCTTTGCATGTTAATTCTAGCATGTTAGCATTGAGTCAATTTCCTAGCGACTGTTCTCCTCAGTAAAAGTCTAATTTTATTGCTTCCTTTTGTATTATGGAGACTTCTTATAAGGAATGCCAAGTATTGTGAATTTTTATCACTGAATGTTGAATGATTTTGTATTTTATAAATATTCTTTCTTTGGAGACTTATTAGGCAGGACCAGAGCAGTATCCAAACCAGTGCTAACTGTTTTGCAGTATTGAGGAGGCCCTCTTTGTAGTTCACATCATGCCCCAGGAGCTCCAAGGCTTTCCAGGTTGGATGTGGTAATGGACCCTATCACATGGCCAGTCTGTGTAAGCAACGGATGTAGTTATCTTCGTTTCTCTTAGGTGGTTCATTTCCTCATTTATAGGCAGGTTTTTTTTTACATGCATGCTCAAATAATGACTTCAGAAAACACTGGAAGAAGGCCCCTTGAAGATTTCTGGGATTTTCTTTGGGTGTCTACCTGACCTCCACTATATTGTCTGACTAATTCTAATGACCTTTGTCTTCCAGAATTTTCATCTTTCTCTTCTCACTCAAAAAGTCTTCCAGGTTCTCCTGGGTTTTCCTTTCATGATGCCACCTGGAAATTCTCTTAAGGAATTATTTATCTGAGGCAGTTGTAGGTCTCAATGTGTTTCCCACATCTCAGGGGTCATTATCTGTCATCATCAAATGTCTAGTATCTTGGACTGGGAAGATGAGGAAGAATAGGAAACTCTGGAAAATGGGAAGCAAATTGAGGCCTGAGTTTGTAATCCATAGCACCCAAATAAAAAAGCCAAGCTTGGTTTCATGTGCCTTGGCACCCCAGCATATAAGGACAGCTCTAGAGCTCACTGGGCAGCCAGTCTAGCAGAAATAGCAAGCTTCCTGTTTAGTAGGAGACCGTGTCTCACAGCAGCAACGCACAGAGAGATAGAGGAAGACACCGCACACCCTGCTCTGGACTCCACATGTATACACACATACAGGTATGCACACTCATATACTCATATGAACCATACACACCCACATAAAACCACAAATGTCCAGGATCTTGAAACCATTATTCCATTTGTATTATTAACGTTTGAAGCTTATTTAATAGACTATCCATGCTTCCACCATCTTGGCTGGAAATGGAAGGCTTCCCTTCAAAATTAGATTTCCTGTTCCCACAGTGCCAAATGCACTATCTAGTAAAGGCATAGTAAATGAAAGACTTTATCTTGAATGCGTCATCTGCAGTTCTGATACAGTTAGAAGATGTCTTATTAAGCAAGGTCTGTTGTAGCCCCCATTAGTACTCATTTGCAGAATAAAACCTAAGACCTAAGATCTGCTTCTACCAGTGGGCACAATCTTCCAATCTCATTAGCCAAGAGAACGCTATAGAAGCTTGTAAAGAATATTTTTGCATGCTGGATGAAGAGAATGCCTTTGTCTCCTCGGAGGAAAGTTTTTATGAGAAAATGAGGTACATTAGTCTTGCTTTTCCTCTCTGCTTCATGCTCATAGTAGTTATACATCTGGAACAAAAAGGAAGCAGAACTGAATGAATTTTCCTAGGATCTTGCACATGAAAAAATATCAGACACAGCAAAAGGGGAGTTAGGCTTCGTTCAGTTTGCATACAACATCCTTCAGGGATAGAAACGTCAGCCTATTAACAGATACCAGCTCGCGCTTAGTTTCTCACTTCTCTCAGGCTAGCAGCCCTTTCTAAGTGTGTGAGCAGAATCACATCTAACATGTTAAAATATAAGAGGCATGTGAGAGTCTGTGCAAGCCAGATTACCTGAATTAAAACCATGGTTTAATATAACTTCTGGTCATCATAATCTTAGGCTAGCAAATGCATCTATTTTGACTAAACACAACTTTACATTTCAGTAATAATAGGTATGCTGTTTATTTAGCTACACCCTGTGGGAGTTTGGGCCTCACGTTGCTAGAGAAATTACTAATGGGAGTGTTGGCAATACAGATTCTGAGCTTTACTTTTCTTTTTGAGTTGCTGTGTCTGGCTTCACTCTTCCAGGAAGATATTTTATTGCAAGCCTTTGGTGGTGAATATCTAATGAGCGAGAACACTCAGGATGTGATGGGAGGAGGGGCCTGTCCACAGTGGGGAGGGACACTTGCTACCTCTATTTTTAGGTTACAATTCTGCATGCCACACCAATTCAAAAGCCTTGGGGTTTTACCTCCCTGGGAGGCTTATGGTACCACAGCATGACTGTCCCAGGGAAGCAGTCAGTCCAGCTGTAACTCTCTTAAATTGTCAGTTCCTTTTTTGAGTTAGCTATTATAGACTCAGCTGGAAGCAACTGGCTAGTCTGACTGAAACATCCAACTTCAAGGGGTTCATTGGTTATACCTTCCACAGTCATTGTGAACAGTTGTGTTCAGAATAATTACTGGTAAATGAAATTATCATCTTAACTCTGGGTCTAGTAAGGAAGAATAGGCTCATATTCACACACTACATATGTACACTCACACACATATGCGCACACTCACATGCTCACTGCACACTGGAAGTGGTAACAACGATGTTAAAATAATAAAAAGAGATCGCCTCACTATCCTCTGAGTTCGCTTCTTTTCTGGGATTCCAGCAGCCACCACAAAGTCTTCCCCATTCATTAACCATGTAAATAACTGCTGGGTATCTTTTATGCACAGCAGACACTTGGTGACAGTGACCGTAGCACCTGTGATGCCTGACCCCTGCCTTCACTGAGGTGACTGTCAAATAGAAGTAAGAGGTTTAAAAAAAAAGGGAAAGAAAAGAAAAACTAATTCCTAGCTGTGACATATGTTGTAAAGTTCAAATACAGGTGCTCTGACGTAAGAAAAGGAGAATCACACAATCTGGAGAGTAGAGTGGATAGTAGTCTCATTCTCCTTGAGAAAGTGTTACTTTGGTTGATATTGGGGGAGGAGGAAGAGATAGGGAGCACAGAGTCTCACTCTGTGGCCCCGGCTGGCTTCTGAAGGCCTGGGGTTACCAGAGTGTGCCACCCACCACACTGAGCCTTGGTGGGGTTTTACATATGAGGTATCAGCTTGGTGAAAATGTGAGGTCCTTCTTTCCCATCTAAGCGGCATGAGTATGCACTGCTCTTAGAAAAGGCCACACAACACCTGTGAGAAAATTTTGTGCACAGGAATAGAACAGTCACTGGCTAACTGATAGCAACTGACCAACTTCATTGGGTGAGTACAAGCCAAGGACTGGGCACCATATAAAGTGAGGGAAGAAGGACACAGGATACATGAATTAGTTGAATGCTTGCTCTCTGGCCAGGGCTAAGGTAGAGTTCAATGTTTTCTTGGTAATGACAAGATTGTGAACCAGATAAGAATATACATATATATATTATATCATTTAAGAATATATTATATATAATATATAATATTATATATGTGTTCATTCTTTGAATAAAGTAAATAGAACAGAGTACTTGCACCATGTCCACAGGTCCTGGGACTTATGGAATTGAAATCTCATGCTGCCTTCCCAAACCACAAGGAAGCAGGATATCACATTATGTCCTAGATTGCCCAGTATACTTAAACTACCTAATAGAGAATGATATTCAAGCATATGCTTGATTGTTTGGTTTCTCTCGCTAGACTGAGGGTCCCATCACAACAGGGAATACATCTGCAATTTTTTCTGCTCTGTACCTTGTGCATAGTGCACTGGATACAGGAAATAGACACCCCATCAATACTTTCCTTGTAACTGGATCTAAGACAGACACAACAGCTTGGAAGTGGAGAAACACCTGAAAACAACTCCCAGTAACATAAGGGAGACATTTCTGATACTGATGAGAGAAATTCATCTGTATCATTAAGATGACATAAGGTGGCATCTCTCTTAACAGAGGAATCAGTAAATTCTACATGGATGAGTCTCAAAATTGAGTAAATTTTAGGTGAGCACATATAGGACCCAGGGAGTACACGATGTATCAAGAGCACTGGAAAGCACATGGAGACTAAAAATATATGGTCATGCATAAGAGTAGCAAGGGACTTATATAGACTTAAATGAAGTATGATATGAAAAGACATTCAGAAAATTTAGATTGGAAAAACTCCAAACTGTGGAATTCAGAGTCCAGTTAGAGAGAAAAATAAATGTACCCATGAGTTAAGACAAGAGATAATAGGTGTTTTTCTGGCTGTCTACTGTATTATAATAAGCCTTTAACAAACCACCCCAAATGAGTCAGTTAAATCTAGCAGCAATCATCTACTTAGCTCGCAAATGCACAATTTGGATGGGGCTCAATAAGGGCAGTCTGTTCCACAGGCCCTGACTTACTGGTGTAAAGACGGGAGAGAGGCTCACTGATGCCCAGAGGTTGATGCAAGCTCACAGTTAGGATCTCAGCTCCTCAACAGGGGCCCACGGAAATACTCCCTGTGGCTTCTCCGCGTGGCTTGGGCTTCCTGGCAACATAGTAACTAGAGTTCAGTTGAAAGCATCTAAAATAGGAGCAAGTAGAAGCTGTGTTGCCGTTTTATAACAGTTTCACCAACCATGTAATGGCACTTTGATTTTAGTTACAGACTCTCTCAGATTGAAGAGAAGAGAACAAGAACATGTCCCCAAATGTGTCAACATTATGCTGCAAGCTGCAAGCAGAGAATGTGGGATAGGATATGTATAGTCACGTTTAGCAAATACAACCTAAAGCTGCATCGTGTTTCAAATCTGCTGGATAGCATGAGGTAAACAGCACGACAAAAAGAATCTGACTTTATCCTAGCTTCTGGTATTATCTATTGGTGCTAAGGAATGGAGCAGGTCCCTATGTTGGGAGTAAATGGAAAGAAAGCCTCAACAGTAAGAATTCATAAATTCTAAGTGTGTGTTCGGGATGCTGACTGGAGAAAGAATCCATTCTTGCTTATTTGTCGACTTGCACAAACAAGCTTGAATACTTAAGATGCTCAATTCAAGATTTGGTGAACAATGAAATCTCTTATTGAAACAACGCAAAACAGCTTAAATGTGGATCAGTCACATTCTAAAAAAATGTCTGAGCAAGTACTACTTGCTATTCAGTAGACTGGACCTAATTCGATCGATTTAGTGGGATGCGAAACCCAAGCTCCCAAACCCACAAGGACTTCTCCATAGCTGTGCAAAAGGATGGAGTGCAGCCCTTCCACTGGGCTCTTAAATATCTGAGCACAGGTACATCTGTCATCTTTCCTGTAACTCCGATGCTCCACTGTTGATGTGGGATTGTTTTCTGCGATAGGGAGTCCAGCTCACAATTTTCCAAAGGTTCTTTCTCTCTTTGAAGTCCTTTCTCACTCATTCTAGTGTAAGCTGGGCTGACAGCCAGAGAAATCAGAAGAATCCTCACAGGTCTGGTCAGAACCAAACCAACAAAAGAAAGAAATGACGGGGTGAGCATGCATGCCAGCTTTGGACAGAACTGGGGCAGAGGTGCTATGGAGGGGAAAAAGACCAAGGGGAATGGTCTGTCAGGAGAGAGCCGTAGGGAAGAGGCTGTGCTTGACATGAGTGTCTAGATCCCTGCAGTCTGGGTCTTTGTGCACTGTGGCAGACTTGATAACAAGTGCATGAAAAACAATCCTGATCCCAAGTTGAAGACTGCTTGGCTCTCTGCAGAGCTTGGGGGTTCCTTTCTGCTCAGGTCTTATTCTTGATATGCTCCCCAAATATCACCCCACAGCTACAGTTTAACACCAGCCGAAAACTACATTGTCTGTCCTTGCTGTGTGGTATATTCTGTTAGCTACACCAATTGCGCTTTCAGGAGTTTATCTTGTGCCATGCCTGCATTGAAAGACTCCCTGCATCTCTCCCCTGAATAAAGACTACCCGATAACTTCTTTCTTCCCCTCACATATCGTTCCTTCTTTACCATATACCTGGAACTCTGCATTCTGACCACAGTGCCTGTCTTAGCCACTTTTCTATTGCTGTGATAAAAATATCATGACCAAGGCAATTTACAGAAGAAAGCATTTACTTTGTCTTACAGCTTCTGAGGGTTAGAGGTCATGATGGTGGAGGGGAGAAATAGCTGAGACCTCACATCTTGATCCATAAGTATGAGGCAGGGGCAGAGGCAAAGGTAGATGGATGGATAGACAGACAGACTGACAGACAGACAGACAGAGTCAGATAAAGATAGAGACAGAGAGCACCAGAAATGGTGTTAGTCTTTTGAAACCTCAAAGTCCCTCTCACCCTGGACCGATCACCGCCAACAAGTTCACACCTCCTAATCCTTCCCAACATGTCTATCTACTGAGGCCAAATATTCAAATATATGATTCTATGGGAACCTTTCTCCCCAAACTTCCACAGAGTTACCCCATTCCATGGCCTCTCTTCTATTTTCACTGACTCTCCCACTGATATTGTATACTACCTGAAGCTAGTCTCATTTCGTGAGAACATAGCAGGAGAGAAAGGGACTGGAGAGAAGAGAGGTGCCTGTCCCCAGCAGAGGTGTAAATGGGGTGTGTCTGCAAAGGAGGTTGATGTTTTCCCTCACCTCTCACCTGTACATGTTCTTGTTCAGATTATAGCCATAGGGCCTTCCAGCAGTGGGAGGTGTCTACGTGTTCTTCCAATGGTGAGCGAGGGTATGACACAAGGGTCTTCCACCTTGCAGTGGCCTCTGGTCTCCTAATTCTAGTCTCTCATTCTAATCCTTCTCTGTATTATTCTAGAATGGCCTTTGAGTAACAGAAATTTTACTTTATTCAGTGAATTCAGACCTTTGAATGGATCTGTCCTGTCTTCAGAATCAATTCCCAACCAGTAAATGGAGCTGCAGGGTCCTTTGTAAGATGACCCAAGGACTGCTTCAATCATAATGGAAGATTTACCATGAGCTTGAAGATGGGAACTATAGGAAGTTCTTAGTCTCCAGTGTACTCGAGCATTGAGGACAGCACTTGACACATAGGAGTTTCTCAATGCTTTGCTGTTAAATGGATGGCTGATTTAACTACTGTGAAGTCAAACATCTCACAGTTGTCTTGGGATGAAGTAACTTTCCCATGAGGCCTTTCATTAAGGACAATCGTAGGATAAAACTAGAATGAAAAAGCCTTAGAATGGTACTCCAACTAAAAGCACCTTCTACCTGTTCATTTTGGTCACATGGAAACAGATCTAAATACAAAGAACTCCAGGGGTCCAGCCATTTCAGATTTTGGTATGCAGTCTCAGGCCAGGTCTATAACTTCTCTGCACTCCAGACTTCTCTAAACATAGAGAGGTGGTAAGGATTTCAGTCTCATGGTTTTCAGTGATTATTATATGCCAGGTGCGTAACAATGACTCAGTATCATTAGTGATATAATTTCCCTTCCTATTTTGTGTGTGTTTTATTTTTTGTTTATTTTTTAAAATAAATTTAATTACAACATTTCTCTCCTCTCTTTCCTCCCTCCAAACTCTCCCTTCTCTGCTTCAAGTTCATGGCTTCTTTTTATACTAATTGTGATTGTATGCATAGATGTATTTGTATACACATTTATAATCCTGAATATAACCTTCACAGTCAGCATAATGTAACTCGTATGTATGTTTTCAGGGATGGCTGTTGGGCACTGGACAACAAATTGGTGTAATCTACCTTGGGGAAGACCATTTCCTTCACTCCTAATTTTCCTCAGTTGCCTAAAGTTCTTTGTGTAGGACTGAGGTCTTGTGGCCTTTTCCCTATCCAAGGTGGCTTGTTCTTTGGTTTCATTCTTGTTCAGCTCACATTTGGATAGTCATATTGGTGGGACTTTACGGGTGTAGCTTCCAATGTTACTAGGACACATAATCTCATAGCAAACTTCTTGAACCTCTGGCTCTTACAATTTTTTTTTTTTTGCCCCCTCTTCCAAAATGTTCCCTGAGCCTTAAGTATGGGAGTGTTTGTAGATGTATTCATTGAACTGGGCTCCTCAACTCTGCATTTTTATTGGTTGTGGTTTTCTGTAGTAGACTCTATCGGTTGCAAGGAGAGGTTTCCTTGATGAAGGGCAGAGACTACACTTATCTGTGGGTGTAATGGCTATTGGAAGGGAATCTACAACCATTTTCCTTCTTCTTTGGAGCAAAGCCCATGTCCAGCTTCCGTACCACCCCATCCAGCCTATGTCACACAATATCCCTGTGTAGAGAGGATGCCCTTTGAGGAGGTGCACAGCAGCTCAGGTTCATGTGTCTTCCTTTGCTGGAATCTCTTTCCAATCTCTTCCTCCTTCACATTGTAACCAGTCCTCCTGTAGTGAGGACAGAGGACAGGGATGTCTACTTGAGCAGTGGATCATGACAGTGTTGAAAACTGGCAAAATTATACTATTTTCTCTTGTAAACTTATTTTAATGAATGTGTATTCAGCAACAATGATATATTTAAGAATTTTAAAAAGAAAGTTTCTCAGTACTTTCAAAATGTTTGCATGTCACTCTTCTCTTTGAGATTCAGGAATAATAAATCAGTATACTCAGAAATTTAAAAATTATGGTTATTATTTTTAATTGAAATAGAAAAACATCACTTTCCTTCCTCTCTTTCCTCCCTCCAGCCCCTCCCAGCTACCCTCCCTTGAAGCCCTCTCATGTTCTCCCACCTCAAGTTGATAGCCTCTTTCGATTCTATTATTATTACATTTATATATTACATGTTCTCCCACCTCAAGTTGATAGCCTCTTTAGATTCTATTATTATTACATTTATATATTATATGTTCTCCCACCTCAAGTTGATAGCCTCTTTCGATTCTATTATTATTACATTTATATATTACATGTTCTCCCACCTCAAGTTGATAGCCTCTTTCGATTCTATTATTATTACATTTATATATTACATGCGCAAATGTATGTAAATATGACCTGCCGTGTCCAGTTTTTTGGTGGTGTGTATATAGTTTCAGGCTGGCCACTCTGTATTGGACAATCAACAAGGAGGCTTATTCCTGGCAGAAGGTAATTCTCCTTCTCTCAGGAGTCATAGTCTCCTACTTTGTGGCCCTTAAATATACTTCTAACAAACATCATATTCTATTACTTGGTTCGCTAAAATTTATTTTAAAAGAATAAAACACACTAAGTTTAGTAGTGCTTACAAAGAAGTACACTCTAAGGAATATTCAAACAATGAAAACAATAATAAAATTCCTATCTTCCAGTTATTCCTAAAAAGAGTCTCATACACAGAAAAGAGAGAAACCCCAACATGACAGGATCAGATGCATTCTAGACCCAGTGAAAAGCTCTGTGTGAGTTCCTTCCCCTCCCAACCTCATGACCTATCATGTGTCTCTGGGGCACATAGATTCAGTAACACTCTGTGGTCAGGCCCAAGAAGATGAGAAGAAAGCCCACCACTATGGTGAGAAGTCAGTGCTTCTGCAAACAGAAACCACACTCTGACCCCAGAATTTCATGGAAAGCTCCAGAAGCATTTGTGGCAGCATAAATCCCAGGGATATCAGCTTTAGAACAACTGTAAATCCTTCCAATAATAGAAAACACAATTTCCTGAGGATGTTCCACTAAAGAGCAAAGGAGAGAAAAAATGTTGATGAGAATCGTTTATTATGCTCATAGCCCTCAAAGCTCCTTTGTGGCTCTACAAGAGAATGTAGGGATTGGATCATGATTAAGAACATAGAATAGAAGCTTCAGTTTCAACATGACTACTGCCCGGAGCCAGACAACCCAAATTCTACTTATTCTGATTTCCCAGAAACACTAGCAGTCTAATTATAAATTAAACCCCAAACACCTTGCCAACATAATTCAATGAAATTAAACCAATCAGCTCCAGACAGATTAGTTTAAATAGCTCTGTGTAGCTGAAAAGGAATGTTAATGTACAACAGCCAATCAGGAAGAAAGGTCACAATGCTTCCTCCTCCAAGGCTTAGACCACGCAGGCCTCGTGGTGCTGGCTCTTGGTTTGCCTTCTTCAGTTCCTCTATAATTCTTTTGTATGTACACTAAGCTTTCAAATTGTCTAATTGGATCCGATTTTACATTTGGCAAGCCTGATCTCGGTCAGATTTATATTCAGGAGCCAAAGCAATTACAGTGTCTGTTAAAAGGCAGGAACCCCTGTCCTAAGAGCTATGAATTAATTAATTAAGCACTAGAAGCATATTTCGATAACTTGACTGCTTAGTTTGGTCAGGATAGAGACAAGAAGAAAAGAGATGGGAATGGATGAGTGGTATGGCTGTTACTATTAACTGTCCATGTTTCACTATCTAGGGTAACCTGAGAGACAAGTTTCTGAGCATGCCTGTGAGGGATGCTATCTAGATGATGTTAATTAAGGTGAGGAAACCCTAACTGTGGTTGGCATTGTTCCATGGGCTGGAGTCCTTGCCTAACACAAAGGAGAAATAGAGCCAAACAAAAATATTCATCATTCCCTGCTCCTAAACTATGGACGCAACATGACCAGCTACCTTAAGCTCCTCCCATGTGACTCCCAGCTATGATGGTCTGTATGTGTGACTAAATAAGCCCCTCCTCCCACGAGTTGCTTTTATCAGGGTATTTTATCACAGCAACAACAACAACAAAAGAAATTAATATAAAATGGATGGTGAGAATTAGAAGGAAGTAAAGACCCAGAGAAAAGGTCTTTGTGGGGAAGACAGACAGATCAGCATATAGAATCTACTGGCTCCTGCCCAAGACGTCAGAACTGTGCCCTCTAAGGAAGGGGAGAGATTGTGAGAGTAGGAGATAGTAAATGAGGATTTAGCCAGGTACATCAGCTGGGGGAAAACCAAGTCTACATCTGAACATACTGTCCTCAGTCACTTCAGCTGAACACCTCCCACACAAGGAGACAGACCAGGGAGTGTGAAAAGAACAATGAACCACAGATGACCAGTGAGAATTCTTATCTCAGCTCCCCTAGTTACTAGATGAGTGAGCAAGCCTGACTGAGCCTCCGTTTCCACATCTGACTAGTAGAAGAATCTCGTCATACTCTTGGATCCTTGGACAGGTTATAAGACTTTAGTAACAGTAACTTTAAAGTACTGTAAAGAAGACAGTGTTCTGGCCAGGGGGTGGTGGTTTGTGCCTTTAATCCCAGAAGTTGGGAGGCAGAGGCAGGTGGATCTCTGGGTTCAAGGCCAGCCTGGTCTACAAAGCAAGTTCTAGGATGGTCAGGGCCACATAGTGAAACCCCGTCTGGAAAAACCAAAAAAGAAAAGACAACATTCATGAACACAAATGAACTTTGGCACTAGTGCTGCTGACAAACAAACAAACAACAAACAAAGACCAATCAACCAAAAAAGAAACAAACTAGCAAAAGAAACCACCTCAAATAAACAAACAAACAACAACAAAAAAAAACCCACCTCAAACGCAAGCAGGGTGTGAGGTCAACAGATCCCCACTCTATATAAAAGCAAAATCCAATACTTAACTCCACATACATTTTCTTTTCCTTGATAAAATGAAAGGAGGGAAAATACGAAGCGGGTATTTTTTCTCTTGAAGGATCTGCTGTCACTCTTAACTAATTTCAAACCCCAGATTTAGAGGCAGTGGGTTCATTTAATCAGCAACAAAGCGTATCCTGCAGAAGGCAGCTCCCTGAAGGGGAGCTGCTCAAACACTGTTTCCATGGCTGCCTGCTCTAACAATATTTTTTACTGAACTAAGCATTGCTAATTTTAGCCCTGGATTATCTGGAAAGCAAGGAGGAAATAGATGAAAGGCAATTTTTACCTGAGCCACACTGAGCCCCCGGGGACTTTTACTCAGAGTAAGGCACTGCTAGAAAAGGCAGATGTGTAAGTCCAACGTGGTGGGGACATTCATCACCTACACTCCATCAGCACTTGGATATAGAAAAGAAGTACCGATTCTCTGATGCAGAAGAAAATTGAAACTCAGAAGCAAAAATGATTTGATTCAAATCGTTACAACCTATATACGAAAGCTAGCCATCACCCAGCAACCTTAACTCCCACCCTGGCCTCTTGGCCGAGGCTTTTCCATTATTAGAACCTTTGCTTTGAGAGTGATGCTATTTTGGATGTTGGTTTCTGGAGGCTGCCTCAGTTCAATGAAAGGGATTTGAAATAAAGATCTGCATGGAGGCAGGAAGAATTGCTATAACAAGGTTATTTTGACTTTGAATGTGACATTAAGGTAAAAAATAGCAGTTGACTATGTTCCATTCATAACTATAGAGATGTTGTATAAACACATGAACTTAAATTAACTCTAAAAGAGTCCTGAGAGAGAGATGTTCTTGAGGGCCTTAGACACAGACACAGTGCCTTTCACAAGCAACAATCTTCCAGAAAGTCACAGATTATTCACATTGCTGAAGCAGACCTTATTCTGGCTCTGAGTGAGGGTACAGAGGGGCCCTATGCACAAGTCCTACCACTTAACCAAGTCAGGACTCTGGATATTGTCTGTTTCCTCTAGTCAGTAGTAAAAGCAAAAGCATCAAGATAGCCCCCATATAACAGAAATCCTGATGATGTGCAAGGTCAGAGTCACCAGGCTCCTTTCTCTGGAACCACTGGATCCAACCTGAAGGGGGCGTCTTCTAAGGGTTAGCCTCCAGCAGAACTCAGGGTGCTGTGCTTCTGTGTCCTCTCAACCCTCCTTCCTTGTCTTCCCATATTAACATGTAGAAAATTAGTAAAGAGTGTTACCCTACAGGGAATTCGTATTTCTCAGTAATCTAAAGCAGAAGCCAAAGAGAATTGTTGGTAATCAACAGTAGTGGGGAAAGAAATCTTTTTTAAAAGTCTTCTGAGGCATGAGCTGGCTTAGTAAAGGAAAAGAGGGATGAGGGAAGAAGCTATCCCCAGATACTCCCCCTCAAAGATTGCTTTTGACCCAGAGAAATTCTGATCTGATTCCTCTAAGACTCCACACAATTACCCAAGAGTGGAATTAGATCCAGTACAGGGAGAGCCGGAAAAGCTAGGATACTGAGGCGTGCTTTGCCCTGATGAGTCCATTCCAAATACCTGATGGTTATTCAAGCTTCATCCTTGTCCCAAGAGTGCCATGTGAACAGAGTTCAGAACGTGGAGGGACTCACACCTCCTGGAGAAGTAACTCTCAGGCAAAGTCTTAAGAGAAATGAACAGAAAGTAATCTAGAAGACAAGAACAAGGAGGATTCCAGGGCATGAGACCTGTAAGAGCTCAGGGTACCAGAAATAGCGTGCTGTGAACAGACGGTTTCCAGGTATGAACAGAGTTGGGTCACTTCAGGTCTCGTGTGCCCCAAGGAAGAGCTTGGATAGTCAACAGCAAATAGCAAGTAGAACCACTAAAGACAGAACTTTCCCATATTTGAGGGAACTCTAACTGTGGTATGCAGGGGGGCGGCGCCAGAGCCAAACCAGAAGCAAGCCATTCTCATTTACACCTTCTTGTCTCATTAGGCCATTTCTTATCTCTACAGATTTCATTACTGTCATATTAACACAGGGTTTTTTAAATGACATGGGAAATGGTTACAGTTTATCACTAAGTGAAAAGGAAAAACAGGAAAAAAGTAAAACTCTAAGTACAGTTTGACATGTACAGTATAAATATGCAAAGAACAAATTCTGGAAGGAAATGCCAAATTTTAATCCGGAAGTTAAGCTTTCTTAAATCTTTCAAAGGAATCTGTGACTTTCCTTGAGAATGTATCTTAGAGTTGGAGTCAGAGGTGGTGGATGTCTCCAAGGAAACAGTGTTTACAGACACCACAGGGGTGATGGACATAGGACCGTACAGAGACTGACAGCGTGTGCCAAGACCTGCACAAATTCAAATCAAACAAAATCCCAGCATGGTGACAGGCCACAGGCACAAAGTCCCACCCCTAACTGAGAAACCATTTGCCATTGATAGCTGTTGGGAGAAAGGAAATCCGTTTTATTCTAAGGAGAGATGCCGGGTATATCAACCACATCCGGTACAGGCTGTATGCTCAGGAGTACTTGGACAACACAAAATTGACTCCACAGCTTTATTTATTTTTTATTTATTTAATTTTGTACTATTTTGATTGTTTTGTTTTTTTTAAGAGGGTGAAAATATAAGATGTTGAGTGGTTAGGGAGCAGACATCTGGCAGGAGTTGGGGGAGGGAAAAATCTTTTTTTTGGTTTTTCGAGACAGGGTTTCTCTGTGTAGCTTTGCGCCTTTCCTGGAACTCACTTGGTAGCCCAGGCCGGCCTCGAACTCACAGAGATCCACCTGGCTCTGCCTCCCGAGTGCTGGGATTAAAGGCGTGCGCCACCACCGCCCGGCGGAAAAATCTAAATAAAATACATTGTATGAAAAAAATTAAATATTATTAAAAATCTATAAACAAAAATAGAGTTGAATAAGTAAGATATATTGAAGACTTTTCCACTTTCATTTTCTTTCTAAATGAAAATAGACGCTAAAGTGCTCATTAATGAAGGAAGGTGAAGGAAATTTTAGCAAATTTAACATAATATCTATATTAACAATATAGAATATAAATTTAAAAGAACTATCCAGAGAATCACATAGTGTGCATGTAGAAGTGTTACATATACATTTTCATATTACTGCAATTAAGATCATAAGCTCAGGGCCTGAGGGACAGCTCAGCAGTTAAGAGCACTTGCTGCTCTTGCAAAGGACCTACATTTGGTCCCAGTGTCCACATGGCCTCTCACAGTTCCAGGTGATCTGAAGCATGCACTGAATACATGTGGTGCACTTACATACATACTTGCAGGCAAAATACATCTGCACATAAAATAAAAAGTAGCTTGAGGACATAAGCTCAAGTCATACACTATAGCCATGTTACATTGGGAAAGTTTATTAACCCTGCTATGTGTCAGTTTCTACATTAATGACATAAGGATAATAGTAGTCCCACTTAAAAAATTGTAAGGATTATGTCAATATAGACAAAGAACTTAGACCAGAGCTTAGTGCATTGATCACACTGGCAATTATTATGACTGCTGATGTAGCAACAACATTATTAGAATTACCTACTGAGCCTTTTTCAGCAGTTAATCTTCAGGGTTTGGGTTTTGTGTGTTCTATATTGTATTATATACTTCTTTAATCTTAGTTATAAACTGTCTCTCAATGGCATGTATTAATTTAAATAATGGGGGTGCTATTCTTACTAAAAAAATAAATGGTCTAAAGAGGTAAATGCTCCTGATCCTCAATCCTAGACAATCTAATAAAAAGGCATTTGGATTTTTAGCTGTTTTGCAATGTGCATAGTACCTTTAGATGCTATGAGAACTACCCCACAACAATGACCAGCATGGCAAGATATACCCAAGGGTGCAATAGTGGCACTTATATCTAGGGGTGGCAGTGGGCAACAGCCACCTAAGAGGCCCACTCAAAAGGAGGAAATTCTTACCTGGAACTGTAAACCTAGCCAGCTGCCTGTGGCTGCTGAGATCACGGGCCCTAGAGAAGAATCTACGGCTGCCATTTTCCTAAACCGGGACAATTCCCAGCTGCATTCTAATTGTCTATCCTCATGTCCAGACGAGTATAGTTCTCACCCCTCGTCAGCAAAGATTCTTTTTGAAGTAGACACAGACCATCACAGAAATCCACAACTGGTCAAGAAGCAGAGAACAGCTAACTGCACAATGCTCAACCTCAACTGAAACATCTACAGAACAACCTCTACACTTAGGGCTCATGGAACCTCACAGAAGAGGGCAGGAAGACTGTAAGAGCTAGAATACCAGGACACCTGCCATGAGCCTCTGTCTTCTGTACATGACAGGGAGTCGCCCCCATGAAATCTTAACAGCATGGTTACCTAAACACAACCTGTACAATGACAATACCAGTTGACATGCCCATGTGGATGGGGGAAATCTCACTGGGCCCCACCCCACCCCTAAATAAAGATCTGGAGGAAGTTAATGGCTGCCAAGAGAAGGAAAATCCATCTTCACCAGGAGAAAGACCCTGACAGGTTATGTAATCTCAGATGGTCAGCTTTAAGCACATATACAAATGAACAACACCAAATGGATTTAGTAGTGTGTGTATGTGTGTGTGTGTGTGTGTGTGTGTGTGTGTGTGTGTAACAATAATAATTAAAGAAGAAAAGGTGATAATGTTGAGAGGGAGTGAAGGAGACATGGCAGGGGGTTGGGGAGGTATGGGGTTGAAATGATGTAAATACAGTAGTCATGTATGAAATTCTTAAAATTAATAATCAGTTTTCTGTGTGCATGCATATGTGTAGTATATGTTTTCAGACATCTGTACCTGTGTGTCTGTGCCCATGTGTGCACATATGGAGGGCAGAGGTCAAATCAGCACCCTCTTCTATTGCTCATCACTGTATTTCTGAGATAGGACTTCTCACTGAACCAAGTACCTGCAGATCAGTTAGATTGGCTGGCCAGAAAGAGACAATCAGTTAGATTGTCTCTGCCTCCAACCTTCCAGTGCTGGGGTTACAGCGCATACCACCACAACATTCTTTCTTTGTGGGTACCAGAGATTCAAGCTCAGGTCTTCATGCTTGCACGGCACACACTTAATACACTTAGATGTCTCCTCAGCCTCTAAAATGACTTCTCATCTAGAGATGTGGGTCCTGGTTTGAAGTTGCACTTCCAAGACTTAGGAATTTGGTGTCTGAATTTGGGCTATCTACAGAACATCCATGAACTTGAGACTGTTCATCCATTGATTGGGAATCATTATACTTTTTCTAATTATCTAACAGTGTCGCTAGCTAATATGAGATAATAAATGTGAGAGTTCACTATAAGGTATAAAATTCCATACACAAGCAAGAATTTCTCAAAAAAGTAATTCCCTCACTGACTTTATATTTCTCGCTTCTCTGCTTGAAAATTGCAAATCTGCTTAATTTAGGGGATTGTGCTTATTGATCAGGTAATTACTGTGGCATCTGCAGGCTTTGGAGTGCAAGAGGCTTTCTAGGCTGCACTATACTTTCACAAATCTGCAGCTCCTGATTACTTAGAGAACAGCTGTGTTGTTTGGGGTTATCTGTGCCATTTGCTTCCCTATTTGCCTTTCTTTTTGTTTGCTTTTGTTCATTTCAATTTTTATTAGCAACTGTGCTGTGAGGTGAGGGGAAAAACATAAAGTAGACTGAAACACAAGGCAGAAAATACTATAAACTTTTAGTAAAAATGGCATAGGTAACAGATGCTGAAACTTACTGTTAACCTACAACTCCTTTTATACAATATCTAGCAAAGTATATACTTCCCACACTCTCAGACAGGAGGGCCTGAGACTTAAAGCTCACAAAAGTCATTAGTGTTCAGAAAGAGCTTGAATTGCCAAGTCTCATTGTTTTGAGCTGAGAACACCTACTCATAGAAAAATGTAGATCCCCACAATGTGTGCCTTTCTTTATGATACCTGCCATCTTCCAAGTTGCTGAAGTCCCAGTCCCTTCTCCACAACAGGAAGCTCCTCTCCATATCTAGCTCCTTTCCTACATCTGAGAGTAGATTGACATTTCAAGTATCAAGCTGGAAATGGAGATGGTCCATTCTATGTCCCTATTCCTTAAAGGCATCATGGAGTATGGGAAATTTCTCAAGGCTCTCTCAAGCATGTGAAAACTTGGGAGCCTTGGATTTGAGTCTAGTTAATGACCTTCAGAGAAACAGACATAGCATTCAGAAAAATGAGCATTAGAGTTTATTTCTTTGGTTGTTGTTTCTGTAACTTGGCTGTCAGCTTGAGTAATTATAAAAATTAAAGGTTTGTTCAACTTATGATTAGAAGCCTGGGAGATTCAAGGTTAAATGTTGCATCCAGAAATTCTTTGTTGCTGGTGAGGAGTACCTAAAGACTCCTTAGGCACTATAGGGCATCAGATGACAAAAAAAATACATACAAGAGATAAATTCAAATCAAATTAATAACAACCTCTTATATCCCACTAATTCATTGGGCTATGAATGTGCTGATCCATCCATAATGGAAGAACCCTCAGGAACCAATCACCTCTTAAAGGTTCTATTTGACCTCATTGCTTAATACCTCCCAGTGGGAATTAAATTCAACAAGAATCTTGTTAAGGACATCCAAACTACACCAATGAGAATGTGACAGCACAAGTATCACAACATGGTACTCAGACTTTGTTATTCAAGTTTCTGGTTCTAGATAAAAAGCTAAGTCAATGCTAAAGAAAATATGGGCTCACCAAAGGAATGATGAGAGATAAGAGGAACTGTGGGGCTGGTTTTATTTCAACTTGACACAAGCTAGAGTCATTCTGGAGAGGGAACCTCAACTGGGGAAAAACCCTTACTAGACTGCCCTGTGGGCAAGCCTGCGGTGCGTTTTCTTGATTGATGATTGATACGGAGGGACCAGCTCACTATGGGTGATGCCACTTCGGAGCTGGTGATCCTGAATGCTATAAGAAAGCAGGATGAGCAAGCCACGAGGAGCAAGCCAGTAAGTAGCACCCCTCCATGGTTTCTGCTCCAGTTCCTACCTCTAGTTTCCTGTCCTGAGTTTCTTCCCCAGCTTCAGTGATGGGGTTATAAGCTATAAGGTGAAATAAAACTTCTCCTCCCCAAGTTGCTTACGGTCATGTTGTCTCACAACAGCAACAGAAACCCTAACTAAGACAGGAATTAGTATCAGGTCATGGAGTGTTGTGGTGATAGACTTGCCATGCTGTTTGGGAGAGGATTGTGAAAGGGCTTTGAACTTTGGGTTGGAAGAGCCCTTGAGCGTTTAGAACTTAATGAGCAATGTGGAACTTTAAAGATAACGCTGAGAGCAGTGCAGATGACGGAGGCCTGACATGTGAAGTTTCAGAAGGAAGCAAAGACTATCAGGGCCATTTGCTGTGGGATATCATTCGGTACACTGTGAATATGTGTTGCTCTGATTGGTTGATAAATAAAATGCTGATTGGCCAGTAGCTAGGCAGGAAGTATAGGCGGGATAAGCAGATGAGGAGAATTCTGGGAAGAGGAAGGCTGAGTCAGGAGTCACTAGCCAGACACATAAGAGTCAAGATGACAAGGCAGAACTGAGAAAAGGTACCAAGCCATGTGTCTAAACAGAGATAAGAATTAATTAAGGGTTAATTAATCCAGAAGTCAAAAGTGTTTAACTTACTTTTGATTTTACAGAAGCACACAGTTAAGAGACTTTGAATACTTTATAGAGAATTTGGATACTTTATAGAGACTTTAGCTTTTTTAGAGAGATTTAAAAAGATTGAAATTTTAGAATTTTATGTTTTGGAGATCATGGGACTTTTAACTTTTGGAATATGTTTTATAATGTGATATTGATAATAATGACAAGGAAGGCAAAGTTACAGTTTAATAGTGATATGTTTGTGTGTCAAGTTGACAAGGAGTCAATTGTGTTGATTAGTGTTATGTCAACTTGACACAAACTAGAGTCGTTTGGGAAGAGAGAACCTCAATTGAGAAAATGAGTCCACTAGACTGACCTCTGGCAAGCCTGTGGTACATTTTCTTGGCTGATGGTTGATGTGGGAAGGTCAGTTCACTGTGGGTGGTACCACCTCTGGGCTGGTGGCCCTGGGTGCTGTAAGAAAGGGGCTGAGCAAGCTCTGAGAAGTAAGGCAGTAAGCAACACTCCTCTATGGCCTCTGCATCAGCTCCTGCCTTTAGTTCCTCTCCTGACTTCCCTAGATGATAGACTACAAGCTATAATGTGAAACAAACCTTTCCCCTACAGGATGGTTTGGGTCAGTTTTTTATCACAGCAATAGAGACCTAACTAAGACTGGAACTTGAGTTTGGAGAGATGATTCCATGGTTAAGAGTACTTGATGATCTTGTAAAAGACCTGGGTATGGTTTCCACTACTCATATGATAGCTTACAACCACCTGTAACTCCAGTTCCACTAAATACGATGCTGTCTTCTGACCTCTGTAGGCACTATACACACATGGTACACATACATACATTCAGTTACATACATATAAAATTAAAAATAAGTAATAAATAAATCTTTAAAAAAACAAATAAGAGGAATTTTGTAGACTTGTGAGCCAGAGACATTTTCTCGCACACACATCTCTGTGGATTCTATTGTCTTAGGCTAGCTGTACCCACAAGCTAGATCCATGGTGACCAGCCCAGACCTTGCCTCTCTGAAGAGGTCATTAATTTTTGGAGATACATCTGTGGACCAGAGTAGGTTTTGCCTCCAGAGAACTGTGACTTTAACAGGATCCTATAGTGCATGTATAAGACAAATGTGTGATCCCTATAGAGAAGGTGCATATAAGGATCGGTTTTAAAAAAATTAACAAGGCACCATGAGACAAGTATTTAGCCTCAGCTGTTAGAGAAGACCTGTCAGGGAAGACACAGAAAATCAGTCCTCCCAATTCTCTAGGGATAGAAGATAGGCAGGGAAATCCACAGTCCTCCTGAAGCAACACCTGCTAATTATATTTCAAATGTAACCATTAAAATTTCAATTAACCACTTAGGAAATAATTATTGCGTAACATCAGACCAGGAATTCTTAACCAATTTCGAGTTTGAATTAGAAAGAGCAAAACTAAGAAAACTTCTTCAAGAAAAGAGCCCACTGAGGTGTAGTCATCTAATAGTCACATTTTTTGTGCTCATGATGTGTAAATTGAGTAACGCCTAGAGCTGTGCAACTCAGAAGTCTTATGAGTGCTGGGAGTGTGGGAGCAAATGCTGTAGAATTTCAGAGTGCTACCCAGTATCTACTCCCTCTTCTTCCTCCCCGCAGAACTGGTTTGTTCTGGGTTATAGCACATGAGGCTAAAATTACATTTCTCCAGCAGCTTGGTGTCTGAGGAATGCAAAGTGTTTTCACATCCAGGAAAGCACTCTCTTCACTGCCTCCTTGCTTCCTGATTCTGTCATGGAGATGTAATGGCTGGAACGCCAGCAACTAACCCAGATGAGTGAGATAACAGTGAAGAATGGAAGAGGATTCCAAAGGCTGTGGGGTGCACTACCATATCCATCCCGGACTGCTCCCACCCCCATTTTTATTTTAAGTTTGAGTGAGGTATGCTTTTTATATAAAGCATCAACACTTCAGATTTTCTCAGTTTTATAGCCCATTAGACACCACACTTCGTGGGATGGGTATTAGATAATAAACCTGTTACAGTTGAAAGAGTTGTGATACAGATGAGGAAATCCTCACAGTGCTAAATTCTTTGAGGTTCTATGGTCTACCTCTCAGATCTGAACAATAACCTCCATTTATCAAGAGTTAGAGGCCCAGAAAGGCAGAAATAGAATGCAGCCATTCTGGACCACCGCTTCCTTATCTCTACAACAAGATTCTCAACCAAGGTCGTCTTTAAATGAGAAAAGTGTGTGTGGTGCCTCCTAGCCACACTGCTGGCTCCGAAATTACAGTAAGAATAAAAAAGCACATCTGCACCCATGCTCACATGTATTCACACTTTTGTTCTTCCACGCACAAGCTGTATGGCTTTGGAACATTGCACGTCTCAAAAGGAAAATAATAAAGCCTTTTGGCAGGCAGGTGGTAGTTTGAACGAACTAAAACTCGTTGAGTAACGAGGTAACCCATGTGTGTTAGCTAAATTTTAGCATCATTGGGATCATGTCTAACAGAAGCAACATAAGTGGAGAAGGATTTATTTTGGCTCATGGTTCAGGGGGCTCACCCATTCTGTTCACAGCGAAGCAGAGCAGTAAACAGCATGGTGGTAAATTAGCAGAGATAGGGAAATAGCATGATTTGGCCTTCCTTTTTCTCTTTTATTCTGTCAGGTCTCCCAGCCCCTGGATGGTGCGAATCCATTTCCAGAGTGGGTCTTCCTCACCTCACTTCATCCCCTGGAAATGGCCTTGCAGACACATCCAGCCAATCTCACCAAGTGATCACTCAGAAGTGATTCTAACTCAGTCAAGATGAATGAGGGTTGACTCTCATACTATGTCTACCTCTCAGCCACTGAACATACAGAAAAAGCCCAAACCAGAGAGAGGTCAAAGGCCTAGAATTTTGGTGTCACTTTCCTGAAAAACTGTAAACACATAAATTCAATACAACCGAGTTTGGGAACACTAGGTCAGTGGATAGATGTCAGGGTCTCATCATAAAACAATTAGGCAAAGTGTCCCCCCTTGCTGGGCAATCACTAAGAGACAGAAGGACAGTCCCAGGACATCCACAGTACTGAGAATGCTAGTGAGTGATGTGTCCCATTGGGCTTTCAGAGTTAGAGTGAGCACCAGAGAGTACGAACAAGCCTATTCCGCATATACTTCAGAAATACAGATGCACTAAGAGCAATTCATCAACTGAAGCAAAGAAAGATGGAAGATCATTGTCTGCTGGGCTCTGCTGTCACTTGACCTGAGGCCACCCAGGCTCTGTACATTCCTCTCATCTCCTCCTCTCACCTCGAGCATTGAGTTGGGGTGAGGGAAATAGCAGAATGTGAAGGCTGAGTGTTGGCTGCTTGCCAGTTCATTTCCTATCTCCTACATGAATGATGGTAGTTGAAATTGAAGAAGAAGAAAAAAAAAACCAAAAGAAGTGAGGACCATTGCTAAACTTTAATCTTAAGTCATATATTAGAAAAGCTTCTAGAGAGGAAAAGAGAAATACTTGAATGAATTCTCTACCAAGAACTGTTACATTGAAGCTTGAAAATGGAACTGATAGGTAGGAACATATTTTGGGTTACAGCGAAAGTCCCAAGACACAAATGTGCCCACTTCGACTATCTTCACATTCTCATCAGTCATCAACATTCATGCTTACAGAGTCCCCTGGAACAAAAGTTACATTTTAGGCCTGGAGATACAGCTTAGTGGCAGAGCTTGGCTAGTATGTGCTACCCAAGTTACATTCTAAAGTACAGCTAGGATGATTATCAAGCTAGCATTTTCTCCTAAGATGGGATAGGTCTAAGCATTACAGTTTTAAAATGAGAAGTGTGTGTGTGTGTGTGTGTGTGTGTGTGTGTGTGTGTGTGTGATGCATATACATATATATTTCATATATATAGATATATAATTGAGAGAGAGAGAGAGAGAGAGAGAGAGAGAGAGAGAGAGAGAGAGAGAGAGAGAACCAAGTACAATCACATCCCTGAATAAATAAATTAGGGCTTTCAAAACATTTGAGTTTGATAAATACCCACAACCCAAGGTGATTTCTATAACCAATCAGCATGACACAGCACAGACAGCTTTGGCTGAAAACACCATGGAGAGACTTTGGAATGTAAATAACCGATATTTGTATACGTTGCTCACTCTGTGTGTGCTTTAGTGGGAGCAAAACGTACATCTAATTTACTTAATATTCCTAAAATATTTTTATTTCCTACCACAGACCAGATATTATGATAAATACTGGGGACATCATAACCTGTCTAGCTCTTTGTCATATATATGGAGGTAGAGAAGAGACAGCACTGTGTAGGACTTTAAGTACCATAAACATAAATGGGGTAGAATACATGTGGGTCTTACACGTAATCCAAAGAGAAGACTGTTGCTAAGACTTCATACCCAGTGACCACACAGCAATGACAAAGGCCACAACATCAACCACCAGTAGAAAATGCTTCAGCTCGGAGCCTGAGACAGCAGGAAGCCCACGGCCCCTCAGGTTCTAGTTCATTTTAAACTTTCAGTAGAGAAGTTTTTAATATTCTAGATATGAAATTTGTAATTAAAAGAGAAAAATTATTTTCATCCTACTAAAAGGGTAACTTTCAAATGGTAAGAAGTCCATTGCAGTATTAAAAGGTAGTGATTGCAATCAGCTTTAATTGTCAACTTGTACAACCTGGTGTCATCTAAGACGGGAATCTCACTTGAGGAGTAATCAAGATCAAACTGGCCCTTCGCCATGTTTGTGGGGCATTGTCTTGATTTCTAATTGGTATGGGAGGGTCTAGCCTACTGTAGGTGGCACCATTCCCTAGGCAGGTAGGCAGTCTTGGGCTGTATAATGAAAGATAGCTAAGCATGAGCCTATAAAGCCAGCTAGCAAGCAGCCTTCCTCCATGGTTCTGCTTCAAGCTCCTGCTTGAATCCCTGCCCTGGCTTTTCTCAATGATCGACTGTGACCTGGCAATGGAAGATGAAATAAAACCTTCCCTCCCCTGAGCTGCTACTGGGAAGATTGTTTAATCATAGCAACAAAAAGGAAAGTAGAATAGTGGTTATATGATGTAACTATAACTGTAGTGATGCCCTTGAGCCTTGTGGGTAGGAAGGTCAAAGCCTCCAGGATATTGTCTGTATAGCTTTCTGAATTTCTTCTTCTTTGTTGTGAGCTCATCTCTGTGCATTTCCCTTACTGTCTTTTCCCAAGGCTTTTTCTTTCCTCAAATTCCTTTCTGTCCACTACATACTTACAACACACACATATGCATATTATTTATATGTGTTTCTGTAGGATTATTCATTCCCCCTCTTCAACTTTCGGTGATATATGGTTGAAAATGTTCTGCATTTCTTGAACAGTAATGCTTCTTCAATTTTGTGTTTCTTGAGGCATATTTTTTTAAAAAAAAAACTGAAGGAGATTAAAATTGCCCAAATTTCTCTGTAATTAAAAAATGAGGAACTGGAGCTGTCACCAATGCAGAATCCAGCTGTTTGTTTAGTTGTACCTATATCCATGTGTGTGTTAAAAATACCACTATAACAGCAGATCACAGGACCTTTTTTCTGTGTTATATTAACTTTATTATTATTATTTTAAGAGTTGGTTCTAATGTTTTGGTCAATTTTCCAGAAAGGGAAAAATTAATCTCTTCAGCTTTTGAAGTCAACACCTAGGAGTTTTCAGAAATACTTAAGAATTGTGTTATGCATGTCCATTTGTGCTTTCTTTAAATATATAATAAAGAACCCTAAAAGGTACTAGAAGGGTGTACATGGATTATTCGTGAAAGTCTTTTCCTCATAGCTATTAGAGATAATTATCATGAAGTCACAGTGATACATGGCCTCTGGTGAATGCTAATCAGCCTCGGGTGGTCTCTTTACAGGAACAGCCTCTGCAGGACAATCCAGCTGCATCACCCTCAAAAAAGTGCTTTTACGGATTGAAGAGGGAAGCTACCAGCACTCAAAGTTATCAAAGCAACCAAAATCAAGAGATGTATTCTCAGGTATGACGATTCATACCAGGGATCAAGACAAGGAGATGTGGAGATGGGTGTGGTGGCACATACCATCTGTCCCAGCACTCCAGAGGCAGAGGCAAGTTGGATTTTTGTGAGTTCAAGGCCAGTCTGGTCTCCATAGGAAGTTCCAGGACAGCCAGAGCTACGTAGTGAGACCCTGTCTCAAATAAAAAGAGATGAGATTGTATCCCTGTGACATACATAAAGCAAACTGATGTAACTCATCACCAGAAACCCAACTGGGTTGCAAGTAGGCTATCCCAAATCAGGAGTCTAATTCTAGGGGGGTCTACCCTATGGAGCACAACTTCTCCAAAACAGTTTCAAAGGTAAAAATGTTTTATTATTTGCCCTTTAAAAGACATTTTACAATAATTTATTTATTGTGTGTGTGTCATAGGTGCATGAAACTGCCATGACACACATATAAGGTAAGAGGACAAATTGCCATCTCCCCTGCCCAAAGTTAAGAGCTCTTCCCTGCACGGCCTGGGGCCAAGCAGCTTCTCCCGTCTCCACTCAGCTTCCCCAGCATCTTCTTTGAAGTGACTGAGTATGGTATGTCTCTTTTCTTCATCTCCTGCTGTTCTGCGATGCTGGAAGTAAGCAGGTTTCCCTGCTCTCCCCTTTCCTTACCTTTTTTCTCACCTCTTGCCTGTTTCCTTGCCCAACCTTCTGGTCCCAGTTTGCATATCACTTCCTCCAGGAAGTCCCCATCCATACCCAAAGTTCTTTTCCTGAGTGCTTTCACAGCACCCATCACCTACCTCTTCAACCACATGTCTGTGCTCTGTGGGACCTGTATATATTTCCTTGTTGTCATCCTCCTCCACTAGATACAATACTGTAAGTGTGTGTGTGTGTGTGTGTGTGTGTGTGTGTGTGTGTGTGTGTGTTCTTAGGTGCTACTATTCATACCAAGTATAAAGTTAAGAATGTGCCCTTTTGACATGTATAAACATATATGCATTATGCTTTTAATGTATATGATCTATAATATTATATAATATATAATTATAGGTGATGTTCTATGTTTTGAACACTGATTCCAAGGCGCTTAGGACTGTATTCAAATGAGCACTTTTAGAATGAATAAATTTCGTATAGTGTTATCATGAGGGAATTAGAAAACAAATATACAGGTATACTATTAAAAGAAGGCCAGAGGATTCTGGCCCCAAAGTTAGTATACATGAGATAAATATGTTATTAATGCCAGTGAGGTACTGCAGAGAGATGTCCTCAAGACAGGAGAAACCTATATCGAGGGACTAGCACTAGACTTCCAGTAGCAACTATGAGACTTTCATTTGCCTTTGAGTTCTTGTCTATAGATAGGTAGTCTAATACAGGGGCTAATTTCAGTCCTCTAAGAACTTCTTGGATAAATATTTAATGTAGAGATCCAATTTCTGAAAGAAGTGTCTACTGAAAGTGTTTGAGCCTCCAGGACGTGATGATAACACTGTTGTTAGGCTTGAGGACCAGACCAGAGTAGGGTCAGAACAAAGTCAATGACACAGAACCCAGAAAGCGTTAGACTTCATCAAAGTTAGAAAAGAGTCTTAAGCATGGAGCAGCTCAGGGCCTGCAGACAGAGATGAAAGGGCTCTGATGATGAAGGATTTGAGGACAAGCCCCGAGGAAGTCATTATCCCATTAGACAATCCAATCATTAAGCAGGCCAGGCTGATCTGACTGTTCTAGATGGTTCCAGATGTTAATTTTCATGTTCTACCATATGGACAATTTACAAGAGGCAGGCAGGGCAAGAATAGATTCTCAAGTCTGGTGAGTGCATTGACCATTCCATAGGAGACATCCTACTTTCCCTAAGACAAAGTCCAGAGCTTGAATATTGGTCTCTTGCTTCATAATATTATCTAAGATATGCTGGATATCTGATTTAGACACAGCACATGTTATAATGCCAGTGAGGTACCACAGATAGACATCCTCAAGACAGGAGAATCTATATCAAAGGACTGGCATTGGCCCACTACAAGTATCTCAGAAGGGTAAAGCTTGTTTATAGTTCTTCACTAGGTGCCATTATGGTGGTGTCTCTCATTTCTACCAGATGGACAGGTCATAGTCTCCATCAGAAACCCTCCTGGATAATCTGGGAGGGAATCATTTTTATAAAACAATTATAAAATTTCCAGGTCCAACTGGAAAAGATCTTAGCTTTCAATCCAAACAGATCGTGCAACCAAAACCATAGTGAAAGCCATAAGAGAATTAAGAAATTCATCATGGTGACCTCATAGGAAATTCATCACAGTGACCTCATAGAGACTCGTGTCCAGAAACCATTGACTTAAGTCCTGGCATCCATTCAGGCACCACTCAATTTTCCTTTATACTCGCCTATTTTTCTTTCAACAGAAAAATAAAGGAAGGGCCCAGCAACATTTTGAGAAACTAGGAAATTGAAGTCCATACTTGATTGACAAGTTCCTAAAGTAATTTCTGCTAGATGTTCAATATTTTGAATCTAAGCCACAGTTTTGGCTTTGAACCAGCAGTTGCGACGAGAGGCGGATGTGTCTAAGAAAGGAGGCAGGAAAGGCTATTTAGAGAAAAGGGTCATTTCACCTGCACATAGCTTCCATCACTCTGAAGCCGACCATTAAAATAGTTCCCCATTTTATTAAACCATGAGCTTTCTCCCAGTGGGATCTGCACCTCACTCACCTACCTATCTTCCACTATCTTAGACAACAGGCAGCCAATAAATATTTGTTGACTGAATGAATGATGAATCAGTGTATAAATGTCAATTTCCCTAAAAGCACTGTGTCAGCAAACCATGTACCTTTTCTCAATGCAGAGGAAACTATAACATAGCCTGCATTTATCACCAGCAGAATACAGAAAGTGCACTCAGAAAGATGGTTCCAAGAGGTTCTTGGGTCAGAGCAGATTGGAGGGCAACTAACAGGCTACGGTGGAAGAATGTTGTCCATGAAGTGTCCTCATGTGTGTTGGGTCTTCTTTTTCCTGTAGAAGACTCCCCTGAGCTATCACAGCCTTCCCTGATGTGAGCAATTAGACACTGAGTACTAATGGAAATGAGGGCAGAGAGACATCACATCTTGCAGATTGAACACACACTCAGTACTCAGTACAGTGCTTCATGAACATCATCTCTGCTGGGGTCTGGTCCTCTCCAAAGGTCTGCTCTTGCCAATAGGATATAATACTAGGATGTGGGGCCTGAGAGCTTCTCTTTCGTGAATAGATTGATGTATTTATGAGAGGGTTTGACTGAGAGAGTTTGTGCCTTTGTGTCCTTGTGTCCTCTGCCAGATGAAGACAGTGTTGCTCCTTTCTGAAAGAAGCAGCTTCCAAGGCACCACACTGAATGCAGAGACTGGACCTTCTCCAGACACTGAACTTGCTGGAATCTTGCTCTGGGACTTAGGAGCTCACCACTAAAATACAATTTGTCTGAACTATTCCATAGTAGCAATACCAAGAGGCTGAAGCAACCTTATCAGTCCTCACAAAATCCCCACCCCAAAAAGGGAACTAGTGTTATTTCTACTGAGCATTAAGAGGGGAAGTCACACTGCTATACACTGATTATCAGTGGGGATTCTGACTCTAGAGTCCCATCTTCAGTCAAACTTAATTCTCCTTGGTTTTGACTTATCTCAATAGAGCCATTACCACATTGCATTGTCACCAGGAAGAAACAAAAATATTTTTGTGACTGAATGGAATTTTAGTAAGCAAGCAAACTTCAACTGTTCCCCTGAATGCTCTGGTTATTTTGAAGATATGTAATGTCAAGTGCATGGGCAGAGGTGGGACAGATGAGAGCTAGGTAGTGACTGCCAAGCATTTTCAAATCTGCCAGAGACAATTTAACAGGGCACGTGGACACACGGGAAATCCAATCACAAGGAAGTCAGAGCTCCTGTCTGTGAGGACCTCTGTCCCCTCACCTTCCCCATTTTTCATTGTCATAGACCTCCTTGCAGACAGTCATTTTTAACTGGTGTCCTCCCACTTGTCACAAGGTCTCTATCTGCCTGACCATAATGAGCAATTTGCTCTAATCCATGAATAGAAATTGGAATTTAATTCACTTTCGTGGCATTTTGAGAAGGGAGATGTTTAAACAAGCTATTTGATGTCCTCTGCCTCACTATTGAAGGTTAATCACTATCCAATATGCATACTTTAGCTCCAAACTAGGTTCTTGAGAAAATGGAATAATTAAACCACAAGTGGCAATTACTTGTATTTTAGTAGGCTTCTTGCTAGAGAAACATCATTAAGTAATATCTCTTCTAAGTTGGCATCCGGTTCTCAAATTTCACTTTTCAAATATGTATGTCATCTATTAACTTCTGTTAATTCTGATTGGTATTGAAAGCAGAAAGAAGTCATTACCACAGTGAAAGGTCAGTATTTTGTAATACACAATACAGATTATTCTACCTAAAATCTTGCTTTGCTTCAGGAATTTGTCTCCACTTGTATGTATTCTAAACGTATAAACATTGCCTTATTAGAAATAATCCTAACGTTTTATTTAGAAACATATCTCTGGACTATCCAAGTAAAGTTAATACCTTATATTCACTTAAAATTCTCTTTCCAAAGAAATTTATTGATGTCGAAGATGTTTTTAATATTATATGGATGGGAAATAGGTTCAACCTGACAGAGAGTAGGGCACATAACTCGTACATTTACCAATAGACACATGAGAAATTTTCTATTTTTGTGATAACTACATATTAATTTAAAACTTTTATTGCTGCCTCCTGACCATCAATAATTTGTATCAGCAAAAATTCTGATCTAAAACTCAAGCACTATAAGTGGAAATGAATACTCCTTACAAATCCTGCTATTTTGGAACCTTTGTCAGAGTTCAGCATGGTTCCTAATTTTGATGTGATGCCAATGTTCTCAGCAAGGGCACTGTGGACAATTCAGGCAGGTTAGCTATTTGGGGTGGCAATGATATTTTCACACATTGTGAGATGTTCATAATGTCCTTGGTGTCTATCCCTGAATGCCAATAGCATTCACCTCTTTATCATGACATCCCGAAGCATCTCCAGATATATTTAAATGTCCTTGGGCAAGACAATTCACCTCCTAACTAGAATTACTAATGTCCAGTTTCCTAGTCCCTTTCCTCTGTTTCAGTACATAAGCAGAGCTGTAAGCCATATATGATAAAAATAAATGAAGTAATTATGTATACTTCTACAACACGATTTTCTTTCTACAAAGTCATTCCATATCATCTTCTATAAGTTAATGCATATATATCTTGTATAATGCACTAACAATCCAAAACAAAAGAAATTCAATGAAAACTTACAAAGGAGAAACTTATTTGATTGTAACCCAAAGACCATCAGGAATCCATTGATTCACATGTAATATATCAGCCTAATCTGGGCACATCCCACCCTTTGATAAAAAGACAAAACACCTTGAAATCTGCTGTAACTGAAAGCCATTTTGTTAAAAAAAAAAAAAAAAAGACTGAAATGGGAGATGATCATTCATGCAGAGAGTAGGAGAGAAACAAAGAAAGAGACCCTCACATTCCACAGCAGCTGCCAGGCCAACATGAAGCTAGCCCATGATTTTAAATATTAATATTTTCTCAACAGTGGCTGAGATTTGACACCAGCCAGTTTTTATCTACCTTTCTTCATCTGAACCCACCACTACAAACTTCTCTTTTTTTAAAATGGATGTGGAGATTCTGAATCTCAGTTAAGTCCACTTTAACCTCTGAATTCAGAATCTACATTTAGAGCTGGGAACGCAGCATAGTTAATAGCATTTGCTGAGCACACGTGAGGCCCTTGGTTCCATTCCCAGCATCACAAAAACAAAAGCAGATAAACCCGAGAATCATAGTTTAAAAACAGGACTTAATTCCTCTCTACTACAATGTAACAGTCAACTTCATCAAAAAGAAACAGTACAGAAGCTCCCAGTCCTGGTGTAACTCTTCTGCCCCAACTACACAACCCCTACCAGAGGTGACAAATTCTCTGGCTTTTTTGGTTAATTCTATTTTTCTCTATTAGAGAAGGGCGACATTTAGTGTTCCTGTTCATCTTGCTTCTTTCACTTACCGTGTGTGTGTGTGAGAGAGAGAACTGTCTACAGTGTTGACTGTAGTTACGATACGGTCATGTCCATTATTGTAGATATAATATTTAAACATTCTTCCTTTACTAATACTTGGATGTCTCAATTTTTAAAAATGACAAGGAATTATGTAATACACACTTCCATTCATAGATTTGGGGACATAATGTGCATAAGATTCGCTAGGGTATAAGGATTAACCATACAGACACGGCATGGATTAACCGTGCCTACACATGATCTGTATATGGTTCAAGGTCATGTGAGCATGATAAAGCAGTTCACACCATCACCATCATGTGACTGTCCAGAGCATACAGCCCCAGCCTTTTAACAATATATAATGATATGTGAACATACTTTATTTCTTTATTATATATAAAATGTTTTTATATTTTTAATAAATTTATTTATTATTTTACCAGCAACCATTTCCCCTCATTCCTCCCCTCCCCATCCCTCCCCTCACCTCTGCTCTGCCCCCATCCACTCCTCCTCCATTTCTATTCAGAAAAGGGCAGGCCTCCCATGGATATCAACAAAACATGGTATATCGACTTGCAGTAAGACTAAGAATTTCCCCTTGTATTAAAGCTGGGCAAGACAACACAGTACGAGGAATAGGGTCCTGAAGCCAGTAAAAGAGTCAGTAACAGCCCTTGTTACCACTGTTAGGAGTCCCACAAGAGGACCAAGCTACACAATTGTCACATATACGCAGAGTACCTAGGTCAGTCCCATGCAAGCTCCCTGGTTATCTGTTCTGTCTCCGTGAGCCCCTATGAGCCCAGATTAGATGATTCTGCGAGGTTTTCTTGTGTCCTTGACCCCTCTGGCTCCTACAGTCCTTTCTCCTCTCTTCTGCAGGATTCCATACATAGCCAGAACTGGCCATCTCCTGTGTCCAGATTGGTGCCTAGTCCAATTGTCATCAGAGAGGCTTCATCCAAAAACTAATGGAAACAGATGCAGAGACCCACAGCCAAATATTAGAAACACCCTTGATTTATACAATTGTCTAAAGGTCTCTGAACAGAATCAGTACAAGGTGATGTCATTTGAGTGAACATCTGTGGTGGAATATTAGTTTAAGATGTGTTACGTTTATTTATACTGTGGAATACTTGTTTAATGATGCAAAGATGGGTTGCATTCTTTTATGTTACATTTGTTTAACTGTGTAAATCTGTGTTACTTTGCCTGTCTAAAACACCTGATTGGTCTAATAAAGAGTTGAATGTCCAACAGCTAGGCAAGAGGGGGATAGGCAGGGCTGCCAGCTAGAGAGAATAAATAGGAGAAGAAATATAGACTCCAGAGGAAGGAGAAGAGGGAGGAGTGAGAAAAGGAGAAGGAGAGGATGCCGGGGGCCAGCCACCTAGCCACACAGCCAGCCATGGAGTAAGAAGAAATAAAGCTATATAGAATAAAGAAAGGTAAAAAAAAATGCAGAGACAAAACATAGTTAAAGAGAAATGGGATAATTTAAGTTAGAAAAGCTGGCTAGAAACAATCCAAGCTAAGGTTGGGCATTCATAAGTAAGAATAAGTTTCTACGCATTTATTTGGGAGCTGGGTGGTGGGCCCCTAAAGAGAAAAAAACAAACAAACAAAAACCAACTACAAACTTCTCCCCACTCCTAGGTGGAAAGGGAGAACTTCATCCTTGACAGTCTGCAGAGAAGAGATGAGGATTAGAGTTACTAAGCCATATTAGCCCTGGGTTGCAGGCCAGAGGATACTTCAAGTGCCTCACCATTATAACCATACATTTGCTTTAAAAAGAGTTCTCCAAAAAGTTGCATAAAATGATTGTCAAATCCAGCTGACTAAAACAAATAGAAAACAAGGGCCAGTGATATTTCCACACTGGGCAAAAGGGAAATGATTGAGCTTCTTGCCTGCCCTCATCTGATCCTTCAAGTGACCCCTACATCAGCAATGTTGCCACCGTGCATCCTCATTTGAAAGAGAGTATTTTCATGGAATACTCTCTACCCTTCATCACACACACTCGGTAATGTTCAACAGCTCCCCTTCTCTCTGTCTCCATCTTCAGGGTGGTATTCTCACGTTCCCACTAAGCTGGGTACCACAACAGCCTCCTTGTTGCTCTCTCTGAATCCACTGTATTTTATGCTCCAAAGTCAGGAAACTTGTCTATTCCCATCTCTTCATCAACCTTTTCACATAGTGAGCAAACCACACCTAAGTAAGTGAATGAATATATTCACTCTTGTTTCCCTCTGGATCTCTCACCAGGATGATGTTCTCAAACAATAAATGTATCACATTGCTTCTTAATTTAAAGTGTTTTGATGGCTCCTTCTGCCTGTTAGATAAAATTCCAAGTTAATGTCTATAGTTTACAGGGATTGTGGGTGCTCCTCCCGTGGCTTAGCTTTCTGCTGTGTCTTTCACAAGATCTCCCCTTAGAACACCTGGCTGTAGTGATTCTGAGTATCTAGAGCCTAGAACACTCTGCTCTCTGGTCTCTAGGATGGTATACATGCCATTCTCTTTCTCTCTTAGCAGAAGTTCTTTACCAATAATGTACCTCTTCCTCTGCCAAGGCACAGCAGGTGGATCACATGTAGACATGGAATCTCTTCTTGGATAATGGAATTTCAGCAGAAATGACTGTGGCACTTCTGGGATTAGAGAACCAGTGTGTAGTGCGAATTCTAATCATTCTTAATAATAAAAACCTGGAGTCAGATACCAGGGTGAAAACTGAAAGAACAGAAAACAGCCAGCCACTAGAAAAACTTCTTACCCTAGCAATCCTCAGACTGAAAGGGCCAAGCTCCAGTCCCCACCCTGCCTTATCACTTCCTCTCTCCACCCAGCCATATCACTTCCTGTTTCCTCCTCCCAAGTACCGGGAACAAAGGCATGAGATCCCAAGTGCTGGGATTAAAGGTGTGTGGCACCGCTGCCTGGCCTCTAGTGGCTAACTCTGCACTCTGATCTCCAGGCAAGCTTTATTTGTTAGAGCACACACAAAATATCACCACACCAGTGCACAAATCATCCATTCTCAATCATATATGCTCTCTCTCCCCCCTCTCTCTCTCTCTCTCTCTCTCTCTCTCTCCTTCTATTCCTCCTTCCTCCTACTTTTGTCCTCTCTGTCCTGTTATCACTCTCTGTCCTGTTATCATCTCTAATATTCCTCTTCCCATTCTTCCTATCCTCCCCTTCTAGATCCAAATTCCTTTATGTGTGTGTGTGTGTCTAGAATCAAGAAACCTTTCTGATAAATGTTTAAAATGACTTTTTTTCTCAGTCCTACAATTCACCTTTGGAATACATGTTTATAAATCACATACTTTGTTTGTAAATTAAAAATAAAACAAAAACCAATCATTGGCTGTTAAAATTACTGCAAAAACAAACAAAAACAAAAACAACAACAAAAAAACAAGCTTGTAGTTCACAAGTGACATGCAGAGTATGTGATCATGTGCCTGGCTTTGCTGGCAGCAGACTGAAGGCTTCTGGCTAGTTCTGAATTGGTTCTGGATAGTGCCATGACCATTATCACAGCAGGGCGGCCTTTTGGAGTGTTGTTTAAAGTGTGGGATAAAATAGCCACTGAAAACATCCACCAGGAAAGACAGGAAGGGACGTGAATGGTGATTATCCAGTTGGTAGTCTTTCCCTATCTGTCTCCCTGCCTCCATCCCTCCCTCTCACTTGCAATCATACCCTCTTTCCTTCTTTTGTGACATCCCATTTTTGACAAGTGCTAAAAAAAAAAAGCAAATTAGGAAGCATTCACTTTAGTAGCAAGGAAGGAAGAGACCCAGAGCCTCTCTCCTCCCTGTCCTTTCTGCTCATCTTCCTATCCCTTCCTCCTCCTCTTCTATCCTTTCGGGGGCTAATTTTAAATACTATAAAATGAAACAGTACATCATGAAACTATGATAATCTTTTTACAAATGAGAATTGCTTGCGCTTCTACATGGCTTGTAGGACATGAGCTATTTGCTTCCTTCTTTGGGAGTCACTGGCCCTTTAAACAGGCAGAGATGGACTAGAGATCACACAGGCCATCTTAATGTACATCTTCCAGACTCCTTTCCCTGGCCTCTGTTCCCATAAGCCTCTCTTCCCTGCTGTATCTTCTATTGCCACTGCTCCCACTCTTTACCTCTGTTTCTCCACTGGAACTCACAGTTATTGTCACCTACAGGGCTTTTTGGATGAAGATGAAATTTTCTAAGCACTCTTTAGAATTAGTTCATATAAAAACAATATGCGCCGGGTGGTGGTGGCGCACGCCTTTAATCCCAGCACTCGGGAGGCAGAGCCAGGTGGATCTCTGTGAGTTCGAGGCCAGCCTGGGCTACCAAGTGAGTTCCAGGAAAGGCGCAAAGCTACACAGAGAAACCCTGTCTCGAAAAAACAAAAAACAAAACAAACAAACAAAAAAACAATATGCATTGAACAGAAATATTTTATGGAACAGTTCAAACTACACAGTCAAAATGCTGTTCAGACGTAACAGCTAGGAGCATGTAAGAGAACAGGGAATGCTTTCCAACATATCATTAGAAGGAAGAAAGGATGCTTATATTGTTTCCCTCACTTTCCTCAACCTGCTAACTCAATACATAGCACACGTTTAAACTGGATTTGATAGAGTTGGCACCATTCAAGTACTGCTTCCTTATGGAGCTATAATATTGTAACATATTGCCTTTTGAAAAAAATCTCAAAAGTTGCCTGTGTATTTTTCAGCATATTCAACAAAGGAACCAAAGTGTGTGTTGACCTCAAGTCTGTGAGCCAAAAGAATTTTAGTGTCTGAATTTTGAACTCTTTCTCCACAGCACTGTTTGTTTTCCTCTGAACTCTTTGGACAGTTTCTTAATGACCCAGACAAAACAAAGATTAGTTCAAAGAAAACAGGGAAGCAATTGTTAGTGTCCCCAATCTTCTTTTCTCTAGGATGATGTTTAGAGCCTATTAAGGTGTTTATCCTAGCAGCAGAAACTATCACATCCAAATGTATGTACTTTCCAAAATACAGTGCATTTTTCCAAATGAAGAATTAATGATTAAGTGAAACAGTCACACCAGGTCAACTATGGCTACATTGTAAAGAACGTTCAAAAATTAGCCAATTGAAACAAAGCAATGATGTAATTCCTGATACCTATATAATCAATGAATAGCCACGTTTACTGGAAGGTTACTCTGTGCCAATCCCCATGCTGAAGGAGCTTGACATATCATTTAATATTGAACTTGGTTTCTATGCAAAATTTTGTTGGCATCCTACTTGGCAAATAAATATGGCTCACAAAGCTTTAGAAACATAAGGAGGGATAAGGCTTAACTCGAGTTTAACTAATCTGTGGCTACTCTCAAAAATGAAATAGAATATGTATTACCTAACAAAAACCAAAAATCTATACTTAGTAAATTCTAAATGAATGCTATCTACTGTTGTCTTTTCTATCTGTCATTGAGCCAGGTGATGGGTCCTTCTGTTGAGGAGGGCTCTGAGTATTGTCAGAGCTCAGAAGATGCAAAGGACAGAGCCTGAGAACGGCTAAGGAAAGGGGAACAGATGAAGAACCAAGGCTGGCTGAGAAACTGTCTCCTTTGATTTTAATGATAATATCCACCTCCTTCCTTTCCTTCCACCCCAACTCCCTTTCCCCACACTGTTTCTTTCTCCTTCCTTCTCTTCCCTCCTTCCTCCTTTATATTGCTTGAGTCTCTGCTTCTATTTGTCTCTATGTTGCTATGAGGAAAAATCAAGTTTTTAAAGGTCAATACTTTTACCAAGATCATATGGTACATCTATGATTATTTTTATCACAATGATTGGAGACATAAAACATGATGGTTGGGTATCCATATGCATACTGAAATGGTTACTATAGTGAGCAAGTGAGCATCCCTCCTCCTCTCACATGGTTTGCCCCTAACCCTTTGCTTTGTGTCAAGAGCTCCCAAAGTCTATTCTTTTAGCAAAAAAAAAAAAAAACAAAAAAAAAAAAAACAAAACTTAAATGTAGTATTGTTGTCTGTGGTCCTAGTAGTTTGTGAGTTAGATAATTTATGAGTTCTTTTTAGTTCATATTCCACTGCTTTCTCTGCTCTATTCCTCTCGCTTGAAGAGGATAAGAATCTAGAGCAGGACAGGAGGAGGCATCTACCCAGGAATATAGGCTGGGAGCAAATGTGCCTCATGGATCACCCAAAGGACCAACCAGAGTCCTTTGGGTCACATTTCCATTTGCCTGCTCTGGAAGCATCTTTTTTAGCTTCTATCTCAAAAGAAAACACCCTATTGAGTATCAAAAGGGCTACTCTCTACTGACCCTTCCAGCTACCAACTGAAAAAAGTCTCTGCTCTGTCTTTCCCAGTACTTTGAAATTTGAGTTTCAGACAGTAATACACTCCTCCACCTCTTTGAGCCCTGGGATTTTCCCCCTTGTTGCTAAACTGTACGGCTTGCTGCACTTTGCTGGCTTTGCAAATTGTAAAGATAGGAATGACCTCCTTTGGGACTGATTATATTTTTCAAAAATCTGCATTTTTCTTAGTACTAATTTTCAAGGAGGCCATTTTTTTTTTCTTAAACTAAGCTTGGTAGGTCAAACTAGGTGCATAACATAATAAAAATCCTTTAAGCATTTTGGTCAAGAAGGAATACAAACATTAATTAGAACAAGTGTCTTTTCTGTGAGAGAGCTTTCCTAATATCTTGTATTGAACCCAAGATACATTTGCTTCTTATTTTGCTTAAAGACACCGATTATTGGTTATTGCCAGTGAGTGCCCATACCTTAGTGCTGGTTACTTCATCATTAATTGTTTTTCGTAGATAGCACTTGTGTAATTTGAGATGTAAAATATTTTTGTAATCTGATAAAATGTTTGCAAATAGTTTATGTGAGTATCTATGAGGAGACTGAGTGGGGTAATTAATAAGGATTGATCAGTGGTCTGCACAAAATAAGACTTGAAGTAGGCCTTGCTGGTTTATCAGATGGGCACTTAGAGGTAGTAGCTGGAACTGAGGATCTGGAATGCTAGGTTTTCCTGTGGTATTCACAGTCCCCCCCACACCCCGGAGCTGAGGACCGAACCCAGGGCCTTGTGCTAGCAAGCGCTCTACCACTGAGCTAAATCCCCAACCCCGGTATTTACAGGTTTTAATAACCTTTCTGAACACCCATAGATGAAGCATATTTTAGTTATGGCACCAGAAAAGGAACATTCAAGAATCAATTTTTCCTAATCAATGATTTAAATCAGTGAGTTGTTTCTGATTTAAATAAAAAAAAAATCTAACCAATTTGTCAGCACAATGTTGGAAAGAACAAAGTTTCTCATTTGATTTCATTGACTTAATACATCCTGGGAATAACAAGTATCCTGCTAGTCCCCAAACACAGAGAAGGAAGATGCATACGGAATATCTGCTTAATAGAGCAACTGTCATTTGCTAAAAGAAATGTCTGTTTCCATTTCCTTGGGCTCTTTAGGAGTGGGACTAAGCCAAGCATAACATCATTTGTTTCTGTAAGCACAGTTACGGTGCTGTAAACAACCAAGAAGTAAATACACTTCTGCTTTTCAGCAAAGATGCATTCCTGTTCACAAATATAGTCTCCCCGGTTTCCTCAAGCACATGGTTGTCTTTTTCCGCAGTCAGGAAGGAAAGGACCATACATGATTCTCATGAGTCGAGAGCGCCGTAGCACGACCTTGCCCGACAAGCGGCTGGCTGCTTGACTTAATTCATACCGAGTGATCATGAATATTCATCTCTTTCTATTTTTTTCTCTCGGGGTCTGAGGACGTGCTTTGCTTACTGAGCTTCTTAGGATATCTTTTAGGACCCTGCAGTGATCAGTAAAAGAAGCCAAGTTCAGGTGTGAAACGTGAGTGGAAGAGACAGAGAGCAGGAGGGCATTTCGAGAGGCTAGCACCTCTGAACCTCGGCTGCAACTTAGAGGGGAGATTTCTAACACGTACCCTGCAGGAATTAAACTATAATTTGTAGGGGGGTGGGGTTACCGTAGGTTCTTCTGCAACTCCTCTTGTAAGATGAATATATCACTAGATTGACATGTCTAGATGACTTGGCTCCCATATAAGTGATACCCAATATGTGGTTTCATAGGAGAAGGGGACTGAAGAAACAGTTCACCGGAGGAGCATAGACAACCAATCAGTAATTTAAAATATGTTTGAAACCTCAATAGTAATTGATGCTTTCAAAGTAAAGCAACAACAGAAATGAGATACCATCTCTGTCTAATGTGTTGCAAAGTCTTGGAAGTGGCAGGATTGAAGAGGGTATGAAGGGCACGGTTGTTTTTCCAACAACAGTTGTATTCCTTTGTTGGAAGCAACAGCTCCAGCAGGATGGGCTTGATCCTCTGCTTCTGGGTCTGTGAACCTGCTAATTCCTTCCAAGGCTAAGACCTGAATCCTGTTGTCTAGTGGTTCTGACCTGAGGGTGAAACTAATGCAGGAAGAGACTCTCCAATCACACGGCAATGAGCCTCTTCCTGGTTACACCAGCTGGAGTCTCGGTTTCCTAACTATTCGCATAACCAAAAGACTGTTAAACTACTTCATCTAGTAAATCTGCAAAGCCCATTTGTACTGACAAACTAGTCATTGACAATACAAACCGGAAACATGCTTTCCAGAGAGCAATTAGCAGCATATACCAGGAATATTTTTCTTTAAATATCATATTTTTCTTTTACTCCGTGTTCCCACTTTGAACAGTTTATTCTGAGGAGATAACCATAGGTAATCAAAGATGTGTGTAAATGAATATTCATAGCAGCTATCTTAATAGCTATAAATTACAAATAGCCAAAAACAATCAACTTAATAGTCTTATATAACTGAGATTGGCCACATTTGTATGAAGCACTCATTAAAGTTGTGCCTTTAATAATATTTAGCAATGACCATGAATGAAAAAAAAAAGAAATATAATCCAATAAAAAATAATTATTATAACTAGTGGGATTACAGGCAGTTTTTACTTCCCTCTATGGACCTGTGTTTTCCAAATTCTCTATAATGAGCATGCATTAGTTTCATAATGAAAAGTCATTCCTAGCACATGTGATAGTCATATCCTCTCTCACACAACCCTTTATCATCTCTATCTTTCCAGGGGGCATACCTTTTTCAAGAAGCTCTCCTCTAGGGCCCTGCGAAACACTGGCAGGGACTAGTCAACTCAGAAAGCATTCCCCTCGCGTAGATTTCCACCCTTCTCCATCTGAGCCATATGGGCACTGTTCTCAGCAGCCCACCTTTAGTAAAGGGGTTCGTAAACCAGCAATTTGAGCTCAGCCTCCTTTCTGGAAATCAAGGCAGAAGGAAAAGGGATCAGTGGAGCTTGGGGAGCCGCCTGCTCTGCTGACCACTGACAGTATCTCCATATCACAGATGTTCGTAAAGATTCCAGTGTTATCTGTCATAAGTGATTACCTGACCCAGAGCTGCTTGGCCAGCTCAGTACAGTACAAAGGATATGCCAAACAAATGCTCAAAAGCTCTCCTTTGCCAAAGTTAAAGACCTAGTACCCTCCCTTCATTACCATAAAGGAATGAGTCCCCCTTCTCTTTGCTCTTAAGAAAATAGATTTAAAAAAAAAAAACAAAAACCAACAAATTGAAAGAGGCCTCTATGGGTGCAACACAGATAACATCTTCAGTGTGTCTCCTGAGAAGATGGACAGGTGTTGTCCATGTAGACATGTTACACTCAAGTGGAGGTGAGTGTGAGAATCAATCCCCAGGTCCAGTAAAGAAAATGAAGCATACTTTATGTTTGGAGACACAAAGGATTTGCCAATCTGAGGCCCTAACTTCTAGCTGGGGTGAGGCAAGTGACTCCCCTGAAGGCTGGAGTCTTCCTTGGTGACCTGGGCGTCAGAGAAAGTGATGCTGAATAAAGCTGGGAAAACAACAAAAGCTCCAAGGTGAGACTACTCCTCGGATCAGACACTGGCTCTTGTGGGAACAAGATCAACACGGAGTATTAACAGAGCAGTTAAGGTAATCTGCATTGACTGTGGTTCATGCCTTCCATCAGTGCTGCTATAACTTTAGTGTGAATAGAGATGACCTGGAGAGACAGGGCGTGAAGATGGCTCAGCAGTTGAGAGCACTTTCAGAGGACCTGGGTTCCATTCCCAGCTCCTACGTGGTGGCTCACCACTACCACTCCAATTTTAGGGGGTCTTATGCACTCTTCTGGTCTTTGTGGGCTCCTGAATGCATGTGGTGCACATAAACACACACAAGTAAATACATACACACATAAAGCAAATGAATAAATATTTTTCAAAATGTAAAAAAAAAAAATAGTTTTTTATACTGCTAGCTTAGAAAGGAACTCTATCCTTGAAAGGTTAAGGACCTAACAGCCTTATTATTTGTGTCTCTGCTCAAAGACTTTTTTTTTTTTTTTTTGGTTTTTCGAGACAGGGTTTCTCTGTGTAGCTTTGCGCCTTTCCTGGAACTCACTTGGTAGCCCAGGCTGGCCTCGAACTCACAGAGATCCGCCTGGCTCTGCCTCCCGAGTGCTGGGATTAAAGGCATGCGCCATCACCGCCCGGCTCAAAGACTTTTTTAAAACAAGTACTTTTTGTCTGCTGCAAAAGGGCTCTGAGTTTACTAGATCATATCCTTGAAAACATAGTTGAAGGAGAGGGTCTCAACTATTGAGACAAATGAAAAAGAGGTAGTTAAAGGGGGGGCCCGGCGGTGGTAGTGCACACTTGGGAGGCAGAGCCAGGCAGATTTCTATGAATTTGAGGCCAGCCTGGTCTACAGAGTGAGATACAGGACAGGCACCAAAACTATGAAGAGAAACCATGTCTAAAAAACCAAAAAAAAAAAAAAAAAAAAAAGTGACAAGGAGGAGGCGGGCATCTGTGCCAGTCACTTTCCTCATCAACAAGCCCAAATACCTGACAAAAAACAATTTGATAAAGGAAGGATTTATTTTGGCTGGAAATTCAGAGGAACGGAATCCCACCACAGGAGGGAAAGCATGGCTGCAGCACCAGCTTGGACCCTGGCACTGACCAGGCAGCAGATGAACGGAATGCCTGGTGCTCAGCTTTCCTACTTCTCATATAGTCCGGGAGCCCAGCCCATGAGATGGTCCCACTCACATTCTGGTTGTGCCTTCTCTGTTTTCTCTCCGGAAGCATCCTCACAGATATACCCAAAGGCATGCCTCATTAAAGCCCTATGTGTTTCTTCATCCAATCAAGTTGGCAATTGAAATACACAATCACAGGCTAGAGCAGTGCTAGCCATCACCAGCAGATTCTCCAGTGGGAACGCGGTACCTACGCTGAGTCAAAGGAAGAAAACAGGACTATCTGCCGACCTAAGTTTCTCAGGAGTCCTAACCACTACGCTGACACTTTGGGACCCATCCCTAGAGTGACTCTGGCCTTGGAATTCTAGAACTCATTCACAATTCTAGTCATCCTAAATCTGGAATAACATCATTAACTCTAAGGAAGTCAAGTGGGCCCCCAAAATGGAGATTTGTAATCTCTATGAAAGGAGACTGAGACCAGGCTCCGGCATCTTTTGTTGGATTGGGAGCAGTTATATTGGGCCCATATTATGGCAACAGCCAAAAAATTGCTGATCTAGAGAGAAAGGGAGAGGGAGAGGGAGAGGAGGAGGGGGAGGGGAAGGGAGAGAGAGAGAGAGAGAGAGAGAGAGAGAGAGAGAGAGAAATACAAAGAGATAATTATTGAGAAATGCTAAATGAGAGACTTCATGAATCATCAGGTAGTGGTGCATGCCTGTAACCCCAGCAGAAACAGAAAAGACTAAGAATTTGAAGCCAACTTCAGCTACATAGTAGGTTCAAGGCCAATCTGGACTACATGAGACTTTGTTTCAAAAAGAAAAAAGGGTGGGGATGGGAAGTGGGGAACAAGTAAACCCAAGGGTGTAGTGACAAGCTGGCAGTCAAATGGGTTGCCCTGGCTCCCATCTGCTGCCCACTTGCTAATTCCATGCCCTTTTAAGACTAGCTGGTCATACTCCCTGCTTCGGACACCATCTTTTTCATTAGCGATTCCTACCCATTGATGTTTCCGCAGCTATGACTGGGTCTTAGGTAAGCAGCTCCGCAGCAGTCCCACTCGGCCAACTGTAGCACATTCTTTCTGCTTGCTGGCTTTGTTTTTCATACAGGGAAAAAAAAAAATCTCCTTGTTCAAAGCCACACACATGATTCTGGCCAGCCATTGTTCATCTGGGGATAGTTTCCAGCACATGGGTGTTTTATCACAACGTTCCTTTGGTCCAAAAGGCAGTCACACTTAGCTGGTCAATTTTAATCAAATTCTTTGCCCACAAAGTAGTAAAGGTGCAGACTCATCATTGTCCTGTAAAGTTGCTCTCAGCCAATAAAAGGCATGTCATTTCAATTGTTGCCTGTATACTTAGTGCAAATCTATTTCAATTACAAGAAGAATTTGTAAGGAAACATTGGAAGGAGAAACCCAACCACCAAACCCTCTACAGTAACTTCAACCCATTAAATCAGACAGTTTACTTGTCTTTCATTGTAAGTGGGAAACAGCAAAGGACACCAGTTGAAGAGAGAAAAGCAAGGCAGAATTTTAATTAAATCTTTTCAAATACCTAGTATAATAATTTACCTTGGGCTTGTACAGGGGATATTTCAAATGAAATTTCTGTGCAAGATAATCAAAGGACTTAGAACTCTGTGCAACATTCAATATGTTAAGGACAGTCCTTCTGATCACTTCCTTCTTGTTACTTCCATGGAGCAGCTGTGGCTCGGCTGGTACACTGGCTAGTCCACAGGACCATTGGTATCATCAAGTCTAATCACCCTGTATTCCAAGTTCAACACATGGACAGTGTTCACAAGCATATTTTCATTAAGAATCGGCCCACCTGTTCCATTTTGGCGCTGATTTGATGCTCGTTCATAACCATTTTGAAAGTCTACATAATCCAGCACTCCTTGAGTCTCACAGTGGCAGTATTTTCGAGCTAAGTGTTAACCTAGGTACTCCAGGACCCATAGTTTCTTCTCCAAGGCTGAGAGTTGGGAATTCATTCATGTGACCTCAGAGGTATAAGTGGACCTTACTGCTTCTAGATCACCCAGTAACAGATCTAGACTTCCAAAGCCAACTGAAGTGACTAAATACTCCTGCTTAATCTTAGTCGGTCCACAGTACTTTTCAATGAACTCAGAAATGTAAGGGTACACACAAGAATGATGATCTCTAGGTTTGTGTGTCACTCAAGACCTTTCAGGAGATTGGGATATGGTTGGTGGAAGAATGTTGGTTTGGCATACATGGTATGGGTTCCATACTCAACAGTTAATGTAGATAGACAGACTGATGATAGATAGAGCACACTCATATATATTATCACTTTTATTTTTCTCAGGAGCTCTAAAGGTAGAATTTATCATTCTGCCCACTTTAAACTGAATAGCTGCAATTCTAGGCCTGAGTCTCCTAGCCTGGTTATGTTTGAATCTGTTCTTCCCTGTGTTATTAAAACCTAACTTTGGGAGCTAAAGAAATAAATCAGTGAGTGGTTAAGAGCACTTGCTGCTTTGACAGAGGACTCAGGTTCAGTTCCCAACACACACTCACACACATACAGTGTACCTACATACATGCAAGCAAACACTCATACACATAAAATAAAAATAAATCTTTTCGAAAAATCGTAACTCCCCAGTGACACAGCAAGACTATCAATTACCACAAAAACACTCTAGAGTGACCACCACTAAGTTCTTTAACATTTTCCAGGAAGTACTGAAGCATCATGGTTTGTTTCCTGTGCCATAGCAACCCACCTGAGAAATTATCAGGCCTCCCTACTTCCTTCTCTCGTCACCTGTACTCCCCTGGCAGCAGAGGACAGCATCCCTCCCCTGGGATACTGAATAAAGATGCACCCAAGGTCATGAGTAGCTCTTGTGTGCTCTATGAGGATTCTATTTACTCTTTCCCTCTGTCTCTCAAAACTGGTTTCCCATCTTCGAGAATCCCATACTTGACCTTATAAGGAGAGGGCCAGGCTCTGGTTTCTTCTGGATGGGCATGCAAAGAACACAGTTTTACATTCAGTGAGCTCTGTCCTGTAATAGTCAAAGCTTGAGCTGAACTCATAATCTGTATTTACTGCAATATCTTGGTGATTAGCTAGTAACTCGGGTTAAAAAAGGAACCACCTGCTCCCTCCACATATCTCACCCATCAGCAAATGCTGCCTACTCCACCTTCCTATTATATCTACATTCTGATCTCATTACTACCTACTATTGCTATAATTCTGGGCCAAGCCACTTCTTTTCAGTCTTGGATCATTGGAAAACATGCCATCACTGCCATCCCCAATTCTATACTTGCTTCTCCAGATAATACGCTCCATATAGCACTATCTCCCTGACCTGTGAGATAGATCATGCTTTCAAGTCTTGGTATTCCCCCTTCTGAATTAGTGTAAACTCCAATTTGTTTACAGAAATGTATATGCTCAACACAGTCTGCTCCCTACTTAACCTATTGACTTCTTTGTTCCTGATTTTATTCCATTCTAGCCACATTGACTTCTATGCTGTCCCTTAACAGGAAGATAACTTCTACCTCAGGGCATTTGCACAAGCTTTCTACAGCCTGTGATTCTCTTCTGCCAGATGGTTTCATTGCCTAAGCATCTTTTTCACATGTTGAATTGATTCCCTTTTCCTAAGGGATGCCTTTTCTAACCATCCTATTTTAAAATGCAAGTTTCTTACCTAGTAGCCAATATCCCCTGCCTACTCTGTCTCCATTGACTTTTCTGCCTAGCATCTCCACTTTCTAGTGTACTGTAGAGTCCTGGCTATGGACACCCTCCCACTGGAAGGTATTTTCAGAAGACTTCTGTACACATGTTCACTGTTAGAGATTGCAGATCCTGTATGAGCACAGAGTAGGTGTTCAGCAAATATGTGTTGAACAAAATATTGATTCTCCATAGAAGTGCACAAGTTGCCCTATCTATCCATCATGTTTCTGAAAGTCTCTGTTTCCAGCAAGGGCTCTTTTGAACCCAACACAGCAGCAGTGGAGAGGCTCCATTTTTGAAAAATCAGGTCACGATGATCTGAACACAATTCCAGGTCATTTCACTGTAACTTCTCCAAATAGTAGGTCATTTGTTTCTTTCAATTAGATCATGCCATTACCTCCTACGCTGATTATCAAAGGTCAAAGTCTCCAGATATGTTTTAGCCCTGGGTATTTCCACTCGTGGTCCTGTCAGACCTTAGGGCATTTTTGCTTTCAACAGCACCAAGTCAGAACAAGCTAGCTTCACTGATCTGCTTCTTCTCTGAAGCCTTGCTTGAAGATGTGTCTTGAAGATGTTCCATAGATAACATGGAAGTCTTTCCCTCATTTTTGATAAACCCACCTTAGGATCTGAAACATGTTATTAAACATTCTTGTTTTTAAGTCTGTCTTCTCCCATTAAAGTGTAAGTCCCGGAGTGCGGGTCATCTTTTTCTTCACAATCCTGCTGTCTGTCGAGGACCTGGAAAATAGCAGAGTGTCAGCAAATACCAAAGGAACACAAATGAACAGATGGAGGGTGGTGACTAGCTGATCAAAGGTTGCTTTCTTGGGTCACAGCCATGAAGTAAGCAGCAGTGAGGTCATAGTTAGTGCAATCATTATCACCAACATCGAGTAACTATGCACCTGTTTGAAGCAGGTATTGGAGGCAATTGGACAACAGTCTGAAGAGGCAGGTATAATCATATGACAATTAATAGCATTAAAAATATCATAAGATAAATGCATAGGAGAGAGAGAGAGAGAGAGAGAGAGAGAGAGAGAGAGAGAGAGAGAGAAACTATAGCCATTCAGATTAGCACAGTCCATGTCTTCAGGGAAAATATGAGCATGGAATTAGGTTTGGAAGGAGGAGATGAAATAACTGAGTTGTAGTACAAAGAGGGGAGTGAGTCATGGGCACACTTGACCAGAGCAGAGTCTGAGAAAGCACACATGTCCACTCTACAGCAGAACGAAGGTGCAATAAAGTCACGAAAAATGGGACAGTCGCTGTTGGACCAGACTACTCATTGTAGAAGGACACGAGTTCTTGATTTAGACAAATAAGTGGGATGAGACAAAAAGATGTGGAATAAGAACTAGGTTTATTTCCTGAGACATGGAGAATGCATTATAACAAAATACATGTGCCATAGCATTTAAAATGGCAAATGCCAAACTTGGTCCTCTATGTAAATGTGTGTGTATGTGTGTGTGTGTGTGTGTGTGTGTGTGTGTGTGTGTGTGTGTGCATGATGCAAGTGGACAGTGTATTACAAGTCATTAATAATGAATGCAGGAGGAAAGAGAACCATTAGCAGTAAAAGGAAGAATCAGATTTTAGCAACAGAAGCACTCGATTAGCTGACAGAGTGAGGAAAAGACAGAAGTGAAATATGACTCGGGTGTGTGATTTGAATAAACGATACTATTTAACAAAATAATGGATATAGGAATGGGAGATAACTAGGGGGTTTGACAATGACTTTAATGTGCTATATGTTAAGAAGAACAGCTAAAAGGATATTGCTAGTAGATTTAAATCATAGGGTCTTAAGCTGTACCACGTGGACATTAAACTTGAAAGCAGTTAAGACTAAAAACTCTATTAACAATATCAGCCAGATTCCCTGTCTTTAGTAGCCACATGTGGCAAGTGGTGACTTTATTACACAATGAAAAGAAAACATTTCCAACTTAGTAGAAGGTTCTATTCAATACCATGGAGCAAGAGTTCTCACATGCATTTGAGGATTACTTGGGCACTTGGGAAATGATAAATTCATAATAAATGAGGATGAAGAGTTTTAGGAAAAAATGTAAATGAAAGAAGAAAAGAAAGTCCAGAATAGAAATAGAGAAATAGAAATCCACAGGAGAGGAGTCAGAAGCAAGTGACCAGAGAATAAGAAGGACAGAGGTCACCTGGTCCTAAGGAACATGCCAGAAAAGGATCCAGGAGGCTTACAAGTTCAGGTAGAAGAGAGCTAAGAAGGGGCCAGTGAACTTGGCTAGGGGGAGATTATTTACCGCTTCCTCCAGGTATTTTCCACAGTAAAGTGAGGCTTGAGTCAAACCTCAATGACTAAAGAAACATCTAAGTGTTTCATTCTCTTTCAAAAGTTTTCTAAGACAAAAGATTGGGGCTGGGCATGGACACCTGTTATTGGCACTTGGGAGCCTGAGACAGTAAAAGTAACACATTCCAGACAGGCAAAGGTTATATTGTGATCTTCACTAGCTGGAGCTACTTACCAAAAACCTGAAACAAATAAAGTACAGCAAACCCCCCCCCAAAAAAAAAAAAACTGCACGTCAAGTGGAGAAAAAAATGTTCTTAGTGGGAAAGAGACTTCAGCATATTTATAAATTGGAGAGAAGCTGTCGCTAAGGTAATGAAGTTACAAATGCAAATACAGAGGATAGGTGGGTAGAGAGGAGGTGAAAGGAACTGGGTCCCAGGTAAGGCTGGAGGTGCTGCCTTGGGAAGGAAGTTGAGCATGTGACTGAGGCTGAATGAGCGAGAAGTCACAGGGGAGGAAGTTCATGACAGGGACAGTTTGAATTGCTGCTCCATTTACTGACTATGCAAGGCTGAAGAACAAAACTTATGCAGGGCACGAAAACACCTTTCATTGTCCATTTAAACAAAGTCTGACAGTCCAGCAGGGAGCCATCAGTGGTCTAACGTTGGATGTGAATTTTAAGGCCATCTCATTAACCCCGTTGCTGTCTAAGTCTTCTAGCAGAGTTGGAATGTATAGCACAAATCTTAAAAGGTCTTATTAATAAAATCAAACCTGAAGCCAAGTATTGGGGTTAAAGCTGGAAGATCAGAGAAGCAAAACAAGCCAAAGCCAGCCTCACCTTGCCAATTCCTCAGCTGATCTGTTTCCTCAGACTGGAAGCCTCTGAGTCCTCATCCAGAATGAATCTCAGCTGAACTGTTGCTAAAAGCTTACAAGCTTAACCTGCCCTAGCTCCTGGTCCTCACGCCTTATATATCTTTCTGCTTCCTGCCATCACTTCTTGGGATTAAAGGCTCTTGTTACCACGCCTGGCTGTTTCCAGTGTGGCTTTGAACTCACAGAGATCCAGGTGGATCTCTGCCTCTGGAATGCTAGGATTAAAGGCGTGTATGCTACCATTTTCTGACCTCTGTATCTAGTGGCTGTTCTGTTCTCTGACCCCAGATATGTTTATTAGGGTGAACAAAATTTTGGGGAACACAATATCACCACATTGGACCACATTAATATTCCACAGCTTCTGTTCTCAAGGATTCAGGGAACACCGACCATGGCAATAGTTTTGTTCCCATATCCCCCAAAAAAAGAATTTAGGAAAAAAAATGTGTAGCAAAAATACTCAATTAGAGATGCTGTGAGCATGTGGGTTGTGGCCGCAAAGAGAGCCACCAGATGCAACAGCTGCTTGATTACAAATGATGAGCATAACTAGGTCTTCTTAATGTGTAGAGAAGTTAAATAAGGAAGCTGAATCACAAAATTGCCCATGAGAAATTAGTTAGGCAGGAAGCGCTGACCTCCTTACCCTTAATGCTAAGCCCATTCTGGAAATCCACATCATTATCTCCTTCGCTGCCTGAGGTTTGCTTTCCATCCTTGTCATTCAACTGACACTGCGGTCCCAAAGGTCACCAGTGACTTCCTAATGGTCACACTTGGCATGCTTTCCTGGTTTCTTTTTTCTGTCTCCATTTCTTTGAAACTAAACACCACTAAGTGACTACAGTTTTTGGAGATGTATAAACTGTTTTCTATTAGGCTATAATTATATCCTAGGTTTTGGCAATTCTGCTTTACAACCTTTCATGCAATGAGGATATTCTCCAAAGAAAGGGCCAGCCTCCATCTTCAAGTGGATCCAAAGCAAAGGGCGGAGGGAGGCAGGTAGTAAAAAGCAGCTGGACACTGATAGCACTGAGAAGAAACAGCCACGTAGATCCTGGACAGTCGATGTAGCAGTGCATCTAAGAACCAGTTGGTCTCCTGACCCAAAGGGTTATCTGTGAAGCCCATTAGGCCTTGCAAAATAGCCTGTGCTACAACTATTTAGGCCTGTCATTGTATCATAAAAGCAGTTCCATGCATATATAAATAAAGGATTACGGCTCTAACCTATAAAATTTTTAGTTATAAAAATGACAGCAGCCTATGCACTTAACCTTGTTGTCTCCTGAATCTAATGGGGGCCAAATGATTAAATTTAGAGCACAATCCTGCAGGCGGGTGCCACAAATATATCTTGACTGAAACAGTGAATAGTGTGCAGAACTGGGGAGACTTTCTGATCTGCCAAATTACCAAGGCTGGAACTCCTTTTAAAGGTGGAATAGGAGTGAAATGAGGTTCCTAGCTGGTTAAAGATGTCTGTAGAATTGTAGCTATCCCAACACTTTAGCTTTAGATAATAGAGAGCCTGTGTCCCATAGTGCAATGGCCAGAGCTTTGCATAGGGAGTCATTATAGAAGGCTCTATGGCCCACATGTCACCCCCGTGACTATGTAGCAGTTAATTCACTTTCCTAAGTGAATTAAAAATTTACTTGCCTTTCTGGGTCTGGGTTACCTCACTCAGAATGATTTATTCTAGTTTCATCCGTTTGCCTGCAAATTTCATGAAGTCATTGGTTTTTTACAGCTGAATAATACTCCACTTTGTAAGTGTACTACATTTTTTTATCCTTTCTTTGGTTGAGGGGCATCTAGGTTGTTTCCAGATTCTGGCTATTATGAATAATGCTGCTATGAACATAGCTGAGCAAGTGTCCTTGTGGTATGATTGAATATCCTTTGGGTATATACCCAAGATTGGTATAGCTGGGTCTTGAGGTAGATTTATTGCCATTTTTCTGAGAAACCACCATATTGATTTCCAAAGTGACTGTACAAGTTTACACTCCCACCAGCAGCGGAGGAGTGTTCCCCTTACTCCACATTCTCTCCAAAATAAGCTCTCATCAGTGTTTTTAATCTTAGCCATTTTGACAGGTGTAAGATGGTATCTCAGAGTTATTCTGATTTGCATTTCCCTGATGACTAAGGATGTTGAATAATTCTTAACATGGTAGGTACTCACTCATAAGTGGATATTAGGAGTAAAATACAGGATAACCAACCTACAATTCTCAGCCCCAGAGAGGCTTAATAACAAAAAGGGCCCAAAGAGGGATGCATGTATATCTCTGGGAATGAGAAATAGAAGAGATCTTCTGGGTAATCTGGGGGTGGGGGTGGAAGGATAGGAGCATGGGAACTTGAGGGAGTGGGTTGGGCAGACTGGGTGGGTTAGTGGTGGGACTGAGAAGGAGAGTAACAGAAGAGACATCTTTGCTGGGGGATGTCTGTATGCTGTGAGTATGTGTGTGGCTCCCATTGGATAATAAATAAAGCTGCACTGGCCTACGGCAGGGCCAATAAGGTTAGGTGGTACATTCAAACTAAAGAAGAGACAAAGAAGGGTAGAGTCAGGGGAGACTCGAGCCTGCCCCGCCCAAGGAGCAACAGGATGTCAGCAGACTGGTAACACCATGGCCACATGGCAACATATAGATGTATAGAAATGGGTTAATTTGAGATAAAAGAGCTAGCTAGCAAGAAGTTGAAGCCATAGATCACACAGTTTGTAATTAATATAAGGCTCTGAGTAATTATTTTATAAGCAGCTGCAGGACTGCAGGTGGGAGAGATTCACCCAGACTGCTCAGCAAGTCAGGACTGGCTCCACATCTTGATGGAGGGGTCATTTCAGGGTTAGGGAGAAACCTGGTACCAGGGAAACTTCCAAGAATCCACAGGGATGACCCCAGCTAAGACTCCTAGCAATAGTAGAGAGGGTGCCTGAACTGGCCATCTAATGTAGTCAGATTGGTGACTGCCCTAATTGTCATCAGAGAGCCTTTACCCAACAAGTGATGGAAACAGATGCAGAGATCCACAGCCAAGCACTGGGCTGAGCTCTGAAGAAAGGGAGGAGGGATTGTATGAGCCAGGGATGTCAAGGTCATGACAGAAGAACCCACAGAGACAGCTGACCCGAGCTTGTGGGAGCATGTGGACTCTGGACCAACAGTTAGGGAGCCTGCGTGGGACCAACCTAGGCCCTCTGCATGTGTGTGACAGTTGTGTAGTTTGGTCTGTTTGTAAGGCTCCCAGTAGTGAAATCAGGACCTGTCCCTTGTGCTTAGGAGGCTTTCAGGAATCCGTTCCCCATACTGGATTATCTCATCCAGGCTTTATGCAAGGAGAGGAGCTGGGTCCTACCTCAACTTGATGTGCCATGTTTTGTTCAAGCCCATGAGAAGCCTACCCCTTTCTGAATGGAGACAGACGGGTGGATGGGGAGGGGGTAGATAGAAATTGGGAGGGAGAGGGAATGGGAGAAGAGAAGAGAGTGGAAACTGTGGTCAGTATGTAAAATAAATGAAAAAAATGTTAATTAAAAAAATTTAAAAAAAAATTTACTTGCAAATTCTGTAGCCACCATGTAGGCCTTCAATAATGAAGGACTTGTTTTAGGTGAAACTGCAGTTCCTAAGTTTGGGCTGGTTTTATTAAGCAACCTATTTGTCATCTTAACTCAGAGATCTCTTTCCTCTACCCTAATACCATCCCATGGGATCCCCAATTGTTTTCAACAGGAATAGATTTCTAAAAGGAATGTGACCATGCATCCATGTACTGGGAGCTCCTGGAGTCCTGGATCAAGCTCTGTGGTAAGTTAGATGATGAGAAATCCAGATCAGCCACAAGCATTTTCCTTAGCCTTTCTATACCTCCATCCCTTCATCTGATAAATGACTATAAATAGCAGCAAGCTTATTAGGAAAATGAAATGAGATCATTTGTGAAAACTGCTTAGAAACATATCTCATGCATAGTAAACATCTACAGGCCAGCTATTGCATGGAATCAAATTAGCTTCTGTATTCTGATTTCTTCCATTGTTTCAGAAAGAGTGGGAAAAATTAAAAGAAAATCCTATGGGGATTAAGAGTGTATTAAAAATTCAAAGTTATCCATAATATTGTGAGCCAGAAACCTTAAACAATAAAAACCCACACCTTTTGATGTTTTCTTCCAGGTTTTCTCAGTATGTATGCATATATATACATATATATGTTGGATAATACATAATTGAGTAACTCCTTTTTAACTTGCTCTTGTGTTATTCTTTCTCAGTTAGAAGGCATCCCACAGAATTGATCATAATGGCATATCCATCTTTAGGGTCCAAGAAAACGCTGAAGTAAGACCCCAGACTCAAATAGGATGCAAAGACAAAGAGTGTTTATTCCACCATGCATGTGGGGTCAAACACCTGTACAAAATAGCGACGACCCTGAGAGGAGCGTGCAGGCTTCTTCTAAGCACAGCTAGAGGAATTTCAGGAACACTTACGTCATCTCAAACATAACTGCTTAAGCAAACAGCAGTTACACTAGTATACTTTTAATTAGCTGAGGTTTTGTCTTTGAACATACTTAGGTAGGCTTCAAGGGGGTGCAGAAACTGTCCTTATTTTTGGTCATTGTTATGAGATACTGAGAGGCTGACTGTGACCTTGTAAGTGTTCTCTTCCTCGTGTCCCTGTTGTCAGGAGTGTTTTGATTAATAGTCCTTTGTTTAAAAAAAAAACCCTGAAATTTAGACCCAGCTGGTGAAATGGAGGAAGTTTAGATCTCTCACCTTCTCCCAAGGTTCAGGGATCATTGTGGAAGAGGGGGAGGAAAGAGTGTAAGAACCAGGGGTAGCAGGTGGACCACTCCAAGGAAACTTGGTCTTATGGCAACAGCCGGGAAGCTGTACATATGAACTCACACTTGTTGGAACAAACTTGTGAGAAAGCCCAGGCCAGGCCACATCCCATCAACAAGAAGGGAGTTGTCATACAATCCCACTAGTCATGGAGAATGAGGCTAGATCTGGAAAGAATTGAGGGGTGAATAGTATCAAAACATGTATGAAACTCTTAAATAATTTAAAAATTAACTATAATGTATTTCTACCATTCCATTAAAATCCAATTTTGAGATTTTAATTGTAATTCCATGAGTATCCTAATCATAAATCACGATTTATTAAAAAAAACAGTAAGCAATGTTAAAATCCACTACTTTTGTTTTTCTTTAAGTTGTGAAATCTTTGCCATCACAATTATTTTTGAGACTTGTGGTCAATACTGAGACAGTAAAGGAAAAATTGCCTTTGTGTGTCTTATTTTCTCCCTCACTGTTTCCTCATACTTTGAAGTTGCAACCTTTTCCCTTCCTCTGACAGGCATTATGCAAGCAACATTAAGCTCCAAGTCTGGCGCCATGCATGGAATGAGCTCTAGAAAGAAAAATGTCACATCTTTGAGGCATGTCTTTGTTATCCACAGAGCAATGAAAAATCCTTGGAGAGTGACTTCCTTACAAACATTTGCTTAACCTCAAATATCCCTTGTCACAGCCTCAAGACAACACGGACCTTTAATTTTAACCTTGTGAATGATCTAAAAAACATACACTGGGCCTGGGATGGTTAATTTTCATTGTCAACTTGACTGGAATTTAGAATTGCCTAGTACTAAAAACACCTCTGGGCATATCTGTGAGGATTCTTCCAGAGAAGGTTAATTAAGGAAAAAAAGACTCTAGGATCCCTAGACTGAGTAGAAAAGGAAAACAGGCCGACTTCCTGACAAGATGCAATAAGCCCCGCCTCCTGTCTTCCTACCATGACAGACTGTATTCCTCTTAAACCGTGAACCGAAATAAACGGGTTTTCCCTTCGATTGCTTCTGTTAGGTATTTTGTCATGGCAGTGAGAGAAGCAAGTCATGCAGGGACCATTCTGCCTTTCACTCGTCCCCCTTTCCAAATACTCTTTTGAGGTTCTTGAAATAGGCGAGTCAATTTAATTTGCAAAGCCTGTTTTGTTCATGTCAGTCTATTTTAATAAACATTCTTAAGGACCTCCTACTTGCAAGGCACTCACTAAATGCTCTGAAGAGGAAAAAGAAACCATCAAAGGTAAATGAGAAGGTTTCTCTGCCCTTGAAGGGTTTAAAATCTTAGAGAAAGCAATAAGACTTATGAACAAATAACTCCAACGTGGGGCAAAATGAAATGAAGCTTAATAAATGAACACACATTGCACTGAGTGACTGAAGAGGAAAAAAGAAAAATATTTCACCCCAGAGAGGTCAGATTGGAGCTAAGCCTGGAAGGGTTTTAATAAGGGGAAATGAAAGAAAAAGGCAGCAAAACCATTATTAAGTTCCTGCTAGGCATTTTAACTCCGAATCTGGGAAAACGTCAAAGGCATTTGTGTACGTTATTGTATTTAATCCTGAAATAACACACTTTGACTGGGTATCTTTACTGTGTGAGTGGTGGAGAACAAGAGTCATGCAGTGATGGTCCGTGCCTCTAAACAACAGTGCTGGATTGACCTAAGACTGTGTGGTTGCAAGTCAACCTCAAGATTTTCTAGACCGAGCAAACAACACAAGAAGGATAGTGAAAGTACAGGATGCATGGAGGGCTCAGAAAACTGCTTTTGCTGTTTGATAATTGCTCAACAAATCTTATATCATATGCCTGTTATGTAAGATACAATATGTACCATAATACAAACTACATAATCAATGTAGTTAAGTTAATAAGCAAATAAATGAGAAGCAGAGGCAAATTGAAAGGGTTTATTTCCTACAGTTTCTATTTCTTCTATAGCTCTTCAGAAGTATTCTTCACAATTTTAGTGAATATCGCCACTTGGAATAATAACATTTTAAATTTACAGTGGTGGCTGGCAGTAATTTTTAAATAGTTATTGATTTAAAAAAGGCAGGGTGTCTGTCCAAGGACAAAAAATAGAAAATTGATTACCAAGGACATGGAGGATGTTAATTTAAGATTGTGTATGAAATAACTTTGTAGTTTCATGTACTTCTCTCCACTTTCACTCAGTAGACAGAAGAGAGCAAGTGTTTTTGAGAGACCTGATATGCTAGTCAAGGTTTTTTGAAGAAACAGAGCTGATACAATATCTTAAGAGGAGATTTGTCAGGTTGGCTTACAGAATGTGGTCCAGACAGTTCAGCAATGGCTGCCTCACACTGGAGAGATCACAGCTTTCCCGGAATCCTCCAGGCCTTCAGTACCTGAATTAGGGCTGCTGAGCTGAGTGAGGATTCTCAATGATAGATAACCAGGGAACTCTTTGAAATAGCCCATGGAGGATAGGCTAAGGCATGGATGCCACTGCCTGGCCTTAGAGTCCAAAGGCTTTAAGCTTAAGGAGCCCAAGAGTCTCGTGGTCTCCATAGCATTTCCTTTTCATCGGGATTCAGCCCTAAAATTTCTCTTTATAGAATCTGGAAGGAGAAGGAACTTTCATCTCCTGGTTACTAGTAGAGGAAAGCAGTAACAGGAAAGGCCCCTGAAGTCTCTAGACAGCAAATCCAGGGGGTGGGGGGGACAGCATGAGAGCCCTGGCTGGGCACTAATTTAACACGGAGCACTGGATAGCAGTACATCCCTGCAGGAGACACCAGGGAATTACCATAGATGACCAAAAATAAGCAGAGACAGAAAGGCAAACACCATGGGAGCAGCCAACTCCTCCACTCTTTCCCTTGCTGTGGCTGTCTCTCACAATGACAAGCCAATGATGACAAGCCTAGCAGACAGGGTATGTTGTATTTCACAGGACAAAGGTTAGCAGTCCTCTTACCAGTGATGGCTGATGGCTGGGCTGAGCATTGCCCACAGGCTGCCACTGGCCAGCTCATGGCATCAGAAATACTAATGGGGAAGAGAATAGGGAATACAGTAGAGGTGACAGGGGTTGGAAGTGGCGAGAGAGGCACTAACAGAAAATTCTTTTAAGCTCTTTCCAAGCACACCAGGTCCATGGTCCGTTCTAGTGGAACCACATTTTACCATACAAACATACCATACTCTTTCACACTTAGAGATATTATATGAATAGGCTAAGTCTGACAAAGTATTTCTATAAAAACAAGGTTGGTGAGGAGGCACAAAGAAAAAAAAATAGAAGCCCTCCCACTTACACAGCTGCTGGTATAGCTGGGCAGTGTGTTCACTGCATAAGAGTACTGTCATAAGTCAGGCTGTGTAGACCAGAGCCTGAAACAGAGAGTGGGATGCAAATGATCTACTGAGCCTCAAGGAAACCCAGTAACAAGTGAGGGAAGCCTAGACGATCAGGATGAAGAGCCAACATTATTGGCCAATAACCCCAGGGCAAGTCTGGCTTTGGTGATGGGGGATGGGACTCTGGGGCACTGTTTACCATAGACTGCATCTTCCTGAAGACAAGAAACTTCATATCAGCTACATATTGTCTATACACTGTCCTTAAGGTCCTTAGCCTCCCAAGCCAGGTGGTACCCATGCATGGAGAGCAATCTTTCAGAGAAAAGGCAGTGCTCTGGTAGTTGCAAACTGAGCTAAGATGGAGGCCCCAGCTACTCGACCAAACTCTGAATGCTGCTTCCCAGGCAGTTTGTAGAAATACAGTCACACTCTACTGTCACTCTGCTCTATGCGTGCCAGGTTCACCCGCATGATCCAGGAGGTCTGGTGCCATTAGTTGCAAGGCATCAAAAGCAGGCCTGAGGCCTTCCTAAAAGCAGGTCCTGCCCACATTCAGAGCCACCACCCTCCCTGATGGCCTGTCCTGTGGGCTTTGACCTTCTCCAGACAGCATTATCATCGATTAAACTCCCTCACTGGAGTAAGACCTCTATCTTGGGTCTGCTTCTCTGATGGATGGTGGAACCCTGACACAGCTAGCCTTCAAAGCTGCCTAACTGTGCTGCCCAGTGTAGGGACTCTACTCCAGGATCTAGTAAGCCATCCGGATAGAGTGATGATGGAAGCTGGTCTCGCCCAGTTCGTATCTGCTAAGTCAAGGGCTACCAAGAGGAAGGAGTGAATTTGCTCCACGTGAGCCGTGTGCTCCTGTGAGGAAGAGAGGGGCCATTTTGTTCTTGCTTTCGACTAGTCTGCCTAAAGGCAGCCAGCACACATAAGGACATCTTTCTGTTGAAATCTAGCACAATGATTGCTCATTTGTCAGCAACTTACTTTATATGCTTCCAGAAAAAAGTCAGTGACTTCTCAGTTTCTTTAAACGTTCCGATAAAACAGGGATGCCGTTGAGGTTCTTGACGTTTCCTTTGCATTCTGTACTTGTATTTAAACAGACAGTATGGCCAATGGCGCAAAGCCACATGGCTGTTTCTGCTCAAGACCCAGTTATCGTTACCTGTCATTGGTAGCCTGTGAGCGTGTCTGCTAGGGTGTGTCCTGAGTGAACTGAGGATGGAAGACCCATTTTTCAGTGCCGGTGACATTCCCATATACAGGGATCTTAGATTGAAGGAAAGCAGACACAAAAGGAAACATGGCCAGCAGCAGCATTCCTCTCTCTGTTTCTTGCCCACAGAGGCCATGCTGTCTCCCTTATGCTCTCACTGCCCTGCCTTCCCCAGAGCAATGGACTGTGGGTCAAGCTGAAGGTCCAGATAGTCTTCCTTTCTTCCAGTTACCTTTGTCGGGTAATTCGTCACAGCAACGAGAAGAATAATTAATACACTTGGCATGGAGAATGTGAAGATGAACAACTCAGTGTGTCATCTGGAAATATTATAAAAAGAACAGAATTTCCAGTGGCATCATTGTTGAACCATAAAATATAAGGATTTCACATGATATTGGACACAGTGTAAAGAAATCGCAATGAATATTATGTATTTCTGCCATCTGAACTATGGGCACTACCTGAAAACTCAGCAGACAACAAGAACCACAGGGAAGATGGGGAGCAGGAGAGAGATGGGCTGGAGATGGCTCAGCAGTTAAGAGTGGATTCCCACTCCTTACGTCAGGTTCCCAGTACCCATGCGTGACACTTCACAACCACCTATAACTCCACTTCCAGGGGATCTGACACCCTCTTCTGGTGTCCTTGGACTCTCACATACATGCCATATGCATGCTCACACAGTCATACACAGATATGCATAAAAGATAAATGATAAAGGCAGGGAAGGTCTTCATATTCATGTAAAGACAGTTAAAATAGAAAGAAATTGCATCATCATCTCTGGCAACAAAAGTACATTAAAAGAGGGAATTTCAGAGAAAAGGAAAAAGGAAAAAATCAGTTTCAGTTTCTGAAGGTTGGAATAAAGTGGAATATTATAGGAATAAAGAGCTTCAAAGCCAGAATAGACTGAAAAACACATTGCACAAAACCCAAACTTTCAAATGCTTACTATTTTCTTTGTTTATGGATATGTGCGTGTGTGGGGGTTTGTGTGTGTGCGAGTGTGTTGAGAGGAGTATGCACGTGAAGGTCAGAGGTCAACCACAGTGTCATTCACCTGTTTTTCAAGACAAGATTTCTCCTTGGGACACAAGGCTCACTGATTCAGTGAGGCTGACTGACCTCAGGTTCAAGGAGGCACCTGTCTCCACCTGTCCGATGCTGGGATTACAAGCACACGCTACCACACCCATTCACCATGGGCACAGAAGCTAGAGCTCAGGTCTTTATGATTACATTTATTTTGTGTAATTACATTTTACTTTATTTTATATTACATTTACGATTACTTTACTGACTGATCTACCTCCCCAGTCCTCAAAAGCTTAGTATTTTAATTAAGCAAAAAGTTTTATACTATGAACGTATATTCTTGTCTATTTATATAGTAATATACAACTATACAGCTAATTCTTTAATGTGAATGCTACATCAGCAGAAATAACTTGAAAGTGGTGTGTCTAAATTTGCATTTCCTGCATAGAATCAATTCACTGTAATTATATTGTTATTAAGCTTTTAAAAATGATTTCATTTATTTTTTGAGATTATTATATAATTACATCATTTTCCCCTTCGCTTTTCTCCCTCTAAACCCTCCCATATACTCATTTTGATCTCTTTCAAATTCATGGCCTCCTTTCTCACTAATTGTTGTTACATACATATGTGTGTATGTCTATACACATATATTTCTAAATACATAAATACAACCTGCTCAGTTCATATGTATATGTTTTCAGGGCTGAAAACTGTTTGGCATTGGATAACCAATCAGTGTGCTCTTCTCTGGGGAAGGCTACTTAGCCTCTCTCAGCATTCCTTAGCTGCCTGTAATTCTTTCAGCAGGCTGAGGCTTTGTGAGCATTTCTCCATTCACTTTGGCATACCTATTGGTGTCTGTCCTTCTTTGGCTGGTGTTCAGGCAGTCACGTTGGTGAGACTTTATGGGTGTATCTTCTGACATTACTAGGAGATAGCGTCTCCTAGCAAACCCCCTGATCCTCTAGTTCTCACTGTATTTCTGCCTGCCTCTTCTGCAATATTCCATGACCCTCAGATGCAGAAGCTGGGTTGTAGACACAGCCACTGGGACAGGGCTCTTCAACTCTGCATTTTGTTGCTTGTGGTTTGCTCTAATGTTCTCTGTCTGATGCAAAAAAAAAAAAAAAAAAAACAACAGTTTTCTTGATAAGGAGTAAGGATTACACTTTTCTGTGAATATAAGGACACATATTTAAAATGTAGTTAGGTATTATGCTGGGCTAGTAAAGTGGCAGTTATGAAACCACAAGGACATTAGAAGTTCAATTTCCTGTTTTCCGTTTGTCAAGTGTGTGTGTTATTTGTGTGTGCCATCCTGCAGTAGGAGGAGAGATGATGCCATTGGCCAGAGGATTTAGTTCAGTCCCAGCAATGACTTATCCAGAAAACCACCTTCACTGGCTACATGAACGTCTCCCCTTTGCTCAGACGCTCTCTTACACAACGCCTTCCCTTGTCAAAACTGCACGTTTGGGCAGAACAGGCAGTAGCCTGTTCAGTGCACCCACTATGTTCTCCGAGTCATCACTAAACAGAGAGTGAGGACGACTCCTGCTTTCAGTTCAGAAGAGAAATGGCATCTTTGCGTGCATAAGGGCCTGTCATCTCCAGGGGACAACAGCTGGCTCGCTCTGTCATCTATGTGCTTTCACATCGCTCAGTCCTTCTTCCTCAACAGCCTCCTAGGCTTTCTCTCACTTGTGCAGTCTGGGAAGTTCAGTGCACAGGGTGTATTTAACCCCTTCCAGAGACTGGATATCCCGGGATACCCACTGACAAGTTTAGCTATCAGTGAAAATCCTTCAATAAGGAGTAAGTTAGAAGTTAGACAACCCACCCAAACCCACTGGAAACACCAGACATGTATTTCAGAGTAGGCCTGAATTCTCTCTGGTTATTCCTATTTATCCTTTGTAGTTCTGAGACATGGACCATTCCACATCATTTCCATTAACATCCTAACACCACCTACAATTTTCTTTTGGGGTGTGTGTGTGTGTGTGTGCGCGCGTGTGTGAGTGTGTGTGTGTGTGTGTGTGTGTGTGTGTGTGTGTGTGTATTTACTGGTGGAGAAATTAGTATCGATGAGACTCTATTTGCAAGTACCCTTAAAGTAACAATGTATGGCAGAGAAAAGGCAGACCATCAGAAGGTCAGCTAGAACCACCAGGAGGAAAGTGAATACGCAGCAGGACAATGGCCAGAATGTCTGAAAATATAACTCCACTTCCCATCTCGGGCAGCACACTAGAGCTGACCCTTGTTGGCACTGGTGAGCCAGCCCTGCTAGTGTGAAATCAACAGAGATGACTCCGCCCCCTCTCATCTGCCATATGGTGGCATGTGTGAGGGAAAGATGCCCTTGCCCCTCTGCCCCTTGCTACCTGTGGCAGGGGAGAGAGCTGGCCCCAGAGTCACAAGAAGGAGAGAACTAGATGTGCCCTATACCAGCTACAGCACACAGAAGAGGGGGCCCTGTACCCTGCCTGGACAGCACACTAGAACTGACCCTGTTGTCTGGGTCATAGGAGAGCCAGCCCTGAGGGCATGGAGAGTAGAAGAGCTGATCCCCACCCCCACCCCTGCCTGGTATTACCCCTACAGCAATCAGGAGAGAGGGCCCTGCACCTTGCCTGGGCAAAACAGTTCAGCTGGCCCTGGTGGTATGAATGAGGGGGACTTGGATCTGAGGGCCCAAGGGCAGGAAAACTGGCCCCACTCCTTGCTGTAGGCAGCATTGGGTGAGCTATCTGAGGCAGTGCTGGAGAGCTCAACTGGGTAGTGACAGTGAGGGAAAGCTAGAGAGCTGAGTAACCCAGCTACCACCCAGGCCCAGAACCAGGGCTGTGAGTTGGCCCTTTCCAGCATCCACTGAACCTGTGAACTGTTGGAGCATGTGAAGGGGATGAACCTACAGATCCAAAACAGCAGGATCTCCATGACACAGGACAACAACAGGATATCTAAGAGGAACCCCAGTGAGAGCCCATTACTGGTGGTGTAGCAGGAACCAGAGGCCCCCAGCCAGACCAATGACTCATGGAAATGAACACCTGCAAGGAAAGATGAATGAGCTAAAGGGTGAACTGTGTGTCTCAAGGGGCCACACTGCATTTCCACGACAAGTCTTCTTTTTTTGTTGTTTTTTTGTTTTGTTTTGTTTTGTTTTGTTTTGGTTTTTCTTTTAAATTTGGTTTTCTTTGAGGTGGGGAGGTTGCAAGGGCAGTGGGCAGATGTGAGGGGACAGAGGATGGCTAGGATCAGAATGCATAATATGAAATCCACAAAGACTCAATAAAAGTTTAAAAAAAAGAAAGGAAAACATAAAATATATGGATATATATTTAGTATAAAACATAAATTTTATGTTTCCATAAAATGTGAATATTTAAAATACATAGATAGTATCATTTAAAAAAAGAAAGAAAATATAACTCTGGCCTGCAATCTACAGCAACCTGCCTAGAAAATCAACCCATGATCCAATATAAGCAGCTCAAGATGAAAGTCTGCAATAATTGTAATTGTAAATAGTCAGACTGCTATTTTAGCAATAGCCTAGGAAGCCAAGTAGTAACTTTTTATAATGGCTAGACACAACAGCTAGGGCCTGATTAATAACTATTTCCCTAATTAGTTTCCCTGCTTCTTACTTAGGTAAAAACTAGAGAAAGCTAAGCATTGCTGGGCATGGTGACTCGTGTCTACATCCTAACACATAAGAGGCTACAGAATGAGAACTGACATGAGTTCAAGGACAGCCTATGCTATATACTGAGTTCCAAGCCAGCTTTGGCTACAGTTCAGAAACAAACAAAAAAAATAAATAATCCAACCATATACCTTTAATCATCCCCAGGGGATTTCTTGTTTCCAGTTACCTAACCAATTGCTTCTCCACGCCAATACCTTCCCATCACTGCACATCTGAAACCTCCCCTTCTTTCTACCACAGCGTCTTACGACTGCCTACCTGCCTTGGAGTCTACCAAAAATACAAGTGACAGTGGCTGGCTCCCTTGCTAGGATGAACAGGGACTACATGGCCTGTGAACGTTCTCATTGGTTGCTGTTTATGTCCTCAGGAATGTTGCACAAGTATGTACTGAATAAGTGATGGAGAGTATCCAACGACAGTCTACAATACAGGTGTCACCTAGAGTTGAACGGTGTACACCGTGCATGAACATACATGGCAACTCCGAGCTGGTTCATCCTTTTTGTCATGGAAGCAGAGTGGAGGGGTAAGCAGAGGACCAGAGTGGATATGGCAAGTTGCTTTTCTTATAGAGTGGGCAGGTGTCTGGCCACACCTTTCACAGAGATATGAGAGAGGTAGCGTGCCACTTTGCACCAACGGATGCCTGCTTGGGTTCTCAGCTCCAATAGACTAAATGCTTGTTTGCATCAAAATCTCTACACTGACAGCCTAGCTTTCAGTGGTGTGGTATTAAGAGGCGGGGCCTTTAGGGGGTCATTAGTTCATGAGAGTGGAATCCTATAGAATAGATCCATCACAGAAAGGCTTGCTCTCTCTCTTTCTGTGGTCCACTCTTGTGAAAGACACAGTAAGAAGGTGCCTATCTACCTGCATAAAGTGGGTTGCCATCCAATATCAGACTTTTGGGCACCTGTTCTTAGATTTCTAAGCCTCTAAAGCTGTGAGAAATATTTGTTGTTGAGGGCATCCATCTATAAGACACCCGTCCCTCTTGTCTTAAACCAGTTGTTTTCTCATGACCCAGCTCCATAGTTCCAACATTGCCACATCCTTGCTCCAGTCAGTATCTGCCCATCCCAGAGGCCAAGCTCTCCAGGAGACTGAGCTGTCTTCTCCAAGTGCGCTGACACTAGAGCCATGCATGGGTCTGTTTCTCCTGTCTATGGTTGACCTCATTTCCCAGTTGAGTTGGTTCTTTCCGCCTAAGGTCTTAACTACATTGTGCTCATTTAAGTAACATTATAATTATTTAATTTTTAATATTCCAGGTCTTAATTCTCCAAAAATAACAATTTCCTTATGCAAGAGATCACAAACACAAAATGAGTCCCTAAGCAACTTAACAATTCCTCTAAACTATGCCGTGGATGAGCTGGGCACTGTGAGGCACCAAAGAGGCTGCCTTATTTAAAAGGGCCAATTAGTAACTTCCGGCCATTTTGCTGAGTAATAGTATTGATCCTTGTATAATAGAGCTGATTTATGCCAGTTTGCAAGAATAAACCACATGTATCTCTTTTTAACTCCACTTGACCAACATCCTATGAGCATCTTGAAACCAGTTACCGGAACAGAGTTTACACTGGAGAAACGGGGAAATGCGACAAGTCATGACTCTAAACAAAAACTCAGAGTGTTCAGCATCTATTAGCATACAAGCAAATGGAGAAGAATGTGGATATGCTTAGATACACTGATATTTCAAGAAAGGAGAAAGTCAGATGCCTTTGTGACTCCATTTTAAAACCCTGGCAAATCAAACAATGCTTTATCAAACAATGCAAATCAAACACCACATTGACATAAGGAAACACCCCTTGGGACCACCTGCTCACAACTTCTGCCTTGTGGCAATGTATCATAGCCTTGTTTATGCCTTCAGATCTTTAGTTTATACCTATAAAATTTGAGCAGTGGAGTCTCAAAGGAGCCTGAGTATATCGAATACATTGGTTAAATCCCTAATGATCAACATTTCTCAGGGACTGTTTTTCTTAGCATCCTTGGATGTGTGCAAACATTTATTATCATATGTTAAGAAGTTAGTGTGTATATTAAAAGGCAGTTTTAAGGCTGAATACGGCCATTTGTTAAACTAAAGTGATTCATAGATACTGGTGGCATTTCTTGCTTTAATAGCATACATTGCAAATTAATTAAAATATACAATTTACTATAGATATCTCTATAACTGCACATGCATATACAAAAAGAAATAAAAATCAATTCCAGCACATGTAATCACCCTTATATTAACAGTAATGCAAGGCAGAAAATGAAACATAGTAACTGTATCTAACTCAGACGCCATCATTGACTACTCTCCTGATATGAAAAGAAGGACACAGTTGACCTAGTTGATGTCAGAGAATTTTGCCCCAGAGAATATAAGCATCCTCTCTTGCAAAGGTCACTTGATATGCCCATTGAAACATTTGTTTAATTTTCATGCCTGTTCTTTGCACATACACTAAAAATCTCTGGACCACTCATTAGAGTAATATTATGGCTACTCAAGTTTTAGTACTAATTGTGTATTTCCAGTTTTAACTTTATGCCAACATTAATGAGTATAATTCATCTCACATGGGCTTTAGAATAATTGCTAAGCTTTGTTTTATGGGTTATAAAGCTAAGAACGTCTCTTCACATTAATCACTGCCACAGTGAAATACTCGAGTGACATTTAGTTCAGAATCCATAATGTACCTGGGATCTATAATCTCTTGGTTGTTGCTCTTCAGTGACTCGTTCTCCCAATGAGATAGGAGTTTTATAAGTTTAAAAAAAATTTAAAAGTAGAAGTAAGAAATCATAGACAGAAGTGTCTAAGATGGGGTGACATATGAAAGATTGAAATTTAATTGCTCTGTCTTCCTACACCAGTTGCTCTTCATGGATAGTTCTTTGAAATGCAGAACAAATGTTTCTTGTCCTTCTCTGTTTATGATGCAGATGAAAAATTCAACAGCTAGGTCACAGTGTAATCTGCCTTGCATACCCTTATAAATTTTCTATCTTTCCTGCCAGCAGAACAGTGTCCTCATCAACTTTGAAATGGAAAGCAGTCCAGGATAGCAATTCTCATCCTTTTACATTAGTTACCCTGTTAAAATGATTTGAGAATCACCTTGACTCTGTCTTCTTTATTAGTGCCAAAATCTCCGAAACAAAGGTAACATTGAATTTCTGAATTTTAACACATCCTTCTAAATTATTAGATGGGCATGCAGGTTCTTATTATCATTCCTGATGCAATTTCTCCAATAAGTACTAAAAGGTACTGTGAAGCAGATAGAAGGGGGTGGGGGTCACAGTATGTAGAGTACTATGAGACGTATGTAGAACACAGACTTTTTTACATAGGCACTTCCAGGGACGTCTGGAAAATATTCACAGTCAAAGCTCCTTCATGAAGGCCAAACACAACTGAAATTCTCATGACACTTTGTACTTAGATAAACAAATGAACAAAAAATACTCTTCCATTTCCTAAAGTTGGAACAGCAAAGCAATGGCAAGAAGCTAACACCCAACGAGGAACAAAGAATTAAGTTGGATAAGAGGAAAAGAAAAGTTCTGAAGGGATTGTGAAAAAGCTCTGCTATCAGTGGGTTGTGGATCATGAAAATTAAAAGAAATTGAGATGTGGAGCAACTCAAGAAGTGAACTAAACCTGTGGGGTCCTTGAGATGGAATAGATGGAGAAGTTGAAGTTAGTAGTAATGAGACAAGAGGTAGAACTATTGAGTGGGTGACATGAATGGGGGGAGGCACAAGATAATTATTCCAATGAAGTGAGCCAGCTAACCAGCATTCCAGGATGTGAGGAAGGTTATCATTACAAACACTGATGTTCCCCCAAAAACTATATTAAGAGAAGTATTGGAGGACTGGAGAGATGGCTTAGTGGGCAAGAGTGTTTACTGTGGAAGCCTAAGGACCCAGTTTCAGACTCCAGTACCTCATGCTTGTGCAGCAAGTACCTTAGCCACTGCACCATTTTCCCTGGCCCCTGTCACTCCTAATTTTTTAGTTCATCTTGGATTTCCTTACTGAGCTACAATTTATTTCCATGGTGCCTTCACTTGGCTATTTAAGCATCTCAAATGTAAAGCATTGAAGTCTAAATTTCCTATTTATCCTCTCAGCTCTAGCCTCGGGTTTTCTAATGCCAGCTAGTCAGTTACAGCAAGAATCCAAGCCAGACAAAAACCCTGAGAAAGTGCAATCAGACAACAGGTTCTGTTTTTATTCTGAATTGAAAATCCAACTACTTCTCACGACTAACACTATAACATTAGGGATTCAACTGAAGGTGATATGAGGCTTCATTTCCTCCTCTGTGTGCGTGTGTGTGTGCATGGGTGCATGCATGCATGCGCGTGCACGTGTGTGTATGTGTGTGTGTGTGTGTGTGTGTGTGTGTGTGTGTGTGTGTGATCTACTGAAGGCATCTAAGAGGGGACTTGTTAACAGGTCTTGGTAATGTTGTTGTCTACATCTGTTGCAATAGCTTGAGGCTTAAAATATAGGCCATGACAGGAAAGGAATGTATACCTAAAGAGGAGAAGCCTGGGGAAATACACAAGGTTGAACTAGAACCCATGGATATCGCTACTATCTCCCCTGGATAGTTGTGTTGCAATAGAAGAAGCTGGTGCTCTTTGTACACATCTGTCCCACAAGTTAGACAACTTGAAGGAAAATTCAGGGGAAGGTCATGCAGTGACAGGCTTTAGTGTTATCCCATACCAAATGGATGGCTTAGCAGATAATCAATACATGTAAGCTGCAGAAGCATCTGCCTCGGGCTACTGAACATTAAAAAGCAACATGACTGTGCCATCACTTTTAAATCCCAAACTAATAAAATATGTCCATGGTTCAGAACTCACCAGAAACATGCAGGGAAGAGGATTCTGGGAAACTGTCATTCCAGGCAAGCTGCCTCGTTACAGATATCACAGTGCAACACCTTGCCAGCTTGATGCTTGTGTGCAGCTCTTGAAATCACAACTGTGTTATTTCCCAATAAAGACAACAACAGAATCATGTTTCCACTCAACATGAAAGTTATCCCACCCACCTATAGATATGAGGTAGATCATTGAGTCTAAAGAAATAATAGGATAACTGGGTAGATCATTGAATCTACTCTAAAAAGAAAAAGGGGAAGATATAAAAATAACAAAAGGTAGAATATTGAATCTATTATGAAAAGAAAAAAGAGAATATGGATATGATAAGATAAAAAGGTCAATTATTGAATCTACTTTTAAAAAGGAACTACTTGTTTTAAATAGGATAAGTAATGAAATTTTTTGTCTGAGTTTATCAAATGTTACTGGACTGGACATTGTTAATATATATAATGGAACATTTTTTGTCTGAATCTGTCAAATGTTAATGGACTAGACATTGTTAATGTAATTATTGACTATATATATATACATATATGTATATATATTGTATATACTTATTGGATATAGTTTTTCTTGTATTAGTTATAAGCTTTTTTTAATTTTAGACAAAAAAGGGGAAATGTGGTGGTATTGTGTTCCCCAAAATATTGTGCACTCTAATAAACTTATCTGGGTCAGAGAACAGAACAACCACAATATTAAACATAGAGGTTAGGCAGTGGTAGCACACGCCTTTAATCCTAGCATTCCAGAGGCAGAGATCCATCTGGATCTCTGTGAGTTCAAAGCCACACTGGAAACAGCCAGGCATGGTGACTCACACCTTTAGTCCCAGGAAGTGATGGCAGAAAGCAGAAAGGTATTTAAGACGTGAGGACCAGGAACTAGAGCTGGTTAAGCTTTCAGGCTTTCGAGAAGCAGTTCAGCTGAGATCCATTCTGGATGAGGACTCCGAAGCTTCCAGTCTGAGAAAACAGGATCAGCTGAGGAATTGGCAAGGTGGCTATGGATTGTTCTGCTTCTCTGATCTTCCAGCATTCACCTCAATACTGGCTCCAGGTTTGATTTTATTAATAAGATTCTTTAAGATTCATTCTACACCCACCAACGAAAATATGCCAACCCTTGTCTCCCTAAGAGACAAAACGTTTCATTTGTGTGTTGTTCCTTCTTCTAGCCAGCTCCCCTTCTTACATCTTGAGTATATAGTTAATTATTATTAACATATCTTATATTAGATGGTGGCAGATTGGGAGAGAGAAGGAAAACAAAAACATTTGCCTAATATATATATAAACATATCAAACTATAAAAAATAGTCATAAATATTACACTCTCACTTTCTGTATTTGGTCACAGTGTTGTAGCTGGTATTTAAAACTACTTCTACATGTTATTAATTCCATATTTCATCAGCAAGCACCTCAGCTCATCCCAGTAGCTTGTCTAAATTGAATATCCACCGCAGCACAACCAAATATTCCCAAATTGACATAAATATTTATTATTTCACAAGTTTTGTGAGCCAGTTAAGAGTGAGCCAGCTGGGTGACTCTAGGTCAGGATTTCATGAGGCTGCTGTCGAGACCTCAGCCAGGATTGTAGTAATCTAGGGGATGGACCCCAAGACAGTTGATTCACAAGCCTTTGATAGAAGCCTCCATCCTTTGCATGATGAGGGGCAGAGCTTCTGTTTCTCAGTCTATGGAGTCTCCCAGAATCTTGAGGTTCTTTACACATAATGTTATTGTTTGTTTGAATATGAAATGTCCCCCACAGGCTCATGTGTCAGACCTAACTGCCAGCTGTGATTGGAGACAGAGGGCTCTGACCAAATCAACAGACAAGACCCTAGATGGATTTATAATACGAAGCCATTGTGTTGGAGGTGATAAGGGGGAGATGAGGAGCCTGGTTGGAGGAAGTCAATCACTTAAGGGTATTACCTGGAAAGATTTATCTTGTCTCCTCTTACATCCTCTGCTTCTAATCACCATAAGGTAAGAAGGCCCTGGCCCATGCTCCCATCACCACAGCATTCTGCCTCCTCTCAGGTCCAAAGCAATGAGTCCAGATAGCCTCGAACTATGACCTCTGAAACCATGAGCCAAAATATGTCCTTCCTCCCTAAAGACTTTTGTCTCAATGACAGAAAAGCTAAAATGAGTGCCTTCTGTCTCTGCCAAAGACTGGGCAAAAGGAGAAACGCTGTCCTTTTACGAATCACTCTCAGAATTCACATGGTTACTTCCATTGTATTGTATTATTGAGACTAAAGTTACTAGATCTGGCTAATCAAAGAAAGGAATTTATACCCCCCTGTCCCCACCATCTTGAAAGACATTTCAAAACATTTGAGGAAATATTTTTAAGACACTATGGTCATTATGATAAATTATATAGGTTACTCTAATAGTTACTTTATTGTTGTTTCTCCTTATTCTTGGGGAAGCAACAAGAGTTCATTTTATATCCAACAGCCAGTAATTAACATGTAAATAAGATCTGTTTAACTTTCTTAACTGAAACTTTCTAGTGGCTTCCCCACTACACATGGAATGAAGGCCAAAAGGTTATCAGTGTCAATGAGCTATCTGCCCCCGGCCTCTGTCAAGCCCTGCGACTTCAGTCCCTACCAAATCCACTCTCATCCTCCAAGTTTCAGCACAGGGTCTCTTGAGCCCCACACTTCCGATACCATGGACCAAACAACTATGTCCTAGGAGTCTGTCGGCACACAGTAGTATGATTGGCAGCATCCCAGGCTTCTAACTAGTTGCCAGAAGTGACTCCATGAGAGTTGTCATCAGTGATGTGCCCATATATTGCTATAGACTAAGCTCAGCCACAGTTGAAAGCCACCATCTCAGCTATATGGGAAATCTCTATGTTCTCAGAAGAGATAATATTCATCCTATTTCTTACTATTTAATTTGGTCTGATTCTGCACTTCTTTGGTTATGATTATTAACTATCTCCTTTCCCGAATACAAATACAAGGTAATAGGGGTTCCTCTCACTGGTGTGTTCAGGAACCTACCACAGTGCCAGTCACACACCAAAAGCTCAAAGAACCTTTATCACATGATCTACAAAATGCTTCTGCAACAAGGAATCCATCAATGTTCCCCACTTTCTTTCATCTATTCACATTTTTTACCAGAAACAAACAAACAAAAAAAACGCCCACATAATTTAAATGCTACAAGGTCCTGACTTCACCCTAGGATGATATTGCTTATATTGATGTATACCATGTTGTCTCAGTTAGTTTTCTATTGCTATGATAAAGCACCATGGCCAAAAACAACTTGGGGAGGGAAGGGTTTGCTTCGCTTACATCGTGTCGCCCTTCATCCAGAGAAGTCAATGCAGGAACTTAAGGCGGGAACCTGGAAGCAGAAACTGAAGCAGGAGCCATGGACAACGCTGTTTAATGGCTTGCTCCTCATGGTTTGTTCAGCCTGCTTTCTTAACGCCCCAGGACCACCTGCTCTGCAGTGGCCACCACCTGGGCCCTCCTCATCAAAAAGTACACCACAGGCTGGCCTCTGGGTCAGTCTGGTGGGAGTATTTTCTCAGTTGGGGGTCCCTCTTCCCAAATGCCTAGCTGGTGTCAACTTGACATAAAACTAGCCAGCACATATGAACTTTATTTCCCCCTCATTATACATATGTCTTCCTTTCTGGAAACAACACATATCTCTAGCATATTGCCTGGTGTTCTGCTTTTTTTCTTCAAAGAATGAAATGGTTTTTTGCTAGTCTACACACACCCACATATGTGTGTAATTTATGCTTAACAAGTCATTACGGTTTGAAATCAAAGCCACAAAGGAAGAGGAGGTAAATATGTTACCTACAAAGTTGGTGTACATATATCATTAGGCAACAAATTAGATTGTGAGATTCCTGAAGCAAAGATGTACATAAATTATCAAAAAGTTTAATTATTATTTAAAAGAATTTTTTCCCAAGATGACATTTGAAACTGTCTTCTTAATTATGTAAGAATACATTTGTGAACACATTATCCTTGAATTAGAGTTTATTAAAAAAAATACAGAAAACTTTCTAAAAGCCTCTTTGGCGGGCTAAAAATTGCCCTGAAGGTGTAGGAGGCACAGCTCTGGGCATGCCTGGGAGGCTCTTTCCAGAGAGATTTAACTGAAAGGTGAAGACCCGCCCTGAGTGTGTATCATGTCATCCCATAGGCTGGAGCTCACACCTGGACTCAAAGTGGAGAATGGGCTTAAGCATTCATCTCTATGCGCCTAGACGAAGGACAATGTGAGCTGCTGCCTCTTGCTCCGACCACCACACCACCCGTCACGGTGACAGACTGTCCTCTCAAACTCTAGTCCAAAATCAAAATCGTCCCCTCCTTCGGACACCTTTGTCAGGTATTTTGTTACTGCGGTGAGGAAAGCAGCCAACATGGTGATGATTGCCTCAGGAGGTCAAATATTACTTTACAGCCGAAGACATTGGAACAGTAAGGGTCTTGGAATGCAGAGGTGATAGTGGATTGTACGGGCAAGCTCTAAGGCAACCCCAAGGATGGCTGAGACAGACTTGCTGCAGAGGGAAAAGGGAAGGAAAGGGAGGGAGAGAGCCATGAGGGTCCAACACTGCTAACTTTGGAGGCAGAAGTGGCCGTAAACCAAACGCATGGGGAACGTCGTCCTAGAAGGTGACAATGTGCCGCAGAGGGCTCATAGCCCAGTTTATACCGTGACTCTTGCCTGGTGATAGTGACTTTTGACCTTTGGAACCTTAAGAGAAGATTTTATGTTCTCTTAAACATTTAGGTCTGTGGTAATTTGTCATATCAACAGTAGGAAACTAAGGTAAGCTCTTTATTATTATTATTATTATTATTATTATTATTATTATTATTATTATTATTATAAAGGAAACCATTTAATTGGGGCTCACTTACAGTTTCAGAGGTTTAGTCCATTATCATCTTGGCAAGAAGGCAGCGTGCAGGCAGACATGGTGCTGGAGAAGGAGCTGAGAGTTCTATAGCTCAATCCACAGGTAACAGGAAGTGAACCATGTGCCACACTGGGCATAGCTTGAGCATAGGAGATCTGTAAGCCCACCTCCACAGTGACACACTTCTCCACCAAAGCCACACCTCTTAATAGTGCCACTCCCCATGGGCATTCAAACATATGAATTTATGGGAACCATTCCCATTCAGACCACCACAGTGGTGAAATTTAGTTTTCTCTGCACCATTTGTTAAATATGCTGTGTTTTCTCCAATGTATTATTTTGGCCTCTTTGTCAAAAAACAAGTAACCATAGTTGTGTGAGTTTACATCTGGGTCCTCAGTTCTATTCCATTTACTTATGTAGTTGCTTTTTGTGGCAATACCACAGTTTATATTACCATGGCTCTGTAGTATAATTTTAAATCAGGTATGGTGATTCCTCTTACAATATCCTGTTTGTTCTGTATTTCTTTGGCTGTCCTTGGTCCTTTATGCCTCTTTATAATCATTAGTATTTTTTTCTCTGTCTGTGAAGAGTAGCTTTGGAATTTTGAATAGGGTTATATTAATTTTTAGAATGCTTTTGGCAGAATGGCATTTTCACAAGATCACAAGATTAATTCCTCTGACCCATGAGCATAGGTGGTTTTTCCATCTTCTGCTGTCTTCCTCAATTCTTTCTTCTGTGTTCAATAGTAGAGGGCTTTCACTTCCTTGGTTGGATTTATTCTGATTGTGTGTGTTTGTGTGTGTGTGTGTGTGTGTGTGTGTGTGTGTGTGTCTTAGTTAGGGTTTCTTTCTTTCTTTATTATTATTATTATTAAGAGATTTTCTATTCATTTGACATGCCAACCACAGATTTCCCTCTCCTCCCTCCTCCTGCGCCCCAGCCTTCCCCCACAACCCACTCATTCTCACCTCCTCCAAGGTAAGGTCTTCTATGGAGAGTCAGCAGAGCCTGGTACATTCAGTGGAGGCAGGTCTAAGCCCCTCCTCCCCGCACCAAGGCTGCACCAAGTGTCCCACCATAGGCATTGGGCTCCAAAAATCTGGCTCATGCACCAGGGATGGGTCCCAATCTCACTGCCTGCCTAGGGGCTCCCTAAACAGTTCAAGCTAAACAACTGTCTTGCCTATCCAGAGGGCCTAGTCCAGTACCAAGGGGGATCCTCAGCTACTGGTCCACAGTTCATGCATTTTCACTAGTTTGGCTGGCCATCTCTGCATATTTTCCCATCATGATTTCAATGTCCCTTGCTCATATAATCCCTTCTCTCTCTCATCAATTGGACTTCTGGAGCTCGGCCTGGTGGATCTCTGCATCTGCTTCCATCAGTCATTGGATGAGGGCTCTATGATGACAATTAGGGTATTCAACCATATAATCAACAGGGTAGGCTAGTTCAGGCACCCTCTTGACTACTGCCAGTAGTCTAAGGTGGGGTCATCCTTGTGGATTCCTGGGAACTTCCCTAGCACTCTGCTTCTCCCTATTCCCATGATGTCTTCATTTATCATGGTATCTCTTTCCTAAGGTAAGCTCTTTATCTTAATGATCTGGAACAATAATGCTATCAGAGGGCAGTTTTAAAGTGAACATCATTTTGCAGAAGGTTGAGTAATATTGCCAAATTACAAAAGGAATTCAAACATAGACTTTGTGATCTAGGAAGGAGACTGAGTCTGTGACCCACGATGGAAAGGGGGCTATTTCTTCAAGTAGAAGTGAGGGAAGAAGAGAAAATCTTGTTAGGAGACTAGGAGTGGAAGCGGCAGCATAATACTGTAGTTCACGAGGCTACTGCACACCTGAGGGGAGATCCTGTCAGGATAAACAGGGGAGTCGCTGCCTCCAAGCATAGCGGGATCCAGCCATTGTCCACCATGTCTCTGGGACTCTCAATCCTTCAATCTGTTTTCCCTGACCAAGACCTATAATAAAATGTCCAGGACTGAAGCCCCAACAACAGATCTGCAGAAATGCAGCCAACAAGACAGTTATTCTGCCATTGGTGGAGGCTAATAAAGCAGTCCTGATTATTGATCTTTTTGCTCTGTTAAGCAAAAATGCCTTCAAGGACAAATTGAGAGCAAAGAGGACTCCGATCAAGCATGGAAATAAATTAGGCACATATAAATAAAACTTGTTGTCCCAGCATCTGGACACAATAATTAAACATCTTGGGATTTGGGGGTTCAGACTGTACTGGTATTAGCCAGACAAAGGTATTTTTTTGAAACAAAGGTATTTCTTTTTGCTTATCACCTAACTCAGAGATGCTAGGTTTTGATATCAAGAGGAAAAATGGATTTTTGGTGATATATTATTGTATTAAAATAGGAGTTGCTGAGAGTGAAAATCCAATAATAATAATAATAATATACTGGACACTGGAAAAGCTGTCATGGAATGTTGGACAATGAGGATCCTGGACTCTGGTAACCATGCATTTGAATCTAAGAGCTAGCGTTAACTGTCTGTACTACCTTAGATATGTCACTGGACCTCATTAAGATCTGGGTTATTTTTTATTAACTAATCAATTAATTAATGTTTTTCTCAGCCCAATCACAGTTTCTCCTCCCTCCCTCCCCTTCTCCCACTCCCTCCTGCAAACTCCCCCATGCCCTCCATCCACTCCCTCTCCCTTTCCTTCAGAAAAATGCTGGTTTCCATGTATATCTGCTATGCTATTCCATGGCATATCAAGTTGCAACTAGACCAGGCACCTCCTCTCCTATTAAAGCTGGACAAGGCAACACAGGAGAAGGAAAGGGTCCCAGGAGCAGGTAACAGAGTCAGAGACAGCTCCTGCTCCCTCTGCCAGGAGTCCCATAAGAAGACTAAGACACAACTGCAACACATGTGAAGAGGGCCCAGGTCAGTCCTATGTAAGTTCTCTGGTTTGGTCCAGTCTCTGTGAGCTCCCATGAGCCCAGTTCAGTTGATTCTGTGTGCTTTCCCATTGTGAACTTGGCCTTTTGGACTCCCATAATCCTTCCCCCCCCTCTTCTGCAGGATTTCCCAAGCTCTGCCTAATCTTTGGCTGTGGGTCTCTGCATCTGTATCCATCAGTTACTGGGTGAAGCCTCTCTGATGACAATTGGGCTAAGCAACGAAGATCTAAGTTTTTAAGATGGAAAATATTTGTAACAATAATGATAATTTATCTAAAGTATTTCATGAAAAAAACATAGACAAGTTGCTTAGTCCCCTTCCTGGAACATGTCACATGTTCACCAAGTGGTCAATATTCATGGTGAACTTATCAGCGGATAACAATATTTACAATCTTCTAATCTCTTAAAAATTAGAAGTTGTACTGTGCGTGGTATCAAAAACTTCTCTTAACACTGTCTTGGAACCCATGATGGAACTGAGTCACCCATGGCTGCATTCGTGGGCAATGCTTGATGGGCATATTGAGATGGTGGGAGTCAATGCTTCCTTGCCTCAGGTCCACCAGGAGGTGGTTGATGTCCCTGTGTGAATCTCTAGTGCTAAGGCTCTGCCTCTAGTAGTTGACTCTGGCATTGATTCCTTTCCTTAATAAATTTTCTATTATTTCTTTCTTCTGTGTACAGGGAAGTCATTTGAGGCTGGGTTGCTGCCATGTTACTGTTTCTAGCCAATGGGTTGTAAGCAGACGTAATGTGTGTCCATTTTAAATCAGAGTATCTTATTGCTTTGCTTCATGTGGAATTTTCCAGAGTGTATTTTCACTCTGATGTAAATTTCAAGATAATGTTGGTCCAGAACAACCTGATCCCAGTGTATAAGAGCTGGTTCCAAAGTGCTAGGAAACTGGGGGAGGTGGGGGGAGGCAGGCCTATACAGCATTGCAAGTGTGCGATTTATTGCAGACTACCTGGTAGCAAGTTGGACCCAAGTGGCAGCAATACCAGGTAGCGATCTACACTTTGGGTCAGCTAAAGGGGTTTATAAAATGATCAGACAAAAGTAACTCCATGGCTGGTAAGATGGCTCAGTGAGTAAAATACCTCTTTTAATTTGTGAGGACCCAAGTTTGAATCCCCAGAACCAGACTAAGCTGGATGCAGCAGTACACACATTGGTTATCTTATAGCTATTACCACAAGCTGGGAGGCAAAGAGAGGAGAATTCCCAGAAGCTTGTGGGCCAGCTGGTCTGGCATTATGCAGTGGTAACCAAGAGACTGTGCATGAAATGAGGTAGAAGGTGAGACTGAGTATCCAAAGACGTCATCTGATCTTCACACACATGTTACAGCATGCCCATGCCCATATTTATACAAATAAACATAAGATCTCTCTCTCCCTTGATAGCCTCATACCTATATGCTGCCTGAGATACATATAGTCCTTCTTTTGTGACAGTTCCATCACATGCCATCTCAGTGAATGTCTCCCAGTCCTTGCATCTTTAACACCCTTGGGTCTCTACTGCAACCCAGGCTTCACTGTCACAGCTTCACACAATGGCCCACCAGAGTTTCCTTGAAGGGAATCCAATCCTGATGTATTCCTTGCCCTCATCAGCTTTCGAGGCCCTGTATGCATGCCTTTTGATTCTTTAATTCTCATATTTTTTGCATGCTTGCAGAACCAGCACAATGTAGACAGTGCTGCCATGTTCTACTGCCAGTTTGAAATGCAGTCTGCCAGTCTCTACTGTGTTATAATCGTTTCTCTGCACCATGGAAGAACCTGGGACAAACGCTTCTCTGGATGGTTTGGTTTTGAACAAGGAACCCCTCCTATGGGATTTTCAGCTCAGTCTCTCACCCTTTTAACAAATCTGAATTTTTTTCAAGTTTGAGCCTTTGATGAGTGAATTCCTGCCCTCACGGTCCCTTTCCTATTGTCCCAGTCCAGAGCCCCAGGTTTCTCTTTAATGACACAATTACAGGTGCATTCTCCTTACCTACCTTGTCTACAACTTTAGATTCACTCATGAGTGTTTCCTCTCTTAAGTGCACATTTCTCATATCTTCCCGCTTCAAATTTGGTATAAACCTCGGTAATTGCTGTGAGTAATAACCATGCCACAGTCCAAATGTTAGGCTTAGGCTATCTTGAATATCTTTCACCTAACAAAAACTCAGCTTCACTAAAATCTTCAGGACCTAAGCAGAATGCACCCAGATTTTCTTTTTGCCAGAGTATGGCAAGAATGGCTTGTAGGCTAGTTTCCAACAGAGTTCTTATTTCCCTTTGAAACCTCATGAGCCAGGTTTTCACTGTCCATATGTTTCTCAGCATCCTGGTCTTTTGACATCTCCTCAGAATGGCTCATTAAGCCTAGGATTTCTCTAACTCTATACTTTTTCACATTTCCCCTGCAAACCAGTTCCAAAGGCTAGAATCACATGGTCATATTTATCCCAGAAAGAGACCTAGTCCTTAGTATCAATTATCAGTATTAGTGACTGCTTCACTGTGCCCAGACACCTGACAAGAGAAATTTAGGGGAGCAGAGTGGTCACAGCTGCTTTCTAGCTTTAAACACTGAATGATGAAAATAAAAAAGGCTTTGAGTAATATAAGTTCAAATTCAAATTTATATCAAAACTCAAGTCAAGCATGTGTCGATGACACAGGCTCTTTATAAACCTCCACATGGACCAGTGAGATGGTTTAGTGGGTAGAGGCACTTGTCATCAAGCCCAACAACTTGTGTTTGATCCCCAGGACCCTAATGGAAGGAGAAAACAGACCCCTGAGAACTGTCCTCTGACCTCCAGGTATGCACGGTGGTATACACATGCATATACACATATATGCATGTATAAAAATGAATAAATAAACAAATAGGATAAAAACCTTAAATCTGCAGATGGAGGCAGTGCCCCACAAATCCTTTTAATTAGAAAACTACTCAGGGGTGAGAAAAGAACAAATAGCATGACTGACTCTCCCACCAAAGCTTCATTGGCTCAAAACACTTCTCACTAAATGGAGAGGCAAAAGCACAGAGGAAGGAAAGAAAGACACCAGACCTGAGAACGGCTCTTGAAAAGAATTTGTAACTTGATTATCAAATGGGGTGGAAGCAAATACATATAAGTAACTTTCCAAGCTCTTAAGTGTGACCCTTGCCAAGAGAATCTTGACCTAGAATAAAGGAAACTATGATTACTAAAGATTTAAAATAATATGAGGGTCCTCAACTTTCCATGCTAAAGAAGCTGACCAAAGAATCTACTCATTCCCTGTGGAAGACATATCCTCACTGTCTCCTTAAACCTCGTCAAAGAGCATAATAAAAAATGAATCATATCATATAACGTAGAGAAATGGTTTCATACAGGAAACCGAGAGGGTAGCCATTCTTGGGCACTGAACCAGAATCTTATGGTGTCCAGTTCCCTGTAGATGTTCTTTAAGGTGTCTGGACAGTATGATGTGAGGCTTGCCACTGGCCACCATTGCTTTGTATACCTTCTTATTTCCAGTTCCAAATAAGGATATCTATTGCAATTACTCAATTTGTGTCCGTCCATTTTCTACTGTGTGCATAGGACAAAAGGGGTGGGCTACCCAATTCCATGACCTGAGGGGACTTGCATGTGGCCTTCTTTAAGGAGGGAAATGACCGTATTTTTACACATGAGGAGAAAAAAACCAAGTGTTTGGTGACCATAATGACTATTGTCAGCCAATGAGATAGAAGTGATGTGTGTTGTTTTTAGGTAGGAGAATTTGCTTATTTGTTTCTCATCCTCCAAAGTTGTTTCTTTCTGCACAAATATTGACAACTTTCTATCAGTGTAGTTTTAGAATGAGGATGTCTCTGCAAAGACTATTGCCCACTTGTAATTTAAAAAAAACAATATTTCTGTTATTGTTCCTGCACTACTGATACACAGAAGTTGAGTGTCCCACCCATGCTGCCCTGGCATTCACGGCCATGAAAGACACTGACAGCTTCTACTTCATGTGCCTGCTCCATTCTGACTTCCTTTTTACAATTTTTCCCTCATGTGTCAGGTCCATATGAGACAGAGATATCAGTCAGTTGAGTCTCCAAGGAGAATGTGGCCAATAAAAATGATGGTTGGATGAGAAGTGCATAAGCTTCCTTATACCTTCTACACCCCTGTGAAATGCATTCTAAACAACTTCCCAGAGATTCCCAGCAGGACCTGAGCTCAGGTGCCCACAGACTTACTTTGCCAATTAGTGTGTCTGGATTGGCTTCATTCTCCTCCCCAACTTACTGCTTTACTGACTACCTAAACTCAAAATGTTGGCTCCGGCTTTCTTTCAGAAACCTGTAGTGTAACACAGAGGAGTCAACTGAGGTCTCGGATCCCAAAGAGTATGATTTTAACTGGTGCATATCAATGCATATGATAATGGCTTTCATTGTAGCAGTTCATATATATATATATATATATATATATATATATATATATATATATATATAACTTTTTATCTTACTGATCTCCCCTTTCCCTTTATTATCCTCCCCTTGGTTCTTACCCCTTCCTTCTATTCTCATAGTCAAAATACCATGTTCTATTTCCCCCTACATTTTACTCCTTAGAGAAAACATGCAGTACATCTTTTTGAGTCTAGCTTATTTTGCTTAACATGATGAATTCTTGTTTCACCCATTTTTCGGAAAAGGATATGATCTTGCTCTTGTTCGTTGTTGAATGATACTCTATTGTATGTGTATGTATATCATATTTTCTTTATTCATTCATTTGTTTGTGAACACACAAATTGATTCCACTCTTAACTATTCTGAATGGTGCCTCAATAGATCTGGCATGCAGGAATTTGCATTTTGTGTTGACTCTGATTCATTTGATTAAATATCTAGTAGTGGATATAGCTGGATCATGTGGTAGTGAAAAAGAGTAATTTCATATACATATAAGGTAATAGAAGTTTACCTGTTTCTTGGAACAATCAAGTAAACTCAGAGGTATATTTTACATTTTCAATAAAGAAAGTGATTATGTAAGTTAACCCTATTATTTTCTTATTTCTGAGTTGACTCTACGTAATCTTAAATTTTTCTTATCAAATCCCTTGCAGTGGACTACATGGGATTTCAGGGCTGGTTCTGAAGGATAATAAGACAAAGTCAGATCTACACAAAATGTGTTAAATATGAACAATAAAAACTAGAAAACCTTAAGAATTGTGTAGGCTCTGCTGGTTTGAGTCTTAGAGCTGCCACTTCTCAATTGTACATTCTCAGGCAATTATATGTTTAACTATTTGTAATTCAGTTTTATTAGCTAAAAATTATAGATAATAAGATGGATTAGTCTCTTCCCATTAAGTTATAATATATATTTAATAACCCACAAGTTTTAGTGGCTCCAGACAGCAATTGCTTATATGAATTGTTTCATACATGGCTCTGGCTCTGCATCACATGGAATATCTATATCTATATCTGTATCTGTATCTGTATCTATATCTATTCCTTTAAGACAATTCCATACATGCAGATAATACACTCTGTTATTCTTCCTCCCACCTTTCTTGTCTTTGTCTTGTGACCCACTGAGTTTGACCAGTTTTGTCTGTGTGACCATGAATTTTGAAAAATCCACTGCATCCTGGTGGGCTCACCTGTGAATATGCAAATAAAGAAAATAGATGTGTTTTTTTTTCTTTTTCTCCAGAATCAATCAGTAGCCAATATTTCAGCAGGGTGTGGTCTGGTCACATCAGTCTCTCTGTGATTCATGCTTGATTAATAGCAGGCCCAGTCTTAGCTGTGAGATCATGTCTACGATGGCTGTGTAATGCCCAGAACATGGGTTTTCTCAGTCCTCCTCCCTGGCTTCTGGCTCTTACATTCTTTTAGCTCCATTCTCAGCGATATTCCCTGAGCCTTAGAAGGGGTGGTATAGGTATTCTATTTAGAGATGAGCACTCAACCATCACTTTCTCCCAGCACCTCAAACAGCCATGAGTCTGCATTTACCATAGTTCATTGCAAAAGGAGGCTTCCTGATTAAGGCTAGATATAGCATGTGTCCATGGGTATAAACACAAATGTTTAGAAGGCAGTGTGGTATCACATATCTTTAGACAAACAACTCACAGATATTTTTATTCCCATGAACCAGGCTAAAGGAGCAGCTTACAGCTGGAAAATGTCATATCCATAGCACAGAGATAAACAGTGGAAGATGCCGATGGCCATTGTTGGTGTTGCTGGCTGTTTGCCTTATGGGAGAAAGACAAATCACTGGGGACAATTAATCAGCGTCATCTACAACATAAACAAACTCACCTTACGGAATTATTTCAAGGATTAAATAAATTATAATGGAATTCCAAAGCCAGCATGTTCCTAGCGACAATGTACCTCATGTAGACATAAGCTAGCTAGAGTTATGTGGGGTTTTCCTGATTCCCTGTCCTTTGCTCAGCTGTACACATTGCTAGCAGGGAACAGATGCCAGGGGAGTCCTAGGCAGTGGTGTGTGGAGTTGCATGCTGTGACCTGTCATCTTTGAGAGATGTGTAACTGGTGGCATCAAACTAGGACTTTTTTGTCAACAATGCAGAGTTGGTGGTTTATTTGTTCATTTATTTTTCACAAACAAAAATACAGAAGACAGCATGACATGCTGACTGAGAAGAGACATGGCCCTAAAAGTTTGCTTCATTCGGCCTTTCCTATGTGGTTTAGAACCCTGCAGAGCCATGAAGTACTCTCCTCGGGGAAAGAGTCTGACCTTATTTGGAGCTTCCGGATTTTAGTGAGCTTCCCCCTTGTTTCTGTCATGACTTGCTGCAGTCTGATGTGCCTTTCTTTCCACCTGCCATCTCATTACTTCTACCTGTATTCCCTCTTGTCTCAATTAACATTTCCCTTTCATTTTTAAAAAATTTCCCTTAGGATATTTGCTAGCAGTATGCCCTGCTTAATTTAAACATACGTAGGTCTCCTCTTCAGGCTTGACTATTCAGAGTTGTAATTATGAATGTATTTCTCCTATTACTTAGGTAGAGACTGGAGATCAATTTCTCAGCAGCTAGAAGATTAAATACAGGTCTAGTGGTGTAGCAGGGGAGAGGAAAAACATCTGCTTTGGTATAACCGAATGGTTAAGTGAATTGTGTAGATCTTCATACCCAGAGGTATACTCTCTGTGCCAAAGATCTTCTCACGGTTGTGACCAAATAGTTGACAAGCAGCAACTTAAGGGTGAAAAGATTCATTGTGGCTCACAGTTCAGAAGATATAGCTCATTATGGGTGGAAAGGCAATGGGACCAACTCCTGCCCTAGTAGCATGAGATGATTGCTCATGTCTTAAAGAATTACGAAGCCAAAAATGAGGGAGGCTGGTGGTGAGGTGTCCTTCTACTTTTCCCTTTTTTAAAATTCACCCTAGGAGGCCCAGATCTTGGGGTACACTGTCAGTACTCAAGGTAAGCCTCCCATCCTCAGGTAATCTTTTCTGGAAACATCCTCATGTACATCCCCAGAGATGGGCTTCACAGACACCCTGTGAGTTCTTTAATCCAACCAAGCTGACACTTAAAATAACCATCACAGTCTCCATTTCTTTGTCGAGTATACTTAGAAAGTTATGCCCCATGTCACCAGAGTCCACTTCAAGAGTCCAAACAGTCCTCTTCTTTCCACACGTTATACCGTCACTGACGTTTTAGCTTTGGACAAAGTGGTATGTGTCCACCACTCCCTTCTTTCTGACCCAGCCATCTTGACCAGCTCTACACATTCTGTATCCATTCCAACTGTCTGTGGTTATGAGACAGTACTCCACACAAACAAATCATTTGAGTTTTATGAGAAGAAAACAGTATTTGACAGTAGAATCATAAAAATTTTCAACATGTAAGAGGCAACAAAGACAGAAAAATCTGTGATTGATCTAAAATAAGACATTTCATAAAATCTATTATAAAAAGAGTTTCAAGAATTAGGAAGTAAAGGAGCACCTAGCTGTGACTAGATGAAGCCCCACCATAATGTAAGTAGTTACAGTGCTAGAACTCTGGAGATCAACAAAAATGAGATGGCCAACTCAGAAGCATTTGTTTGTGAAAAAGCAGTTTGTGTGCTTCAAAGAAGAGTAATGAAAATCTGGGGCCTTGGCTGGCCACTCCTGACTCACTCCCATGCTCCTTTCCACCACAATCAAAAAGAGTATTTTCACCCAAAAGTAAGTGGCTGTCTTTTCTCAGAAAGCAATCATTTGACTGAAGGATAGGCTAGAAGACAGATGAGTTTGATTGGGGGCGGGGGGAGGGTGGAAGAAAATCTTCCTCTTTATTATTCTAAATTTTGGATTCAGGATGGGGAGGATTGGAAATGTAACAGTGAGGCATTGTGAAGGAAAAGCCCACAGAGTAGCCCTAAGAAGAGGTTAAGAGAAAACAGCCAAATAGGAAAAAAAGCATTGAAGAAACAATGACTGGAAACTTTCCAAATTTGATTTTAAGAATGTTAGCCTGGAGCCGGAGAGATGGCTCAGAAGTTAAGAGTGCATGCTGTTTTTGCAAAGGATCAAGGTTCAGTTCCCAACACCCACACTGGGTGGTTCACAACCACCTGTAATTACAGTTCCAGAGGATGCAGCACCCTCTTCTGGCTTCCACAGGCACTAGGTTCACATGTGGTACACGTACACACGTGTAAGTCCACACACATACACACATTCATCGAAAATAATAATAAATCTCTTTTGAAAACTGATAAAATAAAAAGTAGTTTGTTTACTAATCCATGAATCTAACCAAACTCCAAGTAAGATGAACGTCATGAGAACCTCAACTAGAAACACAATTAAACTCGGATTGACAAATGATTCATCGTGTAAAGAAAAAGAACACAATCGATGGCAACGGCCTTCTTCTCGGAAACAGTGAAAGGGAGAATGTACGTACTTTCAAAGTCTGGGTGTGGAGATGGAATGAGCATGCAAAGATCTGCAACTAGTAAAATCTCCTTAGAAAACACAAGCCAAAGGCATGGGCGGATAAAATGGAGAAGGAGGAAGGAGGATGGTGGGGGGGAGCAAAAAGAAGGAGGGAGGGAGGGAAGGAGGAAGGGAAAGAGGAAGGAAGGAAGGGAAGCAGGGAGGGAGAGAGGGATGGAGAGAGGGAAGGAAAAAGGGAGGGAGGAAGGGCTTGCTGGTGGCAGTCTGTCCCTTTGGATTCAAACGACCTTTTCACAGGGATCACTTAGAGACCACCAGAAAACACAGATATTTACATTACAATTCATAATAGTAGCAAAATTACAGTTATGAAGTAGTAATGAAAATAATTTTATGGTTGGGGGTCACCACAAGATGAAGAAATGTATTAAAGGGTTGCAGAATTAGGAGCCTATTATTAGAATTAGCAATTGAGAACCACTGCTCTAGAATAAAAGGAAGTCCTTCCAAAGAAAGGGATATGTTGCAGATAGGAACACCAGTCTACACAAAGAAATAAAGATGAACAGAGATTGAGTGTGATACATAAATCAGAATCCATAGTTTCTACAGTGCTTCATCTAAAGTGTTAGATTTTCAAGAATAAAATATTGAGTCACACAAATAGGAAAGTTACCAAAGTTATCATTGGGTTTGGTAACATACACTATAGGATTTGCAGAAAACAGGGGCAACAACAGAATTATGTCAGAGGAACATTGCAATATCTTACTAGAAGCAATTCAGCTTTACCAGAAATACATTTGAAGTAGGTTAACAATGTACTCTACCAATTGCTGGAACATGGTCAAGAAAATAAATTTTTTTAAAATATTTCTAAAAAAAAATGTACTGAAACACTAAGAAAATATAAAATATTAATAACCAGCTCCGTGTTTTAGATGGATGCATTGGACATTACATCATGGGGGAGGTTGGACATTATCTTTGACATTAGCCACAAATGAATTCTCATTTCCCTTTAAATGTCTCTTATAGAAACTTTATGGATTGTTTTAACACCATATTAACATCTCTTAATATCGCTAGCTATGGGGATCAACAGATACTGTGGCTCAGTGTGCACTATATAAAATATAGACCTCTTAAAACAAAATCCCATTTCTCATAATTTGTTGTACTCTTTGCTTTTGTTTGTTTGTTTTTTAATCATGGTTTCATGTAATCCTAGCTGGCTGTGAACTTTTACGTTTCTAAAGACCATCCATCTTGAACCACTGATCTTACTGGCTCCACCTGCTGGGATTACAGGTATGATAGCCATGTCCAGCATGAATTGTACTCTTGCTGACCTTCTGTCCACAGTTTCAGCCTCTGCTTATTCACCAACAACACACCATGCCTCTCTCCTTTTGGAAACTCAAAATGCTTTCTTCCTAGAATCTCATGAATCCTCGAGGGAAAGGTAGCTCTGCTGGGATGGGATACTTGTACCATACCAGCCGGGAGGAGATAATGGTTATGCATCAGAATGGTCAACTCGACCCTCTGTACTTGACTGTCAGCTGCAAAAGAAGAGAAATTCTTGATTCTTGTTTACTAACACTAACACTGCCCAGGGAAAGGAGGCACTAAACAAATGTTTTTGAATAAACAAATAAACAAATATATATATAGATAGATATCTATCTATCTATCTATCTATCTATATATATATTGTAAGCAAATGGTTCCAATAATTCAGGTGTTAGCAAGGTACTCACCACATTAAAAGCATGCATTTCATCACCAATAACCAACACCTAAGGTGTACCATCTTATTATGGTAAAGATATGCTTTACCACATATCTCCTCAAGTGTCATTTGAGGTTTTGGGGATGCAGCTTTAACGTGATGCCCTTTATTTTACCTGGGAATAAGAAGCAAATAGGTGATTTCCTGGTGGCTCTGCTGTTAGGTGGCCTTCAGGCTACCAAGGCCCAGCATCCTATTAATTACCCCATTAATAACTGTGCCACTTATTTGGAGAGTGTTTTAATGTGCCCTTTTCATGGGAAGTTAATGCTCCCTTGGGAAAGAGCTGAAAATAATGAGTGTTTGCCAGAGTCCCTTTCCACTGGAGGCCTAGAATGAGGAGGTGAGGGAGCTAAACCATTCATTGTAGAAATCTAAATGCTAAATACCCAGAGAAATGAAAGCCAGGCCCCACAACAGAGTAAGTCGTGTCTGAAGAAGGTGTGATCTGCTGTTCCATTAGTATCTAGTAACAGAATTTGAGTCCCTGTGGTGAGCATCTCTGGGGATCAGAGAAAACTTACGAGGGCCTCACCTGAAACAGTTCAGCTAGGGCTATCTGAAATTTTTGTACATTTGTTTAGCTGAGTGGATGTAAAGAATAACAAGAGAACTAACAAATGTAATCAGAAAGCTTGGCTAATCGTTCATATTGAACATGTGCATTTACCTTCGTTTTCCTCCTAAAACGTCACCAAAACGTCTACAAAAAGTGCGCACGTGTGTGTGTGTGTGTGTGTGTGTGTGTGTGTATATGTGCGAGTGTGTGTTTGCATGTGTATATGCGTATGCACGTGTATATGTGTGTGTGAGGGAGTGTGCGTGTGCATGTTATATGCACACAAATGTGAGCACAGGCAGAGGTAAGAGGAAGGTGCTGGGTGTTGCTCTTCCTTAATCCCTTAAGACAGAGTCTCTCACTTAACTAGAAAGCAAGTTGACTGCTATGTCTGGGCTGGCTATCAGGGTTTGACTGCTTCCTACTCACGGCTGGTGTTAGAGGCAGGCACAGCCGCGCCCAGCTTTTTTGAGTGGGTGCTGGAGATTTGAACTCGGGTCCTCAGTTTGCACAATAAGCAGTCCTAACCGCTGAGCTCTCTCCCCAACCCCTACCAATGTTTTATAGATTAAAAAGAAAATGCTAAAGCAAGCTGAAAAAGCTGGCAGGTGAGAAGGCATCAGGGAGGCCTTCCTGTCCGGCCTGCAAGAAACAGCTCAAAGCTTCACTCCCCAGAAGACTGTGAGTCTCCTTTATACTGACATTACATAGTTTAGGAATTTATTGTCTCTTTCCTTCCACAGCAACTGAAGCTTCAAATGCACAGGGACTCTCTGCTGTGTGCTCAGCTCCTAAAATAGCACTTGATGTATGAATGGAATATGTATGCCATAAATATGTGCCAAACAAAACGCCAATCCTTGTTGGATATGTAGAAATCAGAGAGGACGGTGGGAGCTAAGTCACCTCAGGAAGGAATTAAAACCTAAGTATACTGTGTGCAGAGACTCTGTTAGAAATGCAGCCAATTCCTACAAGTGAATGGCAGAAAACTCTCCAAGAGAAGAGTTTTTGGAAGGACAGATACGCAGAATCGAATCATGACTCTGAAAAACTAAAATCCTAGGTAAGGAGAAACCAGACTGCAGGTTCTTCCCTTTCGTGTCAATTGTACCAGTAATTACATTGAATGTTAACAGACCACACACTGTAATTAGGGGGAGGAGTCTGATAAACGAGATTAGAATAAACGAGTTGCAATTAGATACTGTCTACAAAAGATACACTGAGTATAAAGATGTGAGCTGAAGTCAAGAAGATAGAAAAATAACCAAATACCAACCCTAAGCTTACTGGCATAAGATAAGACAAAATAGGTTTCCAGCAAAGGAATGAACATTTATAATAAAAAAGAAAAGAGAGAGAGAGATTGGAAGAAACATTTTAGGGCATGGTTAAGAGCATGTACTGCTGTTTTGTAAAGGACTTGAGTTTGGTTCCCAGCACCCATGCTGGGCAGCTCACAACTGCCTGTAACTCCACCTTGAGGGCAATCCAACACCTTCCGGATTCACCAAGCACCTGCATTCACATGTGCACACACACACACACACACACACACACACACACACAATTTAAAAAAATGAATCTTCAGAAGAAACATTTTCTAGTGAAAAAGGAGTGTGTAACAATATGGACATGTATGTGTCTAACAAAAGAGCATCAAGATTAAAATAAAAACTGAGATTCTTGATGAAAATGAACAAGTGAGTTTTTGCTCATTATTTGCAGTTTTTGAGATTTGACTTTTTGATGTGTGTAGGTTCATTACTTACTTTATTACTTAGGGTTAACTGAGCTTCTTGAATTTATAAAATTATATTTCAGCAAATGAGCTATTTGCAGCCACAGTTTTTCAAACATTTTTCTGCCCTGTTATCTCTTTCTTCAAGGTCTCTACTTAACGGTTTGCCTTTCCCATAGTGCTTTAAGAGTCTCTTGCCTTGGCTAGGTTCTATTTTGTTGTTAGTTTATATTGTTTTGTTTTTATGTACTTTTTGCTGTATTCAGATAGTATCATTTTTTATCAGTCTGTTCTCTAGTTGACTAATCCTTCGGTCAAGTCTCTCCATTAAGGAAGTAAATTCTATTTTTGGATGTTTTCCTTTTGATTCAAAATGCTCTAGCTGTCTTTTATGGTTTCTGCAATCTATGAGAATGCTTCTTTACCTCATCGAGTGTAGCTATAATGGCTACTGCAAAGTCCTTCTTGGCTGTTTTCTGCATTCAAACCACCTCCAATGACTTCTTGGTTGTAATTTCAGAGAGGAGTGAGTCAGACTCCTGAGTTCTTAAAACGCTATTATGGTTTGAATATAAAATGTCCCCATAAACTCATGTGTTGAAAGCGATGCTCCTGACTAGTGGCCCTCTTAGATGAGGATCATTGAAGCTAATCCATGGATGACCTCAGAACTGGACAAAATACTTGGAAGTGGAGCCTAGTTAGAGGAATTGAGTCACAGAGGCTGTGTCCTTGAAGGGTGTGTCTTGTTCCAAGGCTCTTTCTCTTTCTGTCTGTGTCTTCGCCTTCATGAGGCGAACGAATAGCTCTCTATGGTCACAGCCTTCTGCTACAACGTTTCTGCCTCAATACCGCTTAAAAGCAATGGCGATGAGTCCATAGAACCGTGAGTTCAGGCAAACCTCCCTCTCTCAAGCTGCTTCCCTCAGGTACTCTGTCACAGCGACAGAAAGCTGACTGACACAAGTGTCCTGTTGTTTTGCATGGCATCCTGTTTACTGTGAATGTTACATTACAAAGACTCCAGGTTCTCTTGTTTCTTCCAAAGGCTTTAGCGTTTGTCTTAGAAGACAGTTAATGTAAAGCTGAAAGCCCTGTCTCTGGGGTGGCAGCTAAGTCTGTTTATTATTAGTTGGGTGCTACGAATTTGCTTTGTGTGTGAAAGCTTTACATCAGTCTGAGGTTTAGGAAACAATGACACAGTTGATCCAGGACTCTGTCTCTCTTGAATTCTCATCTTTCAGCACACATGACCTCCCTGAGCTCAAGTACTGCTTCTTGAGGCCAGAATAATTCTGGGTTTTCTACCAGAGTTTTGCTGCTCCAGCACTGCTGGGTATGCATGTTCAAGTTAAACCCTGGCACAACAGAAAACTCACCAGTGACACCCCCGCCCCCAATCCAGAATGTACTTGCTTTGTACATTCTCTAGAGTCTTTGGGTTATTACCTTTGTGGTTTGTTTCCGGAATTTGCAGTTTCAAAGTGAAGGTCAGTCTGCCAAGAGATTATTAAGCTCTGCTGAGAAATAGAACTCTTCTTCCATCATTTTTTTAAAAATGAAACCATGCTTTGCCTTTATGTATGTTTATGTACCACATGCATACAGTAGCCACAGGGACCAGAAGAGGGCATCAGATTAGCTGAACTGGACTTACAGTCATTGTGGGGGGCCATGTGGGTGCTGGGACTTAAACCCAGGTCCTTTGGGAGAACAACCAGTGCTCTTAGCTGCTGGGCCATCTCTGCAGTCACTTCCATCATTTTCTAATGTCAGATTATGCTAAGTTCTATGAGTGAAGCCCGTAACGAAGGATAAAGGAACAAGAGTCATAATACAAGATATACATCAGCACTGGGTGTAGGAAAAGTACTAACAAGGTCAGAAAGTATGTCTATGAAAAATCTTTTAAATTTAATTTTTATTGGTTGAGAATTTCATACTGCAATGAAAACATTTTAGCCAGGTGATTCTTAGAAATCCAGGAAGCTGCTGTGAGTTTTCTCAGCTAAGGAAGGATAACTTGAGCTAAACTTCCCTGTGTTGTAGATTAGGATAAATTTCAGATTTTAGCAGAGCAACAGGAGATGCAGACTTGGCAACGGAGAGCTCCCTTAAGACCAAGATCCTGAACCAAGATCCTGACATCGTGCTTGACAAGCTTCCAGGTGATGCCAAAGAGGCCAGTCTGTGTTGCATTTTGAGTGACAAGGTTTTACGTGACTTCAGTGATCAACAAAACCTCTTCATTTAATCTGCTTGTTTGCCTTCAAGACCACAGTCTCTTCCACGTGCTAATAAAGTACCAACTTAAAACTAAAAAAACCCAAAAAAGTCCTCTACATAGCAGAACTCCAGTCCAATAACCCAGTGCACCATGGGTGGCTGACATATCCTCAGTCCACATTTAGTTCTGCACGTCAGTATTCTTCCTTCACATTCATCCTCGGGTTCTCCTCCCAACTTTATTTCCTAGACTGTCTTTCCCTCAACATGGAAGTGGTAGCATTTCACCTAATCAAGATCCTTTCTTCACAGATTATAGTCAGTAAGTTGAGTATAAATAAATGCAATAGATTTCATATGCAATACTAAAATAAAGTTATATGGAAGAGTTTCATTTATTTTTCAAATAGCCCCACATGTCAGACCCTGAGTGGAAAAAAAAAATCTGTTGCCAAGTTTGTTCCAGTAGTAAAATGTTCACATCTCACTACTCTCAATAAGCGTTCATAACCCTTCTGTGAGTGCAAATCCCCAGTGCCTATTTCAGTTGATATTCTAGAAAAATATCTGAAAGAAGTTAACTTTGACATTAAGCTCATCAAGCTAAGAGGAGGCACATGAGATAGCTCAGCAGGTAAAGGCACTTGCTGCCAAGCCGGAGACCTGAGTTCTATTCCCAAGACCCGCGTGGTAGAAGCAGAGAATGAATTCCTACAGGTTATCGTCTAACTTCAACAAGTTTGTCATGACATACACACACACACATACACACACACACTAAATAGGTGTTATTAATTTTTTAGTTGGCTAAATAACTATTTTAACCTAAGGGGTCTATTTCAATAGGTTTTGATGTAATCTTCACTGGGACGGCAGCATCGATCTCAATTATCTGGAGAGCTAGTCTTGGATAATTTTGGATAAATTTTAAATAGGATATACTTAACATGACTGGGCTCTAGACAGTCATCTCATCTAATCTTTCCATTGTCCTGCCCTCAGGTTTTTAATATTATCTGAGAAGAATCTTTGTTCCTGGAATTCCAGAAGAATTATTTGGGTGACAAAGACAGAGGAAAGCTGGCCATTGACTAGCTAATAGCTGATGCTCAGGGACAGAAGGAATTGCTGTCTGGCATCCCTGAGGATTCTCATGGATGACGGTTTTGGGTTAGACCCATCCCAGCCAAAGTTCTAAAGCTCAATCTAGCCAGAGGCAAAAGGACTACTGATTACAAGAACAGTACTAACTCACTACAGGGCGGTGTTTATAAAGTGCTTTAGTGAGTGTTTTCACTTGATTATACAACGCCCTTACAAGAAACCGAAGGAGAGGAATTTGTACCAACTTTAGAAAGAAGGAAATTGAGCTCCATCAGAAAAGTCACTTGTGAGGTTGGTCTCTGGACTCGTCTTGCACAATGCCGCCAATGTATTCACCAAAGTGAGGCCTCTCAGTCAAACACAGAGTTCTTCCATATGGCTAGTCTCACTAGCAGGCTTGCTTGGGGATCTCCTATCTCTGTCTTCCAAGACTGGGATTACAGGCACTCTGCCCACCCTCATTTTACATGGGGTCAGTCAATCTAAGCAGCCTGCCTGACAAGCGCTTTAACCACTGAGCCATTGGGCTGGCTAGTTTTTGGTTTCATTTTGGTTTGGTTTTTGTCCACTTGACAGAAGCTAAAGTCATCTGGGAAGAGCAATGTCAACTGAGAAAACACCTTCATCAGATTGCCTATAGAAAAGCCTGTGTGGCATTTCCTTGATTAATGACTTATGATATAGGAGGGCCCAGTCTACTGTGGGCAGCGCCATCCCTGGGCAAGTGGTCTTGGGTCTTATAAGAAAGTAGGCTGAGCAAGCCATGAGGAGCAAGCCAGAAAGCAACATTCTGCCATGGTGTCTGCTTCAATTATCACTGCCAGGTTCCTGCCTCAAGTCCCTAACTTCCCTCAGTGATGGACTATGACCTGGGAGTTATAAGATGAAACAAATCATTTTCTCTCTCAGTTGGTTTTGGTCAACGTTTTTGTTACAGCAAAGAAAACAAATTAATACAGCCTATGATAAGAACTTTAGGAATTCTGAGGTAGGTTCTAGTATTTATTCCCACTTTACAGACCAAGGAAACCTGATGTGGTTTCAAGGTCACACAAATAACCAGAGTCAGAACCAGAGTTTGAACTCAATACTACATGATTCCAGAACCCACGCTGTCACCTTCCATATTGTTCTGCCTCTCTATGACAAGCCAGGTTTGCACAAAATGATCACTGAAACATTCAAATAATTTGGGAAAGTTCTCCACAAACTGTCTATGTGGCATAATCGCTTAAACAAATCATGAAATTGCATATCAGTTTAGTTAGTTTCAGCATCTCCAGATGGATGATGATCATCAATTCTGACGGAGGGATTTGTCATGGAACTACTGTAGGACTTTAGAATTGGGCATCTGTCATAGCATCCCAGGAGGCAGACACAAATCCAATACCTGAAACAAGAGAAGGCTCATGTCTTAAACCAGGACAGAAATGTAGGTGAGTACCCCAAGAAGAGAGCCCTGAGCTAGCAAGTAAATAGGACTACCTTTTGTTTTGGGTGATTCTAGAATTACCTGAGGGGAAGTGGAAACTGAGTTAAGAGAGTCTCCGGGAGACTCAGATTCACTTCCTTCTTAAAACAAGGATGCTGGGGAAGGAATCCGCCAACTCCCATCTGTCATCGGCGATGTTCTCACAGGATGCTAGCTCCAAGACTTCTGCCTACCCTTTGAGGAGGCTCGGCATGCTCCTGCAGCCCTAGGAAGCTCTCAGGCAGAGAGTGATGTTTTCAGTGAGAAGTCACAAATGATGGAACAGTAAATGTCAGGGGGACATGAAGAGGTGCTGGCAGCATCTGTCACAGATCACAAAACTGAAACTGGGTCATGGAAGCAAGAGTTCAAAGGAACAGAAGGATGCATAGCTTTTTTAGGCAGCATGAAGCATGCTATAAACACAAGAAAGGGTAAAGCAAGAAGAGTAGGACAAGTGTGAGGTGTCCTGAAGCAGTTTTGAAGATGCTTGTCGGTGGCTGCTGAGAAATAAACCCTCAGCTTGCAATGGTATGTGGGATCCATTTTGCTATGATAAAGATGGGATACTGGTGGTTGAACAAGGAGTGACTCACATGTAGCAATTTATCTACTTTTTCTATTGAACAGCAAAGTCGTCTCAGCCCCTGTAGTGTAAACTAGGAGGATGAATGTCCTCGGTCTCTTCAGAGGAAAACAGTCTCATTCCCTCACAAAAGCATTCTTAACCAGAAATGAAAATAAATCCCACAGGATCAGATACACATAGGTGTTTGTTCTTTGCATATTTGCATTTTGGTTTCAAGCCCCGAAGAATAATGTCTTGGATTCTGAAGCCTGCCAGTAAGCATCGCCCATGTGTGTGTGTGTGTGTGGGGGGGGGGGGTTGTTCACTGCTGTGCTATTTGCTTATCTCACTCCCAAGCTAAGGTAGGTCATAAATTCCATCACATATCACTTTCCCCTACTTGAATGAGCCATGCTTGGAAACCTAATAGTTCATTGGATGGTCTGATGCAATGTCTATCCAAATGGGTAGATGCAGAGTCTTCCTTTCAAAGAAAGCAGTTTGAATTCACAGCAAGAATCCCATGTCCAGTGAGCTATGGGAGGTAACTTGCAGATCATATTCAGGGAGAAAATGAGTAAGAACGTCATCAATGAGCTCCTGCTCAAGTTTTAATGAACAATCTCAGATTAAGCCAATGCAGCACTCCCAAACCAGTTTAGGTACAATAGAATTTGGCCTACTTTTTATACAGTATGTTATTGCAGAACCATGGGATAATAAGAGCTGAAGGCCAGGCTCCTAACTGCATCATCCTTTGGAAGATAAACTACATCATGGCATCAATTGGGTTTGCTCTCTGGCTCTGATCAGCTTACCTCTAGCTGCCTTGACATTTATGAAAGTCTCAGGGATGAACAAGTAAACCAAGTTAACGGATAGCTAATATTGTGTTTATGAGAATGGGTGCTCTCCAATGCCATATGGTCACCTCTAAAAGTCTAAAGGAATTAGAGCAAAACGGCAAAGATGGAGAGGGAAAAGTAGCATACCAGGAGACAGTGCTAGAGTTTAGACTCAGACAATGTCAGGATCAAACTGTGCTTCTATTAGGTCCTAGTTCAGGGACTCTAGAAAATTTATGTTATCAGTTTTACATTTTCTCATTTACAGAAAAGCAGGATAATAGTACTTATGTCCTATGACCACATATATATACATATATATACACATACATATTATATATATATATATATATATATATATATATATATATAATGACTATAATTGGAAAAAGTACAATTTGCATTACAGTTGTGTCAGGTATGTTTCATTCTTATACTAAATATCAAAGTGATTTTCTATGTAGATGTCATTGTCCCCTTTTGTCACTCACCCAAGTAAAGGCTCAGTGTGTCTGAGCAAATTGTTTCAAGTCCTGTGTCTGGTGACTGACAGAGTAGGTCCAGACGACTCCCACATCTAAGTTCTTTGAAGCTCAGAATGCTTCTCCTCGTGTGGTTATGACTTGGGCATAACACCTCCCCAACAGGCTATGCTTCAACAGTGGTTCCCCAGCTGGTGGTGATGCTCCATAGGTTGTGGGACCTTTGAGATTTAGGGCCTAGTTGAAGAAGTGGATCTCTAAGGGGTGGACCTTAAGAGGTATAGCCTGGCTGCAGTTCTTGTCTTTCCTGCTTTGTGGTCCACTAAGATGTGGACAAGCAGCTGCTGTATACCTCCTGCCTCCACAGAGCTGTGCATCATGCAAGACTGTATTCACTCAGGAAAAAAACAACAACAATAACAACAAAACCTCTCCTCACCAAAGCTTCTTCTTGTCATGTATTTGATCGGAGCAATGAGAACACAGCAAACGCATGTGTCCTAGAGAGATGTTTTCTAAAAGTCTAAGGGCATTTAATTTGCTTTGTATATGGCCAAAGGATGCTTTCTCCAAGGTTGCCATGGACATGCCTGCTGTCCGTCAGTGTGGATGACTGTATATGTTGCTAATACGTCTTCGCAGATCACAACATCGTGTGCATTGCTCATTGTCAGGGGACATTCGTGCAGACCCAGATTTCCCCAAATATAACCTGTGGCTTGTATTGAGCTAAAAAAGTTTTCTTGATGGTCAGAGAAATGTTTTAAAATGAGTGTGTTTATTTTTTCTTCCAGTTCTTGCTTAGCTCTTCATCTTTAGGTATAGTCTAGTCTGTACACCGAGGGCTTTCATGGAAGAAGTGTTACTAAAATGTAATATTTGTAGATCAAGGTTAATAAATTATCAGAATCTACTAACCAGTCTACCTTTAACATTGTGCTAAAGCCACAGTGGCCACATATAGAAAAGTTGGTTAGAAAATTCATGTGTTTCAAGAAAACTCCTTGCTGGTACTGCTTTGAGGCAGTCCTTTTAGTTGGTACTTGTTAACTGACCCTTAAGCAGTTACTATGTGACAACAGACATTTTTTTCGTGCACGTGCAGAAGACAATGTCCCCTGTCGTTCCTCGGGTGCCATCTACCTTATTTCCTTAGACAGGGACTCCCATTGCCTTGGAGATGGCTAGGGTGGTTGGCCAGTGAACTCCAAGGATCTGCTTGGATCTGCTTCCCTAGCACTGGGATTACAAGCACCCACCACCACAGGCCTCCTTTTTTTTTTTTTTTTTTTTTTTTTTACATGATTTATGAGGATCTAAGTCAGGGCCTCATGTTTGCATGGCAAACACTTCAGGGACTGAGCTGTCTCCCCAGCCTGTAACAGACATTTCTGAAGCCCAGAGAAATGTTAACTTATTTTCGGTTGCCATTTTTTCAGGTGGGAAAGTTGAGACCGAAAGAAAAAACTGGAGCAAGTGGCCAAAAGTTGCACAATAAATGACACACCAAGATCTGAAGGAAGTGTTTGGGCCACAGTATCCATACTTTGGTGAAATGGCGTAGAAAGAGCACAGGCTGTGGAGTTCGGCAAACTTTAATTCAAATGCAGACTTTCTCACTTAGTGACCTTGCGGGGGATGATTTAATCGCCGTGAACTTCTAACCTTTATACATAACCTGGAAGCAAGCCCTGAGGGTTTTCTCTTAATGTTAGATGAAGTCGCCTAACCTGATGCAAAGCAGAGACAAAGACAGACACCCACTTCATGTCTGGCTATGAAAGATCATAAAGGGTGATCAAGTACCTATTGCTGATGCCTTTCTCCCAGGGAAACGAGCAGACCAAGTGCCGTTGAGGAGACAGGACCTCCTTGGAGATTTTCCCCTAATGTTTTGTTGTTGATATACAAATGGCCTGCTCTAGAGGGCACATGGGCTAAGGAGACACAATGGAAGGCCTACAGCAGTACAATCCAGAAACAGCAGAAGTCAATGACAACTGACAACTCTGGGCCAGGTTTGGGGAAGCTCTGCTATCTAAAGAGGCACAGAGCCTGCTGTGGGAGTCTGTGGGGATATGCTCAATCTCAGGTTCAAGCTGGCCAAAGTGACCCTCACACTTGAGCGAGAGAGGAAAAGCCAGTATTAGAGAGGGTGGGCCCATGAGAGAGGGACTACATATATATAAAGTCAGAGCCACCTGGTGCTCTGGTCCTGAGCAGTAAAATGTTGATCACTGAGCTTTACTTAGCCAGCCCCTCAGGCCAAACACAAGTGGCCAGCCCTCACAGAGGATGTGCTGGGTTGCCAAGTCACAGTCTTAGGTCTCTTTGGTGCTAGTCAGACTTTCCATCAGACAAACACGATGTGAAAGAAATAATAGTATGTTTCAACATGGACTCAAACAGTCCCCATGTGGAAAATAAGAATTTTATCAGTGGACTTTCTTTTTACTTTAAAATATTGTTTTGTTTTTACATGAAATTACTTGATAGGGATAGGCCTGGGAGTATGGTGTGTTTCTCTTCTAGAACTGAGGTCTTAACCTGTGGTTAAGTCTGCTAGAGGCAAAGTTCAGCTGATTGAAGGCCGCTTCTTTGGTAAGATCATAAGACTAGCAAGATCGTTCTTGGACACCCAATACCCTGTCCTAAAATATCCCTTCCTATTTAAGGAGCTGGAGCCTTTTGTGAAAATGAGATGCTTTCTTTCAAGTGAATTAGTCATTGTTGGTAATTAACACTGAGTACGCATGCTCAGTATTGCACAGAGTATGGTCCTGTACAATAACAGAAAAAAACACAGCTTTTAGGACAAGGACATACTTTTGACATAGAGAATTTCAAGAGGGAGAAAGACAGAATGTAGCATTGGACCAGTTAGAAAATGTGCAATATTTTGAGTTGGTAGAAATATTAAAAGGAAGAATGATGGATTGTGCTAGTTCTGCCAGAGGTAATTAGTCTTCGTAACTACTGAAGGACAATGGCCTGCATTCTAGTCAGAAGGGACAGTCTGTGACTTTCTTTGCCTCAACTTCAGACCTTATTGTCAGGCCCATATCTCTGTGTCTCCGGGAAGATGAGTACTATACCTGAAGTTCTGGAGACGAGAAGGAAAGATAGAAACCCCATTGATAACTGAATTTGTTCATTCAAGTTAGGCTTCACTTGCCTCTAACTCCCGTTTCGACTGGGTTACCCCTTTGCTGTTACGCTCTGAAAGACTTGTCTCTTTCACTGAGTCAGAAGCTCCTAGACAGGAAGGACCTTTTTTTTTCCTTAGCATTTCCCCTGTACACAGGGGCTGACTGACTGTGAGTAAACACTAGATGGGTCACCTGATCCTCTTCTTTCCATTGAGGTGCCTTTGGCTTCAGTACCCTTGTTTGACCCACTGCTTCCAAACAAGCCATGATAAGTACTAAGACTCAGGTCCTAAAATCAAGCTTTCCAAGCAGGGCTGGGATATGGGTGAGGACATTGCTACTAGAAAACATCTTAGAGGACAGATGTCACTGATAAATGGCTAAGATTTTAATGACGTCACCCTCCATATCGTTATCCACAATAAGTCAGGTAAAATGGGTGATCCTCACAACTGTTGTTTTGTGTTGCTTATTTGTTTGTTTTTTCTGGTGCTGACATGATTCTGGCCAGATACCTTAAAACTGCAGCGAAGTCCTTCATCAGGTATGAGTCCATAGAGTTCAATGTATTCAACGTAAATTTTGTTGAATGACCATTGTGTGCTAGACACTTTGCTAGGGATTGCAGTGCAACTTCAAAGCACAGGGAACATGAGTTTTCTAGCAATCTTCTACCATAAAATGGCTTTACCTTCCCCCCAACTCAACCCTAGAAAGCAAGAAGAGAAGCCATAATGTGCTAGGCACTCACTATGATCAACTTTCCCCCTCCATTTCCACATTGAATATGCTCAACAAACCTTCATAAAATTGAAACATGGGGAGTTAAGAATTACCCCAAGGTCTGTGGGCTATCATGTGTCACAGTCAAAATTAGAACACAAGCTGTGCCCCCATATTCCATCTGTGTCGGATTTCTAAAATGTTCACTGTTGTGGTTTGAATGGTAACTGTCCCCCATACGCTCATCTGTTTGAAACTTGGTCTCCAGCAAGTGGTAGTTTGGAGGCAGGTTATGGAACCATTAGGAGGTGGAACCTTGTTGGAGGAAGTGTGTTACTGGAGGAAGGACTGGTCTCACTTCCTGTCCTCTCTCTGCTTCATGACTACTGGGTGGTCTCTCACCCCCACCTCTGCTATAATGGCTTCCACTCAGCAAAAACAACTCTTTCTTTCCTAAGTTACTTTTGGCAGGATATTTATCTCACAGCAGCAGAAAATAAGTTAATACCTTCACCAACGTCTTGCCTCCCTTCTCAGCTGTTCTGACCAGGACACACATCTAGTCAAACATAACTCCTCCAGGATGTCAGACAATGAACAGTCTGGAAAGGTCACCTATTAAATTCCAGGTGCCAATGTTGAACTAGTCCTCACTATATTGTATGCATAGCCTGGAGACAAATCCATCATAGACTGTGCCCACAAACTGTAGCCTCTGAACCCAATGGAATTCATTTTAATTAATGAATAGCTTTGTCCTTAAGTCAGCTCATGTAAGTAGAACCAATCAGTATTGCTCTGAACCTCAAAACAGAAGTCGTAAGTCTATATTGCTCTTTCTTCTCATTTTTTTCTTTCTTCTCTTTACACTATAGATCTTTTAATCATCATGGCTACCAGATCCATAACACAGCATGCTCTTGGATACATCCTTATTCTTTGTCTCTGTTCTTCCTGGCTCAAGCTTTCATCATCTGTATACATTGATAGATTTTTATCTGGTATTTCACCACTGCATCAGTTCTATGCACTGGCCCTCCAAGGATAATCTTTAATATGTTCAAATACATAACTCTTTTCTCAATTCCAAGTTTCTCACTGATTTCTCCACTGACAAAGGAAAAGGCACATCTTCAAATGATGCCTTTTGTAGGACCCTCCATGATGTGGCCTTTCCTCCCCTGTTTAGTGATCATAACATTCCACAAATTTGTGCAATGTTCTTCCTCTGTGGCTTTGCACATCTTTTCTTCTCACTGAAATTGTTCCCCTTGTTTTTGGAGAATTCTAATTCATCTTGAAAGTTCCAAAAGCAACCAATCTGCTCTGAGAAACCCTTCTTAGCCCTCACATGCAGGTTTAGCCGTCATTTTGGGGGCCCCAAAGTGACACACATATATGTGAACTTGAATTGAATGAGAGTATGCTGTTTGATTATAAACTATAAAGTGCTCTAGGCCACCTCCTTCTTCCCTCATGGATTGTGTCAGTAGCTAATACAATGTTTGGAGAACACAATTTTCTTATCTTCTTCCTACCAAAATCTCTCTATCTGTTCATTTATAAGATTAAGGACCTGGGGAAAATAAATTTTCAAAATCCTTCTAGCCAAATGATCTTTGGTCTATTAGCCCATATCTGCATTGCTTCAAGTCTTTGCTCAAATATAATTTTCTCAGTGAGACCTTCCATGACTACTCTATTTAAAATCCAATATTCTTTCCTATCACAGTCTTCCTTTTTCTAGTCCACTGTCTTTATAGCACATTTGTCCTTAAACATACTCCATAATCTACTTATGTATTTTGTTTATTGCCTCTCTTCACTGTTTACAATTAAAATAGAGAGTACTTAATAGAAGGAGGAGTTATATAAGGCTTATCTAGAAAGAATACCATCACAATTTCATACAAAATTAATAATACATATAAATATTTTAAAGTGTGGAGTGGTCATTGAAATACAAGGACTCAAGTAATTGTATTCTCTGTATGCTTATGAATTTTCTAACTTGCAAAAAAGTGAAGTCGGGATACTTTGTTTATATTCTTTACTGTGACATGCCTGGCACCAAAAGTGATGTCTAGCAAACAGCTGACTCAGAATATCTATGACTTGAAAGAAATTTCAAGTGTTAAAAGTGAACCGTGAAAGCTTCTAGGGAATCACTTCATCAATAAGATTTTTTATACCATCAGTCAATGAAAACCCAATCAGTGGCCAAACTAAGATTAGTTATCTGTACATACTAAGGTCAGAATGTGCCTGGGCACTCAGAACTACTACAGGCTGATTTGCAGCTCTTAGAGGGAGGGCAGTGGAGCTGAAGTTAAGAAATAAAGTTGCATGAATCTAAGACAGAAACAACCATCAGGAACCTGTAATTGATCCTGTCACAGCATGGCAATGGACAGGGCAAAAACACCATCCTTTGTCACAGAAGAGCACACTACAATAAGGGGAAGTGGTCCAGGGCACAGTGAAAAACTAGGGGCATCAGTGTTCTACTTTCCCTTCTGTTCTTTCTTAGTGATGACTCCTCTTTGGTACTTGATGACCTTCACTTCTTCTTATTATTCCTTGAGAAATCTGGTCTATGTTGAAGCACCAAATACTGCCAATACCTATATCTCTCTCAAGGATGCTTGACAAAGGTCTGAAGACTATTCTACTGAAATCAAGTTCATGTTTATTGCTTAAGTAATTTAATTAAGGGCTTAGTTGGAACATCATACACTGGAAGGCAGTGGAAGGCGATCAAATCTTCCCCACGTACAACCTGAAATCATCACCTTGTGCAAACAAGGGTGATAAATAAAAGTTTCTGAACCATATTCAGATGCAGGGTTGTTTGCTTGCAGACTAGTTTCTCTTCCACATCCTGTTTTCCAATTTAAGCTATGAGTTTGACGTTAAATTTTAGGGTGTAACATTTAGAAAGCAGAAATCCCTAAAAATCTACCTGATCCTTTCTGATTATGGCAAATAAGTCCTTAAGGAACCATATAGAAAAGGCCATACCTTCCAAGCCTGGGTCATTTAGGAGGACTCAGACTGACTGGAAGAAGACACATGACAGGGCTCTTTATTCTCAAATACTTTGAGGGAAAAAAGAGTTTTAACAGAGAGGTATTTGACCCAGCGAACATCACTGTGCTAGGGTCAGAGGGTCAATGGTTTTTGAGGCTAGTGATCACATTAGCAGTCTCCCTAGTTCTGCTAGAAGGAACTTTTTGCCCCAACAATAAGATGGTGGCAGTGGAATGACTGTGGTGGTGATAGGCAGAATGCTTCCTGTTTCCCATTATCTGAATGGGATACACAGAGGGACCCAGGAAGTCTCACTAACCCTTATTGAGGGACTCCAGATATGAATAGGTCATGGTAAAACGGCAAAGGCCTACAGTTGGAATCCAGATGTTAATGCAGACTCAGATGTTAAATACCTATGAAAATATTCACAGTCCTGGGCTATGCCAGTGGATACTGCAAGGGACTTGACTCCTATGCTGTCACAACAAGATAACATAAATCATACCTAGGTACCCACTTGGAAAGAAACAGGAGAAGGGAACATCTGGAAATTTTTTTGAAAGAACTACACAGTACATAAGACTTTGTGAGGAAAATGAGATTAGTCATAGAAAAATAAAGCAGATGCATTCCTTTGCGTGTGTGTAGGCTAAGGATGAACACTTCTGCTACCTCAATGCATCATTGAGACTTCAGTGCAATGTGGCATGCAAAGGCTGCCCTAGGATTTCAGATTCTGAATGCACCTAGCAGTGATGGCAGACATTCAGGTAAAAATTAACCCACCCGACTCAAAGGCACAGCCAAGGAAAACAGACAATTTACAGGTTGATAGGAATGTCTATGATGAGGTCAAAAAGTGTAGCGAAGAACACTCATCTCTAAAGTATCTTAATCTGTAAGGTTTGGGAAAATGAGCCAGTGTTTTTAGAGACAGAAATAAAATACTATCTGCATCAATTCCAGTCTGGGACACATCATATGGAGATAGTCCTTTAGAAAAAAGATTAGACTCCAATATTCAACCCAAAAGAAATATATGTAGCTAATGTTTCATAGATTAATCCTTGCCTGGGAAACTCAAATAACAAAAAAATGAATCCATGCCATCCCAGTAAGAGTGAGCTATGTTAATATCCATCCTTCTATTCCTTCTATTACACCAAATAGCTGAGGTTAAGATGTACGCCTCCCGGGAGTAAAGATATGGTTAGAGATGGGTTTTACCACTAATCCACACTAGCTGCTGCCTTCAGGTAAAGTTAGTTGCTCATTTTCACTTCAGTATCCAATACTCAATAGAATTTCATCTCAGCTCAAGGTTAGAATTTCCTATACACAATTGCAGAGCCTGGCGAGAGGGGCAGTCATGGATCAGTATAGGGAAGTGGCTGAGCCTTCTTGAAGATCAAATAATGACTTAAGATTAAAGCTCCAATCAGTAATGAGGTATTCTAGACAAACTGGAAGGGTTAGAGTGGGTAGCCATGGCAAAACAAATACAGGATGGTCGAAATCTTAGGGGAAAGGAGAATAAGGCTTAACGATGAGCACACTTGCTTTGCAAAAATGAGGAAATCTGCTACAGGAGCAGTTTGGGGGACCTTACCAATAAGCTTACAATGACAGGAAATCTGCTACAGGAGCAGTTTGGGGGACCTTACCAATAAGCTTACAATGACAGGAAATCTGCTACAGGAGCAGTTTGGAGGACCTTACCAATAAGCTTACAATTATGTTTCCTACTCTTGATCCAACTGCCACTAGAATTAAGCACAAAGCTGATGTCCATAAGGAGACTAGGTACACTGAGGAAGAGGAAAGCTAATTAATCACTGTGGAAAGAATCTCTGGAAGATAGGAGGGAGCATGAGGAAAAATAAATGCTTCTTTTAGTCTGGGGAAATTTTGAGAAAAAAATAAAACAGAAGAAGAAGAAAGGGAGCTAAGTAGCCATGAAAGTTTGTCACTCCTCTATAATCATTAGAAGCCAAAAAGACTGTTGGTAGTATTTGATAAACATCTAAACAGCTTTGAGGGTAAATGCTAAGCCTACATTTACTCAGATACTGGGCTATGCTACCTTAGAAGTGTGAGGCTATACAACTTCAGAAGAAACAGTTCTGTATGACATCTAACATGTTACAAGAACCATAGAGCTGAGGTGGCAGGGGTAGTGGTTTGATTCATGATCCTCAGAAAGAATTCATGCCTTTCAATGCAGGTCCAGAACTCAGGAAAGCTGGACCTTCACTGTATCTTCAATAGGGAGGTGGTATGAGCTAGGAATGGTAAGCCTGGGGAGAAGAGTGCTGTGATAAATTACAGACTGGAGACAAAGGTCAGGGTCTAAGACTATAGTAACGAATGTCAACAGGAAGTCAGGGTAGGACAATAGCACCACACAGTAAGAAGCATCCCAGACAAGCTGCATTTCAGCAGGGGTCAATTAGGACCCTTCTGAATTTGTATGAACCTGGGACATCCCTCTTTAAATGGCAAAAATGATTCTCAACACATCTCTTCCTGATAGACTAGATTGTTAGAGCAGTGAACAGGGAAGAAGAGGGTAAATCCTCAAGACTTCAAGTTGGTGCCTAGAAGGACCACCAAATTATCACAGTAGACTCAGATTACTGGGTTATACCAAGTACACACACACACACACACACACACACACACACACACACTCACATTCACACACTCTCACACACACTCACACACACTCACACATTCACACACACTCACATTCACACACTCTCACACACACTCACACACTCTCACAGACACACATTCACACACACACTCACATTCACACACTCTCACACACACAGATTCACACACTGTCACACACACTCACACACACATTCTCACAGACACACATTCACACACACACACTCTCACACACTCTCACACACTCACACACATACACACTCTCACAGACACACATTCACACACACACTCTCACACACTCTCACACACTCACACACATACACACTCTCACAGACACACATTCACACACACACACACACACTCACACACACACACACACACACACACACTCCTTCTCGGAGATGCAGCTGGTTTGTGTGGAAGAACAGATAAGCTGCAAAAACATTTTTAATTGCCTCTTTTAGAAAAGTGTATCTAAGTGTAACGGAGTAAGCTATTTTATAACCCTGGCATGTTATACACTAAATTAATAAGGAAATAGTGTCCAAAAAGCCAATTAACAAGAAAACTCTTTTATTGATATAAAAGCAAAACAAATTTTTCATGAATTCTAGTACCTGTTTTAGTCTATCTATTGGATATACTCAAGTTCAAAAGTCAGTTTTCCTGTGGGTGCTGTCACTGTTGTTAACCTCTCTATAGCAGCAATCCTGTGAGACCACAAGTCTCGGGGAAATATCCTCAAATAGGTAAAAAAAACAAAAAAACAAAAAAAAACCTTGAATAATTCATTGTCCCCCAATTAAAGCTAAGTCAATTCTTATTCTCTACTAAGCATTCCTGCATGGCACCAATGGTACCATTGGGTTGGTGGCATTGATAAGCATTGATGCCAAGCCAGAATATCTGCTTCTCAAATATTACACATAAGGGAAAGAAAAACAAACCAGAATCAGATTTCTATTCATCCCAGGGATGAAATGTCTTCTTGTGTAGATGGGGCAATTCATTCTCACATGAACTGTAACATCTGTGAGCCGCAAACCCTGCTTTCACACACCAACACGTGGCTTTTCAGATTGAAGCCTCGATTCACCTGGACGTGGACTTCAGAAGCCATATTAAAGTTCCTGGTTTAGCCCCCAACTCTTAGTAATATCTGTCAGTAATTTCTCAGCCATTATCAACACAAAAGCACTTAAAGCCTATGTCTATGCATTGAAAAAGAAGAAGTTTTAGTCATTTTCTAATCAATTCAATGGATACAGATAGGAAGGGAGAAAAGGTCAAATACCAAAGTAATGTTTAAAGCTAAATCGTCCATATTTTCCAAAAAGCTACTTGTCAAACTAAACAGATAATAGTTATACTTTCATTTTTCCTTTAAATATGCAGATATACGCTGTATCTCATACAACATATATGTTGAAAAAGGAAAAGAAAAATCAAATTGCAATCCATGATTGTGGTCTAGATGGCTCCAAAGCTCTTTTAGATAGATTTTTTATTCCACCTAGATAGCTGGACCACATTGATATGGTCATAACTTCATTATCGTTGCTACATTTGAGTCACTAATATAGGAAAGGAAGCTTATCTAATTACCAATTTCCCAAGCCGAGGAAGACTCTCCCCTTCCATTAAATAAAGAGAAAGTCATTCCTATTTGACCCCAAAGAAACAAGTACATGCATTTACCTGACTTCTCAGATCCTCTCTGGATCAGAGGATGGAACGACTATTTGGTTTCAGTCTCATACTTATAATGACAGAAAAGAGAATACAAAAAGTCCATTGTAAATTTGTACAAAATGTATGCATATATAAATACATATCTATGGGTGTATATAAATTCTAAAGATTATATCCATCTACATCTTCAAGAGTCAGAGTCCCATACAGTTGACATATTGGCATTCTCTCTCTTATTTTCTCATTTCTTAAAACAGTAAGAGTCAAGCATGCTACCTTATTAATACTGAATAGCAAGTGCAGGAGTTGAGCTGTAGCTATAGAGGGTTGAAGCAATTAGTTTGACTGGACATCGGTAAATAAAATCCTTAGAGTAGATTTAGCTATTTCCATATTGTCGTTTGTTTCATAAAAATGAAATCTTGAATGTCGTATGGGTCAGTGAGTTCACTAAGTAGCAATCTAAACAGAGCCTATGGAAATTTGCATTGTCATATGCTTATTGCAATAATTTGGTGTGGGATCTGATCTACTAGAATTTCATGTAATTCTCATTCTAGCTCACAGAAATCTTGTGTGACACCACCAGGTTCACAGTATATTAAACTCAGTATGAAACATGATTGAGAAGCTGCATCATCTTTACACAGGACACTTAAAATATTAAACCCTAGTCAATTGATGGGGAAAGGCATAAACACTTAAGGTGCACAATGATAGCACATTACAGATGTGTGCTTATGGTTAGAGGTATAAAGATTTTTTTAAATACACACAATTAGCTTATTTCTTGTTCCCTCTATTTCTTTTGGGAAAAGTATATAGGACATTGCCCCCTAGGGTGTACAGGCTGCTTCTTGGAAGGGGATTATTATTGCATGCCTTGAATGCACTGTGATTCATAAGGCAAGAACACATGAGTCGCTTCAGCACCAAGGAAGTGGAATCAGCATCTAGCACTACTCAAAACAGAATATTTTATTGCTTTAATAAAATGGGAAATTATTTACTGTAAAAAAAAATGCACCAAATAATGGGAAGAAAGTAATATCTATGCACTTAGTATAGCTCAATGAGATGATGGAACTTCCTTCTTTCTGGGTTCCTAATTCTATTCAGATTTCACATTCAAAACTCATTCCTTAAGAAGGTGTAAAGAGCTGTAGGTGGATGAGGGTAAGTTAAAGAGATTGATGGACATTCTCCTTCACAGTGCCTTAGTCATTCTGTTGTACAATGTGGAGCTCAGTTACACTGATGGGTTCCCTGGTAACCTGAGGGAGTGAATGCACTCGGACCTGTTACCAGGAAGTGACTAAGGCACTGGAGAGAATCTGGTTCATTGTTAATATATTGTATCCAAAGATTATACCTGATCTTCCTAATGATACAGCATGGCATGCTTAAATGATGGCCTGTGCTTCAGAAAAGGACTCAGATGATATCTGATGGGTGACTGAAATCAACCTTATTAACTTAGTTTATAAAGATACAGACTGAGCTTGGGAAACTTTATAATAACCAAAAACATTAGAGGCAATAGTTTCTCTGGATAATAAGCACATACAACTTGAAACAAAACAGAGAACTGAGGGCAGCTAGTGGCTTGGGAGAGGAATATTTGTGAGAGTCCCGCGGCCTTACACCTAGCAGCAGAGTCTAACATGGATGGGTTTATCTGACATTTGAAGAGAGGACAAAAGATTTATCTTCTCTCTGGCTTTCTTTTTTCCTTAACATTTTCTATGTGTTCAGGGAGGCTAATTAGGCCAGACTTAGAAAGAAGAGAGATCCTCCGTTGCTGTATATCAGATGCAGGCACAGAGTTGTAACTAAACAAACTGTAAACATTTTTATCCTGTAAGCATTTACTGATTTACCTTGGAAATTTGCATGTCCCGTCATCCAAATTGCCCAACATCTCCACCAGTCTTTCTCCCAACACATACAGTACAAACACACACACCACTGCCTCCAGGTGGTAACTGCATGCAGAGAACTACAGGCATTGTTGAAATATTAACCAGGGTTTAATAGATGGCATTCCTGCACATCCATTCCTTCTGTTCTGGTGTGGCCGTTTCTGTTATTCGCAAAAGAAAAAGGGAAACATGAGTGTCATCTTTTTATAATAGTCTACTACAGAGTAAAATACAAAAGAACACTTCCGGAAACAGAAGCCAGGCCTGCACCACTGACTTCCTCAGCCAGTGGCAACCATTGTATCAACAGCTGGAAAGTCAGAACAAGAATATACAGTTTAGAGGACATATCACAGAACTATGGTTTTCTTCTGTATTTGGTACCAGTATAATAAGTATATAACAAAGGTGCACTTGTTCTAAAAATAAAACAGAAACATACTGCTTGGTTAGATACTGCATTTTCAGAACTGCACATTACCTAATTCTTTTTTTTTTACATAAAGGTAACTTATGCAATGTTTAATAATAAGCAAAACAATAGTACACGCTAATCCAATTGTAGAAAAAAGAAGAAAGAAACCAATCGAAACCAAGACAATCACTTTCCAAAACAGCCCCTTCTTTGTCCTGCACAGCCAGAGGAAGTAACCGTGAGGGCGAGACATATTCAGCACCAGACACGGCTGGACAGCTCCCGATGTCTCTGAGGCTCAAAAATAAAGAAATCAATAGATGAATAAATAAATAAATAATAAGACCCTGCCACCGGTCAAATGTGCAAGTGGGGCCGGACGGAAGGGGGTGGGCGAGCAGAAGCATATAGTATGGTTTTTGTTTTTGTTTGTCTTTTTTTTTTTTTTGCGCTCGTCCAGCGAGATATTTCTAAAAGTAAACTCAAAAACTCTGCCCAGGGAAACCAAAGAGTGAAGAGATGACTGACTAGAGAGGGGTTACCTGTCCTGAACGTTTTTCTGGGACATTCTCTGTGGTCTCTGGTGCTTCATGTAAATGTTTCCTTTATAATATACTAAGGCCTGAGCCCAGCTGAAGGTGAGGAGGGGGCGGGGGCGGGGAGAAGCTAAAGGAAAGGTGAAAGCCCGTGGGGGAGGGGCAGAAAGGCTACTAAACCTCCACTTGACAGCTATATACAACATCACCGGCCCCCTCCCCTCCCTTGGCTCCTGTGTTCATGTCTTTTATAGATTTGGTAGCTTGTGCGGTTTCTCCTCCTTACTGAGGGGGGCACGGGGTGGAGAGGGAAGATGCAGCCATCATTGACGATGAGAAATGATGTGATTTGTCATGCGCTTGGACTGTGTTATTAATAGTATAATAATTACTATAAATATCAATAAAGTATTATCAGCGTTATTTCTTCCTCTGAGACTTTCCTCGCCCAATATTTACAAATACCGCACAGTGCCTCGGCGGAGGAGAAACAGTAAAAGGGTGGGCAGGTGGGGGACGAGGGCAGAGGAAAGAGGAACTGGAGGGAAACGGAAAAGGAAGAAAGGAGGAACAAAAGCCAGGATGGCAAAGATGCTGGAAACGAGGAAAGGGGTCAGGAGAGGGCTACACAATCAGGACAGTACCACCGTTTGCAAAAGGCCCTCGCCAGCAGTGTCCGAGCAGGAGGAAGCTGCGTGTGCTCCGTGTGGACTGGGGGCTGGCGGTGGAGGCAGAGGCGCACAGGGGCCCTGGCCCAGGAGACCAGGGGAGGAAGAGGAGGAAGAGGTGGCGTTGGAGGGGGTGCTGAAGGCGGAGTCCCGGGGCTGTCTCTCCAGCCGGGTTTCTTTTCCATGGGTTGGGGCTTGAACACCTGCCCGGGGCAGCCCACCACCACCACCACCACCACCACCACCACCACCGTGGCTGCCGCTGCAGTGATCTCTCTCGTATTCCTCCTGAGCCCTCTGCATCTTCCGCTTCTTCATCCTACGCTTGTGGATGTGGAAAGTGGAGAGGGACAGCACGATGAGGCAGAAGATGAGAGTGACCAGGACAATCAGCACCAGCGTGGACGAGAAAGACTGGAAGAGCTGCTGTCCCACCTGCGTGATGCAGGTGCCACCACCTGCGCCCGAGGTGCGGACACCTGCGTTGCTGCCTCCACTGGCGTTGTGGGAAGCAAAGGTCCGGTTGAGGAGACAAGGCGGCAGTGCCAGCCTCAGCTCTTTCGGCGCCCTGGCACTCATCGGCGCTGGGCTGAGAGGGGCCAGGCCCACCAGGCTTCCTCTGTTGGACACACGGTTCCCACCAGCCAAGACGAGGACAAGAGCCCACGCCACCCCAACTGGCTCCCTGACGCTGGAAGGAGTGAGCGCTCCAGCCAAAGACTGAGGGAGCGACTGCCGGCAAGCAAGCTGGCCAGAGCTAGTAGCCCCAGGGAGATTGTCTCCGTTCCTCCTTGATCTTGTCTCCAAGCGCCCGGTTTCCTTTCCCCAGGCACCGTGCTGCAAAGAGAACAGGATTAGTTAGGGTCCCGGCCACTGCCGAGGCAAGTGAGGAGAAGGAAAGGGGATCTGCCACCACTGCCCAGCGGCCCTCAGCTGGGCGCTGTCATCTCCACAACCCACCGACCCCAATCCTACCGCTCCTGGCAGCGCAGGAGAGCGGCGGCCAGCGGCTGGGCTGGCTCCGATGGGGTCTGGCGTCCGCACCGCACCGCACCGCGGAGACACTGGTTACTCAGCAGAGAAGGCAGCCGCCCTGCCCCCTGCACAACTTTCTAATTGTCACCAACAGCGGCCGCCAAGGCTGGCTTTCTTTATCTACTTCCCAGAAAGCCAACTGCCCTCCTCTCTGAGCCGGGTGGACCTCTTCTCAGGAGCCCCTCTGGCCAGCGTTCGCTCCAAGCAGGCTCCCTGTCTGTCTGAAGGCTTCCTTTCCCATCCCTCCCTCTCCAGACACTTCCAGCCTGGACCTTCAGATCCCCAAGGTCCCAGTCCCTGGGGACACATCCCACTGCCTCTGTCCCTGGCCCCAGCTGACACGCTGAATCTGGCATACAGAATCATGCTCGACCTTTCTCCAGCCTTCTTCCCTGCTACCTTCCTCCCCCTGACTCCCCATCAAAAACAGCTGAAGCACTCTTCTCGGCAGAGGCACATTCTCGCAAACGCCCCCCTCCTCCCCGTCTCCCCGAGCCTCCCACTTGACAGCATCCTGTATCCTTTTTCTTTCTTCCAGAGCAGGAACTGGAAGGGGAAGGGTTCCCGCCTGCAAACTTTGGGGAACCGACCTTGTCTCCAGCCTTCCCGGGGCCCTGACCCCAGGGCCCAGAGGCTGTGGCAGAGGACCAAGTCAGGAGGACCCGCAGCAGGCAGCACAGCTCCCTTGCCTCTCCCAAAAGGCAGGTGCAAACTGTTGCACTGCGGAGCAGCAAGGCACAGCGCTATCCACCGCTGGGGCAGGGGCGGGGGCCGAAGCTCTGCCCAGAGGTGCCTGCGCAGGCCGCGGGAGTGGTCTTACCCGCCTACATCCTGCCGCTGGGCCCCCTAGCCATGGAAACCTTCAGCCGGACCATTGTCTCTTACCTGGAACGGCCAGCCGGCTGTAGAGAAGGAGCCCCCGCCTCGGCTGCAGTGACAGCTGCAGAAGGCGCGGAGCGCAGGGACCGAAGACAGAGCCCCGCTGCTGCTGCTGCTGCTGCCGCCGCCGCCGCCGCCGCCGCCGCTGCCTTCGCCACTGCTACAGGGAGCTCAGCTCTTAGCCTATTGCCAGAGAGGCCGGTGACGTCAGGCAGCCACCGCCAGGGCTCCAAGCCACCCCTCAGGCCCCCACCCACCCTCATACCCAACACCTTGTCCTGGCATAACAACCTCGCCAACACCATTCCCAGTTCCCTGCTGTTCCCCAGCTTTGGGGCTAGGAGGAGCAAACCCACCCCCACCTCCACCCCACCTCCACCCTGCCAGCAACCCACCTTCAGCACTAGCACTTCTTTGCCTAGGAAAGACGCAAGCTTCAGTTTCTTCCATTGCTCTGTGTTTCATCCGCCACCCATCTCCAGGTGCACAGTTTCGCTTCAGGAGAACCTTCTCCCCCGGGGGCACACTTTCTTCCTGTTGACTGATCAGAGTCCTTGCTACCCCCAAATCCTATTTTTGCTGTCTCTGGTTCTAAGCATAAACTGCTTGTACTAGGGCGACAGCAAGGACATTTGTCAACACAACTGTGGCAGAATCTGAAACAGGAACCTAAATACGCATCAAAGGCCCCATTGTCTCCACCAGTCCCCGATGTATGGATGTATGTCATTCCATCTGCTTTTTGATCCCTTCCCTCACACGTTCATCTCCAGGCCCAGGCCCCATTCAGTGTATTGAACACTCCCTCTCTTTTGAGGATCTCACCTTGTGAACACACAAAGCATATATGGGCTTATAAGGCAGGAAGGGGAAATTACAAAGAGGAGTCTAGAAAATGGATGACCTGTAAAAAATCTCAGCATTGTGTGCTGCTGCTCCAAAAGTGCTCCTTCATTGACTCTAATTTTTGTCAAAGTGCTTGATGCATTAACTTTTTAAGTTAAATGCATACATCTTCTAGAAAGACTCTCAGCAGCCTATAAAAATCATGTCAGAGACCAGTGCATGACTAGTTTGGGATCATTGCAGAAACAGGACAAGTGTATTCTATTATAGTAGCCATCTTCAAAACAGAATGTTTTTCTTTATGTGTGTAATTGGAAAAGTTGTCTTGGAACACTAACTGAAGACTGTATGGTCTTTAAGGGCAGTCAGTGTTTCTTTCTCCTCTCCCATCTTGTTTACCTCCTGTCTTTGAGTCTAGCAAAATGCGCAATATTTACTCACTGAGTTGGTCAGTGACGTGTGTGTTCCTGCCTCTTCCTGCTCTAAATCAGGAGGGAAGGCTAACGGGAACACTAGATGCCACTTACCCACTTGTATCAGCTGTACTTGTGAAGTGGGGTCTGATACGAAAAGAAAAAAAAAAAAAACTCTCCTGATCCTATGTTCCCATCTAGCCCTACTCCAAATTCTCATTTTCCTCTTTCTGCTCATGCCACAAATGAATGATACATCTTATCCTCCACCCCAAATCTGTTTTCATTTATTTCAGGACAAGTCATCTGGGGCCTGGCGAGCAGCAGTGTTAAAGCATTTGCGTAACATGCAGAGAGCCCTGGGTTCTATCCACAGTACTACAGAGAGAGGGGAAGCATCAGCTTTATCTTCATAACCATGTCAATAAGAAAAGGTTTTAAACTAGGCTAATAGTTCAGTACATGCTGAACAATGCACAGTTGCTTCAGACCCCAGATTGATGCCCCTTGACCGCCAAAGTCACAAAGTCAATGATGGCCAATGACCTAGAAGCTTACATAAGCCTTCCTTCCCAGAAGGAGGGGACCTGATGGCTGCTAAATCCACCTTCCACATTTGGTGATTCTGATTTCAGTGGGCTTGGAGAGCGGTGTGCCTTTGCGTGCATCACTGTGACAGCTGAGACTTCACTCTGGATACCTAACAGGCAGTGGTCCATTTTTTGCACACTCTCTTTATTCTTGAAAAGTTGAGTCTCATCAGCATGTTGTAAAGCAAACCCAATTTTGAATACTCCAAAAAGAGATCTGGCTATTTAAGGAGAATCTTAAGCAGGGAGAAAGAAAGAAAAAAGAAAAGAAAGAAAGTTGTCTTGTAAAAAAAAAAAATCTTTACACAGAATTAACCCTCTGTGTTCTGTTTTCTAGATTGGGGGAAGTTGTTGGGTTTTTCCTAGAGGGAGACATATTTCTACAATATCTTGTAATAGGATTATGATATTCCGATAGTGGAACTCTTCTTACGTTCCCTGATTCCCGATTATGTTATAGAATTACCACTGTTCTCACTCTTTTGTTACAAATGAAGACTGTCTGTTACACTAGGAGTACTCAAGGTATCTATCTGTGCCATTTCACACAACTCATGGAAAAATAAGGTCTCACCCTAGATAACTTACATCACGCCACAGTTCAGTGTGATTTGGAAGACAACAGTATTTAACTGCAAATCATTTAGGTAGATTAAAGACATACATTTCAGGCCAAAAGCCTGGTACACTTTTCTCCTTTCTTCACTTTTATTCAGCAGAAGGGTCTGAGGTGCTAGGATACAAGTCATTGGCTTGCTCAGCATGCTCAAAGTTTTGGATTTGATCTCCAGTACTGTTTAAAACTAGATGTGCTAGTGTATGCCTATAATCCTGGTACTCAGGTGGTGAAGGCAGAAGAATCAGAAGTTCAAGGTCACCCCCAGTCACATAAGGAGTATAAGACCAGCTACAGAAGACCTCGTCTCAAGAATAAATCAAATAAAATATTGGAGTATATACTATATATAAGGACACTTAAGATCAGTTTTTTTTAACTATTTACTTTTACTGTATGTGTGTGAGTGTTTTGTCTGTATGTATGTCTGTACCACCCACTCCCTGAATCCCTGGTGCCTGTGCAGGTCAGAAGAGAGGGCATTGGATCCTCTAGAACCGGAGTTATACAGATGGTTGTGAGCTGTCATGTAGGTGCTGGAAATTGAATCCAAGTCCTCTGAAGAGCAGCCAGTGCTCCTAACCACTGAACCATCTCTCCAACCCCCCAGAATGGATTTTTTAACATCCCTTCCTCCTCCTGTGTTCGTCTTCTTCACTCTCCCTTTCGTCTCTGCCTCTCTGCACATATGTATCTCTATTTCTCCTTTTATATTACCCATGTCTAACTAGTCCTCATTGGACTAAATAGAGAACGCTAGAGAAAGCAGAAGACATGTTTGAGATAGAGGAGGGGACACAGGACGTCCCTGTTGTTTGGATCCTCACCTTGATTCAGCAGTCCATAGACCTCCACAGACTCTCTTGGACTAGGCAGTCTAGTCTGGAAGCCACTGCTCTGTACTAGGTCACTTTGATAAGTTGTTATGGACCATCACTCTATATGTATGACAAGAGCTTTCTAGCTGTTCATTGAAGTTCCCAAAGAATGTGCAGATAATTCTGACATTGTGTCTATTCTTATCTTTTCTGCTCCTCCCTCTGAACGCCTACAGAGATATGTCTACATGGTATCATGTTACTGTCAAATCAGCTACCCACCAAGCCAGGAATAAGTTAACCAATTGCTAACTAAACAAGGCACAGAGTCAAATTCTTGATTTTTGTCTAGTCATTTAGGTCTTTGCCAATTCAATCTTCTTGTCTGTAAGCAGAAAACAGGAACGATGATAATAATGTCTTCTTTGCAGGACTATTTTAAGTACCAAACATAGAGCAAGAAGTTAAAAACAGTAGCTTTTTATATTATAAAGAAAATCACAAACATTGACATTTTATGTTATGTTGTTTTAGACAGTCAAATTCAGAAAAGTTTCATTTTGAGTGTTAGTATCCTTGTGTAAAGATGACTAGGAAGGTGAGGGAACTGAAAATAATGATAGAGAATGCACAGCCATAGGCCTGGGATATGAACTCTAGAAATGCACTGTGGGGCATGCACCATACCATCTTCCAATGCCAGTTATCAACAGGGACCAGGTACTAAACCACCGTGGAATGGACCTGGGGTAGGAAGGATGTTTCAACTCACCATCTCCCTACTGTGGACACTTCTCTAAGCACATGGTAGGTTATCACCTGTTATGCAGAATCTTCAAAGTGGAGGAAACACATCCTTAAGCATATATTTAAAACATATCCAGGAGGGTACAATGTGTTTCAAGGAAATTAGTTTCCAAGCCCTCTACTCCTATGTGAACTTCTCTCCTCAAATACATCTATGTGGGTTGCAAACTTATCTTTTATTGCCCCCTCTCACTTCTCCTATCTTACAAAAGGTGGCCATGTCTAACCAATCCTACTCTTAGGCAATGCTCAGGGTAGAAAATCCTTTGAGGGAACTAAACAGAGAAACCTGGAGGAGACACAGCTCCTGAAGGAATGACAAGGGCACAAACACAGGACCCAACAGAAAACAAACCCAACAACAAATAGTGATGGAACTGTACTTTCTACCATGTAGGGGACAAAGTCATTGCAAGGCTCTTATCTGTCCATATATTGTTTTATCCTGAAATTTAAAGGTGGTATGTTTGTCACAGAGATTAAAATATTATGGTTTATTTAAATTGAAAAAAATGAACCCGATTTTTTAAAAAAGAAAAACATCCCTGGCTGGACTGTTTCTATTGATAATTTGAAATGGATTTTCTTGACAGATAATATGGAAGACAGAGTCTGCAAAGTGAATGAGTTTCACCCATTGCTCCAAAGGTTTGGTAAAATAAGTTCCATATAGGATATGGAATGTGTTAGAAACCACGTCCTTTGCAGTTACTACATTTATGCATATGGGTTTTACATGGCAACTAAAAATATTCAAAGGGGTCTACTATTTTCCAAATTTAATCCAGAGAACATACAGGCAAAACAAGCCTTGAGAATTACTATTTTGAAGTATCTGCCTCTTGGTTTAACCATCTTGAAAGACTCAGTCATAAACTAGACCCCTCAGGAGTATCAAAGAAATATCTTACTGGGGTGGACATTTGGACCGTGTGTGTGTGTGTGTGTGTGTGTGTGTGTGTGTGTGTGTGTGTGCGTGTGCGCACGCACGTGTGTGTTCATATGCATGTGGATGTACATGGATCGAGGAGAAGATGCACAGGCCAGAGGTCAACCCCAGGTGTTGTTGCTCCAGAGCCGTCAAGGTTCCTCACTGAGACCAGGAACTTACCAGTCAGACTAGACTGACTGGCCACTGAGCCCCAGAAATGCTCTAGGTCTCTGCCTAACCAGTGCTGGGATTAGGAGTGCAAACCTCACACCACACCACACCTGTGTACAGGTGTTAGAAAGCTAACTCAGGTCCTCAAGCTAGCATGGTAAGCATGTTACTGATTAAGTAATCTTTCCAGCCTCCTATTTCATCTCTACATCTCAAAGTTTCTCTAATAAAGTCTCAAAGCCAATTTAATCTGGATCTAAAAACACCAAGATTTTTTCATGCTACATTATCTTCAGAAATTTTTACATTCAACAAATACCCACTGTGTGGCTACTTTGTGCCACAACTTCTACTACATGAGACCATAGGAAGGTCTCTAAAATCCTAATCACACACATACTCACAATCTGGTTATCTGTCCGAACACAAAGAATTTTCTCGTTCTCCAAATTTCCAATGAAATTTCCAGTAAGACATCACTTATGTCAAAAAATAGAAGAACACACACTAAGTTAACAGAGGGGGGTGGGTAAAGATAGAGGGACCAACAGATGCCAAATAATTGATAAAACCTTTGTGACCAACAGTTCTTGGATTATGGGAGTTCTGGATCGTGATCAGAAACCCTGTAGCATATGTTTCTTTCAAGTGCTATAGGCTGTGGATTTGTTTTACATGAGACAGAGCGACTGGAAATACTTTCACCATGCACAAGAAGATATGCCTAGACCAAGTGTTATTGACAATCAGAGCCAGATAAAATTCTTTGGTTGTAAAAGGCTGCCTTGTGCACTGTAGGGTATTACAATAAGTAGACTTCTAAAGATGGCTCCCCAAGGTTAAGTCCAATGGCTACTCAGAAAAAAACCAATCTAGGGACTGCTGTGAAAGGATTTTTGTAGGTGTAATTAAAGGCCTAAATATTTAACCGTAAGATACAGAAATAAAGCACATAGGGCAAATCCAATTGTATAAGCTTCTTGCAAAGAAGGGATTTGTCTCTTGCTAGCAACACAAAGAGGAAGTTGTCAATTCAAAGCATGTGGATATTCAACATGCCACTGTTGACTTAGAAGATGTAGGTGGCCAGGAGCAAGCTCAGGTAGGTATTGGCTTAAATGAGGGCAAAGCCTGTGACTGACAGTCATCAAGAAGTGAGAACTTATCCCAACCTCAAGGAACTGAGTTCTGCCAACAACTTGGAAAACATATTCTTCCTGAGTCTCTAGGTAAGAGTCCAGCCTGTCTGACACCTGGATTCTGTGCCCCGAGTCACTAAGAAGAGAACTTTATGTAGATTCACTTCCACCATTCTGTCAGACTTCTGATTAAGAGAACCATGAAATAATAAATAGGTGTTGGTTTTGCTGCTAAGTCAGATAATTGCTTATACAGCAGGAAGAAGCTGATACAGACATTTACCCCACTGACCTACCCACTAGATCCTTCTCCCTGGTATGACAACCTAAACTATGTCTAGCCATTGCCGAATGTTAATGGAAAGGACCACAAAATCACCCCTGACTTAGAACCACTAGTCTAGACATACATCTTGCCACTATAGAGTTAGAAACAGTGGTCTATTGCAAGAAATTGACATCTTGAGCTTTATCCATATCTCCTTATGATTTTATTTACTGTTTTATACAAGTTAAGTTTAACTAAGATAGACTCTAATATGGAAATAGAAAAAGACATTCATGTGAACTTTCATTTATAATGGTAGGAAATAATTTGTGTTAGAATTATTTGTTTTCTTCCAAACCTTCTTGATTGATTCCTGCACTTAGTTAAACTTAACTTACACAGAACAGTAAATGAATGAGACAGTTGTGTAGCTTGATCTGCTTGGGAGACCCCTTCCCCCGGTGGTAGGATTAGAATCCATCTCTGGTGCATGAGCAGGCTTTGTGGAGCCCACTACCTATAATGGGACACCCCATACAGCCTTGACGCACGAGGAAGGGCTTGGGTTTGCCTCTACTGAATGTGCCTCCACATGGGAGGCCTTGCCTTCTTGTGGGAGTGAGTGAGAGATGGGTTAGGAGGGGAGGTTGGGGGGGGGTGTAGCGGGAAGAGGGAAGAGGGAAGAGGGGGATCTTTGATTGGTGTGTAAAATGTATGAAAAAATTTATTGGTGAAATTATTAAGGCCACTTTACGTAGTTAAAAGGGAGGTTTATTTTGTGGGGTAACTTACAAGTGAAGGGATAGGTAGGTTGCAGGATCTGGAAAAGGTGTGGCGCAGTCCGGTGGTATTCTCTGGAGAACTCTGCTCGGTCTACCTCCAGCGTCCAGGGTCCAGGAACCAAGAGAGCCAGTGCATCTGGATCTCGGGTCTTCAGCGCCCTCTCTTGGCCCCGCCTTGTAGGCGTGACAGTTACCAAAGTCTCAATGGGGGTTGGAACTTCCAGATCAAAGCTGGAATGGCTACCCACTACAAAAATTTCCTTAATAAAAAAAAAGAAAGAAAGAAAGTTCATGCTAAGAAAGAGGAGGTAAGCTTCCTGGGTTTTAATGTAGTTTTGGACTTTGTACAGCTCCTTTATCTTCTTTCCAGGTGATGGAAGTCAGGGCCATGTGTAGCTAGATGAGCCCTTTAGCACCAGACTATATTCTTAGACTCTGGATTTTATTTTCTGTAATATAAAAGTGCATAGCAAGAGAGAAACACTTGGTTTAGGTCACAGATATTGTAGCTGCTATATGATGAACTAGTGACAGAACTCTACTTTGTAGGCAGTCATCCCAATTCTTTCTACTGGGTTCTTCTGTATAAAGTAAAGATCCCTGCACCCACTTTGAGAGCCAAGGTGGAAAGTCCAATGGCCTCCTTCTTTTCAGCTTCATCAAATATGGCTTGGTATCACTGTACCTCTGGCCAATTATGTAGAAGTATTTTCTGAGCCATTGGGTGAAAAGTTGACAGGCATGATGACTCTTGGAGTAACTTTTATTTCAAAGATAGGTCTCCATTTTTAAACTACAAATATAATACCTAACAATTTACAAAATGCCTCCCAATGGGGATTATTGTTGACAGAAAGCTTGGAGCATGGAAGGAAATCATCTTTGGGTCTCCGTAACCTGTCACCCGGGATCCCTAACTTACTAGGCAGACTCCTGAATCTCTGAATTGAATACAATAAAGACAGAAAAAAAAATGGCAAGGGGGTCAGAACACTTGGCTGAGATTGGCTTTGTTTCATGAGGGCTTTCTACTTCTGTGCCTAGAAGATGCTTCCCCTGGTTCGGGATGGACAGCTTCTCCACTGACTAGCCTACAGTCACTCAACTGCTCAGGTGTCACCCGCAGCGGCTATTCCTTCACTGTCTAGGAATCTGCCATTTTCTTTGACTTCTTGCTATGTAGTCCTCTGAGGAAACTCTAGGTGTGAACATCCAACAGCCATCTAAGAAGTCACCCACCTGGGCATGCACACACCTCCTTCACCTCATTTCCTATACCTCTTCACTTCCCAAGGTTAGAGGAACTCCCTGCAGCAGACCAGATTTAATCCCCACAGTCTTCCCTTGTACATTAAATGGAGGCCAAGGAAGAATGATGCTCCCCAGATCAAAGATCCTCTCTTCTCTGTCTTTCCGTCTTCACTATTGGGCCAGCACTCTAGAAGCCTGCATTTGGGTACATTCTCCACGACTCTGTCAGAACATATTAGCCGAGGCTTATAACGCTTTTGGCAACAATCTCTTCTCTTTCTTGGAACAGGGAAGGTATTTTCTAAAGAATCCACCTGTCTTTCAGCTGATTTTGCCTTTCTCTACAGAGAACATGTTCTCCATGAATGCCATTAGAGCTCTTCTGGGAGGTACACCGAGCCCTTAATTGGTGGTTAGCTGAAAACAAACCTAAGTGTAATGATTATATTTATCAATGATCAATCCCACAGTCATCATAACTACCATTGGTAGCATACTTAAGGACTGCCAATAATACTGCAAAACACTGGACTCCATTCCAATTCATTGCTGATGGGAGCATTTGTACTTGAGATATTCATTGTGCCAGGAAGTCCCATCACCTCTCTTGTCACTGTTGCAGAAGGGTGTTTTTGTCATCTGATTGACAGGAATCAGAAAAGAATTATTCCTAGGCTCTCTTCTAGTGTCTCTGTTTTAGTTTTGGTTCCCTTAGATCATGATGCAAGAGATTGAATAGAAGTTGTATATTTAGAAATTGTATTGAATACCTCTTCTAGAGCGAGAAAGTGGTATAGGAAAGGATGAAAAGCCATACAAAGAAATACTAACAATCCAGCTACCAGTGAATTTTTGTAAATGGTGCCAAATACACACCTCAGGATCACCCTAGTTCAGAATCAAGGGAGTAGAGCCATTTACAGATGTAGAAAGCACCTAAGTCTCATACCTCTTCTATTGAAGTTTATGCTGGCTGCTCCAGTTCCTTAGCATTCCTGGAGGCTTCCCCACAAGGGTCTCCTCCAATTCTAAAAATCCTTAGGAACAGAATTACTTGTAATTATAAATTAGTGGAACAGCAATGAAATGAAGGAGTCTCAGGGTGAAGCAATTATATCTCCCATAAGCACTTCCATGTGGCCCACATACACTACAAGAAAGACACTCTTGTATCTTTGCCTTGAATGACCTTGGGGAATGCAGACTAATTTGATTGTACCAGCCTCCCCTGATGTTGCCACCAAAGCAATCTGTCATTTGTCCTCTAGATTTCCTGCCTGAGAATTAGACAGAGCCCAGCTCCCCTCCAATAGCTGTGGCAGTAACTGCATCAAGCTCTCCAAATCCACCCCCATTAGGCCTCAAGCAAAGCAGTGGTTAGATTTAAAAACACAGCCAAGCCCTAAGACACCTCTCTCCAGTCTTTGTATCTCTTGCCATTATGGCCTTCTTCTCTATGTCTGATTTAGTTGACACACCAAGATCATGAAGGTAGCTGTTGAACATTTCTGTTATAGTTTATCATAACAATGCATGAGGATTAGGCTTACATGCTTCTTGGCAATCTTGTGTCTCCCAATTTCATAATTTGGTAGGAACAAAGTCAAGAACTCTAGTTAACATCCTTTTTTTTTTTTTTTTTTTTTTTTTGGTTTTTCGAGACAGGGTTTCTCTGTGTAGTTTTGGTGCCTGTCCTGGAACTCACTCTGTAGACCAGGCTAGCTTCGAACTCACAGAGATCTGACTGGCTCTGCTTCCCACGTGCTGGGATTAAAGGCGTGCGCCACCACTGCCCAGCAACATCCTCTTATAGTAGCAACTCAAACCACCTCAGCCAACACTTCTCTGGGGTCAGCATCTTCAAAGCTAAGAGGATATGTGAACATTTTCTACAAAGGACGATAGTGAGGGAGGTGATCACTGGAAGTGTAGATATTTATAGGACACCAAGCACTCTACAATGCTCCCTTTTAGCCTTTGCCATAGCTGTACAATCTAGGTTTTATTATTTCCAGTGTGAAGGAAAAGGGCTTGAGGTTTTTCCCAGTGCATATACTGGTAGTAGTTGGATGGATCTAGACAAATCTTTCCCTGCCTAGCTCCAAAGCTCATGAGTGTCCAGTTAGACAAGGGATAGGAATCCCAAACTTCAAATGTTACTGAGTATAGAAGAGATGGATTGAAGATGTGATGTACATTGAAAACAGCTAACTGTGGTGAGTGAATCCTAGTGTTGATCTCAAAAAGGACAAAACCATGGCCTTGAGCTGAGTCAGACCATCATCCTCTATTCTGCTAATTTAGACAGTGTGGTGGTCCTGAATCTAGAAAATGTATGTGTAGTCTCTAGCTAAGTCATTGTTAATTCCGAAAACTTGGATGAATCATGTAATCTCATTGAGCCTCAGTTTCTAACTATAAAGTTATTCCTAATTATAAGGGGATGGTATCAGCACCGGTCAAGAAGAGAGTCAACCTTGGCCTAGCTTTGATGCTGAGGGGTCAGCAGATGCCACATGGAAGAGGAAAGTCCACAGCATGCTCACAGCTGATGGGGAAATAAAAAAGGAAACATGGCTTATTTTTCTTTAATTAGTTGATGCATATTGGAAAGAATGTCTCACAAGTAGGTTTATGATCATAATTCATAGAGAAAATAAACCCAAATCAGAAAGGATATATATTCTAATTAACACTCTAAATCACTGTTTGGGGATCAAAGAATATACGGTGTCATAATTGTGTCAATTTATAAAGATTTTCAGAGTGTAATACTTTTACCCTTGGGAATTTGGTCAGATAATCCAAAGAGGCTGATTTGCTCTTTTCTTCAATAAGAGAATGAAGCCAGCTCAGGATTGCTAGGGTATCATACTGCACAAGAACACATCTTGCTCTCAGATTTTCACTTTTCAACAAGGGCATTGAAACTTAATAGGCTGCTAATTCATTATTTAAATCAGGTATTATGCCAATAGGGCTGATTTGTTTCTCACGACATTACACAATTCAGAATTATCTGCACATCTGTCATTCTTTATTAACAACAGAAAGTTGCCATTAAATTCACCACCTCTAGAAATAAACTCACTGGAAGCAAAGTCAACCAATGAGGACTTAAGAGTCCTAATGTTTTTCCCAACCCCCAGCAAGGTGCCACTCTGGCTATGGCTGGACAGTTGCCATCTTTAGCTTCAGCAGTCAGAGAGAAAAAATAGAGGGAAAGGGAGAAGTGTAGAGAAGGTGGAAGGGAGTAGACAAGGGGAGGGAGAAGAGGAGGGGAACTATAGACCTGTTAGGGTTTTGAGAAGTACCACTCCAAAAGGCTCCTGTATTAGGAACTTGGTCCCAGCCAATGGCTCTATGAAAAGGCAGTCGGGTCATGAGGGCATTAACTGCATCAGTGAATTAACCCATTGATAGATTCATAGCTGAGCGATTGGTAGGTAATAGGTGCAACTGAAGACATCTCCCTGAAGGTTATGTTGTGGCCCAGGAGTCTAGCTACAATTATTATTGTGGGAAAGGGTTGGCAGAGGGGTGAATGAATTCACCCTTTAGACAAATTAGAGCAATCTAATTTGGTACATTTGGAAGTTTCTTTGTATTCAGTTTCCTGGCAGCATGTAATTCTTGCCATGAAAGGACAGTCCAAACTGGCCAGTATACAGTTCTGGGATGTTAGTGTGAGCCACTATGTCCAATCTCTACCATGAAAATAAAGGGCAGTGGTGGCGCACGCCTTTAATCCCAGCACTCGGGAGGCAGAGCCAGGCGGATCTCTGTGAGTTCGAGGCCAGCCTGGACTACCAAGTGAGTTCCAGGAAAGGCGCAAAGCTACACAGAGAAACCCTGTCTCGAAAAAAAAAATAAATAAAGGCAGCCCTGGTTGATCAAAGTTTAGTCTGGTCAGAGGGCTGCTAGAGCATTATGATGTCAGGTTGTAGAAAACCAACAAAATTCCCAAACACTCCTCGACAAAGGAATCAAGATGATGGGATTCCACAGTGATTCCTGGAAGGCACTGCCTGAAACTTGTTCTCACCACAAGCCTCCTACAAGGGGCTTCCCTTTCCAACCAGGACCACCAACTCTCTCATAAAGATTTCAAAGTATAACTTGTGGCAGGTAGACTATAACTTCCCTGGCAAAACTGAGTAAACAATAGCTGAGAGGCCGATTTTAACTCAATGTAAGACCAAACTTTTCAATAATTGTTCCAGAATAAGTCATTGAATTGGATGAGATTTGAGATTTGACTCTATTAACTCCTAGATCAAGGTTACATTTCCATGATTTTTAAACCCAAGGAGTAACCTTGCAGGGCCGAAGGGAGTGTGACATTGTAGACCTAAGCTTTGATGAAAACTTGAGGCCTAGAGAACTGTGACTCTGTATTTCCCTCAGAACAGAAGCCCTCAAGGTGAAAATGGTCTAGGTGGCTGGAAAATAACTTTTAGAAGGCCAGAAGCCAAATGAACAGCAAGGGTACCACTCAGAAGAGAAGGTACTGCATATTTGGAGGTCAGCAAAGAATCAGGTACCTTGAGCTCAGTCTTTATGCTCTAACCCAAAGAGACATGTTTTCCCCACCAATATCCTGTCCCTAATTAAACAAACTTCTAATGGTAGGACCATAGCATACAAGTCATAGGGGTAGGGGGTGGAGTCAGGGGGATATGGCATTCAAGAATGAGCAGACACCACAGTGAAGAAAGAAGTATGCTTGACCAGTTTCCTGGGCACTGGATGCCAGGACAGATCTCTGTGCTCTGCCCTCTCCAGGCTCTACATGTGGCAGGCCATCAGCATTGGACATAATGACACTGCTGGTCAGTCTCACTGAGTACCTGCAAATGCACATATGAATCTGATCAGCTTTACCCCGCTTGAACAAGACATCACTCAGGCACTGCTGATACCAGTGAACAAAAGCCTGCCACAACTTCACTGAAGAATTTCAGCATTAAGTGCCAAGTCTTCATGCCCTGTCACTCAGGGTTTCTGCAACCCTTTTGATTTATCTTGACACCATGACATGCATGCAGCATGGTCTTCCAAAACAGCAGGATGCTGTAGACAGGTCCCAAGCTTGAGATCTGACAGGCCTGGACCTAAACCCTGTCTCTGCTAGGAAGAGTGCAGCTATAGGCATATGTGTTTCTAACTCTGACAATAAACCTCTGCTTGTCCATCTGTAAAACAAAACCATAGAAACACCCTGGAAATTCTGAGAGCCAGGTTCAAAGAAGATGCAAGGATCAAGGAAAAGATGCTTCCAGGAGGAGGTCAGTATGTGTTTATTCTCCACTTCTCCTTCCTTTCCTGCATCTCCTTAGACTGCACTGTGCCCTTCAAGAAGCCAGATGCTTTCTCCACTAGGGTGTGACACTTTAAAAATAGAATACATCTTCAGTGATGGCTATGTGATCTATATAAAATAAGGCGCCTTCTGCCAAGTAAATAAATAAAGGAATGCATGTGCTCGTTCTATTCCAATTTAATCTGTCTGAGAGCCTGGAGGTCTCTCTGAGGTAAATATTGTTTCCATTCTGTCCTTGGTGCAGTGTTCCCATTGAATTTGTCTCAGTGCCTCCTTTTGATGTCATGCTGATGTCTCCCTAATAGGTTGAAAGCACTTTGTGGAGGATAGAGATTAGTGTGATCGAATAACCACTAAATTTTTGTTTACCTTAGATGTTCTGGGTAACTTATTGTTCTGCCTAATAAGGAACCAGCACAGATGCCTGCATTACCTATTTTCTGAGAATCCAGTTCATCAAAACACACACTCCCAGCATGGGAAATAATGAGATGTGAAGTGACATGGGAACTGCCTTGTAGACCGACAGGGACACAGGACTCATGACCAATGTCAGTTCCTCTTCCCTAAGCAGAGTTGTGCCCTCACATGCCCTGGGAATGTGGTCTTTCCTTCTGACATGTTTATTTATTAATTTTCATCTTCATTAACATTTAGAAAAATAAAACATTTGTTCTAGATTTTCCTCCATGATATTTTACACATAGACAATGCCCAATGGGTCATGGATGAATGTATCAGTTCAGGTCAAACTTCTAAGTCCTCTGACTCCACATGTGTAGATCAACTTCTTGGGAACTCAAGTGTTGCCTCAATATCCAGATATTATTATTTTTCTTCTCTTATTTTAAAGTAAATGTGTTTGCACCATAAAACATCTAGAAAATGCATCCATGAGGAAAAGAGCAATACCTACTGAAAACACTTTGAAAGTGACTCTAGGCATGAAAACAATGTACCTCAAAAGATAGACTCATGATCTCTACAGTCCAGTGGGATCTACCGCTTGATCTTCCAATAGCATACCATGATCATCTTTCTATGTTAATATTTTTCTTTCACCTGCATTTGAGTGACTGCAATGAGCTCAAGGTATCATAAGCCCTACTTTATTCTGAAATTAAGAACACTTTTAAGGGGGCTGGAGAGATGGCTCAGTGGTTGGGAGTGCTGGCTGCTCTCCAGAGGACCCAGGTTCAAGTTCCAGCACCCACATGGCATCTCACAACTGTCTATAACTCCTGTTCCAGGAGATCTGACACCCTCACACAGATATGCATGCAAGCAGAACACTGCTATACATAAAATACAAATAAATAAACTATTTTTTTAAAAGAACATTTTAAGGGGGCATTTTATAACCAAATCTTCACTTTCCTCCCATTTGTTTCCATCGAATTAATTCTTGAGAGTAGAATTGAAGGACTGAAGCCATTTATTTAAAAAATTTCAATACTGTTAAGAATTAAAACCAAAAAACACTACTGTTTATGGGTTTGTTCCCAGGAAGGTTGCAAAATCCTTGACATCTGGGGCAATGTCTCGGTCATTTGTATATTTAACACCCACTTTTGTATATTAAGTCACTAAATGGATGAATGACCTGATTTCGTTGTTCAAGTGAATACAAAGTTTAAATCAAGTTAGTGATATCTTCCCAAGGTTTAGTGTTGTCTGGCAAAATGAGATTTGGGTTAACATGTTCTCTGACATTTTACGATTTCACAGCTCTCGTATGAAAATCAATAACCAAAGTGTCCTAGGGATATTGCTTCTATATGCTTTACAATGTATAATCACACTGATGGAACATCCACGCCTATCACATAATAGTAGAGAAATATACACAGGTATGCCTAGCATTCCCTGAGAACTGAGTTAGATGATGTGATGGGAAGTTGCTGAATGATGATATTCAGCTAACCAGAAATCTGTTTCCTACCTGGAAAGGAGTCCCTTTACACTCATAGGATTTTCTTTCTTATTGGTATCAGAAAATAGCAGGTATAATTATCTTGAAATTCAGTTTCTTGGTTATTTTGCCCTGAACAACAAGAAAGCTTATCACAGGATGCTCTAGGAACAGTTCAATCACTTCCAAATTACCCAGTATAGAATTGAGCCTGCTGCTTTCTCTTTACCCAGACCTCCTGGTGCATTGGTGGCAGACAAATGACTGCACAGCCTTCCAGGATACCCAAATAGCAACCATATCCACTTCCGAATACTTCTTTCTGTCTGCTCCTCATATGGGCAACCATGGGTTTGACTGACATCCACAGGCTGGCTTATTTCTGATTATCACTCAGTTTATTATCTTGTTAGTAAGCCAGTGATTGCTTATTTGAGAATCTGCACTGGGAGGTCAAAGCTGCTAGACTAGGGGCAGACGCAAGGTTGTATCCGGGGCAGAGGCAGACATAATCATGATGCACTGAACACACCGAAAGAGAAAGCACAGATCTCTGAGATGGTCCTGACCATGATTCTTGAGGTGATTCCTGAAGAATGAACCCATGATTTGCTGGGCAGCTGGGATAGTGTGTGGGGAAAATGTAGAGGAAAATGGGATTTTAGCAGACACAGAGTCAGGGCTTTTCTCAGGTTAGTAGTTGTCCTACTGCTTCTTCCTTCCCAAACCTCTCTCTACCCTATCCCATCTCACACAGGGCCAGCCAGTAGAAAAGTGTCCATCCTTCTCCAGATACGGTCAGCTCTGCGTCACTGCTTCTCGCTGAGAGGACCCGCTGCAGTGGGTGGACCCTCACTGATCCACCAGTGGTAGCTTCCTGAGACACTTAGGTCAGAGGTGTAGCTACTGTTCTCAACCAGCTTAATCACATCACTGCTGTTTAGAGAGAGGACAAGACACTTTAGAACAGTGTCAATCATAGTTACTAAAAAAGAACTTTTTCCAAGCTTGGAGGCCAGAATATTCGATGCAGGACACATTTAATTAGAAAATCTAGCAATGTATCTATTTATCCAGCTAATTTATAATCTCTTACCATATATCTATCTGTCTGTCTGTCTGTCTGTCTGTCTATTGTTGTGGAATATTTGTTTAACTATGCAAAGATGTGTTGCTGTTTTACCTTGCCTGCCTAAGACACCTGATTGGTCTAATAAAAAGCTGAATGGCCAATAGTGAAGGAGGAGATATAGGTGGAACTTCCAGGCAGAGAGAGTAAGGAGGAGGAGGAATTTTAGCTCAAGGAAGAAAGAAAAAGAGATATCAAGGGCCAGTCAGCCAGACCCAAAGGAAGCAGGAAAGTAGGACATACAGAATGAAGAAAGGTAAAAGGGCCCGAGGAAAAAACATAAATGAATAGAAACAGGTTAAATGGAGTTAAAAGAGCTGATGGGAAAACCCTAAGCTAAGGCCCAGGATTCATAATTAATAATGTCTCCATATCTTTATTTGGGAGCCGGTTGGCAGTCCAAAGAAAATGCCAACTACGATCTATCATCTATCATGATTATTATCCATCAGTCATCTGTTTGTCTACTTGTCTGTTTATCAGTACCCACCCATCCTTAAAGCTTTTTACCCACCACAAAAGAAACATTCTTTTTCCTACCCAAAAGAATTCTCTTCTCCTATACCCTAAATGAGTGCTAGCCAGTTCCGGGGAGCATAAACATTACCCAGAGACCCTGTTAAAATACACATTCCCAAGACTCACTCAGGTCCATAAGAATCCACAAGGATGAGAGTGTGGAACCCATAGCTTAGCATGTTTCTTAGTGATCCATTCCTTTGTTGTAAAACAAAAGGAGGGATAACTCACACTCAGAGTGCATATCCCAGGTGACCTGAAGAAGCACATTGAGTGTTACTAGGGCTTTCTGTCTCCCCTTCCCCTACCTTCAGGGATTCCTTTTAAAGAGCAATTCCATGACCTCAGTTGTCCCTTTCCACAGATTTCATTCCTTCTATCATTGGTTCAATAATCCCACAGAAAAGCTTTCTCTCTAGACCCTTCTTGGTACCCTGCCTCTTTGATTTCTTCTGCAGCTAACATTCTTTCTAATGATATCCACAAAGGAAGGTAGTCTTACGTTAGATTATCTCCTAAATTCTGATTTCTGCCCCCAACAAATTCGTCAAAATTATTTTCCTCAGAGTCCACCTATCAGCTGGTGATTCCTGTTCTTAACTTGATATGCAGAATTGAGGGTTTTATCCTCTATTCTCCTGGCAAACTATCAATATTTTACATTAGGATTCTGATAGCCTCGATGCTTATCTCAATTCTTCTCTATTTATCTGGCTAAGGTATTAACTTGTCTTTTGTGTCTTTTTATATACAAATGTATCACCATACGCATATGCACAGTAAAACATATAGCATTGTTTTCTGTAGGTTTAGTTTCCATACATTTTAATGAGCTTTACATAAAGTAATTGCCTTGCTGCTTTGTTTGAGGTATTTTCAATATGTCCACTTTGTATATATAAATCTATTTTGTTTCTTTTGACTTAATGGTATTGTTCTATGGAAATGCCACAGGTTACTTTATGTACAAAGTAAATGACACACATATTGATGGCTTTAAATCATTTACTAAAACATGCCCTTAATAAACATAATATGTATTCCTGCACTTCTTCCAAGAGTGTTTTTCTCAGGTGTGATCCTCAGACTTGGCTACCTACTAGAATCTCCTGGGAATTATTGCCTTATGAAATACTAATCCCTGGAGAGCCCACTCTGCTTTCCTCAATACCAACCAACAAGGAGTGGAGTTTTTCAAACAGTATTTTTGTTGACATCTGAGATGATTCTTGATTTTATGATTACGTCTGGGAATCACTGTTCTAGGACCTTGCTATTCAAGGTGAATTTCACTTACTGATAGACTATTGTCAGGTGGAAAAATGTTGTAAATTTTACAGGAATGTGAGGAATGTATTACTTATTTGTACAAAAATGTGTTATAGGAAAATGGATGGAGATAGTGGAAACTGTGTGTCACTCTGAGAGGTACAGACTGTTTAGCAATGTTCATTCTTCCAATCTATGAACACAGAATGTCTTTCTAAGTATTTACAACAGCCAGCACAGATTGGACAAAGAGCAGCTCCCTCAGACACAGACACCTCTTGCACTGATTGGATGAAGAGATGGGTAGACGCCAGTGCATAAGACATACAACAACATAAAGAGAAATATGGCGCCACCATAACCTAGCAGTTCTCCAACAGCAAGATCTGAACATCACAACGTAGAAGAAGCAGAAGAAAACAACATTAAAATTAACTTTATGAAGATGAAGAGGAAATGAAAAATTCCCCTAAAGAAATTGAGGAAAAGACAAACAAAAAATTGCAAGAAATCAATAAATCCCTTAAAGAAAGCCAAGAAAAAGCAATCAAACAGATGAAGGAAACAGTTTAAGACCTGAAAATTGAAATAGAAGCAATGAAGAAGACACAAACTGAGGGAATGCTGGAAATGGAAAATCTGAGTAAACAAACAGGAACTACAGATGCAAGCATAACCAAGTACTTACATCTGCTTTAATTTATTTCAATGATGATTGTGGTTTTCAGAGTATAAATCTTTCACTTCATTGGTTATATTTATTCATAAGTATTTCATTATTTTTGATAGTATTAGAAGTGACACTGTTTTCCTTAATTCATCTTCTGGATAGTTTGCTGTTATTGTATAGAAATGAAACTATATTGCATGCTGATTTTTATATTGTGCAACTTTGCTGAATGTTTTAGTTCTGACAGTTTTATGATAGGGTACTTAAAGTTTCCTACATATTGTGTCATTGGTAGTTAGACTTTTCAGTCAGATAATTTTGGCTGGGGTTTTTCCTTTTAGTGTGTGTTTGTTTTGAGGCAAGGTCTCATGTATCCCAGGCTCACTATACAGCCAAGGAAAATCTAAACTTTGGATCCACATACATCCACCTCATGACTATAGGAGTATACCACCATGCCAAATTTATGTGGTGCCAGGGATTAAACCTAGATAGAACTTAGCACATGCTAAGCAAGCAATCTAGTAACTAGGATCCATGAATGCTTCATATTTCTTTTCTTGCTTAATTACTGTGGCCAGGACTCCTAGTCCTAAGTTGAATAGGAGTGAGAGTAAATACCCTTGCCTTGTTCCTGATCCAAAAAGAAAAGTTTTCTGTTTTTATTATATTGTAATTAATTATTTGTGTATATTTAGATAAGTATCTGAGTTCAATCTTTCATTGTATTACTGTACTTTATCACAGCAATTGATTGCATGTGTGAGTTATCTGTGTATGTTTGGATAAACCTCACTTCATTATGGTGTATGTTCCTTTTAATGAGATATTGAATTTGAGTTATTAAGGTCATGTGCCTTCGTAGTCTTCAGGACTGTTGGCCTATAATTTCTCTGGTTTTAGAATCAGGGTAATGTTGGCTCATAAAATGAGTCTAGAAGAGTTTGAGAGGAGTTGATATCAACTCCTCTTTAAATATTTTATAGAAGTCACCAATGAGGCATCAAGTTCTGGGCTTTTCTTTGATGGAATACTTCTTATTACTGGCTGATTAAGGTATCTCACTTGTTATTGGCCTATTCAGATCTGCTGTTTCATTATGATCCATTCTTGGTAGGTTGCATGTATGTAGGAATATATCTAATTCTGTGTTATCTCAGGTGTTTATATATAATTTTTCGTGAGAATCTCTTGACATTTTTTGTATGTTCATAGTATCAACCATAATATCTTCTTCTTGATTTCTTGTTTTAGCTGAGTTTTCTGAGTTTTTTTCTTAGTTTAGCTAAAAGCTGCTGTTTTTGTTTATTTTTTCCAAATCTCAATTCTTAGTTTAATAGTCTTTTCTATAGTTCTATTCATCTCTAGTTCATGGATTTCTGCTCACATTTCTCCATTCTTCTAATGTTGATTAGTTTCTTCACTTTCTCTAGTTCCCTCAGATATAATATCAGATTGCTTCCCTATTTTTTCTTTATGTAGACTTTATTTAGCACCAGAAGATTACCTCTAATGATTGCTCTAGCTACATTTTTTAGGTTTGGAAATATTGTGGTTCTATTTTTATTTACTTCAAGGCATTTTAAATTTTAAATTGCTGCTTTCTTCTTTGAATCTTTGGTTGCTCAAAAAAAAAAAACATAGTAAAAATGGCAATCTTACCAAAAGCAATCTACAGATTCAACGCAATCCCCATCAAAATCCCAATACAATTCTTCACAGACTTGGAAAGAAAAATACTCAACTTCATGTGGAAAAACAAAAGAACCAGGATAGCTAAAAGAATCCTATACAATAAAGCAACCTTTGGAGGCATCACCATCCCTGACCTCAAACTCTACTATAGAGCTATAGTAATAAAAACAGCTTGGTACTGGTATAAAAACTGACATACAGACCAATGGAATCGAATTGAAAACCCTGACATTAATCCATGCACATATGAACACCTGGTTTTTGACAAAGAAGCCAAAACTATACAATGGAAAAAAGAAAGTATCTTCAACAAATGGTGCTGGCATAACTGGATGTCAATATGTAAAAGATTACAAATAGATCCATATCTGTCACCATGCACAAAACTCAAGTCCAAGTGGATCAAGGACCTCAAAATAAATCCAGTTACATTAAACTTAATAGAGAAGAAAGTAGGAAGTACTCTTGAACGCATTGGAACCAGAGACCATTTCCTAAATATAACACCAACAGCACAGACCCTGAGCACAACAATTAATAAATGGGACCTCTCGAAATTGAGAAGCTTTTGCAGGGAGAAAGACATGGTCAATAAGACAAAAAGACAGCCAACAGAATGGGAAAGATCTTCACCAACCCCACATCTGACAGAGGATTGATCTCGGCAGTATATAAAGAACTCAAGAAACTAGACATCAAAATACTAAACAATTCAATTAAAAAAAATGGGCTAAAGAGCTAAACAGAGAATTCACAAAACAAGAATCACAAATGGCTGAAAGACATTTAAAGAAATGCTCAACATCCTTAATCATCAGAGAAATGCAAATTAAAACAACTCTGAGATATCACCTTACACCTGTCAGAATGGCTATGATAAAAATCACTAATGACAGTCAATGTTGGAGAGGATGTGGAGCAAAGGGAACACTCCTCCACTGTTGGTGGGAATGCAAACTTGTACAACCACTGTGGAAATCAGTATGGTGGTTTCTCAGAAAATTAGGAATTGAACTACCTCAAGACCCAGCCATACCACTCTTGGGCATATACCCAAGGAATGCTGATTCATACCATAAAGATACATGCTCAACTATGTTCATAGCAGCACTATTTGTAATAGCCAGAACCTGGAAATAACCTAGATGCCCGTCAACTGAAGAATGGATGAAGAAAATGTGGTACATATATACACAATGGAGTACTACTCAGCAGAGAAAAACAATGAAAGCATGAAATTTGCAGGCAAATGGATGGAACTAGAAAAAATCATCCTGAGTGAGATAACCCAAACCCAGAAAGACAAACATGGAGTTTCTCTCTCTCTTTCTGCATGTATACAGACAAGGTGATCAAGATTTCGTCACCAGCTCCCACTTGTCATGGTACAGAGTCAGGAAGACACAACCTACTTAGAACATCACTGACTTTGAGGCTAACCCACCCCAGACCCCTGTGCTGGCCCAGGCAGCCATGATCATTGCACAATGCCTCCTTGGTGCTCACACAGGATTGTCCTGTGCTTAATCCGAGCTTGGCAAATATTTGTTGATCCAATAGATGCTATTATATATTTTTCAATACCCTTTAAAATGTAGAACAAAAATAAAGTGAAGTTAGAACATTTTTTTTTAAAAAAAAAAAAGGTGTTTTAATTTCCACTGTTTGTGACTTTCCCAGTTCCCCCGTTGCCGATGTCTAATTTTGTGCCATTGTGGTTAGAAAAAGATGTTTGATGTAATTTTAATATTCTAAACTTGTTAGGACTTGTTTTGTGACCAAATAGATGATCTTTCTTAAAAATGCTCTACATAGGCTAAAGAAGAGTGTGTTCTGCTGACCTTCAAGGGATGGTCTCAATACTCTGCTTGTCTCTGTCCAATGTTTCCTCAGTAATTTCCTCTCATCCCTCCATTGTTAAAAATGGGACATCAGAGACTCCTACCATTTTATTATCTATTTCTCCCTCAATTCCTGTCAACATTTACTTTATTCATCAATTGCTCTGATGTTGAGTGCATATATATTCATCTACACACACGTATAGAGTTGTTTTATATTTCTAATAAAGTTGTCCTTTTGCGACTATATAATGTTCTTCTTTGTCTCTGGTGGCAGTTCTTGACTTACAGTCTATTTTGCTGACGGAATTCTGGCTCTTCTCCTCCTGTGTTTTGATCACCATTTGCAAAAACTATCTTTCCCACCTATTCATTTCCAGCCTGTGTCCTTAAATACAAAGAAGTTTCTTATAGACAGAATATAGTTGGTTCTAGCTTTTTTATGCATTGAGTTATTCTTTCCTTCGATTGGGAAGTCAAACTCATTTATGCTAAGTTGACAGGGAGTGACACGTTGCTGTTATTTTATAGTTTTCTCTCTGTCTCACAGATCTCTTATTCTACTTTCCTGCTCCTGATGTTTTCCTGCATGAGTCATTCAGTTGCTGTGATGAAATGTTTTGATTCCTTTATCTTTTTAGCTCATCGTGGTTTTAATTTACACTTCGCCATTACCAGTGAGATGAAACATCTTCCTCTAACTCACAGAGAAGCAGGCCCTGATTCCATCCATCTCTGAGTCCCACAGACTGGCAGCATTTGATGCCTGCTAAGCAAAGTGGTAAAGCCTACTGTGGTAGTTTGAATGTAATTGGCCCCCATAAGCTAATAGGGAGTGGCGCTATTAGAAGGTGGAGCTTTGTTGGAGTAGGTGTGGCCTTGTTGGAGGAAGTGTGTCACTGTGGGGGTGGGCTTTGAGGTCTCCTTTGTCCAAACTTGGCTCAGCATTGCCACTTCCTGTTGCCTGCCAGTCAAGAAGTAGGACTCTCAGCTCCTTCTCCAGCACCATGTCTGCCTGCATGCCACCATAGCACACTATGATGATACTGTACTAAACCTCTGAAAATGTAAGCCACCCAATTAAATGTTTTTCCTTTATAAGAGTTGCTGTGGTCCTAGTGTCTCTTCACAGCAATAGAAACCCTAACTAAGACACCTACTGTGGTGAAATGGTGAAGGCTTGCCGTTCCCTCATACTGAGGCTTGCTATGATGTATATTTTTGCCTTAGTAACTTTACACAACGTTGTCTAACAAAAATAATTTCACCAAAAGAAGTGAGAGTGAAAGAATGCATTTAACTACAGTAAACCACAGTCTTATGAGAGAGGAAGATGTAAAAGCATTTAACCCAGTGTAAAGATGAGGGCTTGAGATGAAATGGACGAATCAAGTTTATTACACAGCTGCTCCCTTCCCATCGTCATTTGTACTATTCCTTTGTGCTAAAGCCCCTAAAGAATGAATTACACTGTACTTTTATTTTGTGGCATATTTAAAATACAATGTCAAACTCTATCAGCAGGTTGGGGAAGCTAAGCATAGACTAAGTCTTGGTTAAAGCCGGAAGTTGGAGAAAGAACAAAGAACTGTATGCCAGTGAGATGTTTTGAGAGACCTGAGAGGCTCTGGGAGGTTCTGCTTTTATCCTTGGACATTTCAAGAGATCTGGGTTCAAAGGCCAAAGAGCATGTACATTGCCAATATTGTAGAAGTTCAGAAGAGGCATAAAGCTATATACAACTCCATTTTTTTTTTTTTTTAGCAAATAAAGGAATCTCAGTTGTCAAAGATTACAACATTCCTTGCCGAAATGGGAATACTACCTGATCTTCTGAATGTCTCCTGTCTGGAGCTTGTCCCAGAAGTCTAGGGGGAAAACTGGGATGGAGTCAAGCAGGAGAAAGATTTTTTCCTCCTTGCAGACACATCAGGGGTCTCCTACCTGGGATTAAAGAGAAGCAAGAGAGAAACTTAATAGAAAATGAGCACTGCGAATCAGTGACATTTAGGAAAGTGATTATGCAGTGACATTAAACAAGTTACAAGGCCATTCCGAGGTTACTTCTGTGGGCACCTGTGCTTCTTAGGAAACTGAGGTTGAAGTGGGGAAAAGAGGCTGTTCCTAATTAAAACCCAAGAGTGCCTGAGCAGAAAGTTCAGGAAAGACCTGTTTGTTCCTTCCATCTGCAGGTCTATTCTCTGCTTTCTTGTTTTTTAAAGACTTTCCTTGTACCTTGAGGAGCAAAACAAAGGAAAAATATTTGAGCTGAACAAGGGAATGTCTAGAAAGGAGAAAGCTGCTGAGGGTGTGACATCTGCCTCTGACAGCAGGTTTTTCAGAGTGAAGACTGTGCTTCTCACTTGGGTCTCCTTCCTTCTTCCACGAGGACTCTGGGTATATTCTTGCTTATCATACTTTTCCTGTTACGTTACTTAAAGGAGGTGGGAGAACTTCAATCTTCAACATATAGCTTTCAAGACTGTTCTAAGCCTCTAAATCCAGTCGGAATATGTGTGAAAAGTTTTTCACCATGTCCAGGCTACACTGGCAACTACCACTTACTCCCATGTTCCACTGGACATCCACATGACCACACCTCACTGCAAAGGAGGCTAGGAGATGTGACCTTGCAGTGAGCAACACAAAAAGGAAATAGAGCTGGCAAACAAGCAGCCAGAGTACATTATTTTTCTCTCTAAATTTAAATGTAGCTCGCCTGTTGATTTTTTTTTACTTTCCAACTACCCATTTGGTGTCATTCAGCAAAATCCCATCATTTTCAACCAGCTTTCATAGATTAAATCTACTTCTGAATGGTCACCTTTCAAAACTGGATTCATCTTTGCCAAATGACACTTGTAATGTACAAGATGGGCTCCCTCCCCCTCCCCCAGGGTAAGAGGTGAAAGGAGAAGAAGAATTAAAGTACGGAGTGGGGAAACTGGGCCTGCCAGCTCACCTTGAACCTGACTACTGAGAGTGAGAATTGCTGGAATGTCTCAATCCTATAGTTCCTGAACAGCAGCCAAGAACTCAAAGGACAGGGAAGCTGAGGTGAGAAGTGGAAGGCAGGAGAGCTCAGGGCCAGTCTGTTGTTAACCCATGCTTGTGTTCCATCCCAGGTTATGCAGCTTGCAAGCAAGATTGCTGTCAGCAATCTCTGCCAAGAAATTCTGACACACTTTCCTGTGTCTGTTAGCAGGATACTCTGCTTCTCACAACTGTATAATCGATCGGGACCACATATTTTCCCTTTTATTGAAAATAGGTGTTTTTTTTCTCATATAATATATACTTGTTCTGTTTTCCCCTCCTTCGGCTCCTCCCAATTCTTCCTCCTCTCCCCTCCCATCTGGATCCACCCTCTTTCTGTCTCTCATTAGAAAACAAACAGGCTTCTAACAGATAAAGATAAAATAAAATACAAGAAGATAAAACAAAAACTAATATATTGGAATGGGACAAAACAGAAGAAAAAGAGCCCAAGAAATGGCACAAGGGAAACATAGATGTAGAGACCCACTCATTCGCACACTCAGGAATCCCACAGAAACACAAGACCGGGAGCCATAAATATATGAAAAGGACCTTTAGGGTTTTAAAAAAGATTTAAAAATACATAAATAAAATAGAACATGAAACAAATATGAAATAAAATAAAAAAGCACGGGCACAGCATTGTGAAACACAGACCCTCCAAAGATGTGGTTAAATTCGTTTCTTATCAGCCATCTACTGCTGGGCATATGGCCTATCCTTAAGAGTAGTTTGTTTCTCCAGTGAGACCCACTTGGAGAAAATTAAGTTTTCATTAGCAAGGGTTATCAGTTGGAGATGGGTTCTGGATTAGGGATGGGGACATGTGTTCACTTCTTTCAGCTCTAGGAGCCCATCTGGGGCAGACTTGTAAATAGACCCTGTGCATGCTGCCTCAGTTTCTGAGTTAATATGTGCTTTGATCATGTTTATTTAGAGGGGCCTTCTTTACTTGGTGTCCTCCATCCCCTATGGCTCTTACACTCTTTCCACTTTCTCTCCTGTGGCGTTCCCTGGGTCTTGAGGGGTTGGATTTGGTAGAGATGTCCCATTTAGGTCTGAGTGTCCCAAAGTCTTTCACTCTCTGCATATTGTCCAACTGCGAGTCTCTGTATTTGTTCTCATCTGCTGCAGGAGGAAGCTTCTCTGATGATGGCTAAGTAAGGCATATCAGTAAGGCCTTGTCTGTGAACATAGCAGAATGTCATTAGGAGTCATTTTATTGCTACATTCCTTTAGTAGAACAGTGGTTCTTGGGTTTCCCCTAGATCCGTTCCTAGTTTCAGGTTCTTGGTCATCCAAGAAGTGTCAGGTCTGGGTTCCATGTTATGGAGCGGGCCTTAAATCAAATCAGATATTGGTTGGTTACTCCCATAAACTTTGTGCCACTGCTGCACTAGCACATCTTGCAGGCAGGACACTATTGTAGGTTGAAGAATTTGTAGCTATGGTAGCATGCAGAGTACCTTCCTGTACCAAAGATGCTAGCCTTTAGGGGTGAAGGCTCTATGTAGGCACCAGCTCAACTTTTCCATGTTCAATGAGTTATGTAGGTGTTATCTTCAGCTTTAGGGTCTTGCTGTAATGAGTCTTTTTCTGTCCCACTAGCCAGCTACCAAATAATGACATAGAGACTTCTTATTAATTATGAAAGCTCAGCCTATAGCTTAGGCTTGTTCCTAACTAGCTCTTATAACTTAAATTAACCCATTTATATTAATCTGCATTCTATCACATGGTGTTACCTTTCTTCTATCTTATAACTCCTATTTCCTCTCTGTGTCTCCTGGCTTCTCCTGTGCACCTAGATTCCTCCTCCTACTTTCTCTGGCTGCCCAGAAGTCCCACCTATATACCTCCTGCCTAGCTCTTGGCTGGTCAGCTTTTTATTACACCAATCACAGCAATACACCTTCACACAGTTTACAAACATCCCACAACACCTTGTCATAAGTTTGTGGAGAGCAATCTATAGTGTTGCCAATAGCCTGAATTGATTGTTGGTTCCCATGGGACCCCTTTGGCCAACAAACCAATTAGATCTAACCCATTCCCAGTATTGGAAGCTTAAGTTAGTTTCAAGAGATGTCAAGCTGGAACTCTGTTTCCCCCATTATTTGGTGATTTCATTTAGATCTCCTTCATACACACACACACACACACACACACACACACACACACACACACACACATATTTTAGGACCCTTCTACTGTATTAGGTTTCCATACTACACTTCAAATGGATCTCAGTTTTAGCTGTGTCTCCCCATATCCCCTTCCTCATATTCCTCTTTCCTCCCCTTACCCACTTGACTCTCCCATTTCATTCCCCCCATCATCCCATCCATTCACAACTATCTATTTTATTTCCCTTTCCTAGGGAAATCTGCCTGTTGCCCCCGGTCCATTACTCTATATTTAACCTCTGTGGTTCTATGGGTTATAGCTTGGTTATCATTGACTTAGCAGTTAATATCCACATATAAGTGAATACATAGCATATATTTGTCTTTCTGGATCTGTGTTTCCTCACTGGGGATGATTTTTTTTTCTAGTTCCATTCATTTACCTATGAATTTTATGTTTTCATTTTTTAACAGCTGAGTAGTATTCCATTGCATAAATGCACATTTTCTTTATCCATTCATCTGTTGAGGAATATCTAGGTCAGTTCCAGTTTTTGGCTATTATGAATCCAATAGCAGTGAACATGGTTGAGCAAATGTCTCTGTGGTAGGATAAAGTGTCCTTGGATATATGCCCATGAATAGTATAGCTGGATCTTAAGGTAGATCAATTTCCATCTTACTGAGGAATTACTGATTTTCATATTGGCTGTACAAGTTTGCAGTCCCACCAAAAATGGATGAGTCAGAACCACATTTTTACAGTGATAGTTTTAATGTAAATTACTAAAAATGGTTCAACAGCCATTAGGTAACTCTACCCTGTCTGAACTCAGCAATGATTCTTAGGATAAGAGTGGGATTTAGGCAAAGACCACTCTTCACATGAAGGACTCCTTCATCTGATTGGATTCTGGGATTTCTTAATTATGGTTCCACTTAAATTTGGGGCTAGTAAATGCTTCTGTGGGGACAGGAGTTGCCCTGTGCAATGTAGAATATAGAGAAGTTCCCCCAGGCTTCTGCCCTGGAAGTGGAGAAGTGTTCCTTACAGTATCAGCACTATGTCCTGCACAGTATCATGACAAAATGTCTTCAGTATTGTTAAATGCCCGGTGAGCAAAGAACAATTATCCTCAGCTGAAACCCACTGAGCTGGAGGGAGATTAAAGTTTTATCCTCTCTAGAGTAAATAATTCCAAAGTTATAAATTTTCTAGCTTATTACAAAAATCAATAGTTATGGGCCACAGAGAAGTATATGACAATACACATATATACCTATGGTTATTTATTAATTAGATGATGAATGGTTTACTTAATGTTGAATAAAAATTTAAAAACATGAATGCATTAAAGATACAATCAGAGAAAAATGGAAGTGCAATGTAGGAATCAGAGGTTTATAAGAGTCTGGAGTAGAACCGGGTGGTGGTGGCGTATGCCTTTAATCCCAGCACTCAGGAGGCAGAGGCAGGCAGATCTCTGTGAGTTTGAGGCTAGCCTGGTCTACAAAGCAAGTTCTAGAACAGACTCCAAAGCTACACAGAGAAACCCTGTCTCAAGAAATAAAAACAAAAAAAGAGTCAGGAGTAGGAGAATAGATGGGTAAGATGTGCATCCATATCACCAAGTTCATTTTACATAAAATATGCATTGTTGAATATATTCTATAGCTATTCCCCAAGTACATTATTAGCAGTATTTATTTTTTTAAAAATAAATTGCTGAAGGAGAGTTTCTCAGATAAGTGAATTGAGGTTCTGTGTGGTTAAGTAATTTTTTTCAAGGTTACAAAGAAATAAAGTGGCAGAGTCAGGATTCAAAGTCTGTCTTACCTTCAAACCTAGGCCACGACTATAATGACTTTCAACTGAGAGTTCCCCAGGAGGCCCAACTTTCTCCCTGTGAACAAAACCCTGGCAAAAATTTGTAGAGGCTAATCAGCAGCACAGGGACAATTCTGATTGTGACACAGCCCATCAAAGGCGCTGCAAGTTGACATCACGCCACTCAAACATTCTCCCAAGGAGCTACTTGCAACCTGTGCCTAAGAGAAGAGAGTGAAAAGGAGGAAGCAATCTGGTGTTGTGATGACAGCAAGTGCTTTGCTAAGAGACTATGACCAAATGTACTATACTCACTACAATTCCTTCTACAAAGATGAAAATCAAGATCCAATGTTTTGTCCTTGAATCAATTCAAATGACACCCAAGAAAACCTCTGAAGGGGGTCTCATTTTTTGGTGCTTTGGTTTTTGAAATCGATCCCATAATGTGCAATCCAAATACAAATCCTACTACCCAGTTCACCACCTTGATAAACCACCGCTATATGGCCGTACAGCTACATGGCTCTTTAAATGGCTAGGGATTTGGAAATAGTCCCTGGCTGCCTACTCCAAACTAGTGGTGCTCTTGGACCCACTCTCATCCAGACCACCCCAGAACCACTCTCACAGCTTCTAATCTTATTGCTGTGCTAGCTGTGGGTGTGCTGTAAGAGTGAGGGTATGAAGTGGGTTACAAATGAGCAATAAGTAATGGCAGACATACCACATATGCCACCTGGAGACACAGATTGAAAGGATAAAACAGTGCCTTGAAATGATTATTACGATCAAAATTCGGAGCGCTGATGACCCACATAGTAGCTAGGATATGGCATATCGAGAGCCTTCCTGATTGCTTTATCAGTACAGAATAGTAGATACACTGGGTGACAGGCAGATCCTTAGAAAGCTAATCATACTCTTACTATACAGTCTAGAAGTTGAATTCCTTATTATTTCACCAAAAAGAGATGAAAAATCAGGTTGACATAAAAACCTGCAGGTGGATTTTTATCACAGCTTCATTTGCAATTACCTAAACTTGAAAGCAACCAAGATATCCATCAGTAGGTGAATAAACAAGCTGATACATCCAGGTGATTATCACTGTCTGGAGTAGTATTAGAATATTACTCATCACTAAAAATACATGAACTATTGAACCTTGACAAAACACAGGGGAAAGACATGGATGTGTATTACTAAAGGAGCGAAGCCATGCTAAGAAGGCTGCGTATTATCTCACTCAAGTGACCTGACATTCTAGAAGAATCAATGCTATGAGGACAGTAAAGATTATCTGTAGTTTCCAGGTACTATGGGGGAAGGGGAGATAAACAAACAGGAACACACAAATTTTAGGGCAATAAAATGGTATAATGGTGAGTACAGATTATTTTAAACTTGTCAACACCCAGATGATATACAACGCCAAGCATGACTATGGACTTCAGGTGATATTTGTCAATGCAAGTTCATCAATCATAGCAAACATCCCATTCCTGTAGGAACTGTTCATTGCAGAGGAGCTATGCTATGTACAGTGTCAAGGGATATTTGTGAAATCTACATACCTTCTACTTAAGGTTTTGGTGATTCTTTTTTTTTTTTTTTTTTAGTTTTTTGGAGACAGGGTTTCTCTGTGTAGTTTTGGTACCTGTCCTGGATCTTTCTCTGTAGACCAGGCTGGCCTTGAACTCGCAGAGATCTGCCTGGCTCTGCCTCCCGAGTGCTGGGATTAAAGGTGTGCACCACCACCACCCAGCATTTTTGGAGATTCTTAGGAAAATTAAAGATGTTGCAACATGCAGTGAAATAATTGATACATATTAACCTGGGTTTAGGTATCTTTCAGTCATTAATGTGGGTGCTGGGTCAGAGGTAAACAATAATAAACCAAATCAGTCCGTTCCTAATTGTCGTAAGGACTTCAAGGAGGAGGTGATTATAGAACTGGGTGGGTACAGCATATTTACAAGGGAAGTGAGCATTGCCACAGGCAGAAAACGATGTGCTAATCTACAGTGCCTTCAGCAAACATTCATTCTCCTCCCCACTTCCACAGTGGCAGAGTGATCTTCCTGCTCAGCTGGAGCTTGGAAAGGCTGCATACCTTTCTTTAGCCATAGGATTTTAGTAAATATAATCTGATCTTAGTAGTACTTGGCTGTTGCTTTTGTTTATTGTGTTTTGTTTTCTACTTCTGTGGCTGGCCAAGAGAACATTCCCCCAAGTGACTGCTGCCTCTTCAAACTGGACTCAACCCTTCTTGACCCTTACCATGAAACAGAACAGCCCAGCTGAGGCCACTTTAGACCAATTGAGGCCACTTACTAATATGGCACCTTGGGCTGGAATATAGCTTAATGATATAGACAGCTAGTCTACCATGAGTGTGGCCCTGGGTTCAATCTCTAGCACTGTAATTAACAGATAAACAGATCAACAACCCTCCAAGGACAAGAATAAAGTTTATTGTTTTAAGCCATTGACTTTAGTGGTGGGTTATTAGACAACAGCCATACACCAATACAAACACAACCAAGGGCTACCTAAGAGACATGCTGCTATTCCCTGATCGTTTTGTTTGTTTGTTTGTTTGTTTGTTTGTTGTTTTTTTTTAGACAGGGTTTCTCTGTGTAGCTTTGGAGCCTGTCCTGGAATTCGCTCTTTAGACCAGGCTGGCGTCGAACTCACAGAGATCGGCCCGCCTCTGCCTGAGTGCTGGGATTTAAAGGCGTGCGCCACTGCCACTTGCCTGGCAAGCTATGAATCTAGAAGCCTTTGACTTGCCTAAAGGCATGACATGAGCAATGATAGGCAACTACGGATGGCAAAGTGACTTGAGGGTCCACTGAACAAACCATTTTCGCTAAAGCAGATGACTTCGAAGAAAAATGGTACCATGTAGCCCAGGCTGACCTCAAACTACTATGTAGTCAAAGATGACCTTGAACTCCTGATCCTCCTGCCCCTACTTCCCAAATCCTAGGGTTTAAGACAAGTGCCACAATGACTGGATGAAGAAGACTTGTGGCTTTCTTGTTTGGGTGTTAATTTAAAAGTAAATTAGGATGAAGCTTTGGGAGACTTTGAATACTGATGCAGATGAATTTGACGTATAGCCTAGGAGGAATAGTTAAGGAACACAGGAGCTGCTTCTGTGACTCAGAACCGCCCCCCTGACATGAGTCTCAGAAATAGTAGAGAGGTGACTCTTAAGGAGACGATTGTTTTTGAAGTCAGTTCTTCTACAAGTCATGCAATGGGCGTGGGTGAGGCACCATGCTCTGCTCTGTTGCATGTTTATTTAAAGAAGGGAGTTCACTGAGGTGTGAATGAAGACATTTTAGGAACTTTTAGAGATTCGGAAGATGGACATTTGAGTCAAGATATAGATCGATGGAGGTGGCTGAATGACATCACTTTGTAAATTGTCCAAACACAGACTATTCTGAATCATCATCTCATCGGTACAGATAAGAAAGGTGATGGAGACCAATGGAGTGAAACTTTGGGTTGGATTTCTTTCTTTGAGGTTGTTGGAGTTACTGGAGCAACCATGTGTAAAATGATGAGCCCCTTTCTGGGAGAAGTCACCAAGAACAGGTCTTGAAGCTAAAAATCTTAATCCCCCTTGCAATAAACTCACTAATCCCATAGCACAGGGAATGGGGAAAGTTCAAGGGAGAACAGGGCCAGAAGAGAGAGGATTTCACTCTAAGGACTGAAGCTCACAATTGTGGATGACAATCTCAATCTGTCTGCCAGAGCCAGGTAAGAAAGAGCATTGTAAATGGAGCTCCTTCCTGGAGGAAAAACTGCTAAGAAAAAAAAAAAAAAGAGCATGCCCAGATGGCCAGAGCCTAGGGGAATATGAGATGGGACTAAAGGAAGTCAGGCAAAGGAGATAAAAAATTCCACATGCACTGCTTCTTCTTGCCACTTTTGTACAGTTGCTATGGGAACTGTATTTCGGAAGCTCTCTAAGGCTGTATCTACCCAGTGCAAAGTGTTTTGGGCTGAAATGACCAGTCAATTTAAGCCAACTGGTTTAATTAATTTATTTCCAACTCATGTTCCTCCCTCAACCCCAGTCAAAAACGCTGGTTGCTCAATTGGATTCAGTGGTATCTTGCAGCAATAAAATTGGTTTGCCTGTTGTATATACTTGTGTTCTAGCTTAATGATAAGCTTAATTGCAATCTGCCTTCTGTACTAGGGTCCCATTATTTCCGGGATTGAAAGCAGCTCTAGGAGAGCATGGATAGTGATTGGGAAGGCAGGGAAAGGCTATTTGAATAATTTATATTCTGATGTCAGGGACCTAGGTTTACACACACACACACACACACACACACACACACACACACACACACACTAGCAAAATAAAGCATTAGATCAAAGCCCAGGCAGCAAAGCATAAAGGAAGCAGGAGCAAGCCCCTGCACAAGGAAAGATGCTACCGAGATGCTGATGTGAGGCCAAGGTCATGGAAGACTTGAGTCCTTGCATTATGCTACCCAGGCCAGAAGCTGCTTATGTGGAGGCCAAAGGACAATCTTAGGCACTGTTCCTCAGGAGCTGTCCACTTGTTTATTCAAACAGGGTATCTCACTGGCCTGGAGAACAGCAAGTAGGTTAGTGGGCTAGTCAGTGAGCTCCTAGGGTCCATTTGGCCTTTATCCCCAGAACTGGAATTGCAAGCACATGCTAGCATGCCTGGATCTTTTTTCACTCAGTTCTGGTGATCAAATGCAAGTTCCCATGGTCGTGTGGCAAGTATTTTATCAACTGAGCTATTGCCTCAGCCTCCAAGCTTCCTACATGTCTATCTGCTGCTTCCCAAGATGCCAGCTTGGCTCCTCTGATGTCAGAATGCTGGGATAAACTAATGATCAGAATAGTGGCTCAACTTTGGTCCATTTCTGTCTTTGTCTCCTCTCCATGCTTCTCCTCCAAAAGAGGTAATAAAAAGGAATGGCGTTTTATTACCAGTGGGAAGAACTTATACAGTCAGTATTCACTCAGCACTTCCTGGGTAAGGAACTCTGATGCTGTAGGAGTCTTTGCAAACAGAACTGCCTTTGATATCATTGGGCTTGAAGCTCTTTTTTTCTTTTTCTTTTTCTTTTTCTTTTTCTTTTTCTTTTTCTTTTTCTTTTTCTTATGTATTGTCCTGCACCTTAGTTTCTAAGACACTGTCTTGTTCTCTAATTCCGGGCTACTCCATGTGACCCCAAGCATGCAACTTATGACTCAGATAGATTCATACTGCCATCACTTCATTCCTTTATCAAATGAGCTGTCCCTGTGCCCATTTCTTCATAGTCAGATAACACACCTTGCCCCAACAATAAGTTCATGAGGGTCCCAATTATGGAAGACACCTTAGACATGGAAATCTGAGGTGGTCTGAACACCTCATTAGAATTCCTAATGAGACGTCGGATAGATTGAAGAATTAACTCTCTTTCTCTAAAATGTGCTTGCTGTTCTCTAGAGGCTCAGATTTACACCCTCTCTAAAGAAAGTCAGGTTCATTGTCAGTATTGAGAAGGTTCACTGATGCCAGATGTGGTAGCACACCTGTAATCTCAGCCATCAGGAGGCAGAGGCAGGCAGAGTCTGAGGCCAGTACGGTCTACAGAGTACATTTCAGGACATCCAGGGCTACACAGAGAAACCTTGTACTGAAAAAGGGGGAAAGGTTCACTGATGATGAGTAGCTAACGTGTCCCTGGAGTTTACGAAGGCCTTCATATGTATTACCTCCTGGATTTCTGCTTCAACTCACAAGGCAGATAGCTTGTTCTAGTTTCGCTTTCTTTCACTCCGAAGAAACATAGACAAAAGCAACTTGGGGGAGGAACAGGTTTATTCGGCTTACAGGTTGTGGTCCATCACTGAAGGAAACCTAGACAGGAATTCGAATTAGGAATCTGGAAGCAGGAACTGAAGCAGAGACCAGGGTGGAAGGCTGCTTGCTGGATCTCTCTCCCTGACTTGCTCAGCTTGCTATCTTATACAGTCCAGGACCACCTGCCCAAGGGTGCTACCAGCCACAGTAAAATGGACCTTCCACATGAACCATTAATCAAGAAAATGACCCACAGGCAGGTCCACAGGACAATCTGATGGAGGTAATTCCTCAACTAAGGTTTCTTCTTCTGAGGTGACTCTAGTTCATGTCAAGTTGACAAAGACTAACCAGCAGAGACGTTTTATTCAGCAATTAGGAGTTTTAAAACACCAAATATCCAGCCTAAGTGTTCTGACTACAAACATCATCTTCTTGCTATATTTTAATAGGACCCATGATCATCAAAATCTGTATTTTTCTACTGTCCCAGTCAGTGGCTTTGAAGGCATCAATTTGCCCTTTTTTCATTTTCTACATAACTGCCTGATAAACTATGAACTTAGATTTGGATTCACATCTAAATAATGAATTGCACTTACAGCCACCAAAGTTTCTCATGTTAATAAAACATTTCAAACTCCAATCTTGCCTAGAATGATTATTTTAAAATTCTGCATTTCTCCACCAGTACAAGATAGGCTCTCACACTGAGATTGGACATCCAAGGGCACTGTGAACTGTGACTAGGTTGGATCATTGACCCCTAATGGTATCAGGCCATTGTTCAAATGGAGCTACATTTACAGACTTGGGCTCTAATGAGTGTGATCTAGTTGTTAGCTTGTGTTTAGTTCTGTGTGTGTGTGTGTGTGTGTGTGTGTGTGTGTGTGTGTGTGTCTGTCTGTGTCTCTACTTTCTGTCTCTGTCTCTCTCTTTCTGTCTCTGTGTGTGTGGGTCTCTCTGTCTTTCTGTCTGTGTGTGTATGGGGGTCTCTCTGTCTTTCTTTCTTTCTGTCTGTCTGTCTGTGTGCATATGTGCACATACCTGCATGAGTGCATGCAAGCGTGAACAGTGGCTGGGCAGGGATATCCAAAGGGTGATCGATGGGAAACATCATCCTGTCCTTTTGAGTCAATTCAATTGTTAGCCATGTAAGAACATTGTTAATGTTCCCTGGGTTTGATAGCTTCTCTTTCACATTAGCATAGCCCAGTCATGATAGTGATTTTTAAAAATTTACTTTGGCAGATGATTGATTCATAATTTGGTTCAATCACTTGTGGCTGTTATTTCCACACAAAACCAATTAATAACCACTGGAGATGTTTTCACTTAAAGCCAGTGTCTGCCCAAGAAGAATGGATTTCTCCATGGATTTTCATAATGATTTTATTATGACTAGAATGGGACATATCCTAAACATCTAATTCAATGATAGATTGCCAGGGTGCATGGGGAGGAGTGAGCTCTACAAATGGAACACTCTTCCTCAGGAAAGAGCTTCCTGGCATTAGCAAAGCATTGCCACCAACCCTCCCTCAGGGCTGGCTGCAAACACAAACAAACACAAGGCAGGTTTTCAGATACTAGAGAGGAAGGAATTTTACAATCCTTGGGAGAGATTCTCCTGAGACTTAAGCACTAGCATTCTAGATCCTAGTGAAGAAATAAACATGATTTTCTCCCATGAAAAGAAAAAACTGAATTAGTTTGAAGATTAAAATGACAAGCTGGGACTACTCAGTCTGTGATCTCAAGGTTCTTATCAACAGGACAAAGGTCTAGATTCCAAGGCCAGTTTTGAAAATTCATTAGTAATTCTTCCTTTTCCTCTCAGGCAAGGGAAGGCAAAGAAAAGGGTCACATCTCTACTTCCCCAGTAAAGGACTAATATATCCCTGAACCCAGTCCCTTATACAGGTTCACTGGCTGCCCTGACCCCAAGAGACAAATAACTAAGGAAGATAATGGTCTGCTGGCAAACTCAGGGCAGGAAAAAGGTGAATAGGTCCAGGGCATTAGAGTAATGAAAAGTACATCCAGAGACCTCTGAGATTGAGGACCTCAGGAACAAAGTAGGCCATCTTCAGGCTTGGCTTCTCCTGGGTCTTCAGTTCCAGAGAGATGCAAACAGGAACCAGGCAGGCCTGTGATTACCATAGTTTGCAGTGTAGTGTCAATGTAATGAATTCTGTTCTCTGACCTGCCCAGCTGACACTTCCAAAATGTTTTTCTTGCATCAATTATGTCTGTCACAAAGATATCTTAAATAAGAGTTGATGTTTCCTCCAATGAAACATAACTGGCTCCATGGAGTTTCTACCATGTGACCAATATTGCGAGAGACACAAAGTCAATGATTTACAAATCTGTCCTGAAGGGATGAGATGAACATTCAACAATATTTGAGCCAAGATAAAAGCCAGGTATGGTAAGTGAGATGCACAGGACATGGGGTGGGGATGGGAGGAGGTATGTCTTAAGTGGATGGCTAGGAGTTGCACAGAACAGTCTTATTTTCACCCTACATGCCAAAGCAACTTTCTCAAACTTGACTGATTCTTTGTTTCAGAGTTATTTGGGGTACTGTATGGTGTTAATCCCTCCTTATCTGAGAGTTCCATATCCACCGATTCAACCAGCCTTGATAAAAAATGTTTCATGGTAGAATTTGTCCTGATCATAGACATAAGTGTTCTCCTGCTGTGAGATGGTCTGTATGTCAAATGCTCTGATTGGTCAATAAATAAAACACTGATTGGCCAGTGGCCAGGCAGGAAGTATAGGCGGGACTAACAGAGAGGAGAATTGAGAGAACAGGAAGGTGAGAGGAGACACTGCCAGCTGCCGCCATGACAAGAAGCATGTGAAGATGCCAGTAAGCCACGAGCCACGCAGCAAGGTATAGATTTATAGAAATGGGTTAATTTAATATATAAGAACAGTTAGCAAGAAGCCTGCCACAGCCATACAGTTTGTAAGCAATATAAGTCTCTGTGTTTACTTGGTTGGGTCTGAGTGGCTGTGGGACTGGCGGGTGAGAGAGATTTGTCCTGACTGTGGGCCAGGCAGGAAAACTCCAGCTACCTTCTCCTATAGCTATTCTGTAAATAATACAGCATAATAACAATATAACATGTACATAATATTTGCTTTAAATCAGATATGGTAAGAGGTGATTTACAGCATACAGAAGGATGCGTGTGGGTACAGACAGACACTATGCCATTTTTTATAAGAAACTGGTATCCATAGGGGTTTTAGAACCAACAAACACGCTGTGGATATTGAGGGACAACTGTACTATGAATTGAGTCAGATGGTAAGGAGGGCAGAATGGCATTAGTTTTTCCAGCCAAGAGGAACACTCTGGAAGATGAACTTCATATGGTGCTCACCTACTGGAGGAAATCTGCCTCACCAAAGCTTACAGCTCTTCTGGCCATCCAAAATCTAATCCAAGTGAGGTATGAGGGGGTTACACCCATTTATCCCCTTCAGGGTCAACCCCAGAACTCCACCAGGGCCCTCTCAAGTTCTTTTTGTTTTGTTTTGTTTTGTTTTGCCCCCCCCCCCCCGCATAGATCTTCATCCATGAGCACAGCATCTACAACACCTCCGCCTTTCCTTCCTCACTCTAATTCCCATCCTTCTCTCCCCCTCCAAGTCCTTTCCCATACCCCCTCCCAAACTCATGATCTCTTCTTAAATTATTATTGTTACAAGTATACACATGTGTAGCTATACATATATGTATATACAACCCACTGAATCCATTTAGCATTGCTCATGTGTGCATGCCTTTGTCCGGAGACAACTACCTAGAATTGGTTAACCCTGGAGGAAACTGATTTTCCATCATCTATGTGGACATGTTTTTCTTTTCATGGACTGCGCACTCTATGCTACCCCGTATCTACACCCTCAACCTCATGTGTCAAGGAGTTGACTTATAAGAAAGATACCCTAAACAAAGCATTGTACACAATGATCGTTCCCAGCAAAGTTTAAACCTCATCAAAGGGAAAGATGAGCAAAGCTGCCATTCTACAAATCTAAGTAGCTTTCTTACCCAACCCATCAATCGGGATGACCAAGGCGTGGGTTTTTCTCCTGATCATGAACCAGCAGCAAACACCACCACACCCTCTCCTGGCTCCTAGCAACCTCTGAGAGAAAATTCAGTGTTCTCCTTTTCAGCTAGGGAAGGATCAGGAAGGTGACAATCCGCAGAGACAAAGCTGAAGCTTTTAAATGTCCCCTCTGGTCTCATTTCCTACAAAGTGACTTTTAACTGCTGCTTCTTTCTGTCCAATTTTAACCCAGATGTTTCACATAGCCTCCCTCTGACTTCCCTAAATAACTAGCCCTTCCCTAAATAACTAGCCCTTCTCTGCCCCTTTGTCCTCCTTCTTTTCACCTCTTAGCCCAGATAGAAGATGCTCTTTGGAACATGGTTGGAAAAGGAGGCCAGTGCAATATATGTGAAATTTCCATTTCCTGAAACAGCAAGTTTGGCCCTAAGCAAAATAAATCAGTAAACTGTCTGCCCTGAGCTCCCCTCCAGTGGGCCTTCTCTTGCTCTATGCTAACGCTGCAGTGATCACATCCTGGGAACTTATTCAGCCTGCATGCCTTCCGAACTTCCCAGTCTCCCGTCTGCCTAGTGAAATCTTTGTAATCTAGTTGGCTCCTGGTAGGTCTTTGTGATGCTCATAATACAAGAGCTCTGATATAACTAGATTATGGGGACTTGGCAAGTTATTCTTCTCACATTTTCCAAGGATGTGGGGTCAAGCAATTCTAGGTGTCAGAAACCACAAAAGGGATATTTCCTGAGCAAGGTAAACCTTTCCCCAGGCTACTGGGAAAGCAATCTGACTTCTTTCTTTTTTCCCTTTTGTTTCCCACTCTACTGGGAAGCCTATTCAGTGCTCACCACGAGGCTTCATTAAAGTAAGTCCATCACAAATCAGCAGTACAAAAATACAACATGGTCAGTTCTCCTCAAGAGCACAGAAAGATTAGCTCTCCAGCCATCCCACCGTCCCTACCCAACCTCCAACCTCCAACTCCAACTGAGCAGATGTAGGACCAAGAAGGAAAGAGGAAATATTTATCAGTCCCCCAAATAATCCTACCTGTAAATCAAGCCTAACTTGAATAGAGCCAAGGGAGGGAGAGGTGCCTCTGGGTCTAAAAGCTATTACCATCTTAACCAGAGTAACTGAGATCACACCCAAGGGACTCTCCCAAGACGATCAGACTTACTGATGTTTCCTCACAAAAGGAAGGGTCATTAAACCCTCACCTGAGAGTATAGATACTCACACCCTCCTGCCCCAGCCCAGGTAAATATAATTCTGTACCTGGTCTCAGGGTTATGGCAGTGCCTAGGAGGGAGCAGGTTAACTGGATGGGGGGAGGGGCTGCATGTAGGCAGCTTTGGTGCTGCAGCTGTTCAGGGTCACTCATGCTCCTTAAGTAACTCCTTATCCTATGCTTAATAAGTTCAGTGGTTCACCAGGATAAACCTGGGTGGAATCATATCTTTAGTTTCTCAGTAATGCTCTGTCTGAGGCAAATATACATCTGTTGGCATTAACATAATAAGGATGTCATACCAGGAAAAAGGGTCTAAGCTATCCTCACAAAGCCAAGCTTCGGGACAGGTTACTCACATGCTAACTTCTACCTACCCTCAGCCATCTTTTCAAGGACATGCACAAATTACCACAAGTCCAATTAGCATAATGAGACGGCTGCAAATTAAACAGAGATCCCTAGAACATCGTCTGTAAGAGCCACTTGTAAACATCTTGTTCCTTACTGTGCACGCTTTGTTTCTATAGACAATATTTGTGTTTCCTTCAAACAGTATTTGCAACCAGTATACACTCAGCTGATCAAGTTGGAACCAGGATAAAGAAATCAACACATTTCTTATTCCTGGGTTCCGGTTCTCTCTCTCTCTCTCTCTCTCTCTCTCTCTCTCTCTCTCTCTCTCTCTCTCTCTCTCTCTCTCTTCATTGACTATTCCATAATCAGTACTTACTAAGAGCTTTTTACAAAATTTTTCAAGGTTTTCCACTTCTTCGTCTCTTAGGAGGTTCAATAAACAATCATTGTTAAGTTCCTCCAGAATGGTTTCCACATAGTTTGTGTACTTGACATGATTATCTCCTGTGTGATACTCTCCACACCTCCACCTCTCATCTGCCTGTGAGGGGAACTTTTGCTTGACCCAGGTCCTATTTAGCTGTATTCTCTCCATAGCAGCAGCAACTTCAATTTTGTTTTGGTCCTTGGGGTTTGGGTTATCTCCTAAGGCAGTATACTTTGCAAGGTTTTGCTGCAGTATGTTGCCACCTGAAGGCTTGAATGCCTGATACTTCTTGCTCATATCCCCAATGGCTCCAACAACATCTCCTCCACAGCTGTCTGGCATACACTTCTGGTTCCATTATACGACATTCAGGATTTCTAGATTTTAAGCATTTCCTGATTTCACTGAAAACAGTATTTGGTGTATTAAATACTAAACACTTAATTTTCCTTGTTTTGCTTTGTTCTTGATCAAAAGAACAAAGAAAGAGTAGGCCCCAAGCTAATCTTTCATGATTGTGCCAGACAGTCTGCCTATGTGGAGCTATGGGGAAGCCAAGGCAGAGCCCTCTGTATACTGCGATTACTTAAGTCGATAAAATCTTCTCTGGGAAGGTGAATTATCCAGGGAAAGAGCTGCTCACTGATGGAGCAGCGAGAGTAAGGAAAGCAAGGAGAGGTGCCGGATCAAGAGAAAACGAGCTGCCAAGGCACATCCCCCCCTCCACTTCTGAGGCTCTTCCTGTTGTGCCTTGAGATGAAGTCCTCAGCTACCAAACACATCACCTGATGCAGTCAGCTGTGGCTCAGAACCCGACAGGCCATCAAGCTCAGCATGCATGGGCATGGTCCTATGATAGACAGGCTCTCTTCCTACTCCTCTGAGTGATTTACTGCATCCTTGGCTTATTTCTCCCATTTTACAAAATAAAAGGCAATGAATATTCTGCCCTCAAGTACTCAGGAGTCCCTTCACTTTTCATATGCTTTCACTGGGGCAAATGACTCAACACTCTACTTCAGTTTCTGCGGGTTTTTTCCAAATTATATATATGAATTATTCATAATATATGACTATTACATATATATATATCATATATAATGAGACATGTATATATATATATATATCGAGAATTTCATACATGATTATGCTGTGTTTGCATCATTTCCATATCTCACTCTCCCACCTTGGATTCATGACCTCTTCTATAATTATTGGCACACACACACACACACACACACACACACACACACAAACATGCACACACCTACTGACTGCACTTAGTGTTGCCCTTACGTGTATGTGTTATGTCTAACCAGCTGGGATTGGATAACCGATCAGGTTACTAACCTATCAGATTCACAGAATATCTTGGAAGAGGTGGTGGAAAGGTTGGAAGAGACAAAAGACCAGCAGACCTGCTGTGAGATGGTGAATTCTGTACTTTGTTCAGAGTCCACCTGCCCTTCCCACGGCCCATTGGGTGTCCATAGTAAAGTTCTGCAAGCAAGCCTGACTGGCCACAGTTAAATCCATTAGAATAGTGGAGTCTTCCATGATGAATATACTTTTTTCAATTCTTTTATATAGTTCTTAAATAAAATTGAACCTTTTTTTTTTTAACAAATCTGTGTTGTTACAGAATATCATGTACGTAACTCCAAGTCTGTTAATATGGATGTTGATAATCCTCATTAATGATTGAAATGATAATATACATACACTGTTATAGCCAACACATTATTTGCTCATTACTATTGATGAGTGTTTATACGGTTTTCGAGTTTTCCTGCTACAAATGATGCCAGAATAAGCATCATTGTTCACACTCATCTGTGTCATTAACGTAAGCGTTCTTTTGATCAAGAACGCCATGACTCCCTTGGCTTCTCATCTCTGTTCAAGCCAATACCACTCCCAGTCCAGCCTGAAGACAAATGTCCCCACTGTCATCACTGTCTGCCACAGCAGTCCTGTGATCTCTGCCCTGGTTCAGACATCCGCTCCCTCTCACCCGAACGATGGTAGGAGCCTGACTCTCCTTTTAAAATGCATTAATTTTGGAGTGCTACATTAAATAACATTCTCCCCAAATATCATCAGTCCTTTAAACACTGTGACTTCTCTAAAATAGGGATAACGTATGTAGCCTTCCTCAAACTTATTTTATTATAGCTTGTTTTTTTCTCCATAGCGAGTCTTACATGGTAAATATAAAAATGAGTTAGAAAGTGTTGTTCTATGTGACTCACCATAGCCAGCTTAGTAGACTTTGTTCTCATTTTTTTAAGAAGATAAATTCATGTCACATAGACATAGTCATAGATCTCCACTTAGTGCTTAAAGACCACAATCCTATATTGCAGTTGAAAACTATTATTCTTAGATGTCCATGGTAAAATTCATTGAGTAAGCCTTAAATAAAATATCACAATATCAGGCAACTAGGATGGGAAAAGGAATGGAAAGGGGCATACAATTACATGCAATGAGCCATAAGTCATTCATTTTCATCTATAATGCAGAATTCCAGCTCCTAAATAATAGTAAAATATATTTAGCATGACTGTATCTATGTCAAACCAATCACTTTAAAGCAAAAGGCATCACTCAAACAGATCACATCATCTAACAAATACTTAGGAAAGAAATGGAAGTTTTAATGACACCAATAGACCTCAGAGTCTCTTCCCCAGAAAACTCTAGGTGGTTGCATACACGGCCATGCTTGTTTCTAGGGCCTTTCTTGTCCTTCCCCAAGAATCTTCTAGACTAGGAACTACATTTGTTTACTTTCTTTTTCAGTAGGCATCTGGATGTACCTGGCTAAGGGAAGGGTAACACAGCAGAGAGGAAATGAGGCAGAGCCCCCCTCCCTCTTTTTTTTTTTTTTTTTTTTTTTTGGTTTTGCGAGACAGGGTTTCTCTGTGTAGTTTTGGTGCCTGTCCTGGATCTCACTCTGTAGATCAGGCTGGCCTCGAACCCACTAAGATCTTCCTGGTTCTGCCTCCGAGCGTTGGGATTAAAGGTATGCGCCACTCCCCCCCCCACCCCCCCAGCAGAGGCCCCTCTCTTAACTGTCTTGGTAGCTATCTTTAGCAGGTGTCCCGGTGACTCAAGCCATCCATAGATAGCATGTGCTTCGTAGGCCCAGGTCCTCTGCACAGCTTTTCTTCTCTCACTCACTGGTCCTCCTTCCTGGACTCTGGACATGATCACACACACACACACACACACACACACACACACACACACACACACTGTCTTTGCAGCCCTAGAGTAGTTACAGACTCCTGTTCTTTCTGATCTCCAATTTCCTCACCTTTCACTTTCATTAAATAATTCTTTCCTTCCCACACCCAAACACTCTCCTCACCAACACCCCCCTCATATGAAATGTCAAAGAGGTCCTATATTCTTACCCATAATAGCCACGATAATGGAAAATTCAGTGCATGGTATATTTTAGGAGGTTAGTGAAGAGTAGTGTCATGACCAATTATACCTTATCAATGATATTATCTCAGTGTAGCTCAGATTCTCAAATGATTAAAAACACAAAACATATGGACATGTTAAAAAAGAGCAGAGGAGCCAGCTCAACTGTCACTAATGAAGGATGGTCTCGTTTGCACACTCACACCGTGAGTTCTATGAGTCTGGATAAAGACCGTTGTCATGAAATTAAAACAGAACGGGTATAGAAGCACAGTGGTGAAAGTGAAAAGGAGAAGCAGTCTACCATCATAGCTGAGTCAGAATATTCAAAATAGGCCCCAACTCCTTGGCTTATGGGAGGCAGGGCTATGGTCAAGCTCCTATTTCTCTTGTGTCTGCATTCCCACATCTATAAATCAACTCAAGAATGTAGCAGCATAATGAATTCTATGATTGAATCCCTGTAGTTTCTTCCATGTTTGGGGGAGATTGCTCACTAACTATGGCCAGGTTTCCCCACTATCATCCTTTTTTTTTATTATTGTTAGTTCAAAGTTACAGAAGCCGTGAGAGTTAAAAATCGAATCCAAGATACATACAAGGAAGTATTCCTGTGTGAATCAGGGGCCCCCAAAATAGTTCTCTCTCACTTTAATATTCTTAGAGGTGAAAATTGCCTTTATGCTGCAGGAAGACATAATTTTATCCCCATATTCTTAGTGAGCTTATTTCACATTGTGAAGGGAAGGAAGTGTGCTTGCTTTTCGTCTAAATTGAGAGTGGATTGGAGCCATGCAGCAAGACCCTCTGACTCTGATCTGTGTTCATTTGGCAACCCTGGGGCTTGAACTGTCTTGTGACTGTTGGGCAAGTGCTCTACCACTGTGTTCTCTCCCCAGCCAAGACCCCCCTGAGGGAAATACAAAGAGGATTTGTGTTTGCTATGGTAGGCATTATTGTTTCCCCAAATATTTCCAGTTTCACCACCATATCCTGATTTGGTGGAGCCATATGACAAGATTTGGAAAGTGCATTTTGATGGGATTAAATGGGTCATTTGAGGACCAGAACTGAACTCCCGCCTCCATACCAGGCACCTTTTCCTCTCTAGGGCCACAACCAGCAGTATTAGAAACAGCTGCTATTTCGCTTGTCTGAGTGACCATAATGACTGGGAATGGAGTATAAGAAAGACACAAATTTTGTGTGGTAAGCCACTGGCAGTCGGAGGCTATTTACCACTATACCACCACCGAGTCTGTCTTTTATAAATTTAAGAACTAAAAGAAGTAGCAAGAAATATAGGCACAGATTATCATTCCAAGAACCATAGTGCATTCATCACAGCTGTAATTATTTTTGGCACCTAATAATTTTTTTTCACAGTGGCAAGCAATTAAGCCTCTTGTACTAAAATGACCAGGTCAGAGAAGATGGGAGGGAAAAGCTCAGATTTGGCATTGCACAGGTTTTATATTTTGGGCTTGAAGATTTAGGATACTCAACTTACATATGCAAATGTCAGGAAGGCTACAAACTTCCAAGGAGCGAGACTCGCCATGGCCTGGGAGCATTTCCTTCTAATGCTGCAAGGAAAGAGAAAAGTCAATTTAAAAACTGAGCAGTGGTGGCACACACCTTTAATCCCAGCGCACAGGAGGCAGAGGCAGGAGGATCTCTGTGAGTTCAAGGCCAGCCTGATCCACAGAGTGAGTTCCAGGAGAGCCAGGGCTACACAGAGAAAGCCTGTCTCGAAACCTAAAAAAAAAATAAAAATAAATAAAAAGACTGTGACAGTACCTGATATATATTATTTACAATGAATAAAAAGAAAAGTATAATTTTAAACAAACAATAAACTTTTAACTTAATTGGGTCCTATGTGATATAGGAGTCACTTTTGTGTGCCCAACATATTTCTTAACAAAAACTGAGGTTTTAAAAAAGCTTAATAGTTTACACTAAAAGCATAATAATCATTTATAGATCCACAACTTAAGATGGAGGCTAAGAATGTCATGATAATATACTTCTAACTATATGGTGATGAATCCATTTCTTACTTATACTGTCTTTTACCTCAAAAAGTAACTGTCATCCTGAATCAAAGTTCATCATGGCTTCATGTCCCATAGTGGATATCTTTATTGCATCTCTACACATTCATAAAACATATTTAAATTTCCACTGTTTTAGTTTTATTCAAAGAGTATTATTTGCCATTGAGAAAACCTTGATATAAAAAAAATACTTAAATCATCAGAATATTCTGTCTGCCCATATGGAATTAAACTAGGGACAATAATACAAACAAAACAAGAAGAAATTTAATTACATGGAAGTTGAACAATATATATATATATATATATATATATATATATATATATATATAGTGATTAAAGGAAGCAGTTTGTGCTGGGAATGTACCTGGGCAGAGTGCTTGGTGCCCCTTATGCGCCAAGTTCTGAATTTGAACCACAAGGTATGAAGGCAGAAGGATCAGGAGTTGAAGATCATTCCCACCTACACAGTGAGTTCAAAGTCAACCTGAACTACATGAGACCATGCCTCAAAGAAAAATAAAAAGAAAGAAAAAAGAAAAGGAAGAAAGAAAGAGAAAACAGGAGAAGAAAATAGAAAGCATTTGGAACTGAATAATGGTAAAGAAGACATATAAGATAAATTCTGGAGGTGGGGAGATGGCTCAGTGGGTAAGAGTGTGAGGCCTGAGTTGAAATCCCCAGAATCTGAGCAAAATGCCAGGGATGGCTATAGCCTTGGCACTGGGGAAACGATGGGGAGAGAATGATAATTGGATCCCAAGAACTCTCTGGCCAGTTTCTTCTCAATTCAAGAATTCTCCAGGCAATGAAGCAGAGACTGATAGAGGAAGACATTGAATGTCATCTTTTGGCCTACACATGCATTTGAACAGGTTCACACACATACATACAACACACACACACACATACACACACACACACATACACACACACACACACACACACACACACACACCATACACAATCTTTGTAGACAGGCAATGGGCCAATGGTTTCTGATGTGCAGTGGAACAGTAGCTGAAACAGTTATTCTTGAAAGAGTAACTAGGCTGACGGAGTCTAACCTCTCAATGGCAGACTGGCATTTAACAAAAGAGATGAAGCCACCCACAAGCTGAGAAGAATGGACAGCTGAATTCCCAAAACACCAACAATTTCCAGAATTTAAAATCCTGGATCATGACAGGACATTGGTGGAATTCAGGTTTATCTGGTACATGGACTACTCACATCAAATATGAAGTCGAAATGTAGGCCTTGTGTACATCCTACTTCACAAATGAGTCTGTCAGATATGCTAAGCCTATAGGCTGAAGATGGATACCCCAACATTGCAGAAGAACTTTGGGTGACTGTCCAGGCAGCCAGCTGTCTTTGTCATTCTAGATTTTTGAAAGTTGCTTACAATGTTCTTACTTAGGTAATATTATATCCTTCTGAGGTCTTTGATGTAGTTGAATACTAGATTGTTATACTTTTCCTTAGTTATGATAAAAGACAAATTAGATATAAAACTTTAGACTCACAAATACAGGATGGATAGAATATTTTCTTTAATTTTGCCAAATACAAATAGATGAGATATTATAACTAATTCTTGCTTGATTATTGTTTTGTTACATGTAATTTTAATAGGTTAAAGTTAAAACTTTCCTTTTGTTTAGACAGAAAAGGGGAAGTGATTGGGGGAATGTCTTTCTGTATGCTGTGAATATGTGTTTCTCTGATTGTTTGATAAATAAAATGCTGATTGGCCAGCAGCCAGGCAGGAAGTATAGGTGGGGCAAGAAGAGAGGAGAATTCTGGGAAGTGGAAGGCTGAGTCAGGAGACACCAGCCCGCTGTCCAAGGAGCAGCATGTAATGGCACACAGGTAAAGCCGTGGAAAACGTGGCATCATATAGATTAACAGAAATGGGCTAAGTTTAAATGTAAGAGCTAGTCAGTGGTAGGCCTGAGCTAATGGACAAGCAGTTTTAATTAATATAAGCTTCTGAGTGGTTATTTTATAAGTGGCTGTGGGGTCCATGGGGCTGGGCAGGCCCAGAGAAAACTTCAGCTACAAATCTTAGTTAAACCAAAGCCTTGAGTGAAATTATCAGTTTTATATGTTCATATTACAAAATAAAAGTACGTAATCATTTAATCTTTTACTTCATTAAGCTAAAAAAAAGGAGACAACCAAATACATAAGAAGTAGAAAGTAATTAATAATATGAGACAATGTCACACACAGCTGTAATTCTAGCTACACAGAAGGCTGGGCGGGAGGAGCGATAGTTCAAAGCCACCCTAAACAACATAGCCATGCCCAGTCAAAACTCCAGCGTGGATGGGGGGTGGAACTCAAGAGGTCCTCCTTTTAACTGCTACTGGCAGTGGAGGGATGCTGGGTGGTGGTGGATAATTTTGAGGGCGTGGTCACTAATAGGTTGCCCATGCTCAACTGGATGGCCCTACACTCAAGCACATACAGGTAGCAGCACTTCATGGACTTAGTGGGCTATCAAAAAAGAAAAAAAAGAGGATGAAGTTGGGAGGTGGACTTGTGGGGAAGATCTGGGGGGAGTTGGAGAGAGAAAAATAGAGGTGGATATGATCATATTTAATTGGATACACATATGAAATTCTTAAAGAAAAAAAGTTTAAAAGAAGTAAACAATAAAGTAAACTAATATGCTAGAAATTATATGATGGTTAAAACAACAACAACGTTTTCTCACAAAACTGATCAGTTCTACAAAAGAAGACGATAAAGAACCACAAATAGAAATGAAAGCGGAAACACGCAATTTCAAATACTTTAGAAGTAAAAATTATATGAAAGCAAAGGCTGAGGTGGTGGCTCAACCAGCAAAGCCCTTGCTGTGTACGCATGAAGTTCTGAGTCCAGATCCCTGGTACCCACATAAAAACTGCTGTAACCTGAGCACTGGATGAAGGCAGAGAGAGAGATCACAGAGCTGGCTGGCCAGCCAGTCCAGCCAAACAATGAGCACCCGAGTTGAGTGAGGGACTCTACCTCAAAAGATGAGGTGGAGAGCAAGAATGGAAGACATTCTCCATAGACCTCTGGCCCCCATACACACTGGTGCACAGGCACATGTGCACCCCCAGACATGCACACAGACACAAACAGGGACACACATGTACTACACACACACACACACACACACACACACACACACACACGCTAATAATGTCTGATTGAACGCATCTTATATAACCTTTACACAAAAAAAGATACAACTTACTTAAAAGTTTCTCAAACTTAGAAACTACTAAAACTAAAAGGAAAATTGAAAAAGAAAAGTCTTAACAGTTTTACATCTATTTAAAATAAATGACTGCTTATTTAAAATCCAGCCCCTCCTCAAAAAAAAGCTCACACCCAAATGGCTCTGTGGCAAATTCTTCTAACTACAGAAGAAAGCAATAGCAGAATTTCACACATAGTCCTCAAGCATAAAGGAAAGTGGTAAGATCTTAGGAAAAATAAAAGGAAGCATTTTCATGACCTTCAAGTAATCCCAGATTGCCATGACAGGATCCAAAAAGCACAATTCATAAAATAAAATTCTGATAACCTAGACTTCATTAAAATTAAGATGTTCCATTTGTCACAAGATACTATCCAAGGAATGAGAGAGTGGATCACATAATAGACTGAAGATGTGTAAAGTATCTCTCTGTGTAAATGTATGTCTATGAGACACATATATAGATATGCCTATATAAAAATAGTTCTGAAAAGGAGCGGAAACCAATAACATATGAAGAATTTGTAAATCAAAACACAAATGCTGAAAATCTTATAGAAAACTAAACAAAACCTTGAACAAATTCTCTAGAAATGATGATAATTTAAAAGTCAGTTGGCAAAAGACATAAATGGATACACAATCAGAGAAAATTTACACAAAAGGATGCTTAAACGTCAGTCTCTAGGGGGGAATACAAATTAAAACCACATACAGTAGCAAAAATACACCTGCAAATGACTGAGATTTAAAGGCAGTGGCAATATCAAATGCTGGCAAGAATGTCGGAAAACACATCAGCTGCTGGAGAGACCGCAAACTAGGGCAACCGACTCCAGTGAAAGTTTGGAGGGGTTCATGACAGGCATTTGGAGCCAAGAAAATGGAAGCTTATGCTCACCCAAAATGTGTACTCAAATGTTCAGCACAGCTTTATTCACAATAGCCCCAAATCAAGAGCAACACAGCTGTCCATCAGCGGGTGAACGGCTAACAAAGCTGTAGTGTGCACACACCACTTATCATCACTGAGCAGTGGTATTCTTAGGGAAGCAGAGCCTTACCAAGAAACTCAGGAGGCTGTCACTTTCCACGCAAATTCTTAATACAGAAGATCATCATTAACACACCCTCTCATTAAGTGGATCAAGACAGTTCTGGGGAAAGGCATCTAGACATAACAGATGCAAAAGAAAGCAGTATTCTGGCAACAAAAGCAAACACTAGGGACACAGAGTGCTAAGAACCACCACATCTCCTTTATTGCACTCTTGGCAGCAAAAGTGACAGTTCCAAGCAAGGACAAGAGCACTAGACTGGAGTACTTGACATAAATGAGTTGAAAATTTAGCTCTGTCACTTGTTATTACAAGTTCTCCCCTCCTGCTCCGCTTCATGCAAATCTTGAAGCCACACATGGTCCATTGGTCTTAGAATTTCTATTGTTGTGAAGAGACACTGTGACCACGGCAACTCTTATAATTGGGATGGCTCACTTCCAGTTCAGAGGCTCAGTCCGTTATCATCATGGTGGGGAGCAAGGCAGATGTGGTGCTAGAGAAGGAGCTGAGAGTTCTACATCTTGACTCACATGCAAACAGGAAGTGGTCTGGCTTGATCATACATGAGACCTCAAAGCCTGCCTCTAGAGTGACACACTTCCTCCAACAAGACCACACCTCCTAATAGTGCCACAACCTTTGGGAGCCATTTTCTTTCAAACCACCACAGTGAGTGAAAAATCCCATCCCTTCATAGGATAATGGGAAGATGTTTGGGATCATAAAGAAAGTGACCATCTGTCTCTGGAAGATATTGAAGCAAGGCTGTTTTTGATCCATTTCTTGGCAAATGAGAATGGTTTCTTTGTTAACTAACATTTCAGAAATGAGTTTGCCACACTGAAGAAAATCTAACGAAGGAAATGAATCACTTATACACAATGTTTCTGCAAAGTCTTTCCCAAACTGCAACTGTCAGTTTGTAAGATCTAGAATCAACGTTGGGATAAATCCTGAGCATGTCTGTGAGGGATTTTTCCTAAGTTAGGTTAATTGTCATGGGAACACCTAAATGTGGGCAACACTATTTCCTGGGCTGGGGTCCTGAGTCACATAAAAAGGAGAAAGTTGGCTGATAACAAACATTCTTTGTTCTCTGCTTCCTCACCAAGGATGTCCCAGCTGCCCAAAGCTGAAGGCACCATACTTTTCCTGCCATGTTGGACTGTAAGATAAAAAGACCCTTTTTCCTCTAAGTTACCTTTTATCAGATATGTGGTCATATCAATAAGAAGAGTAACTAATACACAAACCATCTCAGATTTGTACTAGAAATTAAACATAAAACCTGAAAAAAATGCAAGGCCAGGTTCTCAAGATTAGAATAAAAGCAAACACCATGTTCCATCATTCATCTAGAACATTAAAAACAAAAGATAAGGACTGAAATACATCACTGTTCTCAGGTCAAACTTACCTTCCAGATTTCTTTGTGCCCACTCTAACCCCAATGACCCTCTAAGAGTTCAGATGTGTCAGGCATGATGACCCACACTTTTAATCCCAGTACTCAGGAGGCAGAGGCAGGAGGATCTCTGTGAGTTCCAGGTCAGCTTTGTCTACATTGTGAGTTGCAGGCCATCCAGGGTTAGAGAGAGAGAGAGAGAGAGAGAGAGAGAGAGAGAGAGAGAGAGAGAGAGAGAGAGAGAGAGAGAGAGAGAGACCCTGTCTCAAAACAAAACAAAAACAAATAAAAAACCAAACAAATAAATAAATGAAGTGCAGAAATAAGCAGGCGAATCTCAGAATATTATCACTAGACAAGGTTCTAGAAATCACTTTTTCCACAATGACTACAGAGAGCAATGAACAAGCAGCATCTCATGTCCAGACAGAGAAAATTAAGGAAAAAGGAGGAAAGAAGACCATGTGTGTAAAAAGGCTTTGATGTGTGTAAAAAGGCTTCAATACCTTAACTACACTAACTCAGAGTACATTTGAAAACAGGCTGAAGTCATCAACAGCAGGAGGTTTACAATATAGTCTCAGAGACGCCATCAACAAGGTCATTGCTGAGACAGGCATAGGCAAAGCCATTCCCCAGCCATCTAGAGGAGACATCACAAAGCTTGAATAAAGACAGCCATTGCATCTTTTTCCTCAACATCATCTGCTGCCAGGTCACCTTCTGCTTCATTCCCAGACTTCCCTGTATAAGGCTGTCCATCCCACCTTTTTCCAAAGGGGCGGGAGAGCAAGCACCAATAGAAGGAAGAGTTATTAAAATATTAGGTGGGAATGTATGACAAAGAAGCCAACCCCTGGTGGGCCTCAGAAGGGAAAGCCAGCTGTGCGTGGGGGGGGGGGGGGGATAGAGAGGAGGGGCCTTAAGCTCTAACCCACTGTTAGGTAAACTTTGGTGTCCCTCCCAACCCAAAGGTCAATCTGGACAGTTGCTTTTGAAGTCGTTAACTGTGCTATCACTTCTCAATGTGTACAGAGACTTCAAACTACAACATCAGTTGCAATGCCTGTAGTAGAAATTATTCTGCAGAAATTGGTGTCGATGTTGGACAGGAGAATCCAAAGAAGCCAGTCTATGACCTGAACAAGTCCCTCCCCAATTGGGACAGAGTGGCCATGAGGCTCAGCTGACTTTTATGTTGTTGAATACTGAGATTTACAGTCAAAGAAAGAAATGTGTTACGGTGCACTCTCTCTTTCAGTGAAAGAATATTTACTGAGCATCTGCTGTCTGCCAGACACACCCTGCGCTAGGTGCTAGAACACAAGAATTCCAACCAAGATCCCATCCCCCTGGCAGCTAGACTCTGAGGGAAAAAGATGAAATTAAACCAATAATTATGCTCTTGCTTATTAACAGATGGGGCAAAGTCTAGTTGGATTACTTGAAAGTAAGAAAGAAAAAAGATGAAGCCGAGGGAGACTTTCCAAAGGTCAGTTGGGGAGATGAGTCAGAAAGGCATATGGAGCAAGGCATATAGTACGGAGCAGGATGGGGACCAGGTGGAAGTGTTGGCTCCACTGTCTAGGAGTTGTGAAGTATCAGAACCCCTCCTGGTGCCTCTGGATAGAAGGATGGCAGCAGGGCCACACACCCGAGTTCTGTAATCGTTACATGAAACAATGCACAGGGCACATTTAGCACTCAATAAATGCTACTTGTCATCCCGTCAATATTGACAGTTACGACTGCTAAAAATATTTTTCTTAACAGCAAGTCCAGTGCTTTTATCTCTGCATCCCACTGCCTCGATATCATTTTTTTCCTCTTTTCTTCCTAACCATAAGAAGTTTCCTGGAAAGTAGGTCAGACTCCAGCAGACTCTCAGCACTGTGGCTTCTAGATGAAAGAGGGGGCATAGGAAGCCTTTCAGCAGCTCTGGGTGCCCATCCAGGCTTCCAACGGATGACAAAATATTTCCATGAGGATTTATTTAATTTTGTCCCCAGGCTTGTTCATAATTCTGACCATCTGGTACTGGAGGTTTCTCTATTTTTAATATTTCTACTTTGGGTGTTTTGCTTTTTTAACCTATTCTAGGATTAGTCGCCCCCTTTCAGCCACCCCCACTCTCTCCACCAACCCCTGATTTAATTCGCTTGAACGTATTCTTCTATATGACAAGCTTGCCACAGCCTATAACTGATAACCTCAGAGCTGTAAAGCGGAGGCATCTCAAGTCATATGAAAGGTCGCAGCAAAACCAAATGTCATCCTTCACACCTGTGACATGTTCTAACAAGACCACCCCACGGGTACATGCTGCAAGTATGAACAGAACTTATTGAAAGGAAGCTCCCCCACCCCAAAGTCCTAACAGTCACTCAAATCAACACTGGTCAGATAGTTCTCCTAGAGAGAAATAGCCTGAGCTACTCACATGGGTCCCTTTAAGGCATCTGTCCTAGCCTGGCTGCCCAAATGGTCACCATATAATACGTTTCCTTACACTTAGAGCAGTGCTGTCTTGAAAAAGTCGATTTCCCCGAGAATAACTCTATCAAACTAGGTCATTTTTTTCTGGCTCATCATTTTATGTGGTTGGAGGTAGGACTCCATAAGTGTTCACAGACAATGACAGGGAGAGCAATATAAAAACGTCCCTGTCTAGGATTTCACTGTCCCTCATGTTTGTTACTCCCTTACCCTCATCTGCACTTTACAAGTCCACTCGGCTATTTCATTATCATCCCCAAATGTTCTGTATCTCCAGATGGGGTTTTAATAAATGTTTGAGTAACAGAAGCGGGGGGAGGGGGGGACCAAGTGTTGAAAATATCACAGAAAACCACAAAGACAGGAAGTGCAGAGGACTATATGGAGCTTGGAAATCTCGATGATAGAGGACAAGGAAAATGAAGGGTTAGCTGTAAACAGAATTCCTAGGATGAACACGGCCATTCTATCTCTTCCACCCCCAAGAGGCTTCATTTTTAGAAGATAAGGAGCCTTTTTGCTTCCCCCTGCTTTCTGCATTTTATAAACACTTCTGTCTTTCATTTATGGACCTCCTAACCACCAAAGCAGCAATACACATGGCAGATATTATTCCCATTTTGCCAATAATGGAACTAAATATCTGAGAAGTAATAAAACGTGCCCAAGATCACACAAGCAGGAATTTAGCAAAAAGAATCTAGATCTTTTCTTTTCTTTTTTTCCTTCTGATAGGGCACCCAGTGTCTCTCCAGTTTATCATGCTCAGTTTTTAAGAGGAATGATTCAGGGCACTCAGAGGAAAAAAAAAAAGAATGTGGGGTTTGGAGCGTAGACTTAAATCTTGAATAGCATGTTGTCTGTGTTAGTTAGCCTTTGTTGCCATGACAAAATTCTGGAGAAAACACCTTAGGGGAGGAAGGATTTGTTTTGGTTCATAGTTTAGGCCGATGATCACTTGGCTACTTTTTTTCTGAACCCATGTTTGAGAAGACAGAACACCGTGGAAGAAGGGCATGATAGAGAAGAGATTCTTACCTATGACAGACAAGAAGCGGAGGAAGATGTTGAAAGGAGAGCACTGGGAAGAAGCACAACCTTCCAAGGTGTGCTCCAGCGAGCCACTCCTCTAGCTGGGCCCCATCTCCCAACAGTCCATTAGCCATGAATTAATCCGTATATTAATGTACCAGTGAAGTCAGAGAACTCAGGATTCAATGACCTCTCCAAGGCCCATCAGCGGGCAGCCAATCCCTCAGCACATGGGTCCTCAGCAAACATGTTTATAGTCAAACCATAATGTTGTTTTGTTTCAGCCCGTGATTATAGCAGATTTACACTTCTAGGGTACAACTTGAAAACTCCTGTTACAAAATACACAATAGAACTTGACAAAATATGACATTCTTTTAACTATATAGCTATGCTCTTAGGAAAGTAAGAGAAATCCCTGGGAGCCAAAAACCAAAGATAAAACCTAAAACCCTGAAAGTGTACAGCCACATTGAGTCACTGTGGCAATAATTACCATGGCAGATTCAATTCTTACCATTCAAAGGACTTTGCTTAACATATTATGTCTTGCATCCTTCTATGTATACAAACACAAGCATATGAAAGTTCACATTTATCACAGGCATGCACATACAAAGGTTATTTTAAATGGCACTTATGGATAGCATATTTCAAGGGTAAAATGTGGTTAATATCAACAAAGGTGCTTTGAAGAGAAAATAACAATAGGACTCATTAACAGGTATTCACTTACACCTGCTATATGCTATGTTTAATACAAGAATACCGTGTGTGTGTGTGTGTGTGTGTGTGTGTGTGTGTGTGAGAGAGAGAGAGAGAGAGAGAGAGAGAGAGAGAGAGAGAGAGAGAGAGAATCCAAGTATATGGGTAGGTCTGAAGTGATTCCAAAACCTATAATAAGAACCTAGAAGATATCGAAGGATCAAAGATTTGGAAGTTAATGGTAGAAACATTTTGACAATACTCTACCACTCTACTCTTCCCCATGCTGACCTTGTCAAGTACACACTGCCACAGTGACCAGTAACTCTGAATTTAGGGGAAGGGAAAACATCAGCAAAAATACTGTGGGTCCTCCCTTCCCTTCATTTCAGAAACAATTGTGCCTTTCAGGGCCACCAGTCTACTGGCTGGTTAGACAGTAAGTATCAGGTGATGTCCCTTTCTCCCAGGAAATTGTTATGGCTAACAAAACAAACAAAGCTGTACTCAGCAGGTCCTGTATCAAAACAAAACAAAAAACTCCAAAGAGCACAGTGGCAGCTCAGATCAATAAAAGAGATTCTAAATGCATTGATTGAATAGGGGCCAGGCTCAAGGCTTTGGTAATTCTCATGCCAGAATTCTCCAGTTCTTAGCCTTTGCTGGCAAACCCCCTGTGATTGGTTAGACATCCTTCTCATGTGGCTGTGTGTTATTCCCTCATAGTTCTTTCAAAGTCTATTTTAAAGAAATGCAAATAGCCACTATTTTAATCTCCTAGTAAATAGATATTTTCTCCCTCAACAGAAACAAGTCTAGCATTTTCACAGCTTCAGGTTAGATTAGTTCCTAAATAATAACTGATCCTTGGTTCCTTCCTTTTGTGCTTTTGAGGATAAATCCACGAATTGAAATAACAGAATAAAAGGCCCAGTAGCAAGTATTTTTTTTTTCTCTTTTTGACAGTGGATTCCTTTCCTGGGAAATGAAAATACCTTTGTGTTGAAACAGCAGGCCATGGTGGTTTCTCTGCTGAATGGACCCTTAAAAACCCAACATTCAGAACCTATTCAGTTCTTATTTACCACTGTTCTCTGCCTGGGACAAGCCATCAGAGAATACCCATTTTTACAAAGGTACCACATGTAACAAAAGAACTGAGTTTGGAACTAGGGAGCTGTGATCAAGGCTCAGCTCTGCCAATGACCACTTAAGACCTCAAGAATAGCACTCTAGAGCTTTGCAGTTTCAGCTGCCCATTCCACATAGGTGAATGTGGAGTCTAATGTGTTTCTAAGTCCCCTTCAGTGTCCAGGAGTTCTTTATCTCCTGTACTGGAACATATACAGAAATACTCTGGGGTTCAACTTCTTTCAAAGAAGAGATATCAAGCATGGAAGACATATTTATACAGCTCCTATTCTAGCTGGACAATGTATTCCATGCCAGATAAACAAAGAGATATAAAACAATGTCCCTGCTGTCACAGACATATAACCCATAATGGCAAATAAACAGGTTGAGGAGAAATGCCAATGAAAGGAGCTAACCAGGAGTTGCTGAATTCTTCCACAGAACAGCCATTTGGGGTGCTGCGGAACACAGCTGATGGGATGGGATGGGTGCTGGAGCTTGAGGCTGAAGAAGAAGTCGGTGATCTTTCTGAATATAAAATGTCCCATTTGAGGTGATAAAGGAAGGCTATAACTACCCCCCCAACCTTTAGTAAATCTCATCTTTAAAGTAATAAAAGAATTGTGTGAAATGCTAAAAGTAGAGGGATGGAGGAAGGCAGGCCCTCACACGGATGAGTACAGGAGTTTGTGTCTTAATTAGACTCAGTTACCTTCTCTTATGGGAGGGGAAGGGATGGACCTGGCCTGCCTGCTAGAGGTAGAGAAGTGAACTGGGAACAGCTTAAGGTGTCTTCCTCCCACATACACTCTGTTGAATTTTAGAAAGGGTTGAGATGATACAAGAATGGGCTGGGGCCCTTAAAAAAAAAACAGGGCCCTTTCCCCAAATTACTAAGTATAGAAAAATGAAGAGAGTTACCCAAGTTGATCCCAGCACCAAGTGGAAGGTAAAATTAATCAATTCAGCTTGCCCCCAAATTACAAAGAAGGACGCTCCACACAAGGGCAGTCACAGAACTGCTCCACAGCATCACTGACCCCATCTTTCTCAGGGCATCATCAACTCAGCTTTCTTTCCCTATTTTAGAAGATTATTTCTTTTACTTTTGAGACTAGAATGCAATTACATCATTTCCCTTTTCCATCTCCTCCCTCCCAGCCTCCTATGGAGCAGTCCTCCCTGCTGTCTTTCAAATTCATGGCCTTTGTTTTCTTAATTGTTATATATGTATATGTACACACACACACACACACACACACACACACACACACACACACTTCTAAGTGCATAAATATAACCTAGTCAGTCTGTATAACGTTATTAGTATGTATGACTTCAGGGCTGACTACTTGGTATTGAATAACCAGTCAGTGTACTCTTCCCTAGGGAAGACTGTTTCTTCCAATCTCAGCATTCCTTACACTTGTAGTTCTTTGTGTAGCGTTTAGGCCTCACAGACTTTTCTCTGACCACTTTAGCATGTCTATCTATTGCTGTCCTTGTTCATGTTGGTAAGACTCCATGGGTATAGCTTCTGAACCATCCTAGGAGACATAATCTTACAGTAAACTGGATCCTCTGGTCCTTACAATCTTTTGGTTCTTTTCCACAATGTTCCCTAAGCTTTAGGTGTGGGAGTGTTTTATAAACACGTACATTGGGACTGGGCTCCACAACTCTGCATTTTGATTGGCTGTGTATTGTTTAATGTGTTAGTGTGTAATTGTTCTCTGTAACGGTCTTCATCTGCTGCAAACTACACAAGACCGTGTTGAGGGAGGCATCCCAGACTCCGAAAGACAAGCAGCTCCCGCCCTTTCATTTTTGATTTGTTGGTTAGTTTCTTCGGTTTGTTTGTTTTGAGACATGTCTCCTCTATTCCAGCCTGACCTCAAACCTTGAACTTCTGCTCTTCCTGCCTCCACCTCCTGAGTCCTAGGATTACCCTCATGTGCCTTATGCAGTGCTGGGAGTCAAACACTGGACTCCTTGCCTGCTAGGCAAGCACTCTACTATTAAAGCTATGTCTCCAGTTTTAAACCATTCCACACCGGTGAGGCTGGGGGAGATCAATCCTGTGATCTCATATCTCCACCACCATTTTCCCTACTAGCCATCAAAAAACTCCCTCATACTGTTGAGTAAGTGGATCCTGGATGACGCTTCAGCCTTCTGACATGCAGCATCTTTGGACAGGGGGCAGATGCACTCCGTACACTCCTTTGGCCCACATCTCTGCAGTTCCACAGTTTATTTTGTCCCAGCACTTGTACTCAGCCTCTCCAAGCATCAGTGGGGAGCACCTGCTGCCTGGGAGGCACTGAGCTAGGTTCTGCCTTCAGAGAAGCTCCACATAACAAACTAGAGCATCCTAGCAGCAGCCAAAGTGAGTGAAAGGATAAGGAAAGCTGGTCATGTTTACCTGTCCCCATGGTGACAGGATGAACAAATAAACCAATTTTAAGTAGTAATATTTACCCCAAATTATATTATTCATGAAAATGTTAACTGCCATACACTCATTATCTCAGTCCGCACCAAAACCTTCTGAAGGAGGCACTATTGGTGTCCAAGCTTTATAGAGAACGTCATCCTACCCCAAACAGAGAGCAACCAAATTTGATAGCTCATAAATGAAGGTGTCAGGATACAAATCCATGTGAGTCTGGTTCTAGAATACACATCTCTTAGGAAACATGGTAGTTTGGGACCACCAAGAGGAGTGAGAAAATTTAAAAGTAGAGGACTGAAATCCTCTAAAAGACACTGCTGATGCCTAAAAACATTAAGATGCTCTGTGGCAGACTTCCATTCCAGTTTCCTGGTAGACTAGAAGTCTCAGTCTGCCTTAGGGTTTTAAGTGACAATGTGTGAGGTGTGTGTGTGTGTGTGTGTGTGTGTGTGTGTGTGTGTGTGTGTGTGTGAGGTGTGTATGTGTGTGTGTGTGTGTGTGTGTTTGTGTGTGTGTGTATGTATGTGAGAGAGAGAGTAAAAGTGTGTGAGAGTGTGTCTGAGAGAATGAATGTGTGTGTGAGTATGAATGTGTATAAGTGTGTGTGTGCATGTGTGTGTGTGAGAGAGTGAATTTGTGTGAGAGTGTGATTGTGTGTTAGTGTGTGTGTGTAATGTTAATTTCAGTACTTGTGTAAAGATGCTTCATTTTCTCTTCTTTCATGCTGTAATGAATGGGGGCCTTATAGTCAGGACTAGATAGAAGCAGGCAGTCAGGGAACAGGTCAGAGGGAAGAGGGGAGTTAACTTTCCCAATTCATGAGTAGATGAAGGTTTCTATAGTTTCAAATCACAGAAACTAACTTTAGTTATCCTATGCAAAAATTATTTATTAAAGGATATGAGTTCATATATAAAATCTCCTGGAAGGTCAGAGAAACAGTATAATGTCTGCAGCCATGAGTAATGGCAAATTCATGCCACCATGCTGTTTCTCTGGGAACATCAGTTAGCGCCACCGATGGCCTGAGGACTCAGAGTTGTAACTCCAATATGGTGACTAATGCTGAGTATAGCATGTATGCTTGTAACCTCTGGCTTCCGAAGCCTGATGTAACACCACCACCCTTGCCATGATGGTTTTCTCCACTTCTTTTTTTTTTTTTTAATAGAACTCATTTCCAGTTTATTTCGGCCAAAGTATCCTACTTGCAAATACTAAATCCACATGCAGAAACACTAGCCACAAGGAGACTAGAGAGACAGATGTATTTGCCTTCCATAGTAGAAGTCAGTCTAGCACAGAAACATTAAAAAAATGCTGAGTGATAAAAACATAGCAATAAGATAACCACTCATCTGGTCACCTTCCAGACAGAATGAGGGCTAACATATTGATCTGTCTGCATAAAAGTATTTGACAGGGACAGAAGCCCAGAATGGCCTACGGTGAAATTAATTAATTTCCAAATAACCAAGGGAGAAGAAGTAACCAGTACCCAACTACTAATTTACTCTCTTCAAAACACATGGTCTACCTCTATTTTTAAAATGCACTCAAGTCGTTTTAAATAAAATAACATGAGTTGACTGTCAAAAGCAATTCTCTATAGAGTCCTTTTGTAAAGTGAGTGACTGTCTCGAAGTGTGTTTATAAGCCCTGGTTGATTTATACTGGTTTACTCTAAGTAGGACACAAGCATTCAATTAATGAAACAGAAAGAAAGGGAGAGTGGTTATTAAAGATGCAAAGAGTATCTGGTGAAAGAACCAGATAAGATGTCTTTGGCTGGAACTTATGACCTGGTTATATAAGAAGACTTCTTATGGGGGCCCCTTTGACAAATAACAAGAGTCACAGAGGCCTTGGGATACTCAGTGGTGGAAGAGGGAACCACCTTATCTTACCTCAAGGGCCGTGAATTAACTACCTTTTAATGAATGATTCAACACCTAAACTCTATCAACAGTTCTGTGTCCCTTTGAAATACAAAACACTGGCCAGGACTCACCACTTCCAAGGGAGGCAATCAACTCAGTCCCTGCCCATGAGAGCATCTGAGCTCAGTTTGCAAGATAAAAAAGGAGAATGGGAAGAAAACGGAAAAAAAAAAAGCTACTCTAGTCCAAAGGCACAAAGTTGTGTGGTACCAAGGCAGCAAGAGTGAAGTACAGCGTGGGTCTAGACAAGTGAATAGGAACAGATTAGGGACCTACAGGAGGTGACATGAAGACCACAGGACACACATGAGAGTGGGGGGAGGGGCAAGCCATGACATTGGGACTATAGGTGTCCACCACGAATATCCTGGCCACCGTGACCTTCAGTGTCACACGTGACTTATTTCTGTAGGTCAGAAACTACTTTCGACCTCAGCAGTAACAGACATCATGACTCTAAGTTGGAGAAGGAAGAGGAGGAAGAGGTGTAGGAGGAGGCCATTTTAAGAGTTAGCTCAGGGGAAATATGAGCCCCTGGTAGGACAGAAATAGTGAGGAGTGGAATTAGCCTCGGAGACTAATAGGTGATATGGTACACATGTAGACAATAGGCTGAGTTACTTTTTAGACTATATCTACAAGTACAGGCCAGAACGCAAGAACATTACAGAATAGAGACTAAGAAGAAATTCCACTGGGGATCCATACTGAAAGCACTTTACCTCTACCCCATAGGCCATAGGGTCATATGGAGCAATAGAAAGGGCCCCATGTTGTATGAATTACAGTATTTCCTGCCCCAAACTATGGTCCCTATTCTTCTGTCACCACCACCACCTACATGCCCTCCCCTCTGATTCATGCCTCTAGGTCTTAGAGACTTCATTTGGCTTCATCCCTTCTCAACTACAATTCAAAGGCCCTGAGAGGGAAGAGTCCTCACATCCTTATCAGGCTCCACCCAATTATGCTTCTCTTATCAGAAGCTCTCTTATCTTAGCCAGTTTCTCCTTGCATCATCCTTACCCAACCCAGCCTTTGTTCAGCTTTGCTCTCCCATCCTGCTTTCTAATCTTCTGAGGGCAGAGACCGGCTGTGTCCTCCTCATCTTCGGCATCTCAACAACTAATCCCATGCCCTGTATAGTGAGCACAAGACATTAGATGCCAGATTTTCCATGAGGAGCTGAGACCTTAAACAAAGTCATTTAACCTCTGGAGCTTCCTTATCTCCAGCCTATCTGCCAGAGGAAAGCATTCAAATCCACTCCTTGGGTTGTTAAGAGGCTGGTACTGGACCATAGCTGAAAACTCTAAGTCACTGTACAAACACAAATCAATATTTGCAAGCAGCCAGCATAATTCCTGGCGAGTAAGTGTGTGTTGATCAGATGAAGGAACAAGTGTGCACCTCTCCTGCAAACACCCTTTCTCTCCCTCGGGAGGGGTCTTAAAAATACAACAGGGGACCAGAGAGATGCTGGAGACCAGCCAAGGAGAATGATGTTGGCATTACAGGCCAGCGTGTGTATCTCCTTCTGAGGCTGAGGCTTAGAGGAAGTTGCAGCATGCTCTGGTTCTGGAACCTTCTCAGTGAAAGACATCAGGCGTTCTGCACTGGCAGACCCCAACTTCTCAGATGATCTCTGCCTCCTTGGGCTCCCTCCTTCCCGACCCTCCCAGCCAGGGCTCGCTACTCATGTGTCAGCTGTGCGGCCCAGTTGCAATGTATTATTTTCACTTACTGGGGTTTGGTTGCTTCTCCGGGTTTCTGCATCTGTTTCTCTTTGAATCTGTTAACTAAATATATATCTGCTGAGCTCAAAGTATTTTTACTTCTTTTCCTTCTAGCTCCCCCAGCCAATTTTGAAACCTGCCTCTCTAAAGCAGTCAATTTATAAGTGGGTTGATTTGGAACATCCTTAAGCAAAGTAACCCATTCTCATTATTTCTATAAACCCCCTCATTCCTTTCCACTCTCCTCCCTAAGAAACACCAACTCCCTTTAGAAAAAAAAAAAGGCACATACAGTGTGAGGATGTGGAGACATAATGAAGAAAGCCATGGCAAATGTGGTTAGTAGAATTATGTCCAGGAGCAGATGGTAGGGACTGAAGGAAGGAAGGTTGGCAACAGGGACTTCTCCTGAGGCATCAGCAATCACCCCTGCAAGGGAAGATGCAATGAAGTCGTCACTTAAGAGAAGTAACCTTTGCAGAACATTGGAAATTATGAGAGAGGAAAGCCACGGAGGAGCACGGGTCAATACAGAGCAGATGCTTCCTTTACCACGCTGCGGCACAGGATGCCTCTGGGGGACAGACAGCTCTGGGCCTCTGTGTTGGAATCTTTAACTATAAACTGAGACTTAACAGCAAGAGTGGCCACATCCTAGCTCAAGTTAGCTCTCAGTCCATCTGTCACCATTTATCTGGGTCAGTGATAGTTAAGAATCAAACAAGTTAGGAGGAAAATTGTCTAGCTTGGTTTGGGCCTTGTATCTCTTCTTCCGATTGCAGAATTATCCGTCATGCACCTGTACCACAGGAGCCCTTGGTAACTGCCTGGAGACCTGGGTTTAAAATATAGGTTCTTTAGTAATGTAAAACTGTGTTTAAGTCTCATTGTCTGGAAATCAACAATCTGCTACTCTGGTGAAGGCAAACCAGGGCAAAATATAACATTTCATCCCAGAAGAAAACAGTTGGATCTAAAATAAGGAATTGGGAAGAACCAACTGGAGAGAAGAAAAGGAAGACTTGTTTCTAGAGGAGAAGCCCATACATTAGGTAAGGGGAGCCCTGGCTAAGGCCTTCAGACTGATCACTATCAACGGCTTCATAGCTGCAAACATCCTGGGCATCCACCCTGCCTCTCAGGATCGGAAAGGGTGCCTGCCTGCTAGAGTGGATACAAACTGCCTCAACCATGCACATCCATGGTTTGACTTCTTCCAGAAGTCAAGGAATAGAATTGAAAATCCATTCAGAAATAGATAAAACCAAAAATTAAGTGGCTGGTCAGAGGCCTGGCTAACTTCTGAGAATCCCAAGTTCTTTATTTTCCAGAAGGAGAGTAAGACTGTTGCTGCACAACACTCTGAGGATTGAGTGTGAGGGTGTACTTGTCAATCATTCTCCCACAGAAGGAGGGCAGGGATAAGGGAACACTGATGCCTGTTGATAGCAGCAGCTCTGATGGGAAGGGTGAGAATGTGGAGGAGGAGGAGGAGGAGGAAGAAGGAAAGACAAATCCACCAGGTCTAATTTCTTGGAAAGGGAAGGAATAATAATTTTTATAAAAACAAAAGGCAAATTCACACTTCGACAGCACATATACTAAAAACTGAATTTCACAGAGAAGATTAGCACGGCCCCTGCCCAAGGATGACACGCAGATTTGTGAAGCTTTCCCTGTTTTTATATTTTATGTTATTATTTTTCTTTAGATGCTTGTTTGTTTTCTAATGAGAGACAGAAGAGTGTGGATTTGGATGGGAGGAGGGTAGGGAGGAGATGGGAGGAGCAGGGGGAGGGGAAACCATAATCAGAACATACTATGCAAAAAAATCTATATTCAGTAAAATAATAAATAAATAAAAATTTAAAAGTAAAAGGCAAGACTATTGTTGGAAATGAAAATTGGTGCAGATACTGTGGAAACATTGTTAAAGTTCTTCCAGAATCTGAAAGAGAAAGGACCGCATGATTGGTTCATGTCCCTCCTGTGCACATACCCAAAGGAAATGAAGTCAATAGAATAAAATCTATAGTTGCATACTCATGGTTTCTTGTGACACCATCCACAATGGCTAAGTCAGGGAGTCAGTCTCTATGCCCATCAACATGTGAATGGAATATATACACACATGTGTACCACAATGGGGTACTATTCAGTCACAAAGAAGACTAAGATTGTCTTATTCACAGCAAGAAGACACATGTTAATCAAAACATACCAGACACAGAACGATAAGTACCACATGATCTTTTTCACATGTGTGAAATTGAAAAAAAAAAGAACTGAAAATGAAAGAGGAATTATGAGGTACTGAGAAAAAAGGACACCATCAATGTACTCATATAAAAATATAGCAGTAAATCCTGTTAATTTGTGCAACAAATAGATGTTAGTTGTTATATATTTTTTGGATTGAGTTTTGATATATATGTGTTCTTGCATATAAATACATATACCATGTGCATACTGTGTGCTCACAGAAGCCAGAGAGAACATCAGGTCCCCTGGAACAGGAGTTACAAATACCTGTGAGTGGCCAAGTGGGTTCTGGGAACTGAACCTGGGTCTTCTGCAAAAGCAGCCAGTGTTCTTAACCACTGAGACACTTCTTCAGCCTTGATATTATTTCTAAAACGTGTAAATAAAAAACACCAAGGAAGAAAGAAAGAGAGGAAGGGAGGGAGAGAGAGAGAAAACAAAAAGAAAGAGGATTCTTGGGTGAGGGCTTTTTTAAAAAATAAAACTCTATTCTCTTCTATTTTATGTAAAGCAATTTTAAATGCCCCAAAGAGATAGATGAGTGCTTACGCATTGAGAGGCATCCTTCCTACCTCATGAGAATGCCCCAGAATATAGAAAAAAATACTTGTTTGTTAGTTTTAAGGCATAATTTCAACATACATCCCTGACTGGCTTGGAACTCATTAGATAGATCAAGCTAGCTAGCCTTGAATTCAGGGAGACTAGCCTGCCTCTGCTCAAGTGCTAAGATTAAAAGCATGCACCCCCACACCTGGCCATGCTCTTAAAAAGAATTATTAGCAGATTTTATCTATTGCACATTTGTCAAATCTGCTCCAATTCTATTCCAAAAGCATTAATGAGAACACACTAAGCACCAGGCATTATACTAAGTGCTAGACATCTAAAAATAAATGAAGAGGAAAAGGGAGTTTGTGACTTAGATGGGGAAAAACCAGTGCCAAGTAATGATGCCACCGAGGCCTTGCAGCAGTGGCAAACACAGTAGTTACCTGCCTGGCAGATGTGGGGGCTCTTCACTGAAAACCTACCTGAACTCCTGACTGGGAAGGGGTGAGGCAAAGAAGAGAGGAGACCCACCACTCAGGGTTGACAGAATGATCAGAGCAACAAGTATCTGTATGCTCCTTTGCGGGGCTTGGCACCTCCATACCCAAGCAATACTACCTTACATGCACACTAGCTTGTGAAAACAATTCTTGATAAACTGGACCCTCTGTTGTATTCAGGATCTGTAGTCTTATCCTTCTGTGAAAAATTAGCTTGTTTAAACATTTCACAATGAAATGTCCATTGGTACTTATGGCATTATTATTATTATTTCTGGAAATATACTGATATAAAACAATGTATTTGAGTTATAAGAATTTCAATCATGCTGGTGAGTCAAGTCAAGGTCAAGGCTGAAGTTGGGGAGATGGATCATTTGGAGCTGAGAATCACATTAGCACAAGCATGCAGACACTTCTTGGTAATTTTTTGATGCATAGCTATGTTGGTGCAGCTGCTGTAAGAAAGAAAAATTCTAGACACCCAGAAAAGTATATGAAAGGGAATGGGTGGCTTTTTTGTTTTGTTTTGTTGGTTTTTGTTTTGTTTTGTTTTGGGTCTGTTTAAATATATGTCCACAAACGCCACACAGGGAAGGGAAATGGGCTGCCTGTGCTGCACAAAGCTCCACACTTGGGTTTGCAGACGTGATTTATTCTTCCCCCTGCTGTGGTGGCTAAGATGTTACTAGCAGTGTGACCAGTTTGGAGCAAGTATGTTTGGTGAGACCATGACTGTAAACGCAGTGTTCACAAAACGTCTGGCAATCGTGTAGGTGAAGAGTCTTCATGATTCCAAAGCCAGTGGCGTGGTGTGGCAGAGCCCAGTGCGCCATCCAAGATTCTACCCCCATCTGGAATTTATGATGAACCGTGCCAGGACTGAGCGAAGGTTACCCACCCTTAGAAAAATCTTTACTCATACCGAGTGTGAAAAGACAAAAGACAGAAGTGGTATTTTAAACAGAGGAGGAAAAATAAGACTTTGGAACTACATCAAACATGTAGCTTGCATGAAAATTACAAGCTCAATACTCATCAAACCCCATGCTGAGCAGCTATAGTGTGCAAAAGAATACGAACTGCGGGCCCCTTTGCCCTACCATGCAGGTAGTTCCAAATGCATTAAAGAGACTAGGAAATGAGGCGAGTGGGTGGAGTAAACATTAACAAGCATAGGTATCCTGGGGCTGGGAATGCAGCTGAGTTCCTGGATTGTATACCTAACATGCAGGAAGCCCTGGATTCAGTTCCCCATATAGCATAAAACAAGGTATGGTGGCACATACCCATAATCCCAGCACTTGGGAGGTGGAGGCAGGAGAATCAGGAGCTCAAAGTCATCCTTAGCTTCCTAGCAAGTTCAAAGCCAGCTTGGGCTGAAGGAGACCCAGCCTCAAAAAAAAAAAAAAAATGAGTGCTATGAAAATGAAATTCATGTCATAAGTCTGCTACTTATTTGTCCCCCTTGTACAACTTATTAAGCCTCTTCTCTCATCTATAAAATAAGAGACTTCAAATACATTAAGGACAGAAAACAGGTTTGAAGTTAGGCATTGATTCTAACCAACCGGTACCATCTTCCAGGAGTTCTAAAACGACACCCAGATTTAGTCAGGGAAGTACCACTTGAGATTAGCAACAACTATCATGAATTTTAAAATGCAAAATGTTGGAGGAAAAAAGCTATGCATATGTTATCCCTTTGAGCAGATGATAAGGATGCCTTCCAGCTCTAAACAGAAGGGGCAGGTTTGTTTTCAGTCTGCTTGCACAGCACACCTCCAGCGTACTGAAGCCACGATTGCCGCTGCTCTGCACCTTACCATGAAGCTAATCACAGAGACCCGGCGGTTTACAGAGTTTGAACTATTTTAGAAACACAAACCCATGTCCTTCTAGAAGGCAATATGACTGTGTTATGTAACTAGACACCAAGCGCCACATGAGCATAAAGGGGAAGCCAGCACCGCCTGGGGATGTGGCCCTCAGGACTGACTTTGAAGCATAATAAGGGGCTTCTGATCGTAATCTGCACACGTGGAGTTGCACACACGTGCAAAGCGCTCACCACACTTAGGGAAAAGCAGGGAGCCTGGTAAAGGTACAATATCAAGTTTTGCTTGGGAGTAACAAGAAATATCCCATGAAAATTAAATCAAGATAATTTGGCACACTCTTTGTAGGCCAGAATATAAAGTATATGCTAATCAGGCAATGAGGATTCCAGCAAGATTTTTTAAATGAGACCTAAATCCTTGAACTGAAATGAAAGGGTTCTATTCCTTCAAAGCCCAGTGAGTCCAGATGGGATGGGCAGCACAGGCTTGAAACTCTGCATCTGAGGCAAAGGTTCCGTTTAGAAGACTTCTACCTGATACTACATGAGAGATGAGAACCAAGCCCAGGGACACAGCAAGGCTCTTTGGAAACAGTAGTGGCACAATCAGGAGAATTTCAACTTGACGAGAGGGAAGGGAGCTTAGGTTGGTCAGGAAGAAGCTCATGGAGAAAGTTGGTGCTGAAACCGGGGATGGTGAATGACTGGTGTCCACGACGTCAAGCTGAGAGCAACTGATGAGAGCATTCAAGCCCACGACCTTTTCTATTAAGTCATTTGCTTCTATGTATTTAGTACTTGGTAAAGTAACGGGTGTTCACAGATTTACCAAGTATTAGTAGGCTTAAGATTATCAAGGTGGAAGCAGGGAGGGCAGGGAGTTGGCCCATGCATTTAATCCCAGCACTCCAGAAACAGAGACAAGCAGATCTCTGAGTTCTAGGCCAGTTTGGTCTACAGAACAAGTTCCAGGACAGCCAGGGCAGTTACACAGAGAAACCCTGAAACTCTGTCTCAAAAAAAAAAAAAAAAAAAGAAAAAGAAAAAAATATTATCAAAGTCTACATTATCAAATTTAAGGACATTAAAAAACATTAATAAGGGCAAGTTAGATGACTGAGTAGGTAAAAGCACTTGCTGCCGAACCAGATAACCCAAGTTCAATCCCCAGGACCCACATATTGGAAGGACAGAACTGACTCTAAGAAGTTGTCCTCTGCCTCCACACAGGTGCTATATCATGTGTACACACACACACACACACACACACACACACACACACACTAACGTAAAAATGAATGTTAAATTGGATTGTTTCTATAGTGCCTTGTAGAGTCTCTAGTATATTATCAGTGAGCTCGTGAGTCCAATAACCATGGGATGCAGTGTTCAGGGAGCACCTCACAGGGTGGGCACCCCACAGCAACCATAGCCCAGAACCAATTGTCTGAAAGTACCTGTAGAATGTTTTAGAGATCCTTCAATTTGAAGAAACATAGTTTATTTTTATCATCATTTTCTTTTTCAAAAAGAAGTCATTTTTCTTTCATCTTTGAAGCAAAGAGATTGGATTCCAAAGGACAATAAAGCACACGCAGACAGAAAGCTCAAGTGGGAATCAGGGACCATAAGGGATGAGTCGCTGGGGAGGTGCCTGAGACAAAGCACAGGCTAGTGCAGTTAACAACACCTACAGAGGAGCTATTTCTAGGGAGACCAGGGGATGGGGAAGCGATCAGAGGAACAGGAAGCCAAGTGTGGGATGCACCAAACACACTGCGTGTGATGGGTTCTTCCCATCCTTGTGAGTTCCAGCACTGCATTTCAACTACAGATTTGCCTTTTGCTGTCAACCAGCAGCTACTTCAGCCTTGAAACTACTTTTTAGGATCAGTTCTCCAAATACAAGCATCCCTGGGCTATCCACCATCATAGTCAATTGAGGAGAAGAGTTTGACTTCATATTCAACTACGAAATATCATCAATAAGTGTGCATGCAAAGCCAGAGCCAGCTCACTGCAGTCTATGTGGGGATTAGAGATAGGTATGCCCTCGGGCAGGTGCATAGCTTGCTGAGGAATAGTACTTGGTAGAAATTAGTCAAAGGAAATCCTTTCTCCAAGCAAATAAAACTGTTTGAGAGTGCATGGCCTGCAGGTGGAACACAAAGCGAGTCTCAGTTCACACTCATTTCCACAAACTCTCAATCCCTAGGCAGTATGCAGTCAGAATAATTACAGTCAGTATCCCTCTGAGGCTCAGCCCATCCCTTTGAGCCCCATAGCAAATGCTTCAAAAGGGAACAAGCTTCTTTTCTCATAATGCTTAAGTGTCCTAAATCAGAATTTTGCCATCTACCAACTGTGAAACTGTGATCAGAAAAGATAAAGATGTAAAGATGTACTGTTAAGAGAAAGGCTATTTCTCCTCCTCCTTCTCCTCCTCTTCCTCCTTTTCCTCCTCCTCTTCTTCCTTCTCTTCCTCCTCCTGCTCTTCCTCCTTCTCATTCCTCTGTTAGGGTGTTAGATTTCCCTAGATCTAGACTTACAGGTAGTTTTGTATGCCCACTGGTCTGGGTGATGGAAACTGAACTGTGGTCCTCAGGAAGAGCAGCCAGCCTCTTAACTGCTGAACCATGTCTCCAAACCCAAGCTTGGATTTCTCTGAAGACTCTTTCATATTTTTAGCCACAGAAGTCTGAGAGTTTGAGAACATCAAGGATAGTTTATGAAAACCAAATATGTAACTTTAAAAGCAATCATGGACCTAAGTACCTAGACATATCCATCTCTGTAAAATCTGTAACAAAAGTTAGTATGGATGGAGGTAATAGTTTTAATGGAGTAGTTGACCCAAGAGCCATGTCAGTGCTGGCTAAGTGACAGAATTTGTACAGCCATCAAGGTCATGATGCAGGAGTTTCTGTACTTAATGATGTTGAAAGAGAACATGAAGCTCCCTTTGTCACCATAAGGACCATGTTAGAACAATTAATCATCCTGTGGCCTTCTTCTCCCCCATTCAGCCTAAGGAGTCTTTCTGTTTTGCAATAGTAATTTTTAGATGCATCTTATAGCTCTCAAAGACCTGGAAAGGAAGGGAGCACTCACTCAAATGTAATTCATCCTATGGTACTTGATGCTAATCTTTTGACATATATATGTATAACACACACACACACACACACACACACACACACACACACACACACCACAGTGTTCATTTCAACCAGAAGAGATAAAAGAGCTTTTAATGACCCCAGACAGGAGACTATCTGGGACCGAAAAAAGTCAGAAGAGAAAATACAAAGAGGGCCACAAATCTGTACACGGTGACCTTTCGATTGTAGCTTTGCATGGATATGAAAGGAACAAACTCCCCTGAAGAACTGGAGGAGACAGCAGGTCGCTCTTTCCTGGAGGACCAACAGATGGCAGAGGAAGAGTAGCAAGGGGAGGCTGGACACAGAGTACTTACTCCGAGATTTGTCCAGATGAGCGCCCAGCCAGGCCCCAACCACCCCCCGTCTGCTGTGCTTTGAGAGGATGGGGTTTCAACAAGACATCTAGAACAGTATTTTCTTCCTTCCAGGTGATCATCTAGAAGCAAGCAAATGCTACTCAGGGAGGGCTTGAAGGGCCAGACGCTGACATTTTTAACTTCTAAATAACCTAATAGACTGAGTTACAGTACGTCCAGGTTGGGCTTCATTTTAATCCCCCCAGCCTCTAGTCAAGTATGTAAGTACCCTCAGTGACCTGTCCACAGGCATAAATCAGGATCCATTTCACAGCTTTTGAGAAGGTAGGGTTGTCCCTTAAGGAAAGGACAATATTCACCTAGGGAACATCTCCCCATTATCTGTAACACTTGCACCCTCTCAGCCAGGCACTTTGATGTGGTGATATTTTATCTGTGCACCCCAGTAAAGTTTATCTGGGGATCAGAGAACAAAGCCAGCCACTATATTAAACATAGAGGTCAGGCAGTGATAGCACTCACCTTTAATCTTAGCATTCGGGAGGCAGAGATTCATCTGGATCTCTGTGAGTTCAAGGCCACACTGGAAACAGAGCCAGGCATGGTGGCACAGGCCTTTAATCCCTGTACTAGTTAACCATAGAGGTCTGGAGGTCTGTACAGACAGACAGGAAGTGATAGAGCTGGGCGGAGAGAGGGAATAAGATGGCAGAACACAGAAAGGTATATAGGCGTGAGTACACAGGAAGTAGCTCTCTCTGGAGGCTGAGGAGTTGGTAAGGTGAGATTGGCTGTGGCTTGTCCTATTCCTCTGATCTTTCAGTTTTCACTCCAATATCTGGCTCTGGGTTTTTTATTAATAAGACCATTTAGCAATTTGTCTTATACCCTGAGACTTGTTGAGGACTTAGAGCCAAAACATCTCTGGGACGGCATCCTCTTACCGCCCAGAGTCTTGGAGTTCTCTATGTTCCTATAGTAAACAGTTGCCCATGTTTTCCCTCTGCTACCTGTCCACCGTGCTCTTGAAAATCAAGCAAGAGCCCGGGTGGAGATAGTTAATACCTCCACCAACTGACCGCTTCATTTCAGTGTGTTTGGTCAGGAATTGAGGATGTCTCAGGACCACTGAGAATCAGGAAAATCTCCCGCTAGGGCAGAAACCCAAGGCAAAGAGGGTCCTCTCATCATCAGCGACCTCGGCTTCAAGCACAGGGATGCCGTGCTTCACAAGGGTCCAGGGCCAGTCATGCTGGCCTTTGATGACTTCCTAGCTCCCTCCTCCAGACTTCTGCAGACAAATTCATTGAGGATTAGATGGACCCTGATTGGCTGGATGTAGTTAGATACAGCCATTCAGGGAAGAGACCTTAAAAAGTAACCATCACATTTGGTTGCTATGGAGGTCTTTGACGGTCCTAGTTGGCTGTTTTTCTGGTATGGTCAGGTTCTGTGCTCTGGCTGATGAAATCTGAAGGCTTTGTGCATCTGGGAATTTAATTTCTCTTGTGTCTCCCTTAACCTCAGGCTTGAGTTTCCCCACCTGTCAGAGGGCTCTGCACAGAAAGAAAGCTCTGTGCTCAGTGGCAAGTTCTGTACTGAGGCCCCTTCTCTCCCATCACTCACATGACCTTCCCGACTATCCATTTTCACTTAGTGCTACACCAGCATGTGTGTATATGTATGCTTCAAAATTTCTGTTTCCATCAGTACATCAGTCATGTGGGATATAAAAGACTCTGATACAGTATGACCTCATCTTAATGACTATGAGCAAAAACCTTACTTCCAGATAAGACACATTCATAGGTTCCAGTGGACATGAATTTGGGGGAAAACTATTTAATTCAGTATATATAGTGCAGGAGTCTGAGGTATTGCCCACTGTTACCCCAGCATAAGGCCAATGACAGATTTATTTTATTTATGTATATGTATATATATATAATTTTCATTATATGCATAACGTGTAGGTCCATATGTGTACATGTACATATATTCATATATATGTACCAAACCAAGGAACCATCTTGATGAAGAGCATAAATTAATAGAGTACTTTTAACATATAAATCAGTTAATTTGATAGAGCACTGAAAGTATTATAAGTAGCGGGCTGGGGATATAGCTTCAATCTCTAAAGTGGAAATATCAACATATACCTCTAACAGAAACGTGTAAGAATTCTGCTGCTCTAGATACTCACCAATGTTGAACATTCATGATATTTGAGAAAGTGTTTCCATTTCCAGTGTGTACTGGTATCTATTTGTAGGTTTTCTATTTATATTTTTGTTATCACTAATAAAGTTTAACACCTTTTGGTTACTGGACACTTTATAAATCCTCCTTTTCAAGCTCCTCATCCCTTTTTTTCCTTGGATTCTTTGGTGTTCTTAACTATCAGAAGTTATTTAGACAATTCTGTTTCTGCAGCTTTTGACAGTTAGGTAAATTGAAAATACTTTCTCAGACACTATAGCTTTTCTTCTTATTGCATGTCAAAGCCCGGCCTTCCTAGAAGGCAGACGAAATTTAATAAGCAGAATAAGTCTTCAAGAATCCTCCCCGGCTCAATAACTACATCAAGGAAAAGCCAGGAAAGGAGCAGGGCACCGAGGGAAGCAAATTGGTGATGCAGGATTTGGCTAAGAGAAGCAGCCTCAGCTAGCGCACACAGACCCGCCCTTCAGATCTGACACCAGTAGAGACAGACAGACCACTTCGAACTCCTCTATTAATGACCTTTCCTCTGCAACCGAGACAATTCCTGTTGGAATCCACCAACCTGTGTGGCCACCAACAAGCCTCCCCAGCAGCCCAAGCAGTAAGCTCTATGACCCTCACAGTGATGCTTTTCAGGGACAGAGATTCTTGATTTTAGTGTTGCTCAGTTTAACGACTATCACCTTTATCTTTAACGCCATTTAAGAAGATTTCCTTACTTAAATTCATGAAGACATTCTCCACGATCTCTTCACATTCATATGCACAACCTCCTTGAAGGTTGACCTTTTTATCTAGCATGAATCAGGCTTAATTTTTTTTCCCACACTGATTTGTAATTCCTCTCAGCATCAATATATCAGACAAACAGAATAGAACTGATCATGGTTGGTCAGCAGAAAGCCAAGTGACTCTTATGAATGCCTCAGATACATAGGAGCCCGAGAGAGTGCTCAGACGAAATATTAATGTGAGCCAATTCCACTTGAAGTCTTTTCTCATGTTTCAGAATCTCAACAGTCTGTTGTTCTAAGCCAGTTGAAGACACTTGCCTATAAGGTTTAAATTAAGAACTAAGTGTGAAATGATAAGCACATTCTGGGAGCTCAGTAGATTTTTGCTATTGCTGTTATTCCAGGGCTAGGGTCAGTCCCAACATACGGCTTGTTCAGAATGCTGAGTTATCACATTCTCATTTTAGTAGGACATATTCCATAGTGTGTGTGTGTGTGTGTGTGTGTGTGTGTGTGTGTGTGTGTGTGTGTAATTCAGGAAAAACACCTCATCATTTATCTCATCTGATTTTTATGATTCCTTCTATAATCAGATGAGCCTTGACCAGTAGCCAGAACAACATTCTCTACAGGATGTCACAACACCTGTTTAAAAGCAGATGCACAATGTGCTGCCATTTCCAGGAGCAGACAAATGGCAATTCACCGAGTCCAGAGTGGAATGTGGCCAGCATAGCTTCTACCGTCACATTTGCCAACCTTCAAACACTTTGCAAAATAAATTCTAAGCAGCTCAGTAATGCAAATAATTCAGGAAGAATCTGTGCTCCAAAACCACATATGCACACAAGGAAAGAGCAGCCTCAGCTGAACTTCATTTTCCTTCACTAGAGCAGCATTTAGTCCAGATCTCATCTCCGAATAACACAGGCATAAGCTAGCACATCTCCTGGACTGTGACGGTTTTTAACTGTTCATCCAGTTCCAATGATGACTGCCTCTTCAACATCACAGCTTGTACCTTGTTTAGGAGTTTAGAAATAAAACAAATGAACATACCAGAAAGTGTGTGTTCAACATCAGTAACAACAACAGAACACACCCACGGTTTGCATCATTCTAATATGTATCATTTATTAACAAGGAGCTGGAGTGGTGAATAAGCTCCATGGCACCATCGAAGACCAAAGATCCTTTCAACTTCCCACTCCACTATCCTCAGGGTATTGACTTGCATCTCAAAGCATGTAGCTCATGGCAGCAAAAGGATGTTCATCCTCCACAGCACCTTTAAATGCTGGTGTTCAAACACATTTTTACATTTTTAATCAGAGATCTTAAAAAACTTCCCCAGGTCCTTTGGCTCCTCCATCCCCCTCTTCTAGGAGACATTGCCATGCATCTCAGTGTCCTGGGACACTCACTTCCTTTACGTTTCATCACTGGTGAAGAAAAAGAACTGTCCTGATTTGATTAGCTCCACCATGATGATGACTCCATTTATACCAAGCGTACCATCTCTCAACAGGATCGGAGTCCTGACTTTAAGAAAGGGGAATCTAGTGGATGTGGAATAGGCAACACACTTATTCTACACCACACTCTACAACCGACAAACACCTGGTTATAGTGGAGAAAGGCCTAGCCCTAGAGGAATAAATACCAAGTCCAAACTGTGCTGTCTTTGAATGTGGATGACTGTGCTGGCTAGGTTTTGTTTTGTCAAATTGACACAGACTATGGTCATCTGGGAAGAAGGAGTCTTAATTGATAAAATGTCTCCAACAGCTTAGCCTGTAGGCATTTTCTTGATTAATGGTTGATGTGGGAGGGTCCAGCCCACCACAGGCCATGGCACTCCTGGGCAGGTGGTCCTAAGTTGTATAAGAAAGCAGACTGAGCGAACCATAAAAGGGAGCCAGTAAGCAGCACTCCTCCATGGCCTTTGCGTCAGCTCATGCCTCCACGATCCCTTGTTATGATACACTGTAGGCTGTAAGATGAAATAAAGGCTTTCTACCTGAAATTGCTTTTGTACATGAAAACTATGGCAATGACTAAATTCAGTGTGTTTGGAACATGTAAGAGTGATTTTTCTTTTTCTTTCTAATGTTTCATATTTACATTCTACAGTAACTCAGCACTATTCTCATAATTAAGGAAAAGGCTTAAGAATAAAAGCACTTACAAGCTCCATTACCTACCAGAGAAACCAAAGGACAAATATCTTAATTGCCAAAAATTGCTCTGAATCCCCTGAGAAATGGATCTGAATGGAAAAGGAACTTGATACCCTCGACAAGGCCCCTCACTATCACCAATACCTGTTTGAGAAAGCAGGTTCTTGGCTCCTAGGCTCATCAGTATCCTGGGAGACTGTGGAAAAGCCATAAGCTTAAGTGTTCAAGTTTGTAGCCACATGCTTGATAGCAATATCCTTAGAGAATAATTCCTGCTCTAATTTTTATTAAAAGTAATCAATTACCATTTCTCTGAACAACAAAGCCCTAGATGGGTTTATTACCAGAATGGAATCATATGAGGCTAGATACCACAAAAATTCCTTGGAACTGTTTATTGGGGTTCCATTTCTGACCTCTGCCCCTGAAATCCTAAACTCAGCCTGAGGAGGATCTTGTGATGTGTCAGGTTCCTTGTGTTGTGGAAGGGGAGGTGGTAGAAAAGAGAGAGAGAACGTCCATGGGCTTCTACTATCACTATGGGTGTTTTGTTCATGCCAAATGACACTGAATCCTCTCAAGAGACAATAACTGAGTATCTGTTGCCTTTATAAACGATAATTCTGAAACAATGCCAAAATCTCTGTTCTGCAAGGCAAAGCACAGAATAAATATAAGATATTGATCATTTATTCACCAACTAAAACATATGATGTATGATGTATTATCTAGAATATAGTAATACACCATCACTAATAGTAAAAACAATTTCATTTATTTAGTTTGATATAACTTTTCAAAATTTGTTCTAGGAGCTTTACATAATTTATCATATTTAATCTTCACAGCAGCTCTGTAGAAATGGAAATTATTACCATTATTTTACCAATGAAGAAAGAATTTATAATTTTTCAATATTACAGGTCAGGATGTAGCTAAACTAAGTTTTGTAATTGTCCCAAATTCCAGGTTCCATGCACTTCCTTCCTGCTGCACCATGTCAAACCATTTAGGGAAGGAGGCAGAGTGATATTCAGGTGCTGGAGCAGAAGGGAATTTCAAAGTGTGGAAAGAGTAAATTCATACAAAAGACCCAGACCATCGAAGCAATCTTGACTGAGAACAAAGCTGGAGACATCACAATATTTAATCTCAAAACACACCATGAGGCCATAGGACCCCCAAAAGCATGAAACTGGCATAAAAGCTGACTCACAGATCAAAGAAACAGAATAAAGACACCAGAAACAAACCTATGCACCTATTCAACTGGTTTAGCAAAAACTGCTAAAAACGCGCTGGAGAAAAGTCACTCTCTTCAGTAAATGGGAAAACTGGCTACTCAATACACAGGATTAAAAATTGATTCCTATACAGAGACCAACATAAGGTGAATCAAACACCTGATATTATAAGATTACCTGGAGAAAACAGAAGAAATAATCCAAGACATCAGTATAAGCAAGTATTTCTTAAGCAAATTCCAGAAGTACAGGAAACAAGCAAATAAAAATATAGGCCAACAGAATTTATTAAACTCTGTTGTGCACAGTAAAAAATGCAATCAGCCAAGATTAGAGTCGACCCATGTAATGAAAAAAAAAATGTGTAAACTATTCTATTGCCTAATATCTGGAATACAAAAGGGCCCAAAGATCTTAGCAGCAACATAATTTACAAATAGGGCAGTGGTTTTAGTAGACATTCTTAAAAGAAGAAATACAAATGGTGGACAAGTTTATGAAAAATGTTCAAAATCATTACATAGCAGGAGCCACATGACTTCTTCAGGGAATAATGCCTGAGAAGAGCACAAATGGCTCTTTTTGTGGCAAGGCCCCTGGAGACCCTGACCCACTCGGAAAAGACCTGTGGACAGTTCGCTGCATGATTCTGAGCATGACCCCAGGAGTGTGTGTGCTACATGCTCTCCTTGCTTTCACCACACTAGCCACACTGAGTATCGTGAAGTTTAATATTACATATTTGCACTACTGTTCTGAAAAGAATTAATTTAACCATAAGAGCTTGAAAGAAATGCTATAAAGTAGATGGAGTTATGGGAACATTCTAGGAACAGGGAATAAAGCAGAATCACAGAAACCCACTGTTCCCTCATTTTTAATAGCTATTCCAATACCCCAAGAAGTTAAGAGAGTAGACATAAGGACAAGGGGCCAGCAAGGCCAAATATTTTTTTTTTTTTTTCTTTTTTCTGGAGCTGAGGACCGAACCCAGGGCTTTGCGCTTGCTAGGCAAGTGCTCTACCACTGAGCTAAATCCCCAGCCCCGCAAGGCCAACTATTAAGAGTAAGTTTCCAAGTTATGTTGCCTATAGGATAAATGGGAAAACCTGGTATGGCCCCAGAAGGGATAGAGCAGTACAAAACATAGAATTGGATTGATTCAGTTCTGGCTGGTGAGTTGATCACGAGAACCCAGACTCTACCAGATGTAAATATTAACCACAAGAAACAAAACTATCCCTCACTCAGCATGACACTGTTACTGCATATGCTTCCAACTGGGCACACTGTTCTACCTGTAGGTGTGCCTGGTTAGAAAACTTCCTTTGTAGCTTGCAACACGGCTTCTGCTCTGACAATAGATCCAGGCAGTGGCTACCCATGGGAGAGTTGGGAGACAGAGGGGAAGAGGCAAGGAACAAACTGGAAATTGTTGTAATCGTTTTTAGAAACTTAGGAAGTAAAAACTGGAGTCAAATTGTTCATAGAAAACCATTGAAACCGTATAACTAAGGATGGCTCAAGCTATCCAGGGCCACTTGTTTGAACAACAACATGTAGTCACAATCTATTCTTGCTGCCGACTTCACACATCCAGCCCAGGTCATCAAACCCATCTGGAGCAAGGCTACCAGCACTTACAAGTCAGAGAAATGCAAATCAAAACACAATGAGACATCAGTTCACCCCCATGAAATGGCTGTTAACAGAAAAGACAAAACATGACACTTTCTGGACAAAAATGTGGAGAAAACGGAACGAACTTTTACAAAACACTACTGGTGGGGATGTACAGTCATTCACTATGGAACATCATATGGAGGTTTGTTCCCCAAACAATTCCAAGCAGATCCACTAAATGATCCAGCTATCCCATTTGTAGGTATACATCCAAAGGAAATGAAATCAGTATATGAAAGAGATGTTGCTTGTGTTTATTCCATCATTGGTCACAACAGCCAAAATTCATACTACATTTGTCAGCAAACAAATCAAGAAGATGAACTCTATGTTAGCTCCATGTACTGATTCAGCCATAAAAACGAATTATCTCTAGTCATCACTGCAAGTATATGGAGCTGGAAGCTATTGCTCTAAAATATCATCATTATTTTACTTGGTCAGACACAGAAAGAGGCATACTGCATGCTTACTCTTACACATAGTAACTAAAAAAAAGTCTGTCTGAATATAAAATAATAATTACCACTGGTTACAAGTGGAGGAGAAAGGCTGAATAATAGGAAGCAAAATGATAATGGAAAGAATGAGTTTTAGTACTATATAATACAATGCACTTGTTGACAAACATCTTGGTTAGCTGGAAGATATTAAGCCCAAGCTTTAGGATACAGTTCAGTTGCAGAGTGTTTCCCCAACATCTATAAGGCCCTAGGTTCAATTCCAGTCCTACAAAATTTTGAAGTAAATATGAAACATTGAAAAGGAATTGGAAACACTAATTACTTTGACTTGATTAGTACATGCATACATGGACAAAATTGCCATACTGTATTCCATATAAAAACAACTTTAAAAGAAGAAATGTGAAAGACATTGAAATGAAATTAGTGTAGGAAAAGCAAGGAGGCCTGAGGCAGCCTACCATTGTATTCCCCAGAGTTTAAAATAAATAAATAAAACAATCATGTTTCTCACAAGACCAATGTGTATATTAGTTTAGATTTGCCAACATCCTTAATAGTGATAAATTAATGGTACATACTTAAACACACATACTTAACACACACACACACACACACACACACACACACACACACATACACACACACACACACACACACACACACACATGAACATTAGGGACTTAGGACCATTATATTATCTGGAGATGATGGGACAGCAAGCTCCAGGTACTGGATTATGTTTTACACTTACAGTGAGGCTTTTACAGGAAGTCATTTTGTCTCCTTCCCAGACATATCAACTACAGGAGCAAAGCCATGCCACCAGCATGCTGCCCCGTGGCAGTTCAGGAATAAATGTCTTAGACGGTGAAGCAGAGACAAAGCCACTGTTCAGGACCTACGACAATAGAGTTGGAAAGGGAAGCAAGCTGATCGTCATGCTGAGGTGCCAAGACGTCTGTGTTTACACTCAAAATCTCTTTTCTATGGACTCCTGGTCTGTATGAGAACATCTCCTGGTTACTTAGAGGGTTCTTCACCAATACAGATTGAATGCTTGATATATGTCAGTCACACTCTGGCCCTGTGAAGAGAGAAGATTGTCAGACCAAGCTGTACCGCTACGCCACATATAAACCTCCCTATTTCAGAAATACTAAAATATATTTAAGTTTGCATTACTCTGCAGATAAAGATGATCACAATTCCAAAAGATAAAAGTCACTTTCAACTTCTCTCTCCTCCAACCCCAGCCAAGTAAATGCTACTGAAGGTGTTCTGCTATGACATGTAGCTGGAGAAGGTGACAATGTACATGAGGCATAAGACAAAAGATCATGAGGTCATGAATCCAAACAATGAAAGAAGCAGGGGAGCAGGATAAGCCAGGCACAGTGGAACACACTTATAACCCCAGTATTCAGGTGTCTGAGGCAGGAGGATCATAAGTTTGAGGCCTACCCGGGAAACATAGTGAGTTCCAGGCCAGCCCTGTACAAAGTCAATCACACACAGTCTCAAAAAAAAAAAAAAAGTAAAAATAAGCAAAACAAACAAGCAAGCAAGCAAAACAAAGAGAGATAATGTGGAAGTTCTATTTGGATACATTATTTCAATAACGTATGATATATCATGCAGAGACATGGAGTGCATGGTGTTCTCATAGAGCTGAGAGGGAGAACAAAATGATAGACCAGAAGTTTCATTTTCACACAGAAATATGAAAAGGTAACTATAAACCAGATACAATAAATTTACAGAACTTCTAGAAAACCATCAAAGTTCTGCAGGCATGAATTAAACAATCAATCAAAAAGATGTGCTTTCCAACCAGGAAGAAATCAGTCGTCAGGTTATCTTTTCTGGCCCTCGTCCCATCCGTGCACTATCATAGTACTGAATCAGCCTGGAAGAGTTAGCATCCCAACTCTCTCCTTTGAAGCAAAAGGACTGTGTAGAATGGATCCCCATCGGGATATGTTTTACCTGACTCAGATCTTACACAGAGCAGGTGTATGTATAACAGTTATGTATGTATAACAGCAAGGCCACAGTTGGTAGAGCTAAGGTATCAGAGATGCAACACAATAGAGCATCTAAGACTGCATGGAGGGTCCAGAGTGAGACGTGGAGGAAGGAGGATGGTTTAAACATAGCCACACAAATGAGGAAAGGGAAAAACGCATACATCAATGAAGGCAAGATACATGCCCAAAAAACCTTAACAAAGCTTAAGCCCAGCCTGAAGTCAATCCCTAGGCTCAGAACATGTCCAGCTAATGAATGAAGAACTGCTTCAGCGGCACAGCCAGACTTCCAAGACTGGAAGATCAGTTTTCTTAGCTCTGTTTGTTTTTATTTCGGTAGCAACAAAAATCACAAAGCATACAAAGAAACAGGAAAGCACAGCCAATTAAAATGAATGAAACAAATTGGCAGAAAACGGCTCTACAGATGTACAGGCATAGAATATCCTAAAATATGTTCAAAATTTGAAAGGCCAATGAACACACCACAAAGGGAAATCAGGAAAACTGTGTCAAAATGAAAATAAGAACATGAACTGAAGGGCAGAAGTCATAAAAAACAAAGAACCAAGATATACAATACAGGGATTGAAACAGTTACTAGAACTTAGAGACAGAATATTTGAAATTTGTTGGGAGGCCTTGATGGTCAGAGGTTGCAGTGTATCATGGCCTGGTAGCTTTTTCCAAAGTTCGGCAACATGGAGACACCCACCCCACCCCACCCCCGCCACCAGCTAGACTTCCTGCTCTCTACCTGCCCTTATCTGGAGAATGTCCCTGGGCCTAGAGAACTGACCTTATCTGAAAGCTGTGTCTAAGCCTGGATGCCTGATTTATCTTTAGCATGACCTTTGGCACAGTGCCCTGCTAAAAAGCCTCCCCTGTTGCACGTATGGTAACTAAGACTTGTACTAAGAGCTCTGCTATAGGACCCTGCTACCACATACGAAGCCGTATGATAGACCATGCCACTTAGGGTTTGCGCCCAGGTTCCCTAATCCTGTGTATTTCCTATAGTCTGGAATAAAGCTGAGCTGATTCACTGAAGTGATCTCCCAGAGCACTGTCCCCGTCAGAGCCACAGCCATCTGAACCCTGTCCCCACTTCTGCCCCCTCCACCATCATGGACCAATGCACCAATGATCCCTAGGAAGAAGAGCCACAGAAATTAATCTGGCGAAGCAGAGAAAAGAAGAAAGAAAACTGAACAGAGCCTATGGGACATAAAGAACACTGTCAATCACACTACCATACATGCTGTGGCAGTCTCAGTGGAAGAGATAGGTAAAGGCAGGAGAAATTATTTTTTAAAATAGTGGTGTAAAATTTCTCAAACTTTAAGCAATATTTTAACTTAAAAAAACCCAAGAGCTCCTACAAACTCCAAGTGGGATATACTAGAGATACTGACAACGAGTCCCATTAAAGCAAACTGTTGAAAATCCATAGAAAGAGAACATTAAATGGTGAGCTAAAAAGCAATTCACCCGTGTCCAAGCGTGCTGGTGCTTGCCAGTAACCACAGCCCTTGGGGAGCAGGGTCAGGAAGCTACAGAGTAACTTCTAGGCCAGCCTGGGCCTCATGAGACCTTATTTTAAAAACAAACAGAGATGAAGAGATGGCTTCGGGTTAAGAGCATTTGCTGCTCTTCCAAAAGACCCAGGTTCAGTTCCCAGCACCCACATGGTGGCTCACAACCCCCCACAACTCTAGTTTCAGGGGATCCAGTGTCTTCTGATTCTCTGGGCACCAGGCACACATTTAGTTCATGGATTTACATGCAGGCAAAATACTCATACACATAAAGTAGAATAAATAAAACTAAAATGAGCAAACAAACAAATTAACAGGTAACTTTTCACAAATAATGGATTCACAATAATTTATCAATACATTTCTCATCAGTAACCTTGGAAGCCAGGAGGCGGATAGATGATATTTTGTTGTTATTTTTTTTAATTTTGGGGTTATTTTTACTTTCTGTTTTGTCTTGGTTTGGGGGGAGGGAGTTAGAGATGATATATTTAAACCCATTATCTGAGAATTCTATGTACAACAAAGCAATTGTGTTTTATTAAACTGTAATGGGGTACAAAAAAAAACAAAAATAAAAGAGGGTTCTGATGAGATGGCTCAGAGGGAAAGGCATTGGTGCTGAGGCAGACAATTAAGTTAGATTTCAGGAACCCATATGGTAGAAGGAACGAAGCAACTCTTTCAAGCTGTCTTCCAACTTACACATAAATAATGTACACAGACACTCATTCAGCTGGGGATGCAGCTCCGTGGTAGAGCATTTGCCTGGTGTGTGCCTGGTTCTGGGCTCAACTGCCAGCACTTCACAACAAAAAGCGAAGAGTCATTCAAAATTAATCAACATGTAGGAGCTGGAACTATGAAGCATCCAAAAGAAGACACAGGATGAAATAAAACACAGGGTGAAAACTTCTTGATGTTGGATATGGCAATGTTCTAGAATGTAACTCAAAAAGTACAGCTACACTAGTCAAAAGTGAAAACAGAGTGCACCTCATCAAAATGAAAAACTTTGCCCAGCAATAGATAGGAAAAGGAAAAGGAAACCTAAGAAATGGAGGGAATATTAAAATTATGTATTTGCTAACAGATTGGTGATCAAAGTACACACGCATGGACACACACACACACACACACACACACACACACATTACACACCATACTTTATGAAGCAGACAAATAACTCAAATGAACATTTCTCCAAAGAAGATATACAAAGAACTAATAATCACCTGAGAAAATGCTCAACATTACTAATCCTTAGAGAAATAATGTGTAAAATTACATGAGGTAACACTTTAATAATGAGAGTTACTGTTGACAAAGTTTGATATAAAGTTCTGGATAGTTGTGATGGTTGTACACAATATGAATATACTTAATGACCCTATATTGTTCACTCTAAAGAGGTTAAAAGTATTAATACACAATTATATACTTTTCTACAATAAACAGTGAAGATTGAAATGATCTGAAGGAAAATTAATGACCTACCAAAGCATCTTTCAAAACTACTTAGGGAAATACTAATAACAAAAAAAGAGTTAAGACATAACACAGAAAATGTCAAGCATCCAATCAAAATTTCCTAGACTTGCAATGACTATGTGAAAATACAATCTATCACTTGGGGACAAACAAATCCAGAAATAATGATTATTATATAATGAGCAGACTAAGGCTTTAAAAAATACTGTTAAAATTTTGCTCAAGGATTTAAAAAATGTAGGAATTTAAAGAAGAAAGTAATCAGGCACACAAAAAAAAAAAAGAGCCAAATGGAACACTTACAGATAAAAAAGACACAGAAATTCTGAAATGAAAAATTCACTAGATTGGGCAGAATGTAGTTTAGACATAGCAGAATTAAAGATGGATGAACTTTAAGACATCCACAGAAGGACTGTTCAAAATGACGAACAGAAAAGTTCACACAGAAAGTGAACAGAGCCTCAGTGGCCCACGTGACAGTCACAAGTGACTTAATATGTATTCACTGGAGCCCCAAAATGTGAGAGACTAACAAATTCAACTCTTCCACCCTTAATCAATTAAATCTATAAAGTCATAGACCCAAACAGCTTGAAAAAAAATCCCTGGAATAATTGCCATTTTAAAACTTGCTCCCAAAGCACTACAATTACTGAAAACCAAAATAAGCTCTTAAAAGCATCCAGTGAAGAAGAGGATGGTAAATAAAGGATTATGATGAAAAATCACTACTCACCTCTCAACAGAAATGTCACAATCCAGAGGACAACATGACCACATTTAGAGCATTCTAAAAAAGGGCGGGGGGAAGGAGAGTGCCCTTTTAAAAACTCCATGTCTGGGAAAAATGCATTTCCAAATGAGTGAGGGAGCACAGTATCTTGTTTTCTAAATATTTTGGAGCCTTTCCCAAAAATGGTTGTTTTCACTGACATGTCAGGAAAACACATGATTAATATAACATTTGATGATGAGAGGCAGAGGAAAGAAGGGGAGAGGAGGGAGAAATAGAAGGAAAGAGGAATAAGACCATCATCAAAAGGTATTGGAACCAATCAAAAGGTTTTTAAATGGCCAACCCTGGAAGGGAAAAAATAAGTGCAGCAGTAGATTACAATGCAAAGAATAAAATATCCAGGAATTCAGACCAAAATAAACAAATGATTACATAAGAGATAGTAAAATTGTTTCTGCAGAAGAATTCAGACCAATAAGTGTAAGAGGAATGGACACAAAACCATTAGAAAAACATGACAGAAAGCAAGAGTCAACAAACAGGAAAGATGATGGATGGAAACTGAAAAAGAAACAGGACTGTTTGCATGGAGCCAAGACATCATCTCCAAAATGTTTATTAATAGTGAAGCCAGGAGCCACACTGGTGAAAGCTGTTAGTCATCACCTTAGCCAAGGGAGGAGATGGCTGACATCACACACTCTCAGATGTCACATGTTCCTGTTGCCACTTTGCCATTATGCTACTGTTGCCCAGATGTACCAAAATCTACTCATTAAAAAAATACCAGGCCCATGCCAGTCAGGGAATAATTTAAACAATGCCTGATCAGTAACGTTCTATGGTAAGTTCCTAAAACATAAGAAAGGGCTGAGCAAGTTGTCACAGTTAGAAGGGGCCGAGGGAGACATTACAGCTTAACAAGTTGATGCAATGTTAGCTATGAGGTTGGATCTTGGAACAGATGAAGGATGTTGAAGAAAAAAATGGGAAATCTGAATTAAAGTCCACGGCTCAGTAATAGTATCGCACTAATATTAATTTCTTAGTTTTCTTAATTGTACTATGAAAACTCTCTAAGAGGCCAACATTAGAGGCAGCTGGGTGAAGACTGCACAGGAATTCACTGTGAATTTTTTTTTCAACTTTCTGAAAGCCTAAAAGCTCTTCAAAACACAAATTTAAAAGTGAAGCACATGGTCTAGAAGCATCCACCTGAGCTGACTTCTGACCCCGCCCCCTTAGCTGTCTATCACCTGTTCCATCAGAACTGCCCGGGCTTTCTAAGCTGCTTTCTCCTAGAGAAGTGGCAGATGCACTGACCTCAGATACTTCTAGAGAGTAATCATTAACGCAATAATGTAAAGCACACGCAGGCTTCAAACACTGGCTATTATTAAATACAATTATTTTTGTCCTCCAGAAATTTTAAATTTTAATGGCTGCTGAGTTTTATTTTACTTAGTCAGACACTCCCCACTCCCTAGCTATAAGAATTTCTCCTATTTTTTTCCTGAGATTTTTATAGTTCATTTTTTATTTTTAAGTCTTTGCTCCATATGGAATGTATTTTAATGTACCAAGTGAATTTAAAGCTCGCCTTTATCTTCTTCTTTCTTTCTTTCTTCTTCCCCCCTCACCCCTCTGCAGATGGCCAACCATTTGTTACATCATCGCTTATGAAATAATCTATCTTTTTTTCATAAGCCAGCCTTCCTGCTCAGCAGTACACTAGGAGACAAATCTTTCAGCTACTTCTACTGGTTTCCTTTGCCTACAACCTGAATTTAGGAAGAACACATTGAAGTGTAGAGAAGCAAGTGTGAGCACAGTACAGAACCCCATGAAGGACGTCATAAACGTCAGAAATCCATAAGCACAGCTTCTCTTGGAAGCATGAAAAACTCTTCCAGGGGTGCTACTGAATGTTCGGTCCCTACCTCTGACAGACACTCTCACCCATCACCCTGAGACTTGCCAATCTTTCTACAATACTCTCTTCTTTGGCTCCAGCATCTGACACAGAAGTTAGAGGCATGTTGCTATCCTCCATAAATACTGATAAGATGTGATGTCATCTGTCCTGCTGTTTGTTATTCCTTCTCCATTGCTTCTATTACCTTATATTCTAAACACTTTTTTTTCCCTGAACTTCTGTCCAAAGCCAGTGCACTTCAAAATGTATTTTTGTATCTCTTCCTGGAAGCTCTCACCCATTCTCATGATAACCTCAGTTTTGATTGCAAAGAGACAGGAAATGAGACTAGAATTTGTGTTAAGTGATGTATTTGTAGCCAACTTCCATGAGAAAGAGAGTAAAGAAATTAGAGAAGGAGAAAATCCTAGGCAAGCACATGGTCTTCCCTGGAGACTAGTGGCAGCCTCTTGAGTCGAGGTAGCCAACCCCATGTGACTCAGGCACTGGCTTCTGACCCCAGCAGATGAATTGGAGACATATCTCCTGGGCAAGATGGGTCTTGTTCAGCAGAGGGCAGGCTCTAGATCGGGTTATTAGCAAACAGATCTTACAGCACTATTGGGTCGGTGCACTAGTGGGGACCAGGGCAGGGCATGGCATATGATCTCAGTTATTCTGCTCATATCTCCTTTGATCTCATGTGAGCTCTGCGCTATCCTCGCCTACCTTCTCTTGTACTCTGGTTGGCCAACACTCCTCCAGGAAACTACTAAAAGAAAGTTTGCTAGTGGGAACGATTGCTCGTGCTGCTCTATTTGGCCTTAGGAGCTGATAACCTCTTCCCATCTTGGCTAGGGTTCTAAATGAGATCACTTGCCTAGAGGGATGACTCAGCTCCTCTTCCTAAGAGTTTTGAGCTCTTTCCAGTGCTGGTCTCAATTAGAACATCATTGTCACTAGACTTGCCCATTAATAATGAAAGTTGTCTCCACTGAACACTTGAGGTCTAAACATATGAACCCATTACATGGCAGTGGTCCAGGCTCTTCATGGTAATGAAGTTCAGCTATTCTGAAGCAAAACTAAACAGTGGTATTCCTAAGGTGACCAAGAATGCACTGTATATGTCAAATGCATGGCACACTCACTTTGTCCTCTGAAGAGGTACAATGCCTCCAGAATACACAGACCTGAAGTCAGAGATGAGAAACACAAAACTCTCCAATGGGCGACTAGAAATAAGGGCAAATGAAATTATTCCTAATTCTACCCCCTTGATGATTAGACCCATGTATTGGGGACATACCACCATATGATAGCCTGATATTTAACACCTACATCTCTTTTTTAGAAAAGTCTCCTAGGACTAGAGATGCCTATCAGTGGCAAGAGCATTTGCCTAGCATGAGTGAGGCCCTTGTTTCGCTAGTACCACCTAAAACCAACAAAACAAAACAAAAACACTAGAAAAGTCCACCTATATCATGAGTCAGGTAAAAGAGCTAATACATCCCCTGGCTACCTTCCTCCTGCTGTGACTCCTTGGATGTGAAGTGATCCCTTGGTCTGAAGCAATGTCCATCCCATACTGGTAATATTTTTTGAGACTTCACATGGTAGTGCTGGGCTGAGGCAATGAAGGCAAGAAGGCAAATCCATACCCAGGGTGTCAGTCCAAACCAAGACAAGATGTTCTTTCTGATTCAGGGTGGAATTGATTAATCAAAGTCACATATGCTTATCTAGATGGTATCATTATGGTTTGGTACTATACTGAGAGGCTCACCACTTGGGATCTATTGCAAGGAACTTAGAAACTTAACAGGAGCAGAGGTGACATCAGCCTTAGTGAGAAAGACCCCATGCTCTGAGATTATGCATTATCTCTTTGCCGATCATCTTCTCATTTGTGAAATTACCTGTGCAAACACAGGCAAGGCCCAGGACATTTGGTTATTTGGTGTTTTGCTGAAAGAGAAGCCTTCTAGCAGGAATTAACATTCAATACAAACATGCTCATACTTGTAGCCACTTCTACAAGCTACTTGACATTTTCTCTTCTCTTCATTCTATGGATGTTCTTGTCTCTAATCGCCCCATACAAGAACTTGATCAACCACCCAGTTCGTTGACCACTGCCAGGAAGTTTATGTACAACCATATCCTGGACTATTTCTCTCTTCACATACAATTCATGGTCAAGTGCACTACCCTAGGCTCTGTTCATTGAAAGAGTGTTGCCTTTGCTAACTCGTGGCCACCACTGAGAGAGACCAGAGTGGAGCATCAATCAGTTCATCTTCAAGTGGATTACTGAGCCCTAGGCTCAACTCTCTATCCTTCACTCAGTATGACCCATTCTGCCTCTTAATCCCTTGAAACTGAATCCTTACCCTTTGCCATGTCCTTATTCAAGCCCTCATTGTTTCATTTGAGTGACAATATCCATATCTCAAGACAAGAGCTACTCTCAGATTTTATACTATTCTAGGGGTCAGAAGCCTGTGCATACTCTCATATCTGGGATCCTATAGACAGTGCACCACACTATCTTAAGTCAAGTTCAACTTAACCCAGAAGAGTACATATCAACCAAAGAGTAAAGCCTGCTTAGTGTAGGAAGTTGATTTCACACACAGCGAATGGAGAGGGCCATCCTTAAGAGTCAAGAGACCTGAGTGCCTATCCTTTGAACTAAGGGCAAGCCCAGTTGTCTACGGACTCATGCTAGTGCCAACATTGAAACAGGGTGCTCATGAAGTTCCCACCCCTCCCTCATCCTGATACCATATATGTGCATGTAATGCATAAGGGTTGGAAGTAAATATGGTATTCCTCCTGCTGCCTCACTCCTGGATGCATGCTGAGGAAGAGCCTGGAGTAAGCCCCATGTTACCTCCCTGCTACATTTGGGTGCATGTTGTCCACAGGGCTGGGAATAGACATTACATTTCCTTCCAGTACCTAGGTACACATTGCTCAAGTGGCTAGAGTTAACATCATGGCTTCTGATGCCACTAAGCTACTGAACATGCACTATAGATGTGTGAACACCAGAGGGTTAAAGAGGCCTCACAGCATCAGTACCTGAAGAACAGCCATAAGCTCATTAATGTCACTACCCCTTTATAGAAATGGCCACACAGTGGGCACCCCATACCACTACCTTCTACACACATATGCATGAGATGCTAGAGTACCCTATTCCCATGCAGCACTCACATAGTGATTCTTTCCAACTTTGTAGTGGTACACATTGTGTCTAAAATTATATTATAACCAAAAACATTGTGAAGAGACCACACTACAGTGTCCAGAAGAAATTAAAGTCAACAGTGTACATCAAGCTGACACCCTGAGAAAAGTGTCAGGAGAAGGTAACTTACTCTCTGAAAGCTGGCATGTAAATGTGGTAGGAATAACTGACCCACTGGATGTACACATCTTAGCATAAGAACACAAGAACTATGACAAACACTGAGGTATGTGCATGCCTTGAAAGGAATACAGTAACTCTGTAACAATCAATTCCAAAGAAAATGATATGGTGAAATATATTGATTATATATAAGTATCTAGAGTCCATGAGCTTGAGGGTTCTAAATAGAGAAATGACATGGAGAGGAAATATTAGTACCCTGATTTGATCTGTGTGCATATGTTCAAATATCTCACAGGACCCAATAACTATGGATAATTAGGTTAATAGAAAGAACTTTAGATGTGCTGCAGAAATGATCAATGGTTAAGAGTAAGTACTGCTCTTCCAGAGGACGCAAGCTCAGTTTCCAGTACCCATGTCAGATTGCTCCCAACAGCCTATAACTCCAGCTCCAGAGGGACCCACGTCCTCTGGTCTCCACAGGTACCCACATGTATGTACACATACCCCTACACAGACATACAATTATTTTATCTATCCAATGGAAATGTTATTATCTACTCCATGGTGTTGCTGGTAAGATTAAATTTTAAAAAATGCAGCTGCAGAAACAGCACACAGGGCTGGAGAGATGGCTCAGCAGATAAGAGCATGTACTGTTCTTGTCGAGGGCCCAAGTTCAGTTCCCAGCATGTGTTAGGTGGCTCACAATCACCTGTAACTCTGGCTCCAGGGGAATCTGATGCCTCTGGCCTTAGCAGGTACATGCATTTATGTGTACCTACCCCACACACACACTAAGCAGCATACAGTGCCACCAAAAGGTCAGTATTACATAAATGGGAAGTCTGAATGTAAACATAATTTATTCACAAACAAGACCAGGAAAACAGCCCACACCATGCATTTCTTCCACAAAAACAAAGACCCAGGAAATGGGATAGCGTTTAATAAGGAAGAAAGAAAGAAAAAGAAAGTCTATAAAGAATATCCAAGAATGGATAGGAAACGCATTACAGAACCCATCACTAGGGGACAGTGTTAAAAAACCCGAAGTCTTCGCTGTTTCTGGCTGTTCTCCAGGATATCTTCATTTTCCTGGCCATTATCAGAGGAGTCGGGGCGTTCAGTCTCATTTCTGACATCCAATATTGATTGATGAGCTTGGACGGATCACTGGCATCTTGCTGGCAGGAGCTACTGTTTACCCTCAGCCCTCTCCTCTGAGGGCCAGCACAGCCCTTCCTGAATCCAGCACTGAACCACTTCCAAAGTAATTTGCTTAGCAAAAATGGGCTGTTCTCACACACTGCACTCAGCTTGAGTTCACCTTTCTAACCTTCAAATATTAGAACTCACTCCACAGAAAATGATTCTGGGAGGCTAATCAGAATGCCTGCTCTCTGTTCTGAGGTGTACTCATTCTCCCGAGCACACATGTCTTTTCAGGAGATATTGACCTCAAAAGTGATTGGCTTCTGATGATACTTCTATTTCTTATTTCTGTTTTTAAATGGAAAAAAATCCAATATATTCCAAAAGTTCAAGAGAACAGTCCTAATATTTACAAGATAGTAACATTTTTAATAATGTTGTTTAAATCTTTTCTGCAATGAGTTTTTTTTTAATATCACCACAAGGTGAATACAGGATAACTTTTATGTGTTCCTTAAAAAAAAAAAAAGTTAAGATTTTTCTATTTATTTCTATGAGTTCGAAGTAAGACAATGAGGTTTATGCTTTAAAATAAGGAAATCCACAAAGGTATGAAGAATTTGTGGTATGAAAATAACTGAAGGAGGTTTCCCGTCTTCTCTGGAAATGTTTGAAATCCCAGTAACATTTATTTGAGCATCTATTAACTGTCTGCTATGTGCCAGTCATTCTGCTCAATGAAATGGAGAAGGCAGATGACATGTACCATGAGAAGCTTGCTTTCAATAAACTTGCAATCAAGTTGGATGTAGAAAACCTACTGTGCATGAAATTAAAAACAAATTAAGCAATTAAGAATGAATTTGGTATTGACTAAAAGTATAAATTGGAGATTAGTGAGGAGAGAGTGCTCTGTGGACCAGATTAGCTGAGGGAAGATTTATTGGGCTTGTCTTCAAAGAGGAGGCTTTCAGGAGGTAAAAGGGAGGATGCAGATCTGCAGAAGGGGACTAGCCAAGACACCAGAGAGGCACAAGAACGTCAGCAGCAAAGGACATACACAAGGAGGGGCCAGAGACAGGCCTCGATAGAGGCTGTTACATTCATAAGCACTATGAAAATTAAGCCGATTTTCAGTTATTGGCGGAGAAATGAATATAAACACAGGAGTTTATAATAATGAAAAGAATTGTACCAATAGATGTCTTGACTTACAGGTACATTAGGACAGAAGAGAGAGGCTGGGTGCAGGTAGGGCAAGAAAAAGGTTGTGGGTTTAATTCAAGTGTGAACTGGGAATGCCCAGCAACAATGAGAAAAGAAGAATTGGGGGGGGGTTAAAATATATTTTTATTAATTCTTTGAGAATTTCCTATGATTTATTTGATCATATTAACACCCATATTCCTCCTTCCACCCAAATACAACCCCTGTATGCTCTTCCTCTCCCAACCTCATGTCCTTTTGGTTTTTGTTTTTTAAATAACCCACGGAATCCAATTTGTGCTGCCCATACACTAGTGGGTATGGAGCTTTCCACTGGAGTTTAGTCTAACCTGCCAGGAAACACATCCTTAAAGAAACTAAGCCTCCCTCCTCCAGAAGCCATCAACGTTCCAGAGCTCCTCAGTTGGGGTGGAGCATGTGAGCTCTGCCCCTCTCCAATGCTAAAACCTCAGTGGGCTTGATCCTTTTGTGCAGGTCTTATGCAGACAACCACCATTTCTGTGAGTTTACTAGTACAGTGGTCCTGTCATATCCAGAGTGTACTGTTTCACTTCCTCTGGTCCTTCCCAACCGCTGGCTCTTACAAACACCTGACACATCTTCTGTGACAATTCTTCATCCTGGGGGAGAGGTGATATAGATGTCCCACTGACATGTACTCTCTGCACTGTGATGTTGTTTTTGCATTAATTGCCATCCAATGCTCAAAGAAACTAACCTAATAAGGATGAATGATGACAGGTTTAGCAAAAACATACATTTATGAAGAAGTTAGAAGAAAGGTTGGGAGGTAAATTGTCAAGACTTTTTGAACTACCATTGGTGTCCAAAGGTTTGAGCATGGATGGGGAAGAACAGGGATGACATTAGTGGAGATGAAATAATCGTGGGAAGAGGCTAAAACAGGAGAGGAGACAGAGGGATAGATTCCAGACAGATGTGTGTACCATGAAGTGCATGCAATTCAGTAATAGATTGGATAAGAGTGGTATAGGAGCAGATGATATTAAGGACAACATCAAGCTTCTGAAGACACAGAGTGGACTATGAGGTGAGTGCCAGAACTGATAGGTAATTCACCAAAGTTGGTAACAAATTAAGTTCAAATCTGGCATGGGGAATTTGAAATGTCTTTGAAGCATTCAGGTGAAAATACTACCTACTCTGCAGATGCCTGGTCAGAGAAACACACCCAGGAGTGACCCCTCCCTTCCCATTCCCATGACAGCTGCCCACATCTGCAGACACTCCATAGTCACAGCTACTACAGGAAGAAGGCAGCATTAGCTTCTTGTAGCCAGTAGGTAAAAGTCAGGCACATTGCTGGACACTATACAATACATAGGATAATCCCAACCCAGCTCTAAACATCAATCAAAGCAAGGTTGAGAGATTCTGGGAAGGAGATAAGCATTGGGAGACATCACTATGCATATCAGCATGAATATTATAAAGCTATAGCATAGTACAAGTGCAGAATGAGGGGAAAAACCATAGTTTTGAGTCTGGAGAAATATTGACTGGCCAGATGGAGGAGGAAGAGCCTGGAAAGAAAACCTATAATAAGGAGAGGCCAGAGAAATAAAAGGGAAACCAGTAGGTGGGGGGTCATAGCAACCATTTCAGGAAGTGTTCTGAAGTGAGAAGATATTCATCAAGAACCACTTGGGTTTAGAAAGACAGAGGTAGCCACCGAGCTTGGAAAAGAAGCCTCTGTGCACACTAGCAATAAAGCTAAATATGAAAGAAGCAGAAAGATAGCAGGAGTCATCTGAGATGTGGTCAGGAGGCTAGAGACAAGGGAAGCCAGTGAAAGGAGGTTTGTGCATGTTGACAACACTGCTTTGAAGAAGAGAAAGTTATGCTTACTTAATTTTATTTAAAATCAAAGACCCAACTCAATGGAGCAGCTTAAGTATCTAGAAGACAGCAGTTTGTCAAAAATAAGTGATGAAACATTGGTGGGTTATAAAATCAATTTTGGAGTTGGAAATGCCACTTTAATAAATGGTATAGGATAGGACAGAAAATAATAATATTGTATACAGTAAAATACCTCATGGAACTGTTGTTTCAGGGATGTGGATGGGTGTGGCCTTAGTTTTCAGTTTGGATAACTAAGTGACCACAGGCAATGAAAGAGCTCAGTCTGGGTCCAAGTCCAGATAACTTGGAAAACAATGATGTCAGAAAAGAAATATAAAAATAAAGAAACGAAGCTGGATACAATAAGGCACACCTATAATCTCAGCCTTTTGAGAACCACAAGGCTTCAACCATAGCTGAGGAGCTACAGACAGTTGATGGCCGATGGTAGAGGAAACGTCAGTTTTCTTCAGTGGTGTGGCCCATAGTAGGATGCCCATGGTCCAGCAGATGGTCCTACACCTATATACATGGGGGCAGCATTAACTGGACTGTGAACTTAAAAAAGAAAAAAAGGACATGAAGTTGGAGACAAATGTAGGGATGAGTTCTGGAAGAGTTAGAGGAGTGTGAGTAGATATGATCTAAACACATTGTGTGTGCGTGTGTGTGTGTGTGTGTGTGTGTGTGTGTGTGTTTATGAAATTACCATAGAATACATTTTGAAAAAAATAAAAAAAAACAAACAAGAGTGAAATGAAGTAGTGAGTAAGGAAGGAGAAAATTTTAAGATGAGTTTCAGGCAAAAGTAAAATATTCCAGTAAAAGCACACCATGTGCAGGTGAGCTGTCTCCCACAAAGCTGGGCTAGAGAGATGGTCTTCCTGGACACCCCTGAATCCATTGTTTTTTCACAGACTATAATATGAGCACCGTGCGATGATGAGCTATTGTTATATCCCCTCCACTCTCCAAATGTCCTGCACATAGTGAGGAGTCATTAAATGCCAAATTTAGTGACTACATTTTAATGCTAAGACACTGAAATCATAAAATCCAGAAGTCAATGAGTGCAGGCTAACTGTAAAATGATTTTAAGCCTTTTACAGAAAAACTATAGCAAGCCATAGTCCCCATGCTTGGTTCCAGAAAGAAATTTCCATTTGAAACCTGGGTATGCACCCATTGTCAGTCAGCTTTGAAACAGAAACTAGCTTTGGCTGGCGGGAGCAGAAAAATCGATTGAGTATTGGATAGTTCATAATTGCCAAGAAATTAAGGTTTGGAAAATAGTCAAGAACAAGAGAAGCTAATGCATTAGCCTGGACCAGACCCAGAATATTCCTACTATGAAGCCAGACCACTCCGGACACTGTCACCTCTGACCCCTAGATAACCCAGATGTAGCTACTACCAGCATGGACATTAGTCAGTGGCAACTCCTGTTTCTCTAACCTTGCTCACGACTGTACTCGACAGTCTCCTATTCCAGTTCCTTAGCACTCCTAGTTCCTGATTCAAGATTCAGAGCAGTTGCATGGGGTTGGTGGAGTCTGTGCTTTGTTTTTGAGCCTACCTGCAAGGAGAGATAGGAAGCTGAATATCTGTGCATCTAGCATTTTAAGTTTTTATTGAGGAAGACAGGCTAATTCATTTCCAAGCAAAAAGAAGATGCTGGCTGTCAAGCAGTAAGTGATAAATATCCGCTACATAATAAATGATATAGAATCCCGTAAATTCCACAGCCACTGCCCGTCACCAGCTTCCAGTACCACCTTCAACTGAACTGATTGCAAAAGAAAGTCTCGAGCTACAAGCATGCCAGGTACTTGATGTCGCAGACAGTGTGATACCTGGTCAGGTTATTCTTGAAGGATGCACACATGCTAAATCACCCTCAAGTGACAAGTGAATGACACCCCTTAATTGAAATCACTGACCCTGAGATTTATGTCTTCTTACCCCAGAAATGGTACTGTCATCATTTCAACTTGTTGGTGGATGGTTCTGGCCCCTTAGTTTAAATAGTGCCAATCACTTCAGTAATTGCTTTGGAGTCCACATGCAGCATTTCCAGCCCCATGAACCCTCTCTCTGCAGTGACCTTCATGAAGACTCTCTGCCTTTCAGGCATTCATTTGAGATGACCTTGCCCCATGCTTGCCCACTTCTCATCTCTGCCAGTTTTCATACAGTGCAGTTTTACCAGTCCACAGACTTCATGCCCCACCTGACCGCACCAATTCATTTCCCTTAGGATAAGGATGGGTTTCTACCATCCAGACAGGCACCCATTAACTTCTAATCCATCTATAGAAAAATCCACATGAAGTGTATAATGTCTGCTTTGCAAGCTTTAACATCCACACAGAATAAGCCCACTGGTGCTCACCTTTTTGTTCTTTGTAGGTTCACCAAAAACTATCCCTGAAAAATGGAGTACATGATAAAATCTTTGAGAGAATGCCAAAGGTTCCATTAAAGAATAGCTATTACCACTCAGAAAAGGTCAATAGGTCTTAAATTAACAATCCAAAATAAAAAGCAAAAATGTAAATAATTTTCTGCTGCACTGAGAATGTAGCTCAGTCTTGAGGGCTTGCTTGGAAGACCCTGGGTTCGATGCCCAGCACTGCATAAGCCAGGGATGGTGCCATTCCCTATAATCTCAGGACTTGGGAAATGGGAAGGAGAAGGATCAGAAGTTCAAGGTCATCCTTATCTACCTGGTGAGTTTGTCTCTGTTCTAAGTGTGCTTTTTTGTTGCTCTCTGTAGCAAAATAGCCCATAGCATGTAGCACATTGTTGTCCCAACTCCTCACTATCTAGATGTTGTATCAACACAGACATGTTCCCTTATGGACTTATATGAAGATGCTCCAGGAAGTTATTCCTGAAATAAGATTGTTGGACTGTGGGGCAAAGTCAGGCCTGCCTTCCCTGAGGACTGCCAGATGGCTTCACACAAGGCCCATGCCAGCTCACATCCCACAGTCATGAAGATAAGTCCTGCCTCACATCTTTGCTAACACTTGATGTCACACAATTTATACCCAGATTTAGAAAAAACAATGAAGGGGTCATTTTAATTTTCACATCTCTGGTTATTAGCAGGTTAGAACCGTCATATCTATTTTTAAAATATTTGTGTTTCTTGGATTCTTTACCCATTCCCTGCTGTGATTCCTGTCTTTTCCTAATGGAACGGAGAAGCCCATTACAGAGTTTAGATAATATTTTCCCCTTTGTTCTAGACATCACCAACATCTCTTCCATGGGGTCCCACAACAGACATCCTTAGTGTTTGTCTAATCTATTAATTCTCACCTAAAGGTCTATCATCTCCCAGTGTGATCTGTTGTCAATCAAAGTGCTTTTTACAAAACTGGAACAATCCAGTCTCAGTATGTGAAGACTCCTCAGCCTGGAATTTTTGCTCCACAACTGTTTTTTGTTGTTGTTTGTTTGTTTTGTTTTTATTCCTTCCCTGTTAATTACTCATAAATGGCTGCTTGGTCAATAGTTCCTAAAGCAAAGATCTCAAAAAAGTTAATTGTTGCTTGTGTGGTTTTACTTGGTACAATGCTTGACCTTTCCAAACAATGATTTCCACTTTCCCTTACTCAAGCCTCTCTAGCAAGGCTGGGTAGTACAAGCCTATAATCCCAGCTACTCAGGAGGTGAAGGAAGGGAGATTCCAATTTCAAGTCCAACCTAGGCTACATAGTAGTTCAAGGCCAGCCTGGGCAACTTCATGAGAAACTGACCCAGAATAAAAAGTTAAGAGTCTTGAGATGTAGCTCAGCAGAGAGACGTTGCCTAGTGAGCACAAGATCCTGGGATCACTCCCCAGCTTTGGAGCAGAAGGAAGGGGGAAGAAGGAAGAAGAGGAGGAAGAGGGAGAGGAAGAGGGAGAGGAGAACAAGGATAAGGAGGAAGAAAAAGCAGCAGTGGTAACAACATCCCCCACCCATATTTAATCTCACAGGATTAAAAACCATAAGCCTCTAACTTTATTGACATATGGAGGAAATGCTTGCTTGTCACCTGTGATGGACCTATGCCTAAGTTATAAAGATAAATCAGAAAACAAAGTCCAAAAATGGCAAAAAACAGCACATTATATCTTCATAGAAGTTCCATCCAATGCATCTTGGGATAAGTAGCTATTTATAATGGCTAATTGGCTTCTCTGCTTCCAATGTAAACACAGAGTACTTGATTTTCATGGATCTTGGAAGTGTGGGTAGTGAGTATTTCTGAGGAAAAATAAGACTATTTCTAAAACTGATTTTATTTTATTATTGGTAACTTACCAGCTGAATATGGAGATAGAAAAGTACTGTGAAACAATCTTTGTACATTGTACATATTTGTTACTCTCATTGGTTAATAAAGGGCTGACTGGCCTATTTAGTTGGGCAGGAAGAGACTGGGTGGGAGGTCCAAACTAGGAAGACAGGAGGATGATGGGAAGAAGAAGGGCAGAGTCTCAGGAGTCTTGAGCAAAAAGAAGAGGAAGTAGGAGATGAATATGTTGTACTGAGATAAGGTACCAAGCCACATAGTAAAACATAGATAGAAATATGGGTTAATTAAAATTGGCTGAACATTTATAATTAATAATAAGTCTCTGTGTAGTTATTTGGGAACTGGTAGGCAGGACAAAAAAAAATCATCTACAGAAAAGGTTACTGAAAGAAAGAAGGAGGAAGGATAGAGGAAGTGGATGATTTAACAAGAACTTGGAGCCCAGATGCAAATCATAGAAACGAACAAGAAATAAGACTCCATGGTCAAGGGAGCTTGTTGAACAAGCATGACAACTTGAATTTGGATCCCAACACCCAGGTAAATACCTGAGTATGGCTAAGTGCATGCCAGTAACCCCAACACCATGGGCAGCAGAGACAAAAGGATCTGTGGAGCTTGCTGGCTGGTGGCCTAGCTCCAGGTTCAGTGAGAGGAATAAGGTGCGGAGAGACTGAGAAGGATACCTAACATCCTCCTTTAGTCTGGGGAACAGAGTATACATACTGCATATATGCACCTGCGCATACACACATGCACATACACCACACTCACACACATGCACACAAAAGAAAAAAAAGAAGAAAAAGAAGGAAGACATACTTCACTATGAGGCTAGAAGGACACAGTCACTTGTGGAACCCTACTATGCCTCAGCGCACTGTGCCAGGATCCTATACAGTACCTTCTTAATCTCAACCCAGGCCACCATCTCCATTTTCCTAGAAGGCATATTTAAGAGATTGAATGTTTTTTTGGGTTCAAATATCTGGGAAAGAGAAAAGTAAGAATTTACCACTGACATCCATGGGCCACCTTCCTCTATTCCGTGGAGAGAGAAGATCGTTAAGTGCTCGTCCCTAAGCTGACCAGCCTACTGGGTCCTAGAGCATGGAAAAATATTCTGTTTCCCCTTCAAATGCAGTATGAAGTCCTTGTCACTAAAAAGAAGCATCTAAATACTCTTGTGTTTGGAGGTAGAGAAGATCTAGAAAAGTGAATGTTTGTAGGGCACTAACTGACATTCCCTTGACAATATACAGTGGCTTTAAGCATGGCCAGTGTTAGCTTCTATCCAGGTAGGGAGCATTAATGTGACTATAATGACAGCACAGCTCCTGAGCCTGGAATCTGCGGGCCAAGGTCCATACAATTCGGTTTCTCTGCACACATGCCTCAGAGAATCATTTAGTAGAATCAGAAGTGTACTATGCGCCTCTGGTTCTCCCAAACACGAAAGGATGGGTGACTTGTACCCAAGAGTGCTCTTCTCCTTCCTTGCCCCTCTACAACCTCCCCCATTGTGTGCTGCTTCCCTCAGCTCCAGTCAGAGGTATGAAAAGGGCATTTGCATCCAGGGGGAAGTGCATCAGGCTGGAATAAAGACCTCCAGGTTAAGTTCAATAGTCTCCCTAAGGTGGGCTGCTTTTAACATGATAAAGCCTATGGATGTCAACCTGGCAGCTCAGCCCACTAGTCTGGAGTCCTTGAGTTAGTAGTGCTTCCCCTGTCACTCCTGAATGCATAGAAGCTGCTCAATCCAAATCTTTGTGGCCTGGGCACCTACATGTTAACAGGTTTCTCAATAACCCCTTGGAAGCATTTTTACACTTATTTATTGCATGTGCGGAGTGGGGGTGCACATGTGCCACAGCACACATGTGGACATGTGGAGGTAACAAGGATGACTTGCAAGAGTCTGTTCTCTCCTCCATGGGGGATCCTGGGATGGAACTCAGATCACCAGGTTTGGTGGCAGGTGTCCTTACCCAATGAGCCATCTCACCAGCACCTCCTTGCTGGTTCTTAAGGAGCAAACTCAGCTTCAGGACCCCTGGGATGCAGATGGAGAGTGTTCTAAAGGGAGAAGCATGGCCTCCACAGAGAAGATTCACTTGCTGACAAAGGCAGGGAATGCTAATTATTTGGGTCAGCTCTCCAAAGCCACCGCAAACACAGAATTGGAAAACGCCCAGCCATGGCTCCTAGAAGAACACAGGGTTATGCTCCTGCAAGCTTCTGCCCATACTAATTTAATCAAATCATGAGCATAACCTGGTTCTACGTGGGTTTCTGTTTGAAGTCACACAATTGAAATATGCACTGTTGATACATTAATAATGAGCTCATGGCCAGCAAGTCTGTGACTCATTCTGAACAACGCATGTGTTTCATCTGTAAGGCACATCACAGCCTTCCTGCATTTAGAAGCACTTCAGCACTGTGCTCAGGGCCATTTTAAAGGGTGAGGTCACCAGTGCAAAGCACAAAAATGAAGGGGAAAAAAAGCACCAAAAAAAAAAATCCTTACTCATAATATAAAAGCAAAAAAGAGACTATATCTCTTCTCAGAACACACATGCCAGGTGATTCAGAACTTTCACAGCTTTGTGTGTTTGCAAATGACCTTAGAGATAATGCAAGTGCTAATTTTTCAGGTTACAAATAAATCTTGGGCAGTATGCAAATATACAAATTTAGAATCCAGAAATAATGATGGTGATCATCTAAACTTTATTTTAAAATTTTTAGTATTACTTTCTTTATTCTCTAAGTAGTTCGAATTTTTGCTTTTCCATAGAAACAGACTTCTTCTCCTAAATATAGTAATCTATGTATTAATAACTAGGTACCATGAACTTTTTCTTTATGGCATTTACACAATAACTATTGCATCTTTGAGGCTCATTAGTGAAGTGTATGTCGTACTACCCAGCAAGGCCATAGAAAGATGGTTTTCAAAAGGGATATAAAATAATGCAAACAGAAACCGGGACTCTGGCAAGGGTGCTCCAGATACAACTTCGAGTCCAGGACTCATTTTCAGTAATAGTTACCTTTCCAGAATTAAAATCCTCATGGTTGGTGCCTTTCACCAGATTTGTATATTTCTATATTTCAGTAATAGCCTATCAATTTTTCTTTTTTGAGCTTATGACATAATTTCATCATTTCCCCCCTAAAAACATATACATACAAGTAACATACGGATGGAGCAGATTGTATTTATGTACTTAGGAATAGACATATGAATATATATATATATATATATATATATATATATATATATAATAAACAATTAACATGGATTTGCAATAGAACAAGAGGGAACATAGGAGAGGGCTTGGAAGGGGTAAGGGAAAGGGGAAATGATGGGAACTACTTTTGTATGCCTTACTTCATTGCCCCCTTTGATCCTGTGATAAGTCTGGAACTTAAACAGGGCAGATGCTATTTTGATTTCCAGCACTGAAATGAAAGTCTAGAGGCCAAGAGAGCTGGTACACAAGCCCAGGTCTTTTAGCTCCAAAGCCCTTGTTTTTCCACTATGCTGTAAAAGCAGGACATTGTGCTGATGGTACCACACGCCCGTCTGGTCATCCAGGTAAAGATGCCTCAGAAAAATGGGGTGCAGTGGTAAACTGGTAAACTGGCAGAGCATGCCTAACACTGGAGACCATGTAAGGGAGCCAGAGCAGGCTCAGCTCCGGACACGGATGGGGCTTGGAAACAGTTTGCATCAGCTACACAAAGGTGCCGTTTCTGAGTAGCGAGCCTTGCTTTGAAGTGTTTCCATCAGGAGGCAAGCATGGACTGGGGCTCACGGGTGTACTTTTGTAGGTAATGAGGCAGAGAAGAAAGAAAAGACCGTGTTTGACCTAAAGATTAGAGACACGCGAGAAAGCTCCGTATAAATAAGTAATTCAGTTGGAGTTGAAGAAGACAGATGGAGAGAGATCCAGAGATGCCACTGAAAAAGACATAAAGATTTCTCATGCAAAATAGAAGGAAGATGATCCCATGCGCTTAGGACTACTTGGGTAATAGTGCAAACTCTTAGCATTATAGGGCAATTAAACTCATAAAGCCACCACAGAACAGTTTCCCTGTATCTTAAAAGAAATTAGGAAACGGGCCTGGGGAGATGCTTCAGTCAGTTAAGTGATTAATGCATAAGAGACCTGAGTTCACATCCCCGGGGCCCACACACAAAACATCAAGGGTAGCAGCGAGCTCTTGTAACCTGAGCACCGGAGGGAGGAGTCTAAGAGACAGGGGGATCCCTGAAGCTCATTGGCCAGGCCAATTGAATAGAGACTGTAACCTGAGCAGGGAAGGAGGTGTCTAAGAGACAGGGGGATCCCTGAAGCTCATTGGCCAGGCCAATTGAATAGATGACTGTAACCTGAGCAGGGAAGGAGGTGTCTAAGAGACAGGGGGATCCCTGAAGCTCATTGGCCAGGCCAATTGAATAGATGACTGTAACCTGAGCAGGGAAGGAGGTGTCTAAGAGACAGGGGGATCCCTGAAGCTCATTGGCCAGGCCAATTGAATAGATGAACTTCATGGAGAAACCCTGTGTCAAAAAAACAAAACAACAATGACAACAATAATAATAATAAAGGTGAAGAGCCATGGAGGAAAGACAGTAAGACAATGTTGACCTCAGGCCTACAAAGAGAGAGAGAGACAGAGACGGAGACAGAGACAGAGACAGAGAGACACACACACACACAGAGACAGAGACAGAGACAAAGACAGAGAGAGGGAGGGAGGGGAGAGAGAGAGAATGAGAACAGCAAGATCCTGTGAGACAAGAATCCACTGGCAGGGTTTAAGGCAGGGAGTGATGTGGATGTGTGTGCCTTTCCTGAATAATTTTTGTGGTAGCAATGATGGAGAGAAACTGGGAGTGGACACAGCTAGCATGGACAGCGTCTGTCCATGGTCATTCAAGTAGATTCCTCACGGGCTTGTTGCAAGGAGCCAATAGAATGTTGTTTGAAAGCAAATTTTAAGCTGCAGAACAAATACATTCAAAACAGTATTTTTTGTTATGAAAACACCAAATTTTGGAGAGTAACATGGAAATGAAACAAACATTTAGAAGCTGCATTTGCTAAAAAAGGGTTGATGCCTCACTTAGCCTGTGAGGGATGTTAAAACCAGTGTCGGTGCCTGATGTCTCTGTGTCGACCCTGTGTGTGTATCCTCTTTACTTTGGCTGAGGCGTGGAGGTAATTTACTGTTGCTTTGGATTCTAGGAAGAATAAGACCTTGCAGGTCAGAAGAGGGCAATTATCCTTGAGGACAGGGCGAGCTGTGCTTTGAGACATAACCATCTTCTTCTGGGAACCAGATTCGTCTCCCCGAGCACTGACAGATGTAGGACTCCCTCAGTCACTTTGCAGAAACACAACTGAGTCATCAGCCAGACCACCTTGACTGTGATTGCATAATTACGCATACCCTGCTACACTCCAGCACCAACTCTACCTCTATTTATAAACTTGAATCCATGTTAGTAACCAGAAGACAGACCAGGGCTCAGTGGATACCTTTATTTGTTTCTCTTCCCAGTGTGGTCCCATTGGATAAATCTCTCTCTGCTTTTCATTATCCCCAGGCATATTAGAGACACATAGCCAACCCAAGCTGTTAGGAGCCCAAGTTTTTGCCTTAAATTTTTCAGTTATGACTTGATAGCGATGTAAGAACATAAACTTTTCTAAAAGGGAAGATGTACTAGAAAGTACTGACATGATACACGGGATGAGATCACTTGGCTGGGAAGCTTGGAGCGAGTAGGAGTTACTGACGTTTGGTCACAAAAGCCAACAGAACCTTCTGGAGATTGAGGGCACATAGCATGGGGAAATGGGAAGTTTGCAGCTTCTGAGAGGGAAGAGGAAGTTAGAATCTAGTGAACACGAAGTTCTAGCCATCCAGATCCAGCTTGGTGCATTTCTACTGTAATACTGCTGTCCATGAAACAAGAAGAAAAGGACCTTAAAGAAGAAACCTTGAAGTCCAGGTTGGGACTCTCCAAGGACAGTGTAATGGTGGATAGATAAACAAGATCTGGAGCCAACTGCCCAGCAATAGATCCCAGACCTACCACTTTCGGATCACGGGATAGTTCTTTGCTTCTCTGTGCTGAACGCTTCTTCTTTAAAACAGGGATCACCTGTAGCTGTCCTGACAGGAGAGAGGCTAGTCTAGGGTAAGGTCCTGGTATCCCTCCTTTTGGATATCGGACTACTGAAACAATGGTCTTCAAGGAACCAAAATTTCCCCAAGAGTCTCTTACTGGGAGAAGGAAAAGGCTGGGGCCTTGGTGTCAGCCAGAGGAGGAACTTGTCTCCTAGGAAAGGATCTCACGGCAACCAGACCACCCTACTGGGAAAACTGGTGTCCAGACAATGATGGGTCACAGATTAGCAGGGCCACAACCTGAACAGAACTGCTTAGCTATGCATACATCTTGCCTTTTACTCAAATCCAAACCTCATGTCAGCACCTCAAAGGTAGACTTGGGTAGAAATCACTAGATCTTTTTATTTGTTTCTCTTTCCAATGTGACCACATTGAATAAATCTCCTTTTTATGCTTTTCACCATTATTTGGCTTTAATTAGTTTACTAAGGACAACTGTATGAACCTAGCTTATGGCTCTCAAGTCCCAAGTTCTAACTGTTAAAACTCTAGCAACATACCTACCTGAAGATTAAATAAATTATAAGTCTAACCTGCTTGCTGAAATGAGTGTCTATTGAATGCTCAGTAAATATTGGAATGCATCAATTCTACCTCCCATTTCATAAATGGGGGTGCTGAAGTCTGGAGAAGTTGACTCATTTAAAATTTTAGAATTTTTTTAGCCCTCACTCGTCTGCCTATTAATAGCAAAATTATGATTCCTTCTGTGTCTGAGGGGCCTAGCCAGAAGCTGCATCCGCTTCTATACTGGCACTGAGAAGGACCCAAGAAAGAGGAATCTAATCACAACAGATCAGACAAGAGCTCAAGAAACCAGAGGATCAAAGGGTCCAGTCTGAGCTTGAAAGGCAGATCCTAGTGCTTTGAATCCTTTCTTTGGAAGCATTCTCTGACAAGGAGGCCTGCCGTGGTGTGGGCATTGGTGACCATCTAAATATCCACCAGGAAATAGCAGAGTTGGAGAAGGCAGAGTGGCAGATGGGGAGGTGTGCAGCGTTACCCCAGGAAAGGAAAACAGAACCCACCTATTAGCTCGTGCACTCTCTATTTCCACCTTGGAATGGCTGGCTGGTGTGTGCGTCCTCTCTTTTTTCCCCTTCTCCTCACCCAGCACTGTTCTTGGCGACGCTTTTTAATCCTCGAGCAGATGGCTGCAGCTGCTATAATGGCATCTGTTGCTGCTCTTTCACCTTCTAGCTTTGGCAGGAGCAGTTGGCAAGACAAGCTTGCAAGGTCTGTTGGTACCCAATAGTATCACTATCTGTCAGATATTGTTCTGGGCGGGGGGCGGGATCAAGGCAGAGGAAACGCTAATGCAAAACGGTCATGATCCCTAGGGCCTACTTGATCCAAAGCCTTTCTTCAGAGTGGTTCCTCTCATGGGATCAGAGCCCGGAACGTGGAGCATGGTGTGCTCCCTCGCTCATCACTTACTTTTAGGCTAGAGGGGCCTGCTGACTGGAATCAAGAATGCTTGAATGCAAACAGTGGTATGTCTTTCAGATGGATCATGGAGAATCCAGAGCAGCAATCTGAAGGAAAGAAGATGATGCTAACCCCTGCTTCCCTGGAGTCACTCTATAGACCATCCCTATGGTGGCTTGAAAGAAAATGGTCCCCAAAGGGAGTGACACTATTAGCAGGTATGGCTTTGTTGGAGTAGGGGTGGCCTTGTTGGAGAAAGTGTGTCACTGTGGAGGCAGGCTTTGAAGTCTCATATATGCTCAAGATACCACCCAGTGTCCCAGTTGACTTCCTGTTGCCTTTGGATCAAGATGTAAGGACTCTCAGCTCCAGCACCATGTCTGCCCGCATGCTGCCTTGCCTCCTGCCATGGTGATAATGGACTAAACCTCTGAACTGTAAGCAAGCCACTCCAATTAAATGTTTTCCTTTATAAGAGTTCTCATGGTCATGGTGTCTCTTCACAGCAATAGAAACCCTAACTAAGACACTCCCCAGCCTGGCCAGGGTAAGTCCTCACTAGGTCTGGAGGTGCATATGGAGGGCGTTCAATATCCCATCTGCCTCAGTGGGTAGAATCACGTGCAGTCACTAGCCAGTCACAGGTGTTACCAGAGGTGTCAGGGTGAGGGCCCCAGCAGCACTTAACAATCTAGGCTTGGACACCAACTAAAGGGACAAGTAATAGTAAAACTCAGAGACAGGAGTTGTATCCAATGTGGCCACATTGGAAAAAGAAACAAAAAGGCACATCGATTGCCAACCCCCACCCCAAGTCCACTCTTGGGTGCTGATAGAAGGTTTAGGTTTAAATAGAAGGTAAGAAGTATGTATAGGAAAGCAGTTCCGTTCAGGATGTGGTCCCATCTGTCACTGGCCCATCACTGTCTGGACTCTAGTCTCTCCAGCCAGGTGGTTTGATAAGCTTTCGAAACCCTGTGGTAGCCCTTTCTGGAGACGTGTTCCCCCTCCCCTTACACCAAGGCCCCAGCTCTCCTGGCCTGAGACTCCTGGGAAATTCTAATTTCTTGGGGTCCACTGCTTCATTGTATCTTCATTCCTGCCTGGATATGGTCCTCGTCTCTGCTATATTTGCTGCATCTTGGGAAAGATGGTTGCTCTGGGGTCTTTGTTGTTGTTTTCTGTTTCCAGGTGTCCTGGTAGAAGCTAGATTTGTCACTAGCCGATTCACAGTGAGGTCCGGATTGCTATTTATCTTCCAAACCAGAGAAAACCACCAGGATGAGGGTGTGTGCATCTCCTTGGTGAGTGATCATCCCTTCTCTGAGGCTTTTGCTGCCAAGCCCACATCAAGTGTCAAGATTACTGGATGCTGAGCCAAGCCCTCTGAGAATTTGCGGTTGGAAGAGAAGATCTTCTCCACCACTTCACTGCCTTCATCGAATTACTACAAGAGAACTCTGTGAGCCATTAAATTGCTCTCTCAGTCATTGTTGGAAATCAGAAGCGACTCAGCAGTTGTGGAGGAAAAGGCCAAGGCTCACAAGAGGCCAGCCTTTTCCAGTAGCCAACCATCTGTATCAGCTGACAGTCCGTGAGAGAAATGACATGATAATTCTTGAAGAAAATCACTTTGATGACAATACACAAAGGACATAAGATAGGGTATTTTGCTCAGATTCCTCAAATATTTATTTAATGTCCAACTGGGACACTCTTCTTGGGGTGGACCCACAGAAGGAATGCTAGTTAGGACAGAGATGCAAAGCCAACAGACATGACCCTCAATCCAGAGATAGAGGACATAGCATCTGCAGGCAGCCGGTGGTTAGTGAGCACGAATAGCAAGAACAGGGGGACCCTGCTACCTGCCTTCCCTCTTGCCATGGTTCTTCCGCAGTGATGGAAATAACCAGACACCTTGATGACTTCACTAGAACAGTGTTAGGAAGTAGTAAGGGGTGCAACCAGCAGACTGAGCAGAGCTAACCAATGAAAACTACCTGGAAATCACTGAGGAATAGAGGAAGACGCCATCCCATAGAAAACATCTGTCTAGCAGCCAGAGGCTACTATGGGTCTTCTCATGAGGCAACCTGCAGAAGCTCCAAAATCAAAACCACCAAATACAACTAGTCAGAGGGACCCATGTGGCCATCATCATTAGTCAAAGAGCTATGCTTGGAACAGCAGGGTCCATGAGGCCTCTCGCCATCACCCACACATAGACAGCATCTGGTAAAACAGCTTTAGCCTGGAGGCTCAGCTCTGATAGGGTTCTCTGAGGGACAGCATGATCTCCCTAGGAAGACTTGCCAGAGTGCCTTTGGAGCCTGAAAGGAGAGAGACTATCTTTCCTTATGGTAAGAAATAGTATACGGGCTCTGCATTAACAGTGGCCTGAGAAAACAGAGCTGAAGAAGAAGTAAAGAAAGGGGAGGAAGACGAAGACAGGAATCGTGGCTAATAGAGACCTGCCCCTGACTAAGAGCTGTTCTTAACATATGTAACACTGCCAACTGTTTGATTCTCGTCACACAATGAGGTTATTGTCACCAAATCACTCATGGAAATAAGGAAAGTGATACACACACAAAACAAAAGAGGAAGAGGGAACAAAGAGGAAGGAAGGAAGGAAGGAAGGAAGGAAGGAAGGAAGGAAGGAAGGAAGGAAGGAAGGGAGAGAGGAAAGGAGAGGTGAGGGGAGAGGAGGAGAGGAGAGGAGAGGAGAGGAGAGGAGAGGAGAGGAGAGGAGAGGAGAGGAGAGGAGAGGAGAGGAGAAACTTGTAAAATCACAGTTAAATGATAAAGAAGTTAGGTCACAGCCCATGGTACTCCAACTTCAGGGCAATAACATTCATGGCATCTGAGGAATCTGCGTTTCTCTTCTAAAATATGGCACCTGCAGGTTGTGCACAAGCCGACATCCCTTCCAAATGTTTGTGTGGGTTTTTTGTTTGTTTGTTTTATTTTTTGTTGGGAAGTAATACCCATGTATCAAGTGAGTAAAAATAAAAATACATCTCAATAAAGCAAATACACACCAGGTGGTGGTGGCGCACACCTTTAATCCCAGCACTCGGGAGGCAGAGCCAGGCAGATCTCTGTGAGTTCAAGGTCAGCCTGGTCTACAGAGTGAGTTCCAGGACAGGCACCAAAACTACACAGAGAAACCCTGTCTCAAAAAACAAACAAAACAAAACAAATAAAAAAAATCAAATGCATATGTAATTGCTACCAGAGACAAGAGATAGCACAGAGAGCTACAGAAGCCCCCACCTTCCCCACTGTCCTTCGCAATCGCTACCTCAGTGACATCCCTGACCCCGAGATAAACTGTCTTCTGTCTACTACCACCATGGTTTAGTTTTGTACTTTATACACTGTATATATAGTGCTGTTTGTACTTGATATAGGTGAAATTGTAGAGTATTTTTTATCAACTTTACCCCACAAGGCATTATATTTAGAAGCTTTATGTTGCAGCATGTACATATAGTCTATCCATGGTCATGGCTGTATCACATTTCTTTTTATGAATACACCACCATCTATTAACCAGTCTGCCAGGTGCCCATACAGCTCCCTTGAGTTCCTGAATGTGTTTTTGGTTGGTGCTCACCCACACACACACACTTCAGTTATGTTCCTACCTGAGAGAAAGGTCATCGAGTTTCAAACAGATGTGTCCAGGACTACTTGTAGAAAGTGACATTTTCGTCAGTTTTCTAATTGCCCAATAGTTTCACCAACACTAGGTTTCCACAGTCTTTTTCATTTTAGAATTGTCTTTATTTCAAAACACTCGATTGAATCGAACATATTGAGCTAGATAGTCTGTCTTTTTCTCACAGGTTTTTACTATTTATTATACCCATGTACACACCTTTGCCCGTTATGTATGTTGTGAGTGTTGCAGCATTTCTTGCTCCATGATTTGCCTTTCCATTGACTTAATGGCAGTTTTTATTAAAAGCTTTGGCCAAATATGCTTGAGAATTTAGCAATGTATAGCAAAAATGTTTTGGCCCAGCAATACCATCAGCAAATGTACAGGAAGTTGTATGTGAGAGTTTGTTTGCCATGGCACCATTTACACAACAAAAGACTAGAAATAACACAAATTCCCACAAGTGCAGAGCTGGTTGGTTAAATTATAGTTCAGCCACACTTCAGAGTACCATTCATTTGCAGAAAAAATATGCAATAGTTCTCTATACTATTATATCGCTAAACACCAAGAGGGAAATTCAGAATGGTCTGTTGTATGCTTACCTTTCATGAAAAGGGGAAGGAGAAAAACAGGTGTATATTTGTACAAACATGTATATATGTATATGCATAAGTAGGTATACACATTGCATGTATTTATATATGTATACTTATTTTTCAAAAACATATAATTTTACCTTGGTATTATGGGAAACTGTTTCTCAGATCCACCCCAAAAACACAATTCCAAAATCTATGATATCTACCTATATACTGAATGTATTCTCTTTTACACTGTAAATCACCTGTAAGCTATTTAGAATATCTAATGCAACATAAATGTTTTTAATGATTGTTGTAATGTAATGTTTAGAACATAAAGGTAAGAAAAATATCTATATGTGTTCAATACAGACGCAATCTTGAAACTATGTTTTCCAACAGAGGTTGGTCAAATAAATGGGTCAGACCTCATAGATACTGAGGACGCTGTATAAATGAAGGTGATAGACGTGTGAAAATGGCCTTTTATCATGTCAGAGAAGAAGGCAAGTTATCATCAGAGTCTACTGACTTGTATGAAAATGGCACAACCGCTAATTAGAGAGGGTTCCTTTGGCCCCAAATGGGACAATTTGCACATCAAATTAACAGTAACTGCAATATCCCAGAACATGCAATGAAGGCTGAAAAACCCATGAATTAATAATACTTAAATTTTAACAAAAATTTGGGGACTATTATAGAACACAAAAATAAAATAACTCAATGATGAATCTTGTACTTCTTATATGAGCCATATGTAGATTAGCTGAGTAGTTGATAGTTTTTTTTTTGTTGTTGATTTTATGGAAGAATTCAAGTTAGTAAATAAAAATGGAAATTTTAACTTTTCTGGTTTTGCTACCTTTAATGAAATAATGAATATAAGCAAATTATCAAATGGATCTAGTTGGCTAACTTTATTAGGTAAAATGATAATTGAAAATTTAAAATGGATTAAATTGGGCTGACAATATCTGAATACACTGAAATATTAGATGCATGTGATATGCTTTCGCTTGTTGCAAGAACACAGATCAACATTCTTTACAAAAGATGAAACCTGAATTAACCAAAACTCCATTAAAATACTAATTTATGGAAAGCATAAAGCCTAAAGAATATAAGTGACACTTCAACAATGCAAAACTCATGATGTAACGTGGGAAATCCTACAGAGGAAAGAACTCAGCAGGGGAAGAGATCTAGAGATCCTGAAGATTCAAAAGCTATAACAGTACTTTAAAATGTGAATCTCACTGAGTGACACTAGCCAGCCAAGTATGCAAAAATTAAAGATACTGCTTGGCTATTTGAGTACAATAAGCAATAGAACATTTTATGCATTACAATTATATTGTGGCTGTTTGTAAAACATCTCTTAAATATATTTACTTAAGCATTTACAGGTAAAACAATAGAATATGAGATTTGCTTCAAAAGAACTCTGTTGGGCATGCAGTTGATAAGTAATTAATGGAAAAACTTATTGAAGATCATCCTCTCTTCAGTGTTTCCCAGTGCCATCAGTGTATGAGTGAGGCAGCTGTAATGCATGGGGTGCTCTGGGATTCTGTCTTACTGCATTGAACCATTTGACTTCTGATGCCAGTATGATGCTATCTCAAGTGTGGGAGATTGTTCTTAAGTCTCAACATTTGGTAATGAAAATTCTCTTACCCAAATCTTAAGAGTATCGTGGCTCTTTTTAGATTTTTGCTATTCTACACAAATATTAGAATGAGCTTTTGAATTTCCATACAAGAATCCATTTGGATTTTTGTCAAAATTATTGTGATAACCCATTATCTTTACTTCCTTTGGGTTTAAATTTCTATTCTTTTTCTAATGGTTTGCCGTGGTATTTATCAGTTATTATGTGTCTAGTTATTAGACTGATTATATAATCTTTTCTCTACCTTAATGGTTACATGCTTTTACTATTTTTTAGGAATTACTCTGGATATTTAATTATGTCATCTTTATCCAGGTTTTGCATTTAATAGTTAGTAGTTTTGCCCACTTTCCAAAAACTGCAAGCCCTTAAAATATTTAACACACTTTCAACCTATATACTATGATGTTTTAGTATGTTTGGCGGGGGAGGAGGAAAGAGAGTTTATTTGACATACAGGTCATATTCCATCATTGAGAGAAACCAGGACTGAAGCTCAGGGCAGGAAGCTGGAGGCAGGAACTGAAGCGGAGACTATGGAGGAGTGCTACTTAAGAAAGCCAGCTCCCCACAATTTGCTTAGTCTGCTTTTTTGTACAACCCAGAACCATGTGCTCAGGGGTGGCATTGCCCACAGTGGGCTGAGTCCTCCAATATCAATCATTAATCATGTTTTTGAGTATGTTAAGTTAGTTTATTTTAAACTCACAAGATATTGTTACTATTGTATTAGTATTTATTTACTTCTTTTCTTTTTAATCTATTCTGAACCTTTCTAACTTAAAATCTTCAAGAATTCCTGTTTTCCTTTCTTTCACTATAAAATGGTAATGAAAGAATTATTTTAGTTTTTCTTGACTTAGGAAATTTTGACCTTCATTCTTAAAGAATATTTTTATATGGCAGCATTATTTTGGGGAGGAGGTATGTGTGTAGGTGTACATAAATGTGTGTGTGTGTGTGTGTGTGTGTGTGTGTGTGTGTGTGTGTGTGTCTATAGGACAGAGGCAAACCTTGGGAGTCATGCCTTAGGAGCTATCCATCTTGTTTCTTGAAACACTGGTCTGGAATTCACTAAGGAGGTTAGGAAGGTTAGCACTGGGATTCCGAGTGCATACTATTACGCCAGGCTTCTTCCATGTGTTCTGAGGGATCAGACTCAGGTCTTCATGCTTGCAAGACAAACCCTTCATTTATTCAGCTCTACACTATCCACACCATGATCTTTTCAAATGTTGATTCTGATCCATGCTGCCTCTCCTGTACTTCTGAGTGCGTAGACTTCCTGGCTGTATCCCCTGCTGCTTGCCTTCTCCTCCTTATTTTCCATTCTTTTGTTTCAAAAAGATTCATTTTCAATATCCACCCTAACATTTCCCACAATGTTTGCAGTTGTGTACAACAGCTCTTAGGCTCAATACTGAGTTCTTAGTTTTAGTCACTGTGTGTTTTAGCTCTAGAATTTGTATTCACCACATCACACACACCCCAAACCTACCATTCTCTTGAATACTTTCCACTTCTTTGTTAGGATTTTTAATGTTGTCTTTTGTGTATATGAACATAATAGCCATGGTTATCTTCACATCTTAATATATCTTAACTCAAACATCAGCAGTCCCCATAAGTCACTTCTGTTGCCTGTTATTTCTGCATGTTTTGCTCATGATGCCTTACCTCATCCCCCTAGTTATTTGTGATTATAAGCTTCACATTACATTGTCTCTTCAATAGAAATTACTAAGGTCTAGGATGCTTTGTTTCTCCAGAGACAATTTCCATTTGTTTCTGGCCATTGGCAGAGCATTGAGCAGCATTCCCTAAGAAAGCCAGTTTACTACTGGCTTATTTTTAGCTATAGAGTTAGCATTTCCACATCTAATCCAGAGCAACAGGGATTCACAGTCTTGCCTTCGAAGTCTGTGCATTCCAGTGTCTGCTCCTCCCCACAACATCAGAAGGCTTCCAAAATCTCTGATCAGCTGTTCATCCTATTAGCAGACGCCTGAGGAGTTAGGAGATACCTCTAGAGACAAAAACAGCCTCAAATAGATTTGACTTTTTCCAGCTCTCAGCACAGTGATTCTTCACTGTCTTGTTAATTTACTCATTACTTTAATTAATGAGGGTTTTTTTTTCAGCTTTTCTATTTATCTTCAGTGGAAAATTTGGTTCAAAGAACCAACTTTGCAAATATAGAGTTCCTTAAATGAGTTTTTAAACTTTAAATTTTTAATTACTAATGCTAGACTACTTTCTTGTAAGTAAAAAGAAAATACAGTTTAACATTTGCCTTTACTATGACTCACATCTAAGAAATGTCATGACAAGGGAAGAAGATGGACATTTACATTGGAATACCACCACCTTGTGCCTGGGATGCATGCTGAGAAATAAGAGTCCAGACTCTACAGAGAAGTTGCTCTCAACAAGGAGGAAGACATGTTTAAGGTCATTCATTCAGAAAACTGATCAGCAGTTGATAGTTGTTGCCAGACACAGCAGGAAGGAGCAAGGCTTACTGTGACTACTATGAAGTCACCCCCTGATGAACTCTCTGGCAAAAACCAGCTTTACAAAAAGAAACATCCTTCAAGTGATTCCTTGAAGCTATGGAAAAATATTCATGGAATATAATTTTAATTACTTTAAATGCATTTATTATTGTTGTGCTATATGTGCATGGTATAGTATGGGATAATCTTTTTAAAGAAGTGTCTCTGCCGAGGCACCTTCTGATTGGCTTAATAAAGAGCTGAACAGCCAATAGCTAGGCAGGAGAAATAGGCAGGACTTCTGGGCAGAGATAAGAACTCTGGGAAGAATCTGAGAGGTGGATTTCACCAGCTAGATATGGAGCAAGTTGAACTTACAGTATGGAGAAGAGGTAACAAGCCATATGGCAGCATACGGATTAATATAAATGTGTTAATTTAAGTTATAAGATGTAGTTGGGAATAAGCCTAAGCTAAGGCCAGGCTTTCATACTTAATAAGAAGTCTCTGTGTCATTATTTGGGAGCTGGTTATAGCATGAATCTTAAATGGTCTTAATAAAAACTAACCTGAGGCCAGGTATTGGGGTGAATACTGGAAGATCAAAGAAGCAGAACAAGCCACAGCCACCTCACCTTGCCAATTCCTCAGCTGATCCTGTTTCCTCAGACTGGAAGCTTCTGAGTCCTCATCCAGAATGAATCTCAGCTGAACTGTGCTGCTCAAAGCCTAAAAGCTTAACCAGGCTCTAGCTCCTCGTCCTCACACCTTAAATACCTTTCTGCTTTCTGCCATCACTTCCCGGGATTAAAGGCATGAGTGACCATGCCTGGCTGTTTCCAGTGTGGCTTTAAACTCACAGAGATCTGGATGGATCTCTGCCTCCCAAGTGAGAAGATTAAAGGTGTGTGTGCCACCATTTTCTGGCCACTATGTCTAGTGGCTGTTCTGTTCTCTGACCCCAGATAAGTTTATTAGGGTGCACAATATTTTGGGGAACACAATATCACCACAGCTGGTGGTCAAAAAAAGTCCAACTACAATGGATGGTGTGTGTGTGTGGGTGTGTGTGTACATGGGTGTCATGGCACAAGTGTGGAGGCCAGAGGACAACTTTGTGGATTTGGCTCTCTCCTTCCACCCTCATGTGGGTTACAGATGACACTTAGGCCACCGGTCTTCACCATAAGGGCCTTTATCCACAGAGCCATTTTGTCAGCCACCAAAGTTTTATAGCTACCCCTTATAATATTTATTTCATCTCTTCCCTAAATAGGTCAAATATCAGAGAATCTTTGATATGGAAGAAAGGTATGGTGGTGCACACACATCCAAAGCTCATAGTTACCTTATAACACAAAACAAAAATAAGAGGTATCAAGTTACTACTGCAAACTTTCAAGTATACTTAGAGTTCATAAGAATGCTTGGTAAATTATCAGAAAATAAAAATACATCATTTTACAGGTGTCTGAACATCACCAACAATTGTCAAAAAAAAAATGTCTATTTTGGAGCCACACCTGGTGGCTCACATAATAGGGTGAGGCAGAAAGGTTATCACAGTTGGAGGCCAGCCTGGGCTACATGCTAGTGTAGACAATGGCATGAGGATTACTCAAATTCAAAGTCAGCCTTTTCTATACAGAGAGCTCTAGACTAGCCAAGGCTATACATTGAGGTACCAGTTGCAAAAACAGTCCATTCTTAATCATAATTAAAAGACAAAATATATCTTGAAAGAAATAAATATGAAAAATCTATACTGCCACAGGTATTGTTTTTACATCTGGTTTTCAGGTTAGAGACAGATCTGTGTTATTCAGGAAAATATCTGGGTGAGTCACTTGAAAAAGAATGGAAATCAGGACAAGGGAAGCTGCCTGGTGGCTCTTATAACAAAGGGAATGGGAACACCAGTGAACAGGACAGGAGACAGAGGGATTTTAACTACTTGAGATTTTAGGATTTGATTTTATTAGCCCTCGGTCTTATAGCCAAGTCATTAAAATCTACAAACACCTTTTGAGACAAGATGGTGGGTGTGACCACATGAATTTGTGTGTGAGTGTGAGTGCACACTTGTGGGGGAAGGTTGGGGATGCCGCCCCTCCCATGCCCCCCCCCTGCCCTGCACACACCAGGGAGGGGATGAGAACGAATTCCTCATACATGTTACTGAGAAAGAGGATAGGGACAGGAAGGGGGGAAGCAGTGGATCATCCATAGTCTGAATTGCTCAGAGCAAGAAGTGGGCATTTCAACAAGGATGCTGCAATGCATGTTTCAGAGAAGATATCGAAAATCCACACATGGTAGAAAGGGAGTCAGGATGACAGTATTTCTGATTTTTTTAATTGTATTTATTTGTGTGTGTGTGTGTGTGTGTGTGTGTGTGTGCACATGCAGGTGCCCACAGAGTTGAGAAGAGAGCATCAGATCCCTGGAGCTGGAGTTACAAGGGGTTGTGAGCCGCCTGACAAGGGGGTTGGAAACCAAACTCAAGTCCTCTGCAAGAGTGGCAAGCACCCTTCACTGCTGAGCTCTTTCCTGCCCCGGTGATTCAGATTTTAAGAAAAATGTGTGAGAAGATAAGCTAGCAAGAAGTATCAATTCTTTCCAAGTTAATTTTCAGATTTAATCTGTTCCCAATCAAAATCTCAACTGTGTCTTTACAATATTTTGATGAATGACTCCAAATTTCATCTGGAATAGCTAATAAAAAATTGTGAAGAAAGAGTAATGGACTTGCTAGATATTAGAGCAGCGTGAGCATAATCACTGTAAACTAGCAGAAAATAGACAGATCAATAAGGCTGTGCACAGCCAGGCAACCAGATCACTCTGTTCAGTGGACTAACAGACCATCACAGATCAGGGTAAAAGGGTGGAGTCACCGAGCGTCAGTGCTGAGAATCATTTTCAGCTACTTTGAAAATAATGTGTTCAATCCTGCTATCATTTCATCTAAATAATTTCCAGATACATTAAGAAGTTAGATTGGGGGCCAGTGAAATAGTTCAACAGGACAAGGTGCTTGAACACAGATCCGACAGTCTGAGTTCATGCTTTAGAGTAGCAGTTCTCACCCTGTGGGTCGTGAACCCTTTAGGGTCAAGTAGCTGATTTCCTGTAAGTCAGATATTTACATTACAATTCATAACAATAGCAAAATTACAGTTATGAAGTAGCAATGAAAATAATTTTATGGTTGGGCTCACCACAGCATCAGGAACTGTATTAAAGGGTTGTAGCATTAGGAAGATTCAGAACCACTACCTTATATCCTACAAAACGGTGGGAAAGAACTGACCCCTGAGAAAGGTCTTCTGATAACCACATGTGCCACAGCAGGTGTCCACACGTGAGTGTGTGCACACACACACATAAAATAAATAAATACACTTGACATTTTTAATTAGAAAAGACATAGAAAGAAGTTAGATCTGGGAATGCAAGATGCCTCAGTGGGTAAAAGTGCTTGCTGCACAAGCCTGACCTGAGTACAACCCCCAGAATCTGTGTGTTGGAAGGAGAGCACACACTCCATCCACAAAGTTGTTCTCTGGTTTGCACACACACACACACACACACACACACACACACACACACACACACACAGAATAATAATAAAGAAAGGAAGGAAGGAAGGAAGGAAGGAAGGAAGGAAGGAAGGAAGGAAGGAAGGAAGGAAGGAAGAAAACCAGGGTATATTTAAGCAAGCGGGGTTACAGAGAAATGAGCTCTGAATACAGCTTGGTGAATACTGACTAGCTTAATGATCCTAGATAAAAATTTTATGTCATATAATATGGAGGTGTAAGTTTTAACACAGAAAATTCTACAGTTATGGAAACTTACATTAAAGGGGAAAATAAAGTACATCCATTAATGTCACAGATATTAATTACCATGACATTTGTAATCAGAAACGCTAGTGAACCAATCTCAGTTCTCAAAAACATAGGTACATGATTCTTCTGTCTTTGCATTACAGAATATGATACAGTCTTTAATAGGAATTTTTAAATGGAACTGAAAAGGGTAAGAGAAATACGAAGAAGTTACAAATGTAGTTTGACTAGAGCTGAGCAAATTAGTTTGCCTGGAAAAGGGAAGGCAGAAACGTTGACAGTGTGTAAATACAATTGAAGGTGTTGTCAGCTGGTGGTTTTAGTCTCCCATTGCACAGAGTAGTAATTCTTTCTCTCAGCTTTGCATAACGAATGTACATTATTTTCATAGTATCCTGTAATCTCTTTGAAAAGGAAATGCTGTTTTGTCAATACACCCTTTGACGAGGGCCTTGTAGTCAGAAATAGCTCCCTGTGCACTAGCATGTCAAATGCCCAATGGGGCACCACAAAGGAAGCAACAGAGAAGGCCAGTGTTATCCCTGGTTTCTGATCTGGCCAAGCTGTTCTCACTTTCTGGGATACCTCTCTGAGCCTCGCCTTGCTGGAAGATGCCTATGGCCATGGACTAATGGGTTCCATGCCTAACCTTTTGTGTACATTCCAGAAACAATTAGCCCTCCCCCTCTGCAGGCCCACGGTGTAGATCATGGCCATCTCATATGCACCACATGCTCCCAGTAAATGAGCTTTTAGAACAGCCATGGTTTTTTCCTGTTTTAGATGATGGTCCATTGTAGGAGATCATGGAATGTTTCAGAAATGTTTGGGAACTTGAAGAGAGCAACAGGGCTTATGAAAAATCTACTCTCCCAGCACTGTTTCTGGAAACAGATTCATTAATTTAACCAGCCCCCCTCCCCTTAGGAAATGATTCAAAGATTAATACAGACTGATGTGTTTCCTAGAGGGTCTGCTAGTTTGAGAGAATTCTTGGCTTGTAAAGACTATCAGGTATAGAAGAGCCTGCCTTAGTCTCCAAATGCTTCCTTCTGTCATTCCTGAATCCCTTTCCTGTTAATGACAACAGGGACAGCAGCTGAACCAAAATACTTGAAATATCCTAAACCACTCTCTTTTTCTGAACAGAATGTTTAAGGGCAGAGACATGAAAACAAAAGACAGTGCTTTTTCCCAATTCTCTCTAGTTAGTCAAAAATGGTTTGGAAGCTGCAAATGAATTCAAATTCAGTATATTTTTGGAATGCGTCTGCAGCTTCGTACTTTTATTTTTAAAAAAGAGGAAACATAATTTGACCCATGCTCTGAGGAGTTCTGTTCTCCAGGCAGTAATAGTTTCCCAATGATATGCAAAATATATTGAAGCGGGTTCAAATGTTAATGGAGCCTTGGAGCAGGGTCCTAACAATGAAAATGACTATACTTTAGCTACCAGCCTCTAGCCCGTCCTCTGCACACCCTGTGAGGGAACCGGCCCACAGCATGGGCACCTTCCCTCTATCTCAGAAGAAAATCAAAGGTGAACTGGTTTCCCCACGACCACACCTGACTGACAGCCAGTGGAAGTACAAGTACGGGACAGCTTTCTGACTCCCAGGCCACACTGTCACCCTTCCAGGGTGCTGGAGTAGAGCAGTGCCAAGCACAAATGACAAACCAAACACTAAGAAGACTAAAAGTCTTCGGGCTGGTGCTCAAGGGGGCCACAGAGGCACAGAATCCTTCTGGGTAAGAGACTCATTGGAAGAGTCACGACTGCCAGATGCATGCGGACAGCTCTAAGGATTTCAGGCCCATGGCAGGTTGGAGGCTCCTCTTTTGAGGTTTCAGGGAATGTTCTGTGCTGCACGGCTGTGTGTGGTCAATAGTAAGTGACTGTTGTCAGACTGTCTCTGATGGGGAGCAGGAGCAGGAATGTGTGACATTGTGGATGTGGGAGATGTGGAGAAGGGGGAATCTAAGCAGTTAGTGGTGTATCTATTGCCAGGGCTGCACCACCAGTGGGCCCCTGATAGCTTGGAGGGTGGGTCCTACATGCAGAATCAGCTACAAAGATGGGCAGAGACAGGGCTGGGTTCTGACAAACACAAACTTTTCAGCAGTAATGGGGAATCCCCAGGGAAATGAGTCAAAGCACCATGAGAAAATGGTGATGGCCACCACTGAGAGGCTGGGTTCCATTGGGACACCTGCAGCGCTTTCTCCAATAGAAAAGACACCAGCCACATGCTGTCCATTTTGATATGCACCCCTCTCTCCAGTCTCCCATGACTCCACTTGGTCTTATGATTGTTGGCAGAAGAGAACCACCCTGATCAGCATTGAACACTGATGGACTCCCACACATCCCACATGTTCATTCAGAGTTCACAAACGCTCAGGCGATGAAGGCTTAGATGGCTTATTTGGGCCAAAGGAGATGGACCAAAGCATCTAGGGCAGTGGTTCTCAGCCTGTGGGTTGTGACCCCACACCCTGTATATCAGATATTTACATTATGATTCATAACAGTAGCAAAACTACAGTGATGAAGTAGGAATGAAATAATTTTATGGTTGGGATCACCACAACATGAGAAACTGTATTAAAGTGTTGCAGCATTAGGAAGGTTGAGAACCACTGATCTATGTATGGTATTGGGGCTTTTTCTCATGAAACTATCATGGGAAGGGTCTTCTATGGCATCTAGCTCCTGTGCATTTAGATTTGCTTGTTTGTGGCAGGGTCGCAGGTATCTTGGAAAGGCCTTCCATTTGATAGGCAGCCTTGAATTTCTGAGACCCCTGTATGTACCTCAGGAATGTTGGGATTCCAGGCTTGGGATATTACCCTTGATGTATGTGGTTCTGGCGATCAAGCCCAGGACTTCTTACATGCTGAGTAAGGACTGTACCAACTGAGCCATGTACAGATCTTCATAGACAAGCCTCATGATCCTGCACCTGAGAGAAGCGAATGGGGGGGCAAACAAGTTGGTGGAGAGACCTACTTGTGACTTTTTTCCATCCGTGAGATCTGTGTGAACTGGCAAGTGTTGGTGAACACTTCTCTAAAACCCTTAGCCATCTTTGGCAATTATGAAATTTTAGCTAATTGCTTCAGGCAGCTGTGGCTGTCATGGGGAGTTGATATTCTCTCTGTGTCTCTTTCTTTCCATCTTCCACCCACTCGCATAACCCCAGATACATACTCATATACCTTCATCACTGATATTCATAACTGCTTTAGCCACAAACAATATCATTCCACACTGGAAGAACACTCTAGAGCCTAGAGGATACACTATGATAGAAATTTAAAGCCACATAAATACAGTACTGAAATGTCAGCCTTTAGAACCATCTGGAGACTCAGCTAAGAGATTTTGGAATCCAGAAATTTACTCACCCCTTGTTCGTACTCAGGGAGCACTCAATCTACCAGGAACCATGACAGATACTGGGAAAAGAGATAGAAAAGTCATCTCAGATTTCAATGACATTTCAATGTAAGAAGAGAAAATGTTACACTTTTGTAGGAGTTAACCAATGATCTGTATTCAGTATACTAAGAGCTTCAACACTGATAAGCGTTTATTGAGTTCTTATTATGTGCCAAAGTGTACTAAGTTCTCTACCCATATCATTATCCTCTTACAGAATCTCCAAGCAACCTTCTGAGGAAATTGCCACCTTGTCTTATGAAGAGGACACTGAGGCATGGAGAAGTTGATTAACTTGTCTGTGATTACACGGATTGTCACTAATTAGCTAGACTTGAGCTTGGGTAATGTGCTTCTCCAGCCTGAATTTCCAGCCTGTTAGTTAGTTCCATCACTGTAGAACAAGTCAGATGAGGAAGGAAGTACAGAGCTGTGCATGACAACCCAGGTTAGAAGGAAGGCTTTCTCAGCAACCTTGTAAAGGAGTAAGAAGGGACTGGCCAGCAGAAAGGGAACTTAAAAGGCAACTCAAGAGAGGGGCATATCCAAAGACTCAGAGCTGGCAAGTGCCATGGATCTTACTGGCTATACCATTTTTTTTAACTAAGTGGATCCACTCTCAGAGAATTCTCTCGACCTTGGAAATTTGAATGAGAAGACGCAAAAACAAAACAATGAGCTAATTTAGTAGTGGAAGTTTTTGTTAACATTTTAGTCAAGAGGCCGAATCAAAAGAAGGCTTTATCAAGAAGGACTGTTGAAACAAGGCTAAGACAGGTAGCTGTCTGTGTGTGTTTAACAGATCAGTTTCTATAGGCTTGGATTTATTTCTTTACCACCAACAGCATCCATAGGTCAAGTTTCCCTCTAAGCAACTCATCCTTCAATGCAGACCAGACACTCACAGTTACATAACAGACACGTGAATGTATGAATGTAAAGTGGTATGGTAATGAACATGGAGCAGAAAGAGAAATTGTAATCCCTAAATCACACCAGAATCAAAGTATTCCAACTGCCAACAAGACGAGATAAGAAGAGAATGCCTGTAACCCCTGTGCACGATCAAAGCCCAGATCAAAACTGTGAGAGGCAAGCTCCATCCACGGCTGCCGAGGCTTCTTGGCTGCCACCTCTTTAGCATCCCCTTGAAACCAAGTCTGAGTGTGCTCATTTTCATCATAATGTCTTTCATGAGTTACACTTTGGAAATAGAATCTGCGTGGTAAAAAAGTGACCTCGATCTTATTAACACAAACCAGAGCTCTGTCACCCAGTGCTGGCCTTGGGGGCCTAGAACATGAAATGAAAACTCAAGGTTTCTGAATATCTTACCAAAAAGAACATCAAGAGGCTTAAATTGACAGCCATATTCAGCTCTTCAACCTGACCTCATGGTGGACACAGGCTTTTAACTAATAGTATTTACAGAATGTACTGTGTATCTCTCCATCCAGTATAACTTCATGTTAACTGTGCAATTTCTTTGGGGGGATACAAAGGGCAGTTTTCCTGAAAACCTACTATTAGACAACAAAACTACAAAGCAAATAATTAAAATAATTGCAAATGAATCATTGCTAATAATAGCAGGTTTATGTATATGTAGCAATACCTCTTGGGGTGTGTGTGTGTGTGTGTGTGTGTGTGTGTGTGTGTGTGTATGCTCGCAGAGTGGTAAATTGATAACTTTAGGAACATAACAAATAGAAGACTCTATCTCTATCTCCCTTCCTTCCCATCCCACCTACCAGAAACACCAATTTAACAACCATCCACTGACAAAATACCTGTACAGCAGCTCCATAACGTAAGTGAGAAATGATGGGACCTGGGTAGAGGCAAAAATGTAAAAAGAAATCATTGAGTATATGCTACAGTCCTCAGACCAAACTCCGCCTCAATGCTGTAAAGTGCAGCAATGGCAGAGGTCCTCTCTGCCTGAGAACTCCTCATGTAGAAAAGGAAAAGGATAGTGAGCATCCAACCAGAACAAGATTCTCCCACGTAATTCTGGATAAGGAAGCTGACTTTGTGGACACCAGCATCAGACCACGGCATGGACCCTGGCAATAGGTCTAATTCTAGAATCCGTGTAGACCCCAATGAAATCCTGGTGCTCAATCAGTCTACATACAGACCCTGGCAACAGCCACCCACTGGTGCCCAGGAAAGGCCTACCCACCTACTTCCTCAGCCATCCTGCCTAGAATTGGCCAAAAAAGCAAAGTAATTTCCTGCATGAAACCAAGATACATGACGAGGAGAAGTGACAACTTATTCAAATGTGCAAGCATCAAAGCAAGGAATCTAAGAAATAAAATACCATCAAAACAACTAAATGAACCCCCACTTACCAAACCTAAACGATCAGAGTCCCATAAACTGCCCGACAGAATTCAAAGTAATTATTCAAAGATAGTCAGTAAACTATAAGAGAACAACAACAACAACAAAAACCCAACTAAATGATAGCATATTAAAAACCAAACAAAAGAAAAGTAGCAATAACAAGAAAATGAGAAGGGCACTGAAGAGCTGGCCCAACAGTTAAGAATACTGGCTGTTCTTCCAAGGACCTGGATTCAGTTCCCAGAACCCACATGGTAGCTCACAACCATGTGTAACTCCGGGTCCAAGAGATCCAACGCCCTCTTCTGGCCTCTTCTGCACCAGCTGTGAAGGAAGCGAACAATTTTTTTTTTTTTAATGAAAAATTCAACATAGCTAGACACTATTTGTTTTATTTTAAAAATAGTTTCAAGGTTTTGAGTTTATCATTTAAAAAATTATTTTATTATTTTACCTGTATGAGTGTTTTGCCTGTGTAAACTAAAACACTCCCAGCCAGGCACATCCCAGGGCTCAGGATCCATGGCACCCAGGAGAGAATACTGATAGAGGAGATAATAAAAGTCTCTCCAACATTGCTTCCCCCCGCCCCCCGTGATTCTGACTGATCTTGGACCTCGTTGATTTTTATTCCATTCTTATTTTGTGGCTTTATCGACATTGAGAATAAGTCAGCAAGCCCCTCACTCCCGATCCTTCTACCCACAGGACACCCAGAGACAATACCAAGAGTGCTCCCCTTTTCTTACTTTCATCTTGAGCTGTGGGTTTTTTTTGTTTGTTTGTTTGTTTGGTTGGTTGGTTTGGTTTGGTTTTTGGTTTTTCGAGACAGGGTTTCTCTGTGTAGCTTTGCGCCTTTCCTGGAACTCGCTTTGTAGCCCAGGCTGGCCTCAAACTCACAGAGATCCGCCTGCCTCTGCCTCCCGAGTGCTGGGATTAAAGGCGTGCGCCACCACCGCCCAGCTTTGAGCTGTGTTTTTAAAGCAAATTTAATGTATGTTCACTGTGAATGGAAGTATTCTTGCAAGACTCAAAGGATAAATTTTACGGAACCAATATGACCCATTGAGGAAAAGCCCCTTTGTTTAATTGGTAGTAAAATGTGAGTAGCATCTCAACCCCACACTGAGACCACAGCGTGGTGGCACAGGGTGTGTTGACACATGAAACTCTAGAACTCAGAGGCTAATGGGGACTCACAATGCAGCCACATCCTCTAATGTTTTTATTTATTCATAAGAGGTGAGAAAAAAAGAGTTCCTTCTTATTCTTATTTTGACTTTCCCTCCCCCCTTCTCTTTGAGCCTCTGGCTGTTACAGGAAATATCTTTTCTCTATCAGACAAAATATTCAGAGTTTTCATCAGCATTAAGCAATTTTAAAATGCCGGGGCTTCCTATCAATTAACAAATGAGAGTAAAGCAACTTTTGTTGAACTTTGAGCACCATATGCTAAGAAAGTCACCTTCTGGGGGTGCCATTGACTCATTCCAACCAACAGGAAGGATGGGTCAGAATTATATATAAGCCCCCCTTCACAGAAAAATGGGAATAACGATATTTTAATATTTTAATGCTCAAGTTTTACTTTTAAGCCCTTTGGTTGCAGAGATGACAGAAATGTCAGGGACAAAGTCACTTTAACTCATCAGGCCAAGACAGTTTTGTTTTGAGCAATTACTCTTTCAGCATTTTGCCCATTTTCAAATGTTTTCCTCTTCCAGTTCTCTGCCCAAGACACTAGTATGGTTCAGAGAAAAGTCAGCCTGTTCTCTTGTTCTTTCACAGGATTTTGGAGGGGAATCATAAATAACACTCTCCAAAACTTTTTTTTAAAAAATGATTTAACAGTAAAAGCGGGCTGCAGCAGGGAGGTGGGGGCTCCAGGTTAGAAGAAAGGTCACATTTCCGTGAAAAGCAGATTCAAGGCAGAAACAAATGCTTCTGTCTGGTTCCCTAAAAAAAGGACAATGAGATCCACAGGCTCTGAGATTCCCTGAGAACTATGGGCCCAGAAGGTGCCCTGAGAAAGCCCCATTTCAAGTTCAAAGTGTCTGCAAGTCCACATTAAATTAAGCAAAAGACTTAGCATCAATGCAGGAAGACATCACAAAAGTAACATAATGCATACCCTACAACATGGCAACACTTCCCACATCAGAAAATAAGAAACACCTTCAGGGGATAAATAATTTTTAACACCCATATCCAAATGTCTGTCTCAATATTAATTAGTATTGTCTTCTCATGAAATAATATCTGAGCATATATCTATTACCTGAAAGCCACATCTACTTCCTAGTGTATATTCATGGTTGGTTTAAAAATTCAAATGTACTCTTAGGGATGAAATCATATTGCTTTTTAGGTACCTCCCTGATTCCCAAATAGTCTCCATGCATTTTTTTAAGTTAGACTTCAGCTTTTCCATTAAGATTTCACAGTGTTGTGAGTTCCTAATAAGCATGTTACCATCTTAAGTGCTCATCCATCCAACCCATTATTATCTTTTGGAAGTGAGCAGGGATCACATTTTAAACTGCCTAAATAATTGTAATGTGCATGGTATTAATTGAAAACTTTGTAAATAAGCATGAAATTTTTAATTACTTTGTGAATATGGAAACTCTAATTGATTCTGACTGAACCACAGTAGCTGCAGAATACACCCAAATCCACAGAACGGGTGCAACAGGAAGAGAAAAATACTAAGACACAAATGATTTGCCCACTGTTTTATTCCTACTCCCAGAAATAGCCATGTAGAACTCCAGTCGTGGTACCTGAGCATGCTGGGAAACCTGTCCCTTCCAGTAAGATATTCACAGCATGAATTTAATGAGTATCGAATACAAATAGAAAAGGGCTTGTTTAGCCTCAGTGTCTCAAGAATGGTCACTTAATTGAATTACCTGCATTACAGTACAGACATGATAGAAGGTAATATTCCATAAAAATAATATTACAGACTGTTTAATACGATAGAAAGATATTGGTATTTTAAGAGCCCATTGATCTTACCTTTTGCAAAATGAAATTTGCTTGCAAATAAATCAAGTTTTTTTTATAGCTTGAAGCTTATGCAATATATAGAAGGATCACATTAGGGGGAAAAACACAAAATAACAAATACAAAATTGTCCACATCCCTATCAGGGGCTAGAAGAAAGTATGCAAATTTCTTTAACTCCAAATAAATCTGATATTTTCTGAAAGTTTCTGCTATAAAAATTTAACGGGCACATTCCTAAATAATAGGATCACTGTGACCTTTTGTGTTCTCTGTCCGCAGTTATCTTCTTAATTTTCTATAATAAAACACATACTTAATGAGGAAAACCAGTACTTTAATCAAGTACAGTAACATCCAGAGACAGATGCAGCCTCCCGCTTTGCCCAGTTTTCTCACTGCGACCAAATACAAGGCAGATGTAACTTGAAAGAAGAGCGGTTCTCTTAGGGCCACCGCCGCCGCTGTCCAGAGTAGCAGGGACAGCACAGCAGAGCTTTTGGCAGCTGAAGCATGTGATGGAGGCTCACACATCTTGGCAGATCTGAAGTGGAAAGCTGGGACAGAAGTGGAAGTGGGGATAGCTTCCAAGGGCCTGCTGTCAGAGGCCTACATCAACCAGGCAGGACCTAAGTAAAGGTTCCTCAGCCATGTTAAAGCAACGGCAACACCATGGAATCAAGTGTTCAAAACATGATCCTGTGGGACCGTTTGCAAGATTCAAACCATAACACTCACTGAAACAAAGTCATATAAGGCTCCAATATTCATGGGAATTATTCAGGAGAGGAATTGCGTGTTTTATTTTCAATATACTGAATTTTCTAAAATGTACCAGCTTTTCTTTTATAAAACAAATAAATGGACAATTTGTTAAAAATCCTTGAACTAGTAAAGAAAACCCACTATTTACCACTCTATAAATCACCAGTGTCTACTGAGTGCAATCCTTGCCATGGTGCAGATCCTGATCCTCCAATCTCCAATCGGTTCACAGCCCCAGCAAACAACACTCCATTGTAATGCCATTCCTGGGACCTCCCAGGTGTATGCTGCTAGTATATATTCTTAATTATCCCATAAGTACTTCCAAAATAGCGCTTTCCACATGGTACCATTGTTAGCTCGTATCTATTTCTCTTACCAGTCAAGATGTCTCTCTTCATCATTGCATACCTAGGACCTGACACAGCACAGTAATGAAGACATTTAAAATCTCTGATTTATATTTCAGTAAATACAAATGAGTAGAATTTCTCCCTCATTTCAACATGAATCTTGGGACTGTGTGTTATTGAAGAGTTCGGGGATTATTTGCCTCTGTCACCAGCTTCAAGTTGGGGGGTTTCCAGGGCTGAGCAGCTCATTTCATGAAGGAAGTCAATACACTTGACCAGCAGAATGTTCTTCACTTTTCTGGCTCTCCAAAGGCTTCCTGTAGTATTCTCGCTTTAATAAAAAGAAGTCGAGGGGCTGGAGAGATGATTCAGCAGTTAAAAACACTGGATGCTCCTCCAGAGGACCTGGACTTGATTGCACACGGCAGCTCACAGCTCTTGGGAACTCCAGTTGCAAGGGATCCTATGCCATCTTCTGTTTCCCATGATTACTGCACACTCATATGGTGTACACACATACATGCAGCAGACACTTACACACATAAAATAAAATAAATCTAAATTTTTTTAAAAAAATAAGGTCTAGGCCAGCAAGATGGCTCAGCAGGTAAAGGGACTTTGCCACCAATCCTGATGGCCTGAGTTCAAGCCACAGAACCCACATGGTAGTAGTGGAGAACTAATTCCCACAAGTTGTTCTCTGAGTTAAGCCCACTTGAGATGGGAAAGTCTCTATGAATCTAAAGGGTCCCCTTTTCCTTATTTCAACTGAAGATGGAATAGAAAAATTAGTAAAGAACTAAAATTAAGTAATACCTGAACTATAGTTTATAAAAAAAATAATAATAATTAGTTTAGTCACAGAAGAGAACAAATTATAACTCCGGATGACAGGGGAAATGATGGTAAATCACTTAATGATGCCAAGGAAGCTGGGCAGAGACCCGGTTTATGAAGGAAGATGGTCTGGGACATCTAACAGTACATCCTTCTGGAAGCTGGACACAGGCACTGGAGCCTAGGAAAGAAGTCAAGGCCAAAGACATATGGGAGTTCACACCTCAGAACAAACCCGAGTGTAGAAGAGAAACCACAGAGAGGTGAGAGGTTATTTTTACCAGATACTTAGAAAAGTGGTGCTCAGAAAGAGCCCAGAGAGGAAAAGAAGGTAGCATAGGAGATTAAAGGGGATGTTAGTGTTTTCCCAACACAGCCAATAGGATATGGCTATAGATGATATAAAATAAATACTAATATAGGGAAGGGGTTATAAGTAATTGCTTCTTGTGGCTGTGAAGACTGAGATGTCCCATCCCATGATCAGCAGTCAACAAGCCAACAACACAAGGGAAGAAGTGATGTTGCTAGCTTTCCAGGACCACGGATGGTAACAGTTTTGTCTAAGTCCCAAGTGTTAAGTGCTACAATATTTGTAAGCTCCAATCTGAGTTCAAAACCTTGAAGAAGCAGACAGCCAATCAGATAAACCCAAGACAGCCCAAGGAAATGCAAAGACCAGTGTCCCAGCACACGCAGTCAGACAGAAGGGGCAAACTCCCTTCTCCTGTTTTTGTTGTATTGAGCTTCTCAATAGAGAGCATGGTGTCCCCACACTGAAACTAGTCACTTTACTCAGCATGCAGAATTAAATGCTGATCCCTCCTAGAAACAGACCCACCGATACACTCAGAAATAATGTTTAGCCAAACATCTGGGCACCTCATGGCCCAGTCAAGCCAACATATGAGATTGAACATTACAGGGGGCAAATTCTAGAAAGACACATCACTCTCCTCTTTCAGGAGAATACTGTTGCCAAAGAACAAAAGGAAGTTCACTCCTACATTCTTGCTTTTCCTGTTTTCTCCCTGACACATTCATGAGGCACCTGTCAATCAGCACAACCTCATATGGGTACCTGGTCACTATCACCTTGCAGTCTAAACGACCATCATCTGCAACCAGCCAACAGAGGGCCACTGGCTGCAGGTCCAGGTACAGCAGGTTGTCAGTTTACAGAGTGACATTACCTTTTAGGTTTAATCTGTAGTACACTAGAAATTCTCCTCACCACACTGTACTAGATGTCACCAGATGAACTCACAGGCATTGTGACTTATCACTTTGTTTTGTTTGAGTGTTTCCCACTAAGCCCCACTTCTTTCTGGAGTGTGAGCTCCTTCTAGCTCAAAGGAGCACATAAATTGATAATGCTAAAGCAGAGTAAGCATGGTTTGCATGCTTGTATTTTAGAAGATGCGAGTGAAACCTGGTAGTGGTACCCAGCTGATGTGTTCATTTTATTAGATCCAGGTGAAATAAAACTACAATAGTGTTAACTGTGCCGAGGAACTTAACTCTGCACATTATAACTTGAATCACATGACTTGTCACTGGGGATAAGCAGTCACATACATATGTACACACATGGGGGGAGGGATGAGACAGGAACAGAAAGTCGGACAAACTACCTTTGGTGTTTTACACCTTAAATGGAATGAATGGCAGCTTCCACTCAGTGTGTTCCTTCAGCTGCCATTTATCCACACAAACATTAGCAGGAAACATGACCACAAGGGCTGACCTGGTTGGAACTAATTAATATAGTATGTTTATAAAGAGATTGTGATCAAAGTAAGTATTAATTCAAGTGAAGAAATGTGCACTCCTCTCTCTCTGTCTCTATCTCTGTGTCTCCATCTCTGTGTCTCTGTCTCAGTCTCTCTCTCTCTCTCTCTCTCTCTCTCTCTCTCTCTCACACACACACACACACACACACACACACACATACACACACACACACACGCATGCACGCAAGCATGCACTCACAGGTGTTAATGAAAAGATCAAAAGGGATTGCTCAAGGCCTCCCCCAAGAAACTCAGACCAGTGGATATGTCTAATGCTGTTGAGTTAGAACCATTGATATGGTTACCATGGCAATAAGTACTAGATGGAAATCTTCTAATACCTATGCTGAAGAGAGGGGTCAGAAATCAGTAAAACAGCTCATTCAGTAATAAAATATAATTATCAAAATCAACTACAGTTGTTCTTACCACTGTCAA